>NC_054833.1:45543358-46168358 GCF_018345385.1 Vulpes lagopus | reverse complement strand
GAGCCCGACCGAGGCAGCCGCGGGCCTCACTAGCCCGAAGAGCGAGGCTGCCTCCGTCAGCGCCACAAACCCTGCCCAGGGCGAGGACTTTAAAATGGACGAAGGGAACTTCAAGACCCCAGATATTGACCTTGCAAAGGATGTTTTTGCAGCCCTGGGCTCTCCTGCTCCCGCCGCTGGGGCCAGTGGCCAGGCCCCTGCGCTTGCTCCTCCCACTGCAGACAGCTCTGTGTCGCCTGCACCAGCAAAGACCGAGTACGGCCTCTCTCTGTCCGCTGTCGTCGGGTGGTGTCCCGTGTGGTGTGCGTTTGTGCCGTGCCGTGTCCGTTCTGTTAGATGTGCCTTCAGCCTCATCCAGGGCTTCTCTGGGCGACGGCCCACCCGGGGGCTGGGATGAGGCGGAGGCGGCGGGGGCAGGCAGCGGGGCCCAGGGGCAGCCGCCTGCTCGCTAATTAGGCCACATTAATTACGTCTTCTCCTCACCATGGAGCAGTGGCTTCTGTCTCCCCCAGGGGTGGGGGTGGGGGCCCTTGCGGTCGGGGCCGCTGATGAGCTGAGCGGAGCTAAGGAGGCCAAGGTACCTTTCCCGCCCACCCACCCCCCCCCCCGGGGCCGCAGACAGACAGTGTGTGACCCAGTGCCAGGCTGGGCCCCACCCGATGGCACTGCCGGGCGGGAGGAAATGAGGCAGGCCCCGAGGCCCCGTGGGGTGAGGATGTGGTCCAGAAGGCCCTGTGCCACTTCCGACCAGATGCCCACGACGCCCCCACTACCGCCACCTACTCTTGCTCCTCCTGACCTGGTGTGTCTGAGAAGACTCAGCTCACAAGCCCTGAATGACTGTTGCGTCTCCAAGGTCAAGGGAAGGTCCTTAAGTGAACAGATTTCTTAGCTGTGATGGCAGAGTGCAGCCGGAGCTGGGGTCTGAGGCCGCTTGCCCCTAGACCGGACTTAGGAAGGCAGAGCCAGACCGAGGTGTTTATAGAAAAGCCTCTGTGTGTTTTATAATAGAGGATCTGGGCCCCAGATGAGCTTTGTGCTGCCACCAAGACCTGAAATGGGAGGGACCCTCCCCAGGACCCCAGAATCTGAGGAAGTAGGACTCCACTGGCCCTGCCCACTCGGCCACCCTCTGACTCCCCGCCGTCCCCATGTGCAGCCTGACAGCCAACTCTAGCCTGTCATGCCGTGGAAAGCTGCCTCAGTCCCATAGAGCATCTTCTGACCCTAAACACAGAACAGTATATGGTGGGAGTGAGGACAGGCGAGAGCCAGGTGGTTTGCAGAGGGGCCCTGGAATCAGGGCTGAGGAACCCAGCACAGCATGTCTCGTTTATACCAAGCTGAGCTGCTGCGGTTCCTGCGGCCAGTCGGGGTGAGGAGAGGGCCGCATGTGCTGTCCCTTCCACTACCCCAGGTAAGGACTGAGCTCCTGGGCCCCCGGCTTTGGATTAGGACCAGAACAGGGAAGGTCTCATTCCTCTGATTCAGTGGCTCTCAACTTCGGCTCCGTTTTAGTCACTTGGGTGCTTTTAAAAGTCATCATGCCCAGATCAATTAAATCAGGATTTCTGGGGGGGACGGCCCAGGCCTCCTTGATTTTTAGAGCTCCCAGGTGATTCCAGCGTGCAGCCAAGGATGGAGACCATTGCTCTAAGCTGGAGCCCTGCCTGAGGGGCCGGCTGAAGGGTGAGTTACTGCAGATTGTGGTCTCAGCGCTGTTTTCCCAATTCTCCGCAGGAAGGGCCCAGTAGAAGCAAAGTCGGAGTGCCAGGAGACAGAAACGAAGCCAGCGCCAGCCGAAGTCAAGACGGTCCCCAACGACGCCACACAAACAAAGGAGAATGAGAGCAAAGCATGATGGGTGACAAGAAATGAGCAGATCAAAGTAAAAAGTGACACCACAGCTTCACCAGAGCATTCCCAATATCTCACATGTGCACACACACACACACACACACATCTCATTCCTCTAGTGTCTTTTGCCTTTAAAAGAAAAAAAAACTAAACACATAAACATGGGATCTCCTTTTTGTAGGTTTATAGAAAGGGTTCCTTTGCTGCGCGCACTCACTTGTAAGAAAACGAGACAAAAAGGTTAAACCCACAGCCAAACTAGGACACTCTGTTCCCTGAAACCATTTAAGAATCAAACAAAAGGACCCCAAATTAAGAATCTAGGAAGCTCAGAAAAAAAATCTAGGTTCAGGAAGACCGCACTTGGTGTTGCCCAATTGGCACAGACCAGTTTCAGAGAAATACTTCCAGATACTAAGACTAACGAATGAACAAAGTCCGAGTTTATTTTTATACTTTGAGTCGAGTTTGAACTCTGTAAAGCCCCATAAATAAGTTATAATTTCTGTTCACTTTGTATTTGTTCAGTATGCAAAGTGTGTCACCCTTGCTAGCTGAATTCAATTCCCACGTAGACTCTTGTTTTGTAGGAAGAATGCCAAATTGCAGCTTCTGGGGGTAGATCTCAGTTTGCAATATTCTGATTTCTTTTTTTCTCTCCTTTTCTTTCTCATTCTTTTTTTCCCCCTTTCTGCCAACTTTGTTTTCCAATGTTTACAAGTTGACAAATGTTTGACTTTGGTTGTGTTTAAATGTCCGTGTAAAATAGCTGCCTTCTTTTTTCTTGTTGTTTTTTGTTTTGTTTTGTTTTTTAAGTTACAAACACTGCCTAGAGGCGGGTAGGGTCATCACAGGCTTGCTTTTGCACGGGACAACTTTACAAAATATGATTGTTTACAGTGGCTCTTCCCCCCCCCCCAACTCCCTCCCCTCTCTGATTTGAAATTTTTGCCTGTGTGCAGCTCAGGTGAAAATCCATCTCGTTCTGGAGTGGTTTTGTTTTTGTTTTTTGGTTCTCGGTCCTTTTTGTATCTCCTGGGGGGTTAGACCACTTTTTGATTAGCCACCACCTGCCTGTATCTGTGAAAAAGGGTCTACCCCCCAACAGGCATCTGAGTCCTTCCTTTTGAAGGACTCTTTAGGCTTTGTTGAATGAAGCAGAGAAGATTGTATAGTTGGGGCTGGTCTTGGTGAACACACATTTTTACCCCAAACATCCCCTTTTTGTAGAAAGCCAAATAAAATATATACGTACAATTTCTTTTTGAGCTCAGAATCTAGATTTGAGCGGAAGAGCATGTGTGCTTCAGGGAATTAGTGTCTTTTTTTGGAAATCTGTTGAAGTAAAGTAACATCGGCCTTCTGTTCACTTAGGCAGCATTTATAGAAACAAAAGAGAGAGAGAGAAAAAAAAAAAACCAACCTGCTGTCTGGAGTCATAACACAACTTTCCTGGATTGGAAACCAAGTGGGGAAAAAAAAAATACAGAAACTTTAAGGGGGATGGGAGGGGGGAGAAGGGAAAAGCCAGCCCTTTGTATAGAAATTTTGCTTTTTTTTCTCATTCTACTTTAGAACTGCAAGCTTGTGCACTGTGGATGCGTGAATATTTTAGTGTGAAACGTGTTTTTGTCATAGTATTGAAATAAAACTTCAACATAGTTTGGTTGTGGAAGGTATAGCAGATAGTTCAGAAAAAAAATATTCAGGAAACAAAAAAATAATAACTCTTAAAAGGAATTGAAGCCTTTAAACAAAGAAAATGAAAGAAAAGTGATGATGATGATGATGAAGAAGATGAAGATAACGCTAAGGAAACAGAAATTCAGCCCTCCGGCATGCATTCCTTTCCCAAGGTACAAAACAGCAAGAGGTGAGGGTGGCAAGACTGCCCCGAGTCTGTCCTGTGGGCTGCGCTCCCCAATGTTCTGACACTTCTGCAGTCTGATCAATGGCGATACGCTAAGATTATAATTTCAAACTGTGAAAAATAATGGTCTTGTCATTTGCTAAATGTGGGGTTATTTTGCATTTTCTCAGCTCCTGGGGATGGAAATGGAGGATCCAGTGTACCCAGCTCTGGCCCCTTTGATTCTAGGGCTTGCACAAATCTGTGGTTCAAATGCACAGGCCCTCAGGCATGAGTAACGCGCAGACAGTTCTTTGAGCACACAGCAGAATGGGAGCTCCTGGGTGTCTGAGGCGGGAGGACCCAGCAGGGCCTGGTGGGCTCGTCTCACCTGCTGGGTCGTCTGGTGGAATCAGTGGCTCATCTTCTGATGTTAATGGCATTGACGACCTCAGCCAAGCCTACGCTATACCTCACCAAGACTGCATCTCACGCCAAGTGGTTGTGGCCAGGCACAATGACTTTGGTTCCAATGGTTAGGAAGAGAAAGAGGTATAGCCGACCCTCAAGCAACCTGGCCCAGGGCAGCTGACGCCCCCCAGCCCACCCAGAACCCTGGCTCCGCCACTAGCTGGCACCCAAGACTCTGCCCACCTTTTGGCTTTTGGTCTGCCTCTCTTTCATTATACATAGATTTGTCTCCGCACGCATGAGGTTTCCTTTCTTTAAAAAAAAAAAAAAAAAGAAAAGAAAAGAAAAAGAAAAAGAAAAAAAAAGAAAAAACAAAACAAAACAAAAAAAACAGAGCAATGCTTTCTCTAAAATCAAAGAGAGAGTCACTTTATTTTCAAGATGTTCTATCTTTTATGTTAAGAGATAAAAGCTTATAGTTTTCCTTTTTTAATTTTTTTGAAGGCGGGATCAACTCTACCAGTCTCCAATGTCTATGTGTCTATATGTGTATGTGCCATACATATGTATTCACATAATTAGCGGCATGGCCAAGTTCTGCTGGAGGGGCACCCCGGGTGCCGCGCGCGGGGTCTCTGAATCCTGGGGGGCCGTAGTGCACATAGTACAGCTTCTGAAGTGGGACTGTTTTCACACTTTTCTATGGAGCCCTTCCACGTCCCAGGCTTTCACTCGAGGCTGTCTGTCTGGATGGTGGTTTTCCGACCTCCATTAACATCCCTACCCAGCATTCCGTACTTTGGGGGCCTTCTCTCTTGTTATAAACTTTTTACCGAGTGAAACATCAATACCACCTTTGTTTCCATTCTCACTGGTGTAAATACTGAGTACTAACTGAGAATTTTGACTTTGCATTCTGTCAGAATACTTGTGTTCAATAAAAATTGAAAGAAAAAAACCCATTATGGTCTAACTGGGATTTATTTCCATTCATTGTGAGCCTGTCACATCAATCATATGTGGAAATGCCAGTGGTCTGTGGGTTGTTTTTTTTTTTCCCCTGTAAACAAGGTCAGTTAAACGCAATGTCTTGAGTTCACGTTGCCTGAAGGATGGTTTCCACTGTTTTCTCTCATATTGATAGGGGAATCCTCATTTTAGAATGGCCAGCCAACAGATTCAGAAAGATTCCACTCAAATCCTGGTTCTGCCACTTCCTTGTCAACCTTGGAAGATTTCCTTAATCTCCCCAAGACTCAGTTTCCTCTTTTAACAGACAAGAGCTGCCAAACTCCTAGAGCTGAGGCACTGGCTACTGAGTGAAGCAGTGCATTTGAAAGCAGAGTATGGCACCGTCTCGGCACATAGTAGGTACTCAACAAATGAGAGGTAGTGCTGGAGGCCCCCCAGGTGTGTGATAGCCTTAAACCCAACTAGAATAACAATCTAAACCTGAGCCCCAAGGTTTCAACATGGAGGGAGGAGCATGAGGCTTATTCCAGAATATGTGATGCCTCTCTTTCTTTGCCATACTGCTCAGCCCTGGGAGTTGATTACAGTCTCTGAGCTAGACAGAGTGAAGAAGACTTCATCTTCAGAATTCTCTTGCATATACTGCTGTCCGGCTGTGTTGGGAATTGGAAATCCCTGGAGCAGAGCAGGTCCCAGGACCAGCACTAGAATAAAGCAGCAAATGAGATGTCTAGGGAGCAGGCCAGTCCCACATCTGCATGGGTCTGAGGCATCTCCTTCTTTTGTGTCCTGTGTGCCCCCCTCTAACCCCACCCTGGAGTGTTGTCTTCCTCTGGGTGGATGTCTGCATCCATCCCCAGGAGTTGTCCCTTCACTGGCCCTGGAGCCTGTTTTAATGACGCAGAGCCACATGTATCTATGTGATTTCCTATGGCACCAACTTCCAGCTGCATATGGCAAGGTAAGGAGTGAGGAACTTTGTATCATGAAATGATGACCCTTTCTCTAATGATCCAGGGGGGCTTACTTCCAGACCTTGCCTCCTTCAGGCTGGTCTCTGAGATTCCCTTAGTAAATAGTCGCTGAGTGTCTCCAAGAGGCTCAGGATATAGCAGTGAACAAAAGTCTCTTTCAGAACATAAGTGTTAAGTGTGGGGTGGAGCAGACAACAGCTACATAAATGACTAGTATGTTGTAGTGGCTATTAGGGCCATTCACCAATATTTCAGTTCTCCCCTCCCTCCTTCCGGGCACATGGTAGATCTATACCATGGTCTTTATGGTCACATAAAGTAGGCGTGACAGTGTACTTGCTTTGGTCAATGGACTATGAGCAGGGCAGTGTGTGTCACTCCCAGGCAGAGTCTTTGATAGCCAGTGTGTGTGTGTGTGTGTGTGTGTGTGTGTCCTTCTTCTCTTGCCACAGCCATCAACAATGCTGCAGGTGATGGGAGTGCCTTCACCTAGGCTCAGAGTGAGGGATGTAGAACAGATGTGATGTGACTTGTGATGGACATGGAGCATGCATGAGGGATAACCCCCATGGTGACCTCTGGTCGATGTTCCTCCAAGGGGGAAGAGAAGGGGATATTTATACATATGGTGTATATACATCTTTACTGAAACAATGCAATTTACAAATTATATACTCTACTGAAATTCCATACGCTACAGAATTTTTTCATAGCACATTTTAGCTGAACTCTTATCTAGAATCAACCTATGCTCACAATTAATGAGTGTAGTTGCAACAAGAACATTGGTTGATACAGTCATTGGTGTCAACGGGTAAGATGGACATGGGGCACTGCAGATCAGAGTGTTGGAACTTCACTCACTCATCAGTGAGTGACCTCTGCTGAATTGGGTGTGAGTTTTGAATATTAGAATATGGCCTCAATTTTTGTGCTAGCCACAGTGGGATGGCTGTACACATGGCATATTGGTAAACTTAATCTATATCACAAATATTTCCCCATCACTCTCAAGTCTAGACAAACACCAAAACCGCCAAAAAACAAACAACAACAACAACAACAAAAAACCAAGCCCTATTTGTAGCATTGGCAGCTCTCAGTAGTCACTGAGTAGACACTCACCGCCACTCAGTAGTAAATATTCCCAGCATGGCTGATCTCAGCATGTCCTCGCCTAAGGAGGAGTTAGGTAGAATACAGTAGCCTATTTCCACCATGAGGATAAAAGAGACCTAAAGATCCTCAAGCTCAGAGAAAACACTAATATGTATTTATAATAACAATAAGCTATCAATACACATTGATAACAGTAAAATGTAGCAAAATAATTGAGAAATGATACATTTTGAGTATTTACTGCCTTCATTTTAAACACAATTTTTGTTGATTTAGGTTTATGTAATTTAACTTTCAATAACAACTGGCTCATAAAATTTCCTGAAAATGTAACAATCCTCTCAAGCCAGTAAACGCTGGCTCCAGCTGACCACCGGATAGCCTTTTATGTTATAAGCTACTTAGCCTTAGGATCTGTTACCACAGCATGGTTCAGTCTGTTGTGGCTATAAATGGGGAGTGGTAAGTGCCATGGATAACAAATACAGGTCAGGAGGCGGTCAGAGTACTCCTTTCTGAAAAGGTGACATTTGAGCAGTGACCTGAAAAAAAGTCAGGGACGAAACCATGCAAATATCTGAACAAAGATATCTCCAGTAGAGGGAATAGCAAGTGCAAAGATCCTCAGGTGAGGACTGCTCTGTGTGTTTTAGGAGCAGCAAGGAGGCCAGTGTGGCTGAAGCAAAGAGCACAGGATGGGCAACGGTACCCATGAGCTAGATCACATTGGGTCTGCAGACAACTGTTAGAATTTTGGCTTTTTTTCTTCAAGTGAGATGGAAAGCCAAGGGGATACTTGGAGCAGAAGCCTGCCATGACTTGATTTTTGAAATGATCACTCTCTGGCTGCTAGATGGAGAACAGACTGTAGGAGAGAAAGAGAGGATGCTGAGGATACCAATTAGAGGCAATAATCTATATGGGACAAGATGGTGTACTTGGAGCAAGTTGGCTCCAGTGGAGGGTAGGCAATGGCCAGATTCTGGCAATCTCCCGAAGGGGAAGCCAGCAAGATCGGATAATGGGCTGGATATTGGGGTTCGAGGAAGGCATCAAGGGTGACTTCCAGATTTGGGATCTATGCAATTAAAAAGGTACAGCTGCCATTTACTTTCTAAAAAGAGTGAAGGAGAAGCAGATATGGGGGATGAAGAATTTGGCTGTGGACACTTTGTTGGAGGTGACTGTGAACACCCTAGTGGAGATTCAGAAGAGATCAAAGTTCAAGAGGTCCAGTGTGCTGACACATATGGTCGCTGTCAGCATGGAGGTTGCATTTAAAACTCTGGCACTTGGTGAGATCACCAAAGAAATGAATATGGATTAAGAAGAGGAGCGAAGCAAGCAAGGAACCTAGAAAAGAAATTCACAGGAGAAAATCCTGCTGTGCTATTTGTAGCCTCACCTCAGGGGAAAGGGTGGGAGAGGCAGTGACACCATGTCTTCTCTTCTTATTCCCCTACCAGAATCACCTCCACCTGTCCTGCTGCCTAGCACACAGGGTTACTGCTCAAGAGTTTAGAGGATAGATTTTGACTTGCAGCTACAAAAAGATGACCTAGGACCCTGGCCAGCCTAGTGTTTGCATGCTCACTGCCACTCCAGTGAGTGCCCTCCACGGCTGCTTCCTTCCACATAGTATTCAGAAATGCTCCACTGAGGTCGCCTGTGAGGAACCTCCCTCGTGTGACTAGAGCCCCAGCCTCACCCTTAGTGCTTGGAGCAGGCAGGCCAGGATGGCTCTGAGCCATGAGAGTTGTTCCCAGCATGGTCATATATGTCTCATACAGAAATCTCTGGCCTAGCAACTCTGGTCTCACATAGGCTGAGTTTGGGTGGCAACAGCTAGATGAGGAAGGAGGTCTCATTGGCTTTTATCTGGTGGCCTCCAATCCACTGGCCTCACTCTGCACAGAATGAGTTTGTGCAGAAGGTGAATTTCATCTTGCCAACCCCTTCTCTCCCCCATCTTCCCAGAAAGACCTTCAGGAGCTCCCAACTACCCTCAGGATCAAATGCAAAGTCCTTAACAAGGCTAACCAAACCTATCTTGGCCACCATCCTGCTCCTTGCTTAGTGTCCTGGCTCTTCCTGGCACTCTTCCAGATCATACTCTGTTCCCACCCTGTTGTCCTACTACATAAATGGTCTGTATTCTCATAATACTGTACATAGAAAGCCAAAAGACTCCACCCCAAGATTGCTAGAACTCATACAGCAATTTGGCAGTGTGGCAGGATACAAAATCAATGCCCAGAAATCAGTGGCATTTCTATACACTAACAATGAGACTGAAGAAAGAAATTAAGGAATCAGTCCCATTTACAGTCACATCCAGAAGCATAAGATACCTAGGAATAAACCTAACCAAAGAGGTAAAGGATCTATACCCGAAAAACTACAGAACACTTCTGAAAGAAACTGAGGAAGACACAAAGAGATGGAAAAATATTTCATGCTCATGGATTGGAAGAATTAATATTGGGAAAATGTCAATGCTACCCAGGGCAATTTACACATTTAATGCAATCCCTATCAAAATACCATGGACTTTCTTCAGAGATTTGGAACAAATAATCTTAAGATTTGTGTGGAATCAGAAAAGACCCTGAATAGCAAGGAGAATATTGAAAAAGAAAACCAGAGCTGGGGGCATCACAGTGCCAGATTTTAGGTTGTACTACAAAGTTGTGGTCATCAAGATAGTGTGGGACTGGCACAAAAACAGACACAGAGATCAATGGAACAGAATAGAGGACCCAGAAATGGGCCCTCAACTCTATGGTCAACTAATATTTGACAAAGCAGGAAAGACTATGCACTGGAAAAAGGACAGTCTTTTCAATAAATGGTGCTGGGAATTGGGCATCCACATGCAGAAGAATGAAACTAGACCACTCTCTTTCACCATACACAAAGATACACTCAAAATGGATGAAAGATCTAAATGTGAGACAAGATTCCATCAAAATCCCAGAGGAGAACACAGGCAACACCCTTTTTTGAACTTGGCCACAGCAACTTCTTGCAAGATACATCTATGAAGGCAAGAGAAAAGCAAAAATGAACTATTGGGACTTAAGATAAAAAGCTTCTGCACAGCAGCAAGAGATACAGTCAACAAAACTAAAAGACAACCTACAGAATGGGAGAAGATATTTTCAAATGACCTATCAGATGAAGGGCTAGTGTCCAAGATCTATCAAGAACTTATTAAACTCAACAGCAAAGAAACAAACAATACACTCATGAGAAGGGACAAAAGACATGAGCAGAAATTTCACCAAAGAAGACATACACGTGGCCAACAAGCACATGAGGAAATGCTCCGCATCACTTGCCATCAGGGAAATACAAATCAAAACCACAATGAGATACCACCTCACACCAGTGAGAATGGGGAAAATTAACAAGGCAGGAAACCACAAATGGTGGAGAGGATGTGGAGAAAGGGGAACCCTCTTGCACTGTTGGTGGGAATGTGAATTGGTGCAGCCACTCTGGAAAACTGTGTGGAGGTTCCTCAAAGAGTTAAAAATAGACCTGCCCTACGACCCAGCCATTGAACTGCTGGGGATTTACCCCAATGATACAGATGCAATGAAACGCCGGGACACTTGCACCCCACTGTTTATAGCAGCAATGTCCACAATAGCCAAACTGTGGAAGGAGCCTCGGTGTCCATCAAAAGATGAATGGATAAAGGAGATGTGGTTTATGTATACAATGGAATATTACTCAGCCATTAGAAACGACAAATACCCACCATTTGCTTCGACGTGGATGGAACTGGAGGGTATTATGCTGAGTGAAATAAGTCAGTGGGCGAAGGACAAACATTATATGGTCTCATTCATTTGGGGAATATAAAAATTAGTGAAAGGGAATAAAGGGGAAAGGAGAGAAAAATGAGTGGGAAATATCAGAGCAGGAGACAGAACATGAGAGACTCCTAACTCTGGGAAACGAACAAGGGGTGGTGGAAAGGGAGGTGGGCGGGGGGATGGGGTGACCGGGTGACGGGCACTGAGGGGGGCACCTGACAGGATGAGCACTGGGTGTTATGTCAAATGTTGGCAAACTGAATTCCAACAAAAAAATAAACAAAAATAAAATAAAATAAAAGGTCCATCTTTTCTCCCACATCCCAGAACTTACAGAAACCATAATTCACTTCCCTGCAGTGTCTGGAATTGTTAAACACTTTTTACCTATTTTCTGAAGGTGAGCACAGAGCTTATGGCAGCTTTAACAGAGTTTCACAGTGTGGCTCAGCTGCAGGGTGTCTGTGTGTCTGGAGAGGGTCTACCTGCTGGGGATCCTCAGCTGTTGCCTTCCCTGGCCCCTGATCATGGGTCACCCCACACCTCTCCATCCTCTAGGCTGTGACAGTGTCCGGCCAGTGAGTAGCACCTCTGGGATGGAGGCAGGCTGGGTTGGCTCGGGTTAGGGGACCCTGAGAGGTAGAGTTGTGCTACCCCATGCCTACTACTCAAACCACAGTTACCTGATGGAAAAGGCTGACATAGCAAAACCAGGAAACTCCCTCCTTGGAGGTCTCTCTAAGGGGGCAAATCTGGGTTGGGAGGCTGGGAAGGCGTGATCTGTGAAGGACGTGCTGGTCCCCAGGTCTAGGTGTCCAGGGTTTGGCTTTCCACGGGACGGGGCTGTGCTCTGTCTTCCTAAGCAGCTGAGCCCAGGTGCTTGGCTATGAACTCCAGCTGGGAACAAGATGACCGACACAGGACAGTCTGTTTAAAGTGCGTCCCACCACGATGGCTGTCAGCAGCCTGTTGGGAATGTGGCAGTGAGCATGAGGAACAAAATTGCAAAGATCTCTTGGGCAGATGATGTGAAACTTCCCCAGGGAGCCACACTTTGGAGCCCAGGACCCAGCCGGCGAGTCCTGCCACGCTCCTGCTGAGGGGGAAAGAGAGCAGGTCACTCTGGCCAGTCACCAGCGCACCCCGCGGCCCAGGCCGGGACGTCAGCGGCAGCTGTGCGTCCCGGCCACGCGTGGCCCGGCTCCTGCATCGCTCCCGCCGCAGGCCTCTACGTCTCCCGGGACACCGTGTGGACAGCACATAGATGCCCAGCTCCGGGGTCCCGAAGCCACCACAGGTGGCCCTCAGATGGCACCTGGAGCCTCAGGCCAGCCCAGGTGGCCGACCTGGGGGAGGCTCTGCGGGATGAGGTGACAGGAAGGGCTGGAGACGCCGCCCCAGGGTCTGGGTGTCAGCAAGACACTTCCCAGGGCTCAGCACACTGCCCCATGCACGCCCAGGGCGCATGAGCGTCCCTGATGAGCCCAGGTGCCGCAGGACATGAGCGGCCCACGCGCTGTCCCGCTGGAGGGACAGATGTAAGCTGTGCGCTCTACAAATCTGGCTGCAGAAGTGCTTGCTGGTGGGGGTGGGGCTCCGAGGAGAGCTTCAAAATATAAATAAATAAAAGAAAGGGAAAAGGCTAGGGGTTTTAAAGTGGCTATCAACTTGCAATCAGCGCAGACATTCAAAAACACTCACGATGTTGACATTGATAGTTTTTTTAAGATTTTATTTATTTATTCATAGAGACACACTCACACAGAGAGGCAGAGACACAGGCAGAGGGAGAAACAGGCTCCATGCAGGGAGCCTGACGTGGGACTCGATCCCGGGTCTCCAGAATCACACCCCGGGCTGCAGGTGGTGCTGAACCGCTGTGCCACTGGGGCTGCCCGATAGTTTTATTTTTGAAACAACTCTCTTAGCACTATGACACCATTCGAAGCCTTAACAAATATTTACTGTGTTCGTCTTTGTAACAGTTCCGTGACACAGCTACTCGTATTAACCCTGTTTTACAGATGAAAGAGTGAAGCACAGAGATGTTTCTTAACCTGCCCAAAGTCTCACAGCCATGAAGAAACAGAGCCAGAATTTGAACCTTGTCCTAAGGGCTTCACAGGGAGGAGTCTACGAGCCTGCCCCAGCCTGGAGGTTTGGATTTCAGGCCCGCAGGCTCCCCAGAAGGCCCATGCAGAGCACCTGGAGAGGGGAGCTCCCAGCCACGTCTGCAGAGAAGCCTGGGCCGCGGCCCGTAGGCTTCACTTGGGCACCAAAACCTGGGGGCAGAGTGGGAGGGCGGGGGCAGGACCCCAGAGACTTCCAGGGGCTTCCTTCGCACATCGGGGGGCTCCTCAGCTGGAAATGGCAGCGGGGGCTTACGACGTGAAACTCTCGAGAGTTCAGGTAGCACCAGCGTCACAGGGAAGCCAGCTTGATGCCCGGTGACCGAGACTGTGGCCTCGTAGAGCTGCCCTGAGAGTGGGCAGCTGAGTCTTCAGGGAGGGGTGGGGGGCCGCCCCTGGGCGCTGGGCATGGCCAGAGGAGATTGCTGCATTGTAGGCCTACCTGGTTTTGTTCAGATTCTAGACCCTTTGACAGCAACGACTCTGAGCACCCACCCAGCTCTGGAGCACGGACTGCAGAGGAAGCAAACGGTCAGCATGACTGTAGCCATCTTTCGGATTCACGTTCCGGACAGGCAGACAGGCACTTAACTGTTAGCAGATGGAGCCAGTGGGCTGGAGCCGGGGCAGCAGGCAGGACGTGGGATGCTGAGAGGGGGGAAGGAGCTCTAAAGAGAGAGATGAGACTTTTTTTTTTTAAGATCTTATTTATTTATTCATGAGAGACACACAGAGAGAGGCAGAGACACAGGCAGAGGGAGAAGCAGGCTCCCTGTGGGGAGCCCGATGCGGGACTCCATCCCAGGACCCCAGGGTCACGACTAAGCCGAAGGCAGACACTCAACCACTGAGCCACCCAGACGCCCCAAGAGATGAGACTTTCAAAGATGAATTTCCCTTCCCATCTGATCAGAGCTTGCACTTGCCCAGAGACACACTGAGCTCAACCAAACTCCAAGAACAAAAGATTGCAGCATTTAATTTACTCACTTATTCAGTATTTTCCACCATCAATTATTTATTGAGCACCCAATAAGCATCTGGCACTGAGTTGGGTCATGGGAGGTATAAATTATGTCCCTACCCTCATGGCACAGTATCCATATTAGAAAGATCACAAACCCCAGGGTATACACAAGCTGTGTGGCCATGGGCAAACCCCAGGGTATACACAAGCTGTGTGGCCATGGGCAAAGTGTTTAACCACTCTGAGTACCTTTGCCTCATCTATAAAGTGAGAATTCCTACCTCATAGAATTGTTTGTAATTTAAAAGAAGCTTAGTACTTGGCATGTGATTAAAACAGCGTTAGTACTTATGTTAGTCAAGGTTCTTTGCTGCAAGCAACCAAAGATTCTGATTCTGATGGATTCAAACCCAAACGGGATTTTACTAAAAAGGTACTGGCTGGTTCAGACAATCCTGGGAGGCACAGGAAACAAGGCTTTAGCCCAGGATCCAAAGGCAATGCCTGTAGGATTACTGCAGAGCTGGTCCACTGAGAAAGCCACCGCTGCCCACTTTCCCCAGCAATGCCACGTCTGGGGCAGGCCCCTGACCTTCCAAACTGCTACCACCTGCCCACCTCACCCCCACCTCCAAAAGAAAGCCAGTATTTCTGCCACTATGGTTGCCAGGAAAAAAAGGGGGGGGTGTTCTGGGCAGAACCTCTCTCCTCAGGTTGCCCTATGTGCAGAGTGAAGTCTCACATCTGTGACTCTGGTCTGAAGGCCCTGGGTCTCACCAGTGCCTGGTAGGCAACTGCAAAGACACCTGGGGAGAGCAGTTCCCAGGCCTCACCATAAAGGAGGTGAGACTCAGAAGGCTGGAACTTTGTGCAATAAAGCAAGGATGTTCTGCAAGTGCTGTGCAGCCAGAATGCGACACATGTCCACCGGAGTCCCGTGCCTAGGCTGCTCCCCAAATGCACACCCAGCCTCTTGCCTGTCCTGCAAACTTGTGGTGGAGGTGCCCCAGACTTGTGTAAGCCTCCCTGCCTCCACTCCGCGGCCCTGACACACCACTGAAGTCCTCTGTGTGCATCTATGCACGTGTGACCCGCCCCCATCTCCAGCACAGGGAGGGTCTCAGGCAGAAGGTTGGGGGAGGAATGTGGACCTCGAGGCTCCTGGGAAAGCTGCGGGGGACCGGCTAGGAGGGCACAAAGCAGGCTAAGCCTGCCACCAAGCGGTCATCCTGAGAACCACAGGAGGACCACGCCTCCCCTCCCATCTGGCTGTCCAGACCAAAAGCAGGGGGGTCTCCACCAGGGTCTGGGAAACGAGAGCTCCTCCTCCCCTCCGCCCCTGAATTAGGTTGTCTAATCTGCCCAGAGCTCCAAAGGAGATAATGATTATCTAACATTCGTTTGGTGCCCTGCAGTGTACAAAATGCTTTCACGCAGTAACGATAATTACATGACAATATTAATTATTGTTGCAGCAACTATCATCAATCGAGAGCGTACTATGTGCCAGAAACTTCAAAATCTCAACTCTTAATCCTTACAACAAAGCTCTGGTGAACAAACACATCTGACCAGCAAGTGTCCATTTTCCTTTCTGCTCTCAATGGCGCCTCCATTTTTGGGAGGAGGGTTCCCCCTTCTACTCCCGGGGCTTTTCTTGAAACTACTGGCAAAAAGCAGCTCTATGCTCACCAATCCCATGAGAAGTCTTTGGGTGCCACCTGTGGAGGGAAAAAGACTGCCTGAGATTGAAGCCAGCACACAAGAAGCAGAGGAAATCTCAGCGGCACTGGAGACTCCTGGATTCAGCTGTGCCTGCAAGAGTCTCTATACTTTTCCATTCCATGAAGCAATGTATTTCCCTTTGCTTAAGTCTCTTTGGGTGGGAGGAGTTTGTGGGGTTTTTTATTTTTTACTCAAGCTCAGAATTCTATTAATTCCTATTTAATAAAATAAATTAGCATGTGGAAACAGGGTGTTATAAGTAACAGATCCAAAAATGGGAATTGTGAAAGTCAAGGTGGTATGGGACATGTATTCTACACCACACGCCACTTCCTATTCTAAGTACTGAGGACGGACAAGATCCATGGTGTCCTGAGATAACTTGGGAGCCAAGAACAGCTCAGTGAGCAGATTAGACAACTGCAACCGGTGGTAAGTGTCACACAGCAAATGAAGACAGCTCTGCGATGTGATGGAGTACGGGCAGGTGGCCACGTTAGGTTGGGTGGTCAGGGGATGGCATGGGGAGTTGTGCTCTGTTGATATGGTTACACTGGGGACTGCATTTCCCAGAACTCCCTTCCTTGTATGGTTTCAACTAGAGTTGGCCAAAAGAAGAGTTCTTGTGATGTTTGAAGGCAGAAGGGATGCCGTGTCCATTACCTTCTTAAGGACACTGTGCAGTCACGTGCCCTGATGGACAAATGCTGAGAGCCTCAGTGAGTTCCAGTGCCTCTCCTCCCTCCTCAAGTCCAGCTGCCCATCAGCATCCATCCCACCAGCCACCATCTAGGCCCCGCTGCCAGCAGAGTATACACAGATGACGCACGGACATCACCTTCACAGCTCCACGAAGGTGGTGGCTCAGGGAAGGAGGTTGTACCAGCACCAAAAGTGAACAGGTTCAAGACCTGGTTTGGAGCTAGACTTCACAGGACTTGCTGGTGGGTGCGAGGGAGGGGTTGACACAAAGGGGTTTCTGCCTTAAGCAAGAGGGTAGATGTTCTGAGAGAGGAAGTAGCATATTGAGAGTTGGAAACAAGAGTTCTATTTTGGACATTATGGTAGACTGAAAAAAAAAATAGCCATACTTTATTGGATTGAAAAAAGTAGCCACAAAACAATAGCCACAGCTCCTCCTGCTCATAACCATAAACTTTCATAAAAATTGTGAGTACGGTGCAAAGAATTTTCTTTTTACTGAATGATTTATTTCTGACCCGGTGTCCCATTATCTGCCAATACTTTACTATTTCATACAATCAAGGACATCCCTTCCCTACCTAACCACAATCAAAGTCAAAATCAAGAAATTAACATTGATACGACACTCTTATTCAATTTTTTTATTCAGATTTCTCCATTTGTTTCACTAATGATCTTTAGAGCAAAAAGAAAATCATTTTTGTGTGTCCACCATTTACTCCAAGAATACACGTTTCATTTAGCTTCATGACCCTCATCTTTTTATCTGTCCTTGATTGTGTACCATGACCTTGATATTTTTGAAGGTCACAGGCCATTTCCTTTGTAACGTGTCCCTTGATTTTGGTGTGTTTGAAATTTCCTCACAAGTAAAGTCAGGCGACGCCTCTTTGATTAGGGATATCACAGAGGTGGTAATGGGTTTTTCTCACTGCATTCCCATAAGGTAGCACACAATTTCCATTCCCCTGTATCTGATGATGTCCACTCTGATCACTTAATTAAGGTGATGTCTGCCAAGCCTCCCCACTGTAAAGCTCCTCCTTTTCCCTCTGTAGTTAATAAGCATTTGTCCATCGTGGTAGTAAATATCATTAATCGAGGGCTTTGTCTGCAGGGAGGGATTTAAATTTGTAAATATCCCATGCCTCATCCAACTTTCCATTGTGTTATCCTTTGTTTGTATCAATGTAACTAATGGTTTCCTATTTTGTTCAATGGATTGTTGCTCTCGTTCTTTCTCTTGATCCTCAAATTGTCCCTTGCCTGGACACTCAGTAAGAACCCATTCAAGCTGGCTTCTGTATCTTCTGTCCACGACCCCATGGTTTCTGAGTACCTCGGTGCTTGCGGGCATGGAATGTATGAGGATCATCTCATACCTTCTCTACCTCAGCCATGCAAGAGGCTGAGAGGGGCATGTTGCATGAGGCTCCTCTAGAGTTATGGCTGTTTCTCCATCTTTCCCTGGTTTCCATGACCTTGACAGTTTTGAAGAGTACTGATCAGATATTTTGGAGAGTATCTCTGAGTCTGGGTTGTCTGGCATTTGCTCGTGGTTAGATCTGGGTTATAGATTTAAAGGAGAAGAACGTCACAGAGGTGAAGTGTCCTTTTCATCTATCATATCACGGATGCACGACATCAACAAGGTCAGGTTGACCTTGATCACTTGGATCAGGAGGTGTCTGCAGGTTTCTCAACTGTGAAGTTATGATTTCGCTTTCTGTATGCTGTTCTTTAGAAGTGAATCACTAACTCCAAGGAACACTCAAGGATCTCGAGAGAAACGGAATTCTCCTTGGAGAATTATTTGAATTATTTGAATTATTTGGAATTCTTCTATAATGAAGATTTGTAGGGCAGAAGTCTCAAAATTTATTTTTGCTGTGACCCCGTCAGTAGTCAAGTGAAGCCTATGGATCTCTTCTCAGAATAGCATTTTATAATTTAATGTATTTACTTTAAAAAAAAAAACCCATAGGATTACAAAGAAAAACAATGGTATTGAAATACAATTATCAAAATATTTTATAAACAAATGTGTGATGTGGTAATAAATGTGTTTATTAACACATCCAAATACAAGTCCTAAGCAGCATGTCTAGTAACTACTGTAATTTCCAAGTGTTGCTGAGGATAAATGATATCACAGCTTCTGCTGACACTACTGTGGTTTGTTGCCCGTATTCACGATGGGAAAGAAGGAGCGCTAATTCAGTGACAGGTTTCTAAAAATAATCATTTTTTCCCCAAACAAGTTCACAGGCTTCCTGAATTCTATCCACAGATCCCCTGGGAGAGTCCCTAGACTCTAGTTTAAGAATCCCTGATCTAGAAGCATCCAAGATGGTAGAGATGTTCTTGGAAAACAACAAAAAAAGCAGAAAGTGCCAGTACAGCAGTGAAAAGTAAAACGAATTTCACCCTCTCTAATGACAAAAGACATGCAAAACAATCCACTTATCACACATTTTCTTATCAGACCACTTATCACTTTTTTCCTCAGGAAGCTCTATACTCAACGTGGGGCTCAAACTTATAACCTGAGATCAAGAGTCGCATGCTCTTTCCACTCTAGCCAGTCAAGGGCTCCTATCATCTTTTAGAATGGAGAAAAAAAAATCAACACTCAGTGCAGGCGAGGATGCTGTGAAACTGGCATTCTCATACACTTCTGGTTATAGGGCTAATGTGTACAAATATGTGCAACCCATTGAAAGGCAATTCAAAAATATTCATAGCCATAAAAAGTTTAAACTCTTGATTGAGAAACTGTTCTGAAAAGCCACCCTAAGAAATTAATCCTAGATATATAAAAGGATGTATTTAAAAAAAAAAAAAAAAAAGGATGTATTTAGAGAGGCTTGTGGCAGTATTTACATCAGCAAAAAAAAAAAAAAAAGATTACTGGTTACTAAAAATCTTAAAAGGAGGGTAAGGAGTCAGGTACAGCACAGTACACAGACACGTGGAAAGTAATGCAGGTATTAAATGAGTATTATTCAAACAACGCAATGGCCCGACACAGACTTATGAGAGACAAGAGATGTAGGGGTTCCCTCTGAGCCCCAGTTGTCTTGTCCATTAAAAGAGGAATAATAATACCACCTCCCAAGATTGTTATATAGCTTCTTGAGATGACATTTAAAGCCTCCAGTGCCTACGACATCATGGGTGCTCAGGATGCATCACCTATTATCACCCTGAATGACATCGTGCTGTAAATAGAATAAAACGCAAAATCATGTATAAGCACAATTACATCATTGCAAAAAAAAAAAAAAGGCAGAGAGGAAATACATCAAAATGCTAATAGTGATAATCTCAAGGTAAAAAGCTCAGGTATAATCTTCTGTTTTTCTCTATTTTCTAAGTTCCTAGGACAGGTTTTTAATATACCAGCTACCTGTTAATAGAAAGAGAAACAAAGGCACGTGCTAGAAATACATATCCCTGCTCTTCCCTAACCATTGAGATGGAGCCCATATTGCCACAGTAACTAACTCTAGAATCCTACATTTCTCTGTGTGCCCTCTTGTCCCCAAAACCTTGGAGGCGAAGGAAATTCCGCGGGGCACTGGGTGACTCAGTTGGTTAAGCATCTGCCATCAGCTCAGGTCATGATCTCGGGGTCCTAGGAACAAGCCTAGCATTGGGCTCTCCGCTCAACTGGGAGTCTGCTTCTCCCTCTCCTGCTGTTCTTCCTCTCTGTCGAATAAATAAATAAAATCTAAAAAACCCCAACACAACAATAACAACAACAAGAAAAAAACCACAAAGGAAATCCCACTGCCCAAAGCCAACACTTCTTTACAATTTCTGAGTGGTGCAAATCACCCCTAGACCGAAGTGCACTAAATCAATCAATCAATCAATCAATCATGCACTAGAGCCTAGACCGTTGACACAATTTAATTCACTACCCAGAGAAGGAAACTCAGCAGCAGCATCAACAGAAGGCGCCTAGCCAAGTCCATGTGCTATGTGCTAGTAGGTGCTCAACAAGCACTAAATAAATGCATGAACATTGACTTCTGTGGTGGGTTCTCATCTTTCTTGGCCGGCAGGGTGCTCCCAGCATAGCAGGTCCGCCCACACGGTGGCAGTGCTGCTCCACAATAGGCAGAGTGGGGAGGACTCGGGTTCCACCTGGTGCCAAATGCCTGACGCCCCATCCTCTTCCAGGCAGAGGAGTGCAGAGACCCACAGAAAAGCTGCAAAGGAGGACATTGCTGGAATCACTCTGTTTTTAAAGGAGTAGGCGACATGGCCCTCAAGGTTGCAAAAGAGATGCACCCCTCCCCTTTGGAGGGTTGGATCAGCCTGTGAAGCAGACAGAGCATCCTGTAGGGAGGTGTGAACATCGGGGAGGCAGACCCAGGGCCGGAGGCTCCTAGGAGTACCACTGACTTCAGGAGGTGAAGACAGAGCTCTTGGGGGCACGTGATATTCGGGGGCATGGAGAGGACGAGCTGGGGAGACTCTCAGCCAGGGTTCACATCTTGTCTTCCACTCTGACAAGTTCCATAACCTCCCTGACTGCATTTCCTTATCTGTGGAGGAAGAATAAGACCCCACAAAGCTGTTGAGAGATTGAAGATCCCTAATGCAAGTAAAGGATTGAACACAATGCCTGGCACGCAGTCACTCAGGGTGTTACTGTCACGCTCTTGTTGTTGCTGTTATTGTTAATAACTGTGGTGTTGTTAATGACACATGGGCATCTCAAGGAAGACTCTCCTGCCCTCTGTGGACACACAGATGAAATCCATGACTAGATCTTGAAATCATTTCTTCATCTGTAATCAGGTAGGAACTGAAACAAAAAAGGATTAAGATCAAGAAGCAGAAACATTAGCTCCTCTTTTTCTCTGTAATGAAAGGACATATGTTTGGGGGAAATAACAAATGTGATTTCTTTTTTTTTTTTTTTTTTTTTAAGATTTCATTTATTTATCCATGAGACACAGAGAGAGAGGCAGAGACATAGGCAGAGGGAGAAGTAGGCTCCCTGTGGGGAGCCCAATGCGGGACTCGATCCAGGACCCCAGGATCACACCCTGGGCAGAAGGCAGACTCTCAGCCACTGAGCCACCCAGGTGCCCCTAAATGTGATTTCTGAATTCTGTTCAGGGAGGGAAGAAACAGTGCTGAATTCCATCAGCTTCCTCCCCTGCTAAGTCCTGAGGCCAAAGCTCCAAAAGAATAGTGATCATGGCATCTACATGAGGGGTTTTGTCCAACAGAACACCTCCAGAGAGTGTGGCTTCTGGCTCCAGGTTGGTCTGTACCCTTTACTTCCAGGAAGCAAATGCAGGATCCCTTTACTCCACATGAGGCTGTCCTCAGGGTGACAATTTTTTTTTCTCATCTCTCCTAAGCTTTAAAGTATGATTGATGAAAAAAAGCAAAGAGCACAAAAGGGAATGCAGAGAAAAGAGACAGCTTAGAACAATCTCCAAGTCTCCAGTATACTATACAGTGGAAAGTGGCCAAATGCTCTCCAACTTTTGTGAGGACATAAAGAAAAAGTAAAACTTGTCACACAAGAGGGACTTAGGGTGGATGGAAATAGCAGTTGGGAAAGTATGATTCATAAAGGTTCTCTCAGAGGAATAAATTTGAAATGCGAGTCATACATGGTTTAAACGTCTTTTTTCCTCTCTGTTTTTGAATGTATATGAAAATGCAGACACTGGCACTTAAAACCTAAGCAATGATCATAATATGTGCATACTTGTGCACATGGTCCCTAGATTTGGTCACTGTAGCCAGTGAACTACAATAAGTCTGAGTGGTTGTATTAGACGTGAAAGGATGTGTCATGCTGCCTAACAAACACACCCCAAATTTTTGTAGGTGAAAACAAAAAAGGTCTATTGCTCACTCATGCTCCATGTCCACTGAAGCAAATCATCTAGTCAGAGAGAAGTGCCATCTTACCATGAGCCTGGGAAGAGAAATACTGGATTCTTTGCCCACAGCCCAGTGACCACCCAGGGCTTACTAAGATCTCTGACATTTTTTAAAAAGATTTATTTATTTTTATGATAGACAGAGAGAGAGAGAGAGAGAGAGAGAGGCAGAAACACAGGAGGAGGGAGAAGCAGGCTCCATGCCGGGAGCCTGATGTGGGACTTGATCGCGGGACTCCAGGATCGCACCCTGGGCCAAAGGCAGGTGCTAAACTGCTGAGCCACCCAGGGATCCCCAATCTCTGACATTTTAAAACAATCCATCTATCAAGTAAATTTACCCTAAAACATATTTTGCGACTGTAACAATGTTTGTCTTCCAAGATGGACCTCTCTGGGAAGGTTGACGCAGAAACTATAAACACCCTTATTCCCTTTCCATCTAGAATAACTTCAGTTGGAGCCTTCTTGCCATCTTCCTCCACGCAGAGCAAGAAATTAACTCATTTATTCGGCAAATCTAAATTTAGCTCCAACTAAGTGCCAGGTGCTGGGAATTACTAAGACAAACTAAAACAAAAGTCCTACTCCCAAGAGATCCATAGTCTAGTTACCCTGTTGGATCAGAGGGCTGGGGCTTAGAGCAAGGTCTTGGCTCCATAGAGATCCATGTAGGCTCCATCAAGATGGAAGAAACTTCTCAAGATGTCACAAGTGTGCGTGGCTGCTGAATATCAGTATACCTAGCTTGACCTAGGAGCAAACATACTTGCCCTCTCCTTGACATCCCTCCTGCCCAGGGATTTTGCCCGGCTCTTGCCTGGGTTCCTCCTTGCTTCCCACTCTTCCTAGAGCTTCCCTCCTTGAGACCCTGTGCCCTCCCCATTTGCCTGGCTCATCTCTCACTACTCTCGCCTGAAACTCTTCTGTTTTCTCACCCATGGCACAATGCTCCCTGCCTCTGAATGTCTCTTCATTCTGTTTGCTCCGCCCAGAGCACCACACATACACACGCGTGGCTTCCACGTGACCCATGTAAATTCCTATTCCTATGGGTCCTGCTTTTATTTCCCTTTATTCCTCCTTCCTTCTTCCGTAAGCACTAGACTTTCACTGTGCCTATCACACTGCTCTGTAATAATCTGTTTATGCATCTACCTTCCTCACTGGACTGTGAATTCGTTGAGGACAGGGGCTGTGTCCCTGACATGTGGCATGGCATCTGGATAAAGCAAATACTCCAGCAATGCTTGTTGATATTTTTGCAGCAGAGAACTAGGATGAGGTGATCAGTAAAAGACATTCAAGCACAAAAATATCCTGTATTAGGGTAGGTATTCTGAGTATGGGAGTGGAGAGGTGTCAGATGGAAATAGGACTTCATGGAGAAAAAAATAACTTCTAACTATAAAAATAACTTCTAACATAAAGAAAAGATTATTTATGCGCTACTCATTGTGTGGCCAACAGTCCACAGAGAGGCATCACTGAAGAATCTCGGGCCCCAGTCCCACTGAATCCAAACCTGCAACTAAGATCCCCAGGTGATTCTTATGCACAGTCCAGATTCTGAAGCACTGGTCTAATGCATACTAATCACAGCAGTAGTAATAACAGTTACTTACATTTACTGATGCTCCATGCATTGTCTAGACACTCCTCCTGTATTAAGTCATGTACCTCTCACAGCAGTCCTATAAGACAGATACTGTTTTAACATCCTCATTTCTCAGATGAGGAAACCAAGACAGGGAGAGATTAAATACCTTGACAAGGCCATACAGCTAGGACTAGTAGATGTAGGAAAGAGAAAAAAGATCTCCAGCACCTAGCTCAGAGAAGGTGTTTGCAAGGTGCTTAACAGTATTTTAACAAGTGCTTTGAAGTGGAGAGCTGAGGTTTGAACACAGGCTGACTGGTTCTAGAGCCCCTGATCACTCCACGTGTGATAAATATTTGTCAAGTTCACCTGGGGGACATTCCAGCACCTGGCACACTGTAGACCACCCACAATCGACACACAGATGTGCGAATGAATGGCTGTGGGCAGACCCCTCTGGAGTCCAGGACAGGAGTTTGGTGAAGAGTAGTGGAACAGAAAGTAAGCGATTTGGAATGAAGACTGTCACCCCCAACATGACAAAAGGAGCCTGAGGTTGGAGATTCTGCCTGTGAGTCCTCAAGAACTCCCAGCCTGAGGTGAAAAGAGGGTGATACTAACAGCAATAACCTGTCCCTGGTTTTTGTTTCCATCAGTGCCCACAGGCTCCATGGTCACTGGAAAGGAAGCTGTGTCTTTCTGAGAATGTCCGGGGTGTGGCTGGCACAAGCAACCCTGCACTGCCAGACACCTCCACTCTGCTTACTTCTCAGGGTGTATGTCAGTCCCTGGGAGCAGCTGCTGTGACTCTACTGCTGGGCCCCACGTCCCACTGCCTCCTGCCGCCGCTGACGTATATAGGAAGGACTCCACTGAAGCTGCACCTGCTCTGCTGCCAAGTGAACGCCCTGGCCCCTGTGTGCTCCACTCCACCAGGGGTGTTCCCAAGCAGTAGTGACACATACCAACGCCTTCTGGAGATTTCCATCAAGCAGCCCCCTGTTCTCCAGGAGGCTGAGACCTGCATCCTGCCGGTTCTAGCCCACAGCACAGAGTCCACAGACTCTACTCAACCCATGTTGGATCTAGCTGGCCATGTCGGGAGCCCTCTGCCCTCCTGGTAAGTTTCAACCCCAGGGGCTCCTCATCCCCTACCCAACAGGTTTCTGAAACAGACCCACAAATTTGCCAAGAAGTCCCACGTGTTTCTGAACATTAGTTTAAGCTCAAGATGGAACCTTTCCCAAAGCTTGCTTTCTTCCCCTTTTTAACCCAGCACAGTAACACTGAACTTTTGTTTTAAAAAAAAGACTGGAATCTCTTTAAAACCGTGTATGCATTCGGAGATGAGAGGGTTCGTCGCTCACTGTAGGTCTCACGTTTACCAGTAAGCAAAACCGGATTCACAGCCAAGCCTGTCTCTCCCAAGCCCACCGCAGGTTGTCCCCCTCTTTGGGCCAGGGATAGTAAGCTGATGGGAGTGATACCCCGTCCTTAGAGGAAAAAGAGGCGAAACCCTGGCGCAGACTCAGGGACCTGCTTGTGCCTCCCCGGGAGGCCCGGCTACCAGCTCCGCCAACACCGAGCAGCGGGCTCGCTGCAGAACCCGAGCGCCGGCCCCGCCCACTCCCGCCCTAGCCACGCCCCCGGCCCTGGCCACGCCCCCGGCCCGTCCGCGCCCGCCCACTGCCGCCATTTCCTGTCCGGCCCGGGGCGTGTCAGGTCAGTGTGGCGGGGTGGCCCGGGGTCTGCCCTGGGATGTGGGGCGGATCTGGCCGTCAGCGCCGAGCAGAGGATGCTGTGTGGGACCCGGCGGCAGAAGGGCCCGTGTCGGCCGTGGCGGGGTCCTCCGCTTCCGGCATGGGGGCCGGTGGACGCTGCAGGGCGGTTGCCAGGCAACGGTGCCGTCGGCCCCGCCCCCTTGCGCGGGGCGGGGCGGGGCGGGGCGGGGCGGGGCGGGGCGGGGCGGGGCGTCGGGGCGAGCTGGAGGCCGCGGGCCCGCGCTCCCCGGGGCGCGTCTCCTGGGCTGCGGAGGGCTGGGCGCGGGCTGCGTGTTCTTACACCCGGGCGAGTGCTGCATCTTCCTTCTGCCCCGACCTCCTGGGGCAGGTCAGCTCGCTGCACCAGGCCTCAGTGCTGTATGTTGGAGCTGGAAGGAACCCTAGATCGCTTAATGGGGCCACACGTCCCCACCCCCGTTTTGCAGATAAGGGCGCCTCGCATTTACCGCTCGTTGCACGCCTAGTGCTTTCAGTGAACCCCCTCTCGGTTCCTATTACCGTTTCCATAGACTGAGTTAGGCTGAGAGAGGTTGGTGGCTTGAGCTGAGGTCACACAGCTTGTAACTGATGGAGTCTCGGGGTCGCATAACTCCCACCTTGCTCGCGGCAGAGTTCAGATTTCCAGGTAGCGGGGCTTACACAACGGCACTACCACTAAACCTAGCCATTAAATCCTAAACCTAGCCATAGCTATAGAATCAGCCCAAGAGAGTTTAAAATTAGCCAAACCTGGGTACCCTGGCAAGTTGACTGTGAAGCTTTGGTGCTAGGAGGAGTCTGTGTATTTAACACGTTTTTGCATGGTTTTTATGGTCTGTGGATGAACTTCTGGAACTACTGGGTATACTACGAAGCCTGTTTACTCACAAACCACAGAGAAGTAATACACCTAAAGTACCCAGAAGGAAAAGAGATGCTGGTGCATGGCGGCATCGGGTTCTGATCCCTTCCGCCAATTTTTAGCTTCTCTTCGCTCATCAGAAACAAGCCACAGGCTTATATTTTAAACAAGTTTGGACAGTGAAATGCAAATACTCCAGTTCCTGATTACTAGTCGCACAGCCAGGTCCAGGCTTCGGGCTGGGTGGGCCTTTCATGACCAAAGTCAAGCATTAGTGTCCTTCTCTATTCCTGCTAGCCTATCAGCCTCTGGCCTCCTGCCCTCCTTTACACCAGGTCCCAGAATCACAGCAGTTGATGTTGGCTTTTTCTTTTTCTTTTTTTTTTAAGATCTTATTTATTTGTTTAAGAGAGAGAGAGAGAGAGAGAGCGCCAGAGAGCACAAGCAGGGGGAACAGCAGAGGGAGAAGGAGAAGCAGGCTCCTGGCAGAGCAGGGAGTCCGATGTGAGACTCGATGCCAGGACCCTGGGATCATGACCTGAGCCAAAGGCAGACGCTTCACCAACTGAGCACCCCCAGCCCCCCAGAGTGTTGGCTTTGGAGAAACATTTTGCAGAGCAATTTTCCCAGTGGAAGAGAGGGTTGACAGCTTTCCAGAAGCATCACCACAAATAATGAGTATCCCTTGGCCTTAATAGCAATCAGAGTGAAATAGATCACCCTGCTGTTATTCATGACATTTATGAACACAAATCCATCTTAAAAATAATCACTTGGCTCTTGGTTTTAGAAGCCTGATAAATTCTGTTTAGTGTTTTATTAGTATTAATTTCATCACTTATGCCGCCTCCCCCAGGTGTTCTGGTTCACAATGGCTGATGAGGAAGATTTGCAGAAATTTCTTAAAAATGTGGATGAAATCAGTAAGTACCAGTAAATCATAAACAAATTAAATTCTACATTGGCGAGGTGGAGTGACTGAAGAGAAATGATCACTCTGAGTTAGTTCCCAGACTGCCTGATAGGTTTATGACTCTAAGGGAAAGTGTAATTGAAATTAAACAGAAGGGGTATTGAGAAGCAAGTAATATTAGAGCCTGGGGTAGTATTTTGTGGCTGTTAATTGCTATTAGAGAAGCCATTAACATTCTGGTTGGAATTGAGACTGACAGCCCTCCTCCATATTTTGTCCCCTTCTGTGTGGAATCCACATCAAAGGAGCCTGGCTGTTCCCTCCAAGATCACTCAGGAACCTTGTAGATCATTCTGGAATCCCTCTTGTTTTAGGGCAGAGCCATTTCTGATTTTGAGCTGCAGGGGCAAAATCAATTGGCTTTCCCTCAGGGTCCATCTCATTACATGGATGGCTCATGGCTGTCATATCCCAGTTTCTAGGGAAGAAGTCCCCTCCTTCCCCAGCTCAGACAGGTGGGATCTCAAAGGACCTTCTGTGATCCCACAAATCACATTCAAGAGATTCCCAAGCACCTGGTTTCTACTCAGACTTGAGAGAGCTCGTTTGATGATGGAAACAGGCAAACCAACAATCAAACAAACCTTACATATCCAATGGAAATATGTTGAAATTGCTCCTTCCGGCAGGCTGTTTGAGCCCAGAGGACTAAAATGGTTTTAAAAATAGTTTGGGTAACTTGATAACAGACACATCCATAATGCATCCTTTATGATCATCCACGGGCTCTCCTCTGCCCCTCCCTAAATGTTGTTCTGCAGAGTTCTGGCCTTGGCCAGCTTGCTGCTCACGTTTGTCTTCAGGTGGTCTAGTCCAGGGACATGGATTTTCCTGAAGCCTGTCTACTCACCACCCCCACATCTCTCTTGAGCCTCAGACTCTGCACCAGCTGTCCTATCCATAGCACCCCACCAACACCACAAACTTAATGCGTCCAAAATCCAGTGATCATTGCTCTGCCCCTTTGCCCTCTTCCTCCCAAATAAAACCTACTTCTCCTACCTTCCTCTTCATTCTAGTCTCAGTTGGTGGCAAGTCCAGAAGTTTACAAGTCACCTTGGACTCATGCCACCCCTCACCCTCACGTTCAATCCGCCATCCAGTTCAGCTTCTCCAGCTCTGTCCTCCCTGCCCTTCCCTTTGTTCCGGTTCTCTGACCCAGACTGTTTCAACAGCCCCCTGATTGTTGTTCCTGCCTCCAGGCTTGAGCTCCCCACAGAGTAATGTATCTCAAATGCAAATCTGACCCAGACACTTCTCTGCTTGGATTCTCTCCGCAGCCACAATAAACTTCAAGCTCTCATCGGGGACTTAAGTCCTCCCATGACCTTGTCCTTCCCTCTTGCCTCTCCCTCTCTCTCACTTGAGCAGCAGCAAACTGCTTCTGGTTCCCCACACATCCTCTGATGGTTTACACACTGCGTGTTGCCTCTGTTGTTTCCTCTGCTTTCCCTTCTTTCTTTACCTGGCTCACTTTCATTCACACTCAGAGTTCTTCAGGTACCATCTATCCCAGCATCGGCCAATAGGACTCTCTGTGGTAATGGAAACGTCCTGTAACCTACACGGTCCACTCTGGCAACCCATAACCCCATGCAGCTGTGAACCTTTGAAAGGTGGCTAGTGCTACCCAGGAGCTGAATTTCTAATTTTCTTTCATTTACAATTAGTTTAAATTTGTGTAGCCACGTGTACAGGTTCTGTGCATTCATTTCCTAGGCTCTTGCTATGTACTAAGTATTGCTAGGCTCTGGAGAATACAGGAACAATAACCAAGAACTCCCTTTCTTCCTGGTATCTAGAGCCCAGTGGAGAGAACAGATATGAAACAAATGATCTCTAGTGTGATGTGTGATACAAAGAGAGATTTGCAAAGTACAAGAGACACTAACTCAGTTTACAAGTTGTATTAGTCTGGTTGGGCTGCTGTAACAAAAGACCACCGGCTGGGTGGCTTACACAGTAGAAACTTCCTTTCTGTGGTTCTGGAAGTGCAAGATGGAAGCGTCAGCAGGTTTGATTTCTCCCGCGGCCTCTCTTCTTGGCTGGGAGATGACTGCCTTCTCACTGAGTCCTTACATGGCCTTTTCTCTGTTGTACACATCCCAGTGCCTCTTCCTGTTCTTGTAAGGACACCAGTCCAGTTTGTTTAGGGCCCCATCCTTATGACCTCATTTAACCTTAATTACTCCTTTAAAGGCTCTCTATCAGTAGTCACACTGGGGGGGCTAAGGTATGAGTGTATGAGTGGGGTGGGGGCCACACTACAGTCCATTACAGGAGTTTTATAAGGCTTTCCTAAAGCATGAGGTTTAAGCAAAAATATGAAGTGTGAGTAAGAGTCAGTGGGGCACTGGGAAGAGAGCAAGGGAATATTCTAAGTAGGGAGAAAGTAGGTACGAAAACTGGGAGTTCAAGAACACAGCGCTTTTAAGAACCTGGAGGCATATAAAGCTCTGTAAGGCTGGAGAGAAGAGATAGCAGAGAGAAGGTCCCATCTGAGTCAAGAAAGGCCAGATCAGGGAAGACTTTGGAAGCCACAATGGGGAATTCATATTTACCCTGAGAGCAATTGGAGGGTTGACTCAGTGTGGGGACATGATCAGATTTACACCTTAGAAAAGTCATTCTGGCCATGGCAAGGATGGATGTAGAGATAAGCACATGGAAGGGAAGGAAGACAGATGCTGGAAGCCCAGGCAGAAGGCTGTTAGGATGCTCCAGGGAAAAGAGACCGGCTGGGTTTAGAGTTGTAGCAGAAGGAATGGGCACGAGTAGATGGACTTGAGATGTAATCAGGATTTACTTGACAAGCTTTCGAGTTTGATGGCTACAAGGGCAGAGAGAGAACAAAGACTCAAGAATGAGTCTTAAAAGTTTTGAGTCGAATGCCAGGTGGATAGTGTGGCCATCTGCTGAGATGCAGGACATTTGGGGGAAGAACATTCTGGTGAATGGAGATTTGGGGAGAGGGGTGCACTCAGAGGGGAAGGAGGACAGGCAGGTCAGGATTGATGAGTTAGACATCACAGCGAAGATGTTTGGAGGGCACTTGGCTTTGCAAGTCTGAGCCCAGGAGAGAATAGAGCTGAGGATGTCCATTGAGGAGGCCCTGGCTTATACATGGTATTTAGAGCCATGGCAGAGAATGGGAATACCTAGGGAACTGGTTCTTGAAGAGAGAAGATGGCTTAGGAAGTGCCTTAAGGCTCACCCAGTTTAGAAGGTGGGTGGGACGGGGGAGCAGGAGCAGGCAAAGGAGACCAAAAGCAATGGCCAGAGAGGTAGGAGGGTGACCACAGGTTTATCCTGTGTCCTTAAAAGTCTGATTTTTTTGTCTCTTATTTTCTTTGTTCATTTTGTTTCTTAAGTTCCACATGAATGACATCATATGGTATTTGTTTTTCTCTATCTGGTTTCTCTCAGCATCATACTCTCTCTCTAGCTCCATCCATGTTATTGCAGACGGCAAAACCTCATTCTTTTTTTATGGCTCAGTGATATTCCATATACCTGGCTATTGTAAATATTGCTGTAATAAACACAAGGCTGCATATATCTTTTCAAATTGGAGTTTTTGTGTTCTTTGGGTGAATAGCCAGTAGCAGAATTCCTGGATCACAGAGTAATTCTTGTTCTAATTTTTTGCACCAGTTTGCATTCCCACCGACAGTGCACAAGGGCTCCCTTGGTTGGAGGCAGTTTTTTAAAATCCGTGGGAGAAGGATAAGATGACTTGCTTGGGTGTGATACCGTGACTTATAATAAAAAATACATATTTTTATCTTTGTCCCTGTGCCTGGCAAAGAACTCCTAAAACTCTTGGAACTTCTAAGTGATAAGACAGATAAAGTCATCTTTATATTCATGACAAACCCCTTTCAATCACTTCTGAGCTCATGCAAATGAGTGACTTTTGGAATGAGTGAGGATGGGTGCTGATTGCCAGGGGAACCAACCCTGTGATAAAGTTCCAACCCCCTGAGAAGGGGAGAGACCCAAAGTTGAATTGATTGTCAATGGTCAATAATATTTTAATCAGTCCTATATAGTGATGCTTCCATAAAGCCCCCAAAGGACCAAGATCAGAGAGCTTCCAGGTTGGTGAATGGAGATTTTGGAGGTGGGATGCACTCAGAGAGCCTGGAAGCTCTGCACCCCCTTCTCATGTACCATCTCAAGCCCTATCCATCCCTTGCATTTGGCTGTTCCTGAGTTGTATCCTTTTAAAAAAACTGATGATCTAGTAAGTAAAATATTTCTCTGAGTTCTGTGAGCTGCTCTAGCAAATTAATCAAACCAGAGGGGGAGAAGGTGGTGGGACCCTCTGAGCTAGCCATTAGGGCAGAAGCATAAGTGACGACCCGGACTTGCAACTGGCATGTGAGGTGGGAAGTGGAGAGTAGGTGGTCTCATGGCACTAAGCCCTTGACCCGTGGGATGTGACACTATGTCAGGTAGATGGTATCAGAATTGAGTTGAATTATAAGACACCGAGCTGGGGTCAGAATTGCATGGTGTTGTGGGGGAAAACCACACATGGGCACTGTTGTCAGAACCATACTAGGCTAGCAGTAGGCTTGCTGGACAACATTGCAGAGCCAGTTATGTTAGGACCAGCTCTCACTGGTGTCCATCTGTCTTTATCTGTACTCCACATCCATAACAAAGGCCTAGAAAAGTGGGAAGTTGGATTTGGAGTTGTTTTGTCTGGCAGGTAGGTTGGGAGGGTGAGGGAGTTCAGTATGTGGACAGGTGGCCGGCCGAGTGATGGATCATGGGATTTGAGCTGAGCAGGCCATAAAGTGAAGACTGGGAAGGAGAGCTTTTAAGTCCTGCATCAGGTTCCATACTCAGTGCGCAGTTCCCTTAAGATTTTCTCTCCACTTTCTCCTCTGCCTGCCCACAGGCTCCCTCACTCACTCCAGAATAAATAAATAAATCTTAAAAAAAAATAATGGATTTCATGCTTGAAAGTTGATAAGAGAATGGACCTTAAATGTGCTCACCACACATGCAAAAATTGAAATTACATGAGGAGATGGATGTGCTAACTAACCTTATTGTGGGATCACTTCACCATAGGCCCGTGAATCAGATCATCTCACTTGTGTACCTTCTCCTTGCACAATGTTGCATGTCAGTCATATGGCAACAAAGCCAGAGAAACAAAAGTTCTTCCCTGTGAATGTTCTGCACCATTCCTGAGTTGTTTCCTTTTGAAGACCTTGTTTGGATGTTTCACTTCTGATTTCTACACCTCCAGCCAGTTTAATCCAGGAGATGAATTCTGATGACCCACGCATACAGCAGAAAGCTATCCTGGAGACAGAACAGAGGTTACTGTATACAGAGGAGGCCCCGGAGGAGGATGGGTGCCGGACCACCCTGAACAGGACAACAATCAACCGTTCACAAGCTCCCATGGAGGTTTCTTTCTCTATTATGGGGTTATATAAGCAGATGCAGAGAAGAGGTCTACTATGGAGCAGAGGAAATGCTAGTTTAACCTCAAACTATCTGGAGAGGCTGAAATAGTCTTGCATTTTTAATTTTTTAAAAGATTTTATTTATTCATGAGAGACACAGAGAGAGAGGCAGAGACACAAGCAGAGGGAGGAGCAGGCACCCTGATGTGGGACTTGATCCTGTATCCTAGGATCACACCCTGAGACAAACGCAGCTGCTCAACCACTGAGCCACCCAGGGATCTCAGTCTTGTGTTTTTTAGATTCACTAGATTTATTTTCCATAATGAAGTATAAACTCTGATTTTTTTTCTTTGTCTTTCTGAGTCATCTTTAAACAATGGGTTTATTTTAATGAAAATTTGGCCTCTCCCCCCCCCCCCCCCCCCGAGCTCATGAGCAATATTTAAACTGTACTGTAAAGGTAATATGTTCTGCCTCATATTTCCAACTCCTACAGCCACAGCTGGGGTCTCTTGACCTGCTCACTCCATTACAGCTGTGCCCTTAATCAGATCTCCTGGTTGAAAGCAAGCCCTATGAAATTGGGGCCCTTCAGTATTGATGGTTAGAGGAAATGACCCTACTTCCCCCCTTGTAAGGGATCTGCCTTCTTGGTTCGTCTATGTATAAGTCAGAGAATGGTTTTTGAAATCTGTTTTTTTGTTTTCATGATAACCTGTGCCCTGCAGAATGCAGATGAGATAAACTCAGGTAAGGACAGCATCTCTCTTCCTAATGTGTGTTATTTATTTAGGATCAGTGTTTATTGATTGTAGCTCCCAGACCCTTAAATGATAGCCTCTGGGCTTACAAAGAACCCATGAACAAAAACCAACTGATCAGCCAATTCTCTTACTAGTCAGAGGGGATAGCACTCAGAGGCTTTTCTCTATTTTCTCCTGGCCAGGCTTTTGTAAGCTGAATTCAGCTTTTTTTTTATCATCCAATTTACTCTTAGCTGCTCAAGGGATCCGGGTAGCTTGTCTGTTGCCCAGCTCAGAAGCTCATTATGCTAAAGGGAACAAAAAAGTCTGCCTTTAAAGAAAAACTTTAAAAGGCAATAATTCAAATGTGAAGCATAGACATAGCCATCATGCATAATAATACATCACACAGATTACCATTTAATGTCAAATTAAGAAAATTGTCATTTATTTGCCTCAGAATCTGTGTGCATGTGTGTGTCTGTGTGTGCATGCATATGTGTGTGTGTGCTCCCATACGTATGCATGAGATGTGCAACTCTAAAGCTCTAAAGAAGCTTTCTTCTGAATTTGAGCTAAAGAACTGATTATAATATTTGGATTTTTCTCTTTAATACTTGAAATTACTCTGCTGTCAGAAGCCTTCTTGGCATCTATGGAGTTGGATGCAAAAGAACGTGCCAGGAGAAGAAGGGAAAACAGAGTCTTAGCAGATGGTAATTGTCAGTCTTCACTTTTCAAGAGCCGGGATGATTTGTGCAAGAAAGATCATGAGTCTGCCTGCTGATATTTGAGGATGGCGAGACTCCTGGTTGGTGGGGAAGGAGGGGGGTTCGTCATTTGAGGCCTTGAAACCAGACGCAAGAGACAAGTGATTGGTGTCTGTCCCCATCCCTGTGCAGCAGGCAGTGAGCAGAATAGAGCCCTCCATCAGCCACCACTGCCAGACCTCTCTCTAAAGCATCTGGGGGGTGAGGGGTACTAGATAGGATCAGCACTGAGTGCTATCCTATATGTTGGCAAATTGAATTTTAAAAATATTTTTAAAATATTTTTTAAAAAATTTTAAAGTAAAAAAATTTTATTAAATTTTTTTAAATAAAAAAATAAAATCCAAGTCAAAGGAAAAAATAAGTAAATAAAGCATATTGAGGGACTTAGCAGATCAGACAGAGAGTGGAGGGTCCTGAGCAATCCTGGGAAAGTAGGGAGGGATGGACAGGAGGTACTGTGGGCTGGCCTGAGGCACAGAAAAGAGGTGAAAATGAAAAATGAAACAAGAAAACAAAGATGTGAGAAGGGAGAGAAGTGAAAGAAGGGGGGGGTCATGTGTTTGGTGGGGTGACACACATGCAGGATGCGTCTGGCACTTGGGCACCTCCTGGCGGTATGCGTGCTGTGGGTTTGAACACTTCCACCTGGGCCAGAAACTGGCTCATTAGGCCCTCTTTATGAGACATTGAGTGTGTAAACTTGGTCTTTGTGGCACGCTTGGGAAGGTTCTGAGTTTTGAGGCAGAAACATTTACATTTTTTCTGAGAAGCTACTTGGGATGGGTTTGGAGAAAAGAGTCCTTAAAGAGGCCAATCCTGAAATGTTTGCAGAGAAACAAGTGACAAGCCTCCTCTGGATTGATGGAAGCTCTGACCTCTGAGGCAGAATGGCAAAGTCAGGGGAATAAAGAATGAGAGAGTTTCCCAGTGCGTGGGGAGAGCTCACCTGTGTGACTTCTGTTCTCCTAGCCCTCAAAGAAAAGGGGAACAAAGCCTTTGCCAGAGGCGACTACAATGCAGCTGTCCTGTGCTACAGTGAGGGTCTGAACAAGGTGAAGGACATGAAAGTGCTGTACACCAACCGAGCCCAGGTCAGTGAGCCAGCGCTGTGTTCGTGGCTGTTTTCTCAGGGGACAGTTGCCACGGAGCTTGTGAAACCAAAGATGAGACTAGATGGTAGCAGTGTTGTGCCCAACAGTGTTCAACAGGTGGTTCTGGCTGGGGTGTGGTGGAAGTTGATTCACAGGGACCAGCACTGACACCACCGTCCAAGTTCAAGCCTCCAACTTGCATGGACGGAAGGAGGACTTGGGAAGAGCTACATAGAAACGGTCCTCTGGGAGGTACATGCCAGCTCCCACATATCACTGAGGGTAAAGCCAGGGAATGAAGCAACCTATAAGGACGGATCCTGCCATCCCTGGCGTGGCCATGCCCCTCTTGCTGGTAGCCTGAACTCCTCAGGGTTACTCTCAGACTCATTGTCTCAGTCCCTGTTGGATTCAGATTCCATGACCGGGGTTGGCTGGGTAGCTGATAGGCCTAGACCCAAATTCTTTTTTTTTTTTTTTTAAGATTTTATTTATTTATTCATGAAAGACAGAGAGAGAGAGAGAGAGAGAGAGAGGCAAAGACACGGGCAGAGGGAGAAGCAGGCTTCATGCAGGGAGCCCAACATGGGACTCAGTCCCGGGTCTCCAGGATCAGGCCCTGGGCTGAAGGCAGCGCTAAACTGCTGGGCCACCCAGGCTGCCCTAGACCCAAATTCTCAGAAATTTTGAGTTTCTGAACTCCCTAATACTTCCATTTTATATCACAGATGAGCTCAGTTTCGTGGGACACCGGGTGACAACCATCATGCAGATGTTTATCATCTACTACTTAATGAAGGGACAAGGTTGATAGATCTCAGTTGAAACAAAAACCTCACATCACATGTGACCTTATCTTTGAAAAGCACTTCAGCCTGCCTGTGGTAGAGCTCTCTGTGGCTTAGGCCTGAAAAAGTGGCAGATTCATGGGCATAATGATCCGATGGTCAGGAGATGTCAGCAGGACCCATTTGAGGTGCACTTGACACCATGTCGTTGACAGGAGGAGCCCTCATCAGCTCCAATTTCTGTAACTCAGGATCAGGAATGTCCTGCTGTGGGAGGTCGAAGAAGAAGGTGGAAAGCAAGATACAGGGCATTTGGAGGCCAAGAAGTCTGAGGGTGATAGTGATTTAATGATAAATGAATCTGAGCACAGTGTAACCGTAATAGTTTGGCAGTTTGGGTAAATCAGACTACAGTCGATTTACCACTTGCTTAGCCCCATTTCTGGAGAAAAATTGATATGGGGAGTCAATTTGGTAAATAAAATGGCAAGAGGTTTACTTAGTGGTCATTGGCATTTCATCCCCCTAACGAGATTATAAACTTTTCCATATACTTTCCCCCTCCATGCTCTATTTATAATAGATGTTTAATAAATCCTTATTAAGTTACCTAAACTGAAGGAACAATCAGGGCATTTAAGGGGACTAAGTTTCTGTTGATACTTTGAAAGAAGCATTCAAATGCAAGCAATTAATATGATAATTGTAATTCGTTTTTACTTTTCCCCAGATTTGGTCTCCAAGCATTTTCCTACTGGTGCTTTTCCAGTCTTGTTACTTTGAAGTTATTTGAAAGTAGTAAAATTGAATTGCTTTTAAAATGTTACGTAATTCAGATTTATATCTAGTTCAGATGGTCTCCACACTGATCTGTCTAAATTAGTTACATTTTTTACTGTACTCAGGTTTAAGCAGCACTTTGATTAGATTCTGGAGAATCACATTAAGAATGGGTGTGGATAAAAATAAGCAAATGTAATGAAGAGCTTTGGGGAAGTAATTCCTCTCAGCTTTCCCCGAAGAGAAAGCTTATTGAGAGACAAATAAATGCAAAATGTGCTGCCTGGTGTTATGAACCACTGAATCACCACTGACTATTTTTAAAATGCCTCCCCTGTTTGTATGCAGTGTTAGAAAACACTTAATAAGGAGCCTGTGAATTGAGTGTTGCTGCTTGCTAGAGAAAAAAAAACAAAAAACAAAAAAACCCAAAACCTACCCTTTCATCTCTCTGTTTTTCTCCTGGAGTTAATGTTATGATCAATAGATTGCTGGTGTAATTTAGATAAATCAGTAGTTTAATTGCCATTTGGAAAAGTAGTTCTTTTTAAAATGTGGAAAAGCCAAAGAGAACAGAGAATTTATAGGGTTTTGAATCCAAGCCTTAAAAAAAAAAAAAAGAAAGAAAGAAAAGAAAAAGAAACAAAGAAAGAAAAAGTAAAAAGCTGTGTAGAGAAATTGTTGGAGCCCACGTATGCATTTTCAGAGTCTGTATGTCTCCTGAATAGCAATGTCACGGAACTGTGGCTTCGTTTGTTTGTCTAAAAGGATGCTGAGTCTCCTCCTCGCATCCTCTGATTTTCAAATGAAATCCCAAGCCCCAGGGGAAAGGATGGCGCTTTATGGAATGGACAGTTCAAAGAGTGGTTATCTTCAATTAGTACAGAACCTGAGTTAATGAAAGCACTATACAGCAGCTCCCTTTCTATCCTTGTGAAAAGCTATATGGCTAGTGCTTGCTCTCTCCTCACGTAGGATGAATGCTTAGATCCCCCGTAATTGGCTTGACCACGTAAATATCTCATGAGAGTTCTTGATGAGAATGTCACGGTGCCCTAGGACAGTTTAGATCAGGGGCAAACCTACACATGTATCAGCTCTAGTTGGGGTGACTCATGAGGGCTCTGGGAAAACCTCTCATCCTCCAGGTACCTGGTTTTCCTTTTTTACACCAGAGTGATCATTGCTGCTTCCTGGGAACTTTCCAAAAGAAGAGTGCGTAAAGTCTATTTAGTTCATCTTGATAAGAACTGATTGACCGCCTGTGTGTCCAATAATTAATCCAGAGGTAGAGGAGCTGTTATGCTTGCTGTCACACAGCCCTTTGTTACTTTATGTGCCATTAGTTCTTTGAGACTATAAATGAACTCAATTCAGTTTAGATTGAGCGGATCCCAGGATTCTGAGTCAATTCTTGATTTTCAAGATTTTCCCCAATTCTAGGGGATCCCAAAAGAGGCCCCTGGGGCTTTTGGCACCGATGGATCATAGTGATGGTCTGACCTTTAAGTGTCAGCCCGTTTTCTCCATCTCTGCCTTCTTGCTGTACTTATTTTATTTATTTATTTATTTTTAACGATTTTATTTATTTATTCATGAGAGACACACACATACACACACAGAGAGAGAGAGAGAGAGAGAGAGAGAGAGAGGCAGAGACACAGGCAGAGGGAGAAGCAGGCTCCATGCAGGGAGTCTGATGTGGGACTCGATCCCAGGACTCCAGGATCATGCCCTGGGCCGAAGGCAGGTACTAAACCACTGAGCCACCCAAGGATCCTCTCTTGCTGTGCTTATGAGGCAAGAGCAGAACTTTATTTATTTATTTATTTTGTAGTAATAGCTTTATTGAGATATAATTGACATAACATGCATTTCACCCATTTGAAGTGTACAGCTCCGTGTTTTTCACATGGAGTTGTGCAACCATCACCATAAGCAATTCTAGAACATTTTCAGGATCCCAAAAAGAAACCCCATGCCCTCGGAGTAGTCCCTACCCCTTCCAGTCCTCCCGTTCACCCCCACCCTCAGCCCAAGGCAACCACAAATTGGCTTTATATCTCAATAGAAAGAATGTCTGTTCTGGACATTTCATATCAATGATGTCATGTGGTATATTTCCTTTTGTGTCTGGCCTCTTTCTTGTAACATGTTGTCAAGACTCATGCATGCTGTAGTATATACCAGTGCTTCCTTCCTTTTTATTGCCAAATAATACACCATTGTATGGATGGACCACATTTTATTTATCAGTTCATCAGTTGATAGACATTTGAACTGTTTGTGACTTTTGGCTCCTATGAATAATGCTGCTATGAACACCTGTGCACAAGTTTTTATGTGCACATATGTATACACCGAGGAGTGGCGGGATCATTTGGTAACTCTGTGTTTAACCCTTTAAAGAGCTGCCAGACTGTCCTACCAAAGTGGCTCTACTTTATATTCCCACCAGCTATGTATGAGGGTTCTGATTTTTCTACACTCTTACCAATGCTTGCTACTATCTTTTTAATGCCCTTTATCATTTGATTTCCTTCTGGAACATCCACAGTGAGGTAGACTCTAGAAGCCAGCTCTTTCTTTTTAGATGTATTTCACATGCTACGTATTTTCTTTTGCCTTTCCAAATCCTTCTCTGCCCTGCCTTCTGTAGCCTGGGGAGCTGACTCTGTGGACTAGTCCCCTGACTTATCAGCTTTCTAGCTTGCATTTGGCTTCAGCCAGTGAGATCAGAAGGAAGGAAGGGAGTGAGAGTCGGGGTATTTATTCTCCCACCTGCAGCTCCTCTAAAGACCTCAGCTCCCCTCGGCAGCACTGTTCACAAAGATGTCCTCTCCTGTTTGCGTATGGCTCATCCCGCCCCTTCAATCCCCTGCTGCCAGCCTTGGGGTTCTGTAACATTCCTGCTGGTTTCCCTGAGCCTTGCCTTTACCTTCTCAGTAGTTCCTTCATTAAACTCAGCCAGTGTCAAGGTGCCATCCGTCCCCAGCTGGCACCCCGACTGGCACAGGTGGTGGCTGGTTACCTCTCATCACCTGTCTCTTGTTGGACTGCTCTTTCTATATTAACTGGAGACCGCTTGCCTCAGAAGTGTGTGTGAACATAGCCATTTGTGTCGTTACAGGCTTATCTAAAACTCGGGGACTACCAGAAGGCAATAGTGGATTGTGAGTGGGCTCTGAAGGTAAGAAGAGAGATCCTTTTCCACATGATGGAGTCAGGCCGGCGGGACCGGGTCCAGAAGTGAACGTGGGAGAGCCACCAGTGTTTCCTGGTGGCTGGGCTGTGAGCTCTGCAGTCAGGCCTGACCTTCCTGATCTGTAGAACAGGACCCATAGACTTGTCGAAGGGTCCTGGTGAGGCGTGTAGAGCACTGGGCTCACAGGAAATACTCCAGAGGAGCGGCTGCTCATGCTGGGGTTGCAAGGTTTATATTGCCAGGGCTCAGCCCTTACTGCTGTTTCGGGGCGCTTTGCTTCCTGTGGAGGTGGGAGCGCCTCCTTCTAGTTTCTAGAACCAGCCACGGGAACATGTTCTGCAGTGTTGCTGTTCTTCCCCATCAGTTTGTGCTTTCCTCCTGCTCTAGTAATTTGGCACATTTATGGTGAAATAATCAGAAGACATAATTGCCATTGTTCAGCCTGGAGACTGCCAGTCAGGACTTGGGCAGACCTCAGAATGCTGTGCATGGTGTTTCCTCTGAAATCTGCCAAGAAAGATCATTTAAAGTGAGGTGAAGTAAGAAGTGTTGGTGGAAATAGTATAAGCGTTTTGAAAAGAGAAATGTCATCATCACTCCTCAGGGACATTACTTCAGATGATTGAATATTAAAATAAATCTTCATCCTGTTCCGCGAAGTCACTCTGTCATAGGGGCTCCAACTAAACACCTGAAACCAGTGTTTCTCCGACTTCCTCACTGAAGGGCTGCTGACGGAATGAACGTGAGCCCCTGCAGGGTCTACGAGCAGAGAGCATGACATTTTTTTTTGCTGGATCTGTTTTATCTTAAAAATCCTTGCGAGTTTTAAAAAAAAAAAAATCCTTGCAAGTTTTATATTGTACTCCATGAAATTTATCTGTTTGTCTTAACATCACTATTATTTTCTATAACTTATAATCAAGTAAAATTGAAGTGCCAGGAGAACATGCCAGGTTTATGCTCTGGCACAGATTTCTCCAGTGCAGCACACACGCCCCAGCATAATGAACGTGGCCCAGAGTAAGAGCACGTTTTGACAGCAGCATACTGGCCACACCTCCTTCCTTTCTTCTTTTTTATTTTTTTTTTAAGATTTTATTTATTTATTCACGAGAGACAGAGAGAGAGAGAGAGGCAGAGACATAGGCAGAGGGAGAAGCAGGCTCCCTATGGGGAGCCCCATGCAGGACTCGATCCCAGGATCCCAGGATATGCCCTGAGCCAAAGGCAGATGCTCAACCACTGAGCCATCCAGACGTCTCTCCTTCCTTATTTCTTATTGAGAGGATAAACAAGAGACACTGGGGTGAATTAGGAACTCACTTCACTATTGTTCTTTATAAAACACTAGAGATTCTCCAAAGCTGACATGTGGGATGCATGATTTCTTTATCCCGATACAGCATGTCAGCAGATCCTGTCCCATCATGTCGATACAGTCTTAAAGTTACAAGAACTGCCCAACACTAATGACATCAGGCTCTTCACAGCCCCTGCATAAGTCCCCCAGCCTGCCTCCTCACTTTATGTGATCATGGTATTTTCTCTACCACCATTCTGTAAGAGAAGAGAGAGGTAAGGGTGTTTTGCTCTGTTATTCCAATAATGATCACCATTTGCTGCATGCCGGCCATGAGGCTCATGACATCCTATTCTCTTCTCTTGGATACTACTGTTATCCTCATTTTTTCTGGCAAGGAAACCAAGCTTCGGAGATTAATTAACCTGTGCAGGATCACAGAGGTAGTGTCGGTCTGTAGGGCAGTGCTCTGAATCATCTCCTATATACAGCTTCTCCACTGGAACCTGAGACCCCCCCTATTCCTGGGTGTGGGCCTTGTTCCCTTCAGTGGGGGAACCAGGATCTCCTGGTGGGGTTTCCAGGAGTATCCATTCTGATCTGAAAAACACCAAAGAGGGAGTCACACTATCATCATGCTGATTCAGGATAACATGCTGGCCTATTCCCAGATGTTAAATGAAGCACGATGTAATTAGCAGTGAAACCAGAGCAAAGTAGGCCCAACAGAGCTGACAGTGAACATCTCTGACCCTCAGCAGCCTTTGTGAAATGCCCAGAGAGGTTCCCCATTGAAGAGGCTTGGTTAACCCCTTGTGGGGGTTGGGGAAAAAGCATAAGGAGCTCTAAAATTAATGATGATTGGGTCTGTGTCAAAGCTATAAATGTAAAAGTTTCACTCTCTTTAAAAGTAATGCACCAATAATGCATGTCAGTGATATTCCATTATTAATATTCATACTTTCATGCCAATTTAATATTTTTGACACTATTGAATTGGTAGAGACAAGCTCACCCGATGATATTTCAAGATTGATGTTCTCTGTCAGGGAAGAGAAGGTGGTGAAGCTGGTTTCAATTAGGATCAGAGTCATTTCTCTCTTGGCAGATTCTTTCTGCATGACAAAACTCTATCTTTCTCTGAAAACAGGGCTCCTTTTAAGGGAGTCCGGGGCTCACCTGAGAAAATGCTGGTGACCGCTGACAGGTGACAGAGGAGATTGGGGCAGTGAGACCTCTGTCAGCGGCCCTTCACATCTGCATCCCAGGCGGGCAGGGTCACCATGCTGCATGATGGCAGGAACAGGGCTCTGAGGGCCCCAGCTTAGTCTCCCCCTGTTATAACCCCGATTCTCTGCCCAACAAAGGGAGAGTGGACATCTGGCTTCCATGAATGCTGGTGTTTCTTTTCCCTCAGACTCTCATTCCCTTCCCACCCCCTCGGCCTCATCCTTCATGGATTCTCCAGGGTTAGCTCCCTGCCTTCCTTCTTTCTGCAGCTTCTCGCTCAGAGCTCCTGTCTCCTCTCATGGGTCCAGCTGGCCCTCAGACCCCCTTCCACATCTCCTCCTCCCCAGGCCACAGGGCTGTACTTGAGCTACCTCCCGGAGGCCTCTGTGAGACCATCCGGGCACCATTGGAAAGATGCTGTGTCTAGGAATGGGCTCTTCATCCTCCCCTCACTCTTCCCCATTCCTGGCCCTGATTTACTTCTTTCCGTTAATGACATATGCTGTCTTCCAGGCCCTGAGCCCCAAACCTGTGACCTGACATCCTCCTCCCTCTTTACCATTTGTCTGTGACCTACTCTGGCATCTGCACTTCCCTCCCACCACCACCAGACAGATGCTAACCCCTCATTCTGCGGGGACCACTGTCTTGCTCACCCTTCTAGCCTGGCCCTTCCCTGCCCTGCTCCTGCCCCTCGTCCTGGCCGGAAGCTCCCCATCCTGTCTCCCCTCAGCCTAGGACCTTGCTCTCAGCCCATTCTCCTCCTTCCTTCTGTCTTCACCTCTCCATATCCTTGGACCCATCTCAAATCCCTACTCTGCACGATCATTTTAGGTCCTGCCTCTGCAGAGTAGATTTCCCTCTACTCAACTGTTGTAGCACTTTTCTGAAGGAGAGTTGGTGTCATTTGTAAACCTTTGGGGCCTGGAGTCAGATGGCCAGATTTTAGATCCCAGCTCTTCCACTTACTATGTGTGACCTTGAACCTCTCCAGCACCTAGTTTCCTCATCTGTACAATGGAGATAATGATTGTCTTGACTTCACAGAGTAGTTAGAAAGTTTATATGATATAGTTCCCGTGAACTGCCTGGAAAAGACTGGACAGTAATATATTATTGTCATTACTGCCATTCACTTAGCAGCGTGTCAGGAAATAGCGCTCATGAAGATACACCGATAAAGTCTTCTCCAGGGGATCCCTGAGTGGCTCAGTAGTTTGGTGCCTGCCTTTGGCCCAGGGCGTGATCCTGGAGTCCCGGGATTGAGTCCTGCATCAGGCTCCCTGCATGGGGCGTGCTTCTCCCTCTGCCTGTGTCTCTGCCTCTCTCTGTGTGTCTCTCATGAATAAATAAATCTTAAAAAAAAAAAAAATAGGGGCTTCTCCATGTGGGACAATCATCACTGCCTCTTCTATCACTGTCTGGCTTTTTTTTTTTTTTTTCAATCTGCCCTTTTGGTCTAAAACGGATTGCTGCTGTTCTGGCCAACATCCCACTTCTTTTTCTTTTATTTATTTATAAATTTATTTTTTATTGGTGTTCAATTTGCCAACATATAGAATAGCACCCAGTGCTCATCCCATCAAGTGCCCCCCTCAGTGCCCATCACCCATTCATCCCCACCCCCCGCCCACCTCCCATTCCCCCACCCCTAGTTCATTTCCCAGAGTTAGGAGTCTCTCATGTTCTGTCTCCCTTTCTGATATTTCCCACTCATTTTTTCTCCTTTCCCCTTTATTCCCTTTCACTATTTTTTATATTCCCCAAATGAATGAGACCATATAATGTTTGTCCTTCTCCGATTGACTTACTTCACTCAGCATAATACCCTCCAGTTCCATCCACGTCGAAGCAAATGGTGGGTATTTGTCGTTTCTAATGGCTGAGTAATATTCCATTGTATACATAGACCACATCTTCTTTATCCATTCATCTCTCAATGGACACCGAGGCTCCTTCCACAGTTTGGCTATTGTGGACATCGCTGCTAGAAACATCGGGGTGCAGGTGTCCCAGCATTTCATTGCATCTGTATCTTTGGGGTAAATCCCCAGCAGTGCAATTGCTGGGTCGTAGGGCAGGTCTATTTTTAACTCTTTGAGGAACCTCCACACAGTTTTCCAGAGTGGCTGCACCAGTTCACATTCCCACCAAGAGTGTAAGAGGGTTCCCTTTGTTCCCTTTTCTCTGCATCCTCTCCACCATTTGTGGTTTCCTGCCTTGTTAATTTTCCCCATTCTCACTGGTGTGAGGTGGTATCTCATTGTGGTTTTGTTTTTTTTTTGTTTTTTTTTTTTTAATTTTTTATTTATTTATGATAGAGAGAGAGAGAGAGAGAGAGGCAGAGACACAGGCGGAGGGAGAAGCAGGCTCCATGCACCGGGAGCCTGATGTGGGATTCGATCCCGGGTCTCCAGGATCGCGCCCTGGGCCAAAGGCAGGCGCCAAACCGCTGCGCCACCCAGGGATCCCTCATTGTGGTTTTGATTTGTATTTCCCTGATGGCAAGTGATGCGGAGCATTTTCTCATGTGCGTGTTGGCCATGTCTGTGTCTTCCTCTGTGAGATTTCTGTTCATGTCTTTTGCCCATTTCATGATTGGATTGTTTGTTTCTTTGCTGTTGAGTTTAATAAGTTCCTTATAGATCTTGGATACTAGCCCTTTATCTGGTACATCATTTGCAAATATCTTCTCCCATTCTGTAGGTTGTCTTTTAGTTTTGTTGACTGTATCTCTTGCTATGCAGAAGCTTCTTATCTTGATGAAGTCCCAATAGTTCATTTTTGCTTTTGTTTCTCTTGCCTTCATGGATGTATCTTGCAAGAAGTTACAACATCCCACTTCTGATGAGAAGCAGGCTAGGGATTCCCCCAGGACTTCTAGATACCTAAGCTTGCATTCTTAACCACTTTAAATCTAGACCCTTGGAGGGCATCCCTGGCACAATGCCTCACTCAGAAAAGGGTTCAATTAATTAACTGTATGTTAGAAGTGGTAGTTGTCATCTTTGTGCCACGCCATTGCCCCTGGAGTTGTAATAATTAGGGGCAGGCAGGTGCAGGGTCCCCTGTGCAAAGGCCGTGGCCTCACATAGGTTTGGATCCTGCCTTCTGAAGGGGGCATCCCTCCTGAGCCTAAGTGACACAAACTTGAGTTCCTGGGATATACTTTGTGGTTGATTTCAGGAGAGGAGCTTGTCAGGCCTGCTACGATGTCACAGTAGCCTCAGCAGTTTATCCTGAGTAGATATCTGTCTCATCTAATAAACCAGTGGTCCTCAAGCTTGGCTGCGTGCTTATGTCACCTGAAGAGCTTACAAAATGATTGGTGCCTGGGCCCTACCCGAGATTATCATTTTTTAATTGGTATGGAGTTCAGCCTGGCCTTCCAGATTTTGATAAGCATCCCCAGTGATTCTCATGTTTGGGCAAAGTCAAGAGCTCTCCTAAACTAGGGGTTTCTGGTTTGTCTCCTGACTGAGTCTCATTAAATGGAAATGAAAACTGGCAAGTCTCATTAATTAATTTGATAGAGAGCTTACTTGTGCATCCAGGCTCCTTGCAGGCATCAATTAGTTTGGTCACAGATGCACAGAAAAGTTCTAATTGTCAACTCTGGTAGCTGTCCTGAGAACCAAAGCGCTGCTTTGCCTCTATTAGCTAGGCAGTTAAGGGAGTGGCTAATGACTTCAAACCTTCCAAACTCATCTGATCAGTCATTCTCTTTTATGCAGTGTGATGAAAAATGCACAAAAGCATATTTCCACATGGGAAAAGCCCACCTGGCCCTGAAGAACTACAACGTGGTAAGTTCTTAGAGGAATGGAAGGGGCATGTTTGATCACAGAGCGATGCTTCATGTTGCCTCAGAGAAGGACCATGTTCCTCCAAGTTGATAGTAATCCACCTTTTAGTATTTTCCAAGGTAACTCTTAAGATCTTTGAGTTGGGAAGGAATGTGAGTGTCTTCCAGGACAGCCTCACCTGCTCTGGGAATCCCTGCTGCAGTATCTCCTACCAGTGTTCTCTCGGCCCCAGGAGGAGCATCTCTGGAGAGAAAAAGTATAAACCAAAAGGCATAAAGAAAATTCACTTATACTCTCATCTCCCAAAAGTGACTATGCAGCTATACTAACATACGAAGATATTATATTATTGTTAACAGCAGCTTGATTAAGATAGAATTCGCATGTCAAACAGTTCATCTGTGGCAAGTATACAATTCAGTGGGTTTGTGCACATTCTCAGAGATGTGCAACCGTCACCACACTCAGCTTTAGAACATTTTTGTCACCTCCCTAAAAGCCCTATGCTTTTTAGTAGTACTCCGCTTCCCTCTACCTGATGTACCCACTCATCTATTTTTGTCTCTATACATTTGCACATTCTAGACTCTTCATATAAATAGACTTCTACAAGATATAGTCTTTTGTGGTGGCCTCTTTCCCTTAGCATAATGTTTTTAGGGGTCGTGCATGTTGTGGCATCAGTACTTCATTCCTTTTATTGCTGAATAATATTCTTTTTTTTTTTTTTTTTGCTGAATAATATTCTGTTGTATGGATAAACTACATTTTATTTATCCCTTCCTCAGTTGATGAGCATTTGGGTGGTTTCCACTCAAGGCTTTATCAACAATGTACAAGTTTTTGTATGGACATACATGTACAGTCCTCTTGAGTATTTACGCAGGAGTGGAACTGCTGAGTCCTGTGAAAACTCCATGTTTACCGTTGGGAGGAACTGCCAAAGCATTTCCCAAGTGGTGGCACCATTTTACATGCCCACCAGCATTATGTGGCTTCGGTTTATCCATATCCTGAGCAGCAGTCCTTATTACCTCTTCTTGGTTATAGCCATCCTAGTGGGTATGAAGTGTAACTCATTTTGATTTGCATTTCCTTTTTTTTTTTTTTTTGATAATACAATTTATTTTATTTTATTGGTGTTCAATTTGCCAACATATAGAATAACACCCTGATTTGCATTTCCTTGATGTTGAGTCTGTTTTCATGTCCTTGTTGGTTGTCTGTATATCTTCTTTGGAGAAATGTCTCTTCAGATCCTTTGCCTATTTTTTATTAGGGTATTTGCATTTTTATATGAAGTAACCAGTGCTTTATATGTTCTGGATACAAGTCCTTTATTAGATAAGCGATTTTCAAATATTTTCTCTCATTCTCTGTGCTGCCCTTTTACTTTCTTAATTGTGTCCCTTATAGGACAAAAATTTTTTTTAATTTAGATGTAGCCTAAATTACTTATTTTTTCCTTTGATTGCTTATGCTTTTGGTGTCATATGTAAGAAACCATTGCCTAATCCAAGATTTACTTCTGTGTTTTCTTCTGTTTTGTGGCTTTGGATTTTATGTTTAGATGTCTGATTCACTTTGAGTTAATTTTTGCAAATGGTGTGAGGAAGGGATGTAATTTTATTCTTTCGCACATAGATTTCCAGTGTTCACAGCATCATTTGTTAAAAAGACTATTGTCTCCTACTGAATAATTTTGGACCGTTCTCAAAAATCAGTTGATCATAACTTCATGGGTTTATTCCTGGGCTCTCAATTTTATTCCATTGATCTATATGTCTAGTCTTATGTCTATACCACATTGTCCTGATTCCTATAGCTTTGCAGTAAATTTTGAAATTGGGAAGTGTGACTCTTCTAACTTTGCTCTACTTTTTCAAGATTGTTTTAGTTATTGTAGGTCTCTTGAATTACCATACAAATTTTAGGATCAGTTTGTGAATTTCTGCAAAGAAGCCCGGTGGAATTTTGATGGGGATTACATTAAATCTGTAGGTCAATTTAAGGAGTATTGCCATCTTAACAATACTAAGTTTTCTAATCCATGAACATGCATTTCCACTTATAAGATACTATATTTAATGTTTTTAGTTCTTTTATAAGATACTATATTTATATATATACTGTAATTTTATATATATTATTTTTAATATTTAATATTTTATATATTTTATAAGATACTATATTTTTAATGTTTTATACTACATTATATAATATAAATACTATATTTATTTCCACTTATAAGATACTATATTTTTAAAAAGAAATTGCCTCTTATTATACATTTAAAAATTCTTTTCTTTGTTGTATTATAATTCTAATACAGGCTTATCATAACTAGGGTCAAATAATAGAAGAGTTAAAAAAAAAAGTTAACACTCCCCTCTCCACCACATTCTATTCACTCATTCATTCATTCATTCATTCATTCATTCATGTAATTAATTCACTCAGCATATATGTATGCATACTTTCTAGGTTCCTGGCACTGCCCTAGACAATAGGAATACAGTGGCAAACGACAAAATCCTTGACTTAATGGAAGTCACGTTCTTGGAATAGGGTGGCCAGGAGATGGAAACCACATAAGTAGATGTGTATTATGTTGGATAGTGATGTGTTATTGAGAAAGTGTAATCAGTGAAGCAGCGAAGGTGAGATTGACTTCATATGGAGTGGTCAGGGAAGGCCTCTCTGTAGGAAGGGAGGTAGTGAAGTGAGCAAGCCATGTGTCTGTGTAAGGGAGGAGCTGGGGTCCAGTGAGGGTCAGCTGGAGAAGAGCGATAGGCAGATGAGGTCAGGTAGCTGATGTGGTTACAGGCTTTTGGAAGGACTTTGGCTTTGCCATTGGAGAGTTTTGAGCGAAGAAGTGAAATGATGGGACTGATATTTTAAAAGATCGCTGTTGCACCGAGAATATATCTTGACATAGGAAACAAAGAACAGAGAGCTAGCTAGAAGGCTATTGTAATAGACTCTCCCAGAGAAGTGTAATGATGACTTGAACTAGGTTGGTGTCAAGGGAGGTGGTGAGAAATGATGGGACTCTGAACATGCTGACAGTGAAGCCAACAGGAGTTGCCAGGAGACTCAATCTAGGGTTCAAAAGAAGTTGGATACAGGTTCACTGTCCTCATCTCCTTGGGTCACTGTCAGGACTACCAGAGACCAGGTGGTTTAAACAGCAAACATTTAATTCTCACAGTTCTGGAGGCTGGAAAGTCTGAGATCAAGACACCAGCAGATTGGTGTGTGGTGAGAACTACTTCCTGGTTCAGAGACAGCCAGAGGGTTAAGAGAGGTCCCTGGGGTCTCTCTGACAAGGACACAAATCTCAGGAGGGCTCCACCCTGATGACCTAATCACCTCCCAGAGGCCCTACCTCCAAGTATATCACATTGGGGATTAGGTCTCCACATAGGAATTTGGGGGGAACACAAACAATCTATAGCAGTTACCATGTTTGATGAGTGAACTTCTGTCCCATAACACTATTCTGTTTTAATGTGATGCTTTTTTCTTCAGTTCATTTCTTAATCCTAATTTTCTAGATGAACCTTGAGCTTTCAAGATAGCTCAGAGCCACTTGTTTTCTGTACTTTTTCTCTTAGACTGGGCAGAGTTCTTAATACCCCTGAGGACAATACTGCCCTAAGCCCAGTCACATGCCCTACAAGCTGGAATCTTTTTTTTTTTTCCCCAGAAACTTCCTAACAATTTCCTCATGGAGAGCACATCACTCTTAAGTTTTCTTACAAATCTTATATGGCCAGTGAAAGGACACCCCTACTGGCTCCCTTTGCAGCCCTGTGTATTTAAATAGGCACTTCCCTTTTCCTACTCCCAAAAGGCTCTGTCAGCAGTGTCTCCAGCTTCATTTATTTCCTTATTCCTTGTGGGCATATCTGACAAGTAGCCTCCTGTTCTGTCTCAGTGCAAATATCCTATCTAAATTTTATAATTACCTTACAATTATTCCTATCCTGGCCAGGCATGATCCACGAGAATTTAGGACTGGATATTTTTCTTTTTCTTTTTTTTTTTTTTTTAAGATTTTATTTATTTGTTTATTTATTTATTCATTCATTCATTCATTCATTCATTCATTCATGAAAGACACACACACACACAGAGAAGCAGGCACATAAGCAGAGGGAGAAGCAGGCTCCATGCAGGAAGCCCAATGTGGGACTCGATCCCAGGACACTGGGATCATGCCCTGAGCCAAAGGCAGACTCTCAACCACTGAGCCACCCAGGGGTCCCTAGGACTAGATATTTTTCCACCACAGGCTGGATCTGACAACATGGGTTTTTTTAAATAAATTCTGAAATAATACCTTTTGTCCCACAGAACCAGAGAAGCCTAAACAAAATGTCAAATGCATGCTGTGTTTCCCCATGCCTGCCTCCTACACTGGGAGCAGGAGGAGGCCGGGAGGAAATAATGAAGTCCAGCCCTGTGGTACCCGGTGTCTTTCTTATAATCAACTTCACCCCCTGACCACTCTTCAAGGTCTTGTTTCTTTTTTCCAGTCCAGAGAGTGTTATCAGAAGATCTTAGAAATAAGCCCCAAGCTGCAAACCCAGGTGAAAGGTGAGGCTGTTCCTGCTGGTGTCCTTCATTTGAATCCCACTTTCACTTTGCGCTCTGGCTCCACGGCGCCTCGGGTGCCTTCTCTGCACTTGGCCTCAAAGCCACATCAAACCCTCTCTGTTAGCAGGTAGCCCGCTCCTCTCTCCTCTCTGTTCTCCCACTCAGACCTTTGCCTTCCTCCATTCTACACCCTCGTCCCTTAGAGCCTTCTAGGCAGAGCATAATGCTGTCCTTGAATCCCAGAGGTGGTTTAAAATTCTGGATCTAGACTGAACACCCTTCCTCAAATTTTCCCTGCTGAGGCCAGGTTTGAATGATTTTAATGCTTCATGCCTCTTGACCTCCCATCCTCAGAGAAGGTTACTCTTTGTGTGTTGATGTTGACTGTGAGGGTTTTGTTTGTTTCTCTTATCTTCTCTTCTTTCTTGTTTTATAGATTCTCTGAATCAAGTCAATCTCCAGGAGAAAGCAGACCTTCAAGAGAAGGAAGCCCAACGATTGCTGGATTCGGGAAAGCTTGCAGCTGTGACAGTCAAGAATCTCCTGGAAACTCTTTGCAAGCCTGACCAGAACCCCTTGTTCTATGCAGGGGGGATTGAAATCCTGACTGAGATGATGAAGGATTGTAAGCCTGGGATGCGTATGGCCTGGCCTTGTGAATATAGTCAGTGTAAAGGGACAGTAGAGAGGTCAGCCCAGATGAGGCAAAGAATCCCTATGTCCCTTCCTTCCACAAATAGTGAAGATCTACTATACTGTCAGGATGAAACAGGACACGTAAGATACATACCCCCACCCCAGCTAGAGCACACATGCACTCAGCACATATGCAGTAGACACCCAAACACAATACAACACAAATAATACACACATACACACACACCACATATATATACCCTACATATACACACACCACACATGATCATCTCTCCCACATGCCCCACACATTGTACACATACCCTCACACCTTTTGGGTTTCCATGTGTACCCCATGTATGCCCCAAATGCCATGTACCACCCTCACAAATCTGCCCCCAACCATAGAGGGGTGGAAGACAGAGTTTTGTACGATAAACTATAAAGTTCACTCCAGTTACATTTAATGGCTTTTTAGAGCCTGTAAGTAGTTTCAGAGCAAACATCAGCTCCCCTGCTAGTGAGAGCCGTTACTGTTCTCTCTTACCGGTTCTTGTAAACATTGCTATCAGGGCTTAAACCGCTTTTTTACTCAGTGACAGGATGCTGTTTGTACAAAGAGATGGGCTCTCTGACCTCCCTTCAGTGCACGATGAAGGGCACTCAGATATCCCCTTCAGTTGTTTCTTGGAGATCATAGGTTCCTCTCCAGAGCCTAGAAACAGCTTCAAAATAAATGTTTAAGAACAGATGGATATGCTAGTTCTTCCCAGAGGTTAAGCAGCTCCTGGAGACTCTCTGAAGATTACAAAACAATGAGTTGTCATATAACCTGCAAAGCCCCCCCAGGCTCAGCTTCCCTTCTCTAGACAGGATGTTCCTCTCTTGGGGGCAATAAGTGGCCTGTGACAGCTGCAGGTTTCAGAACGTAAAGGTATTTGTTTCTGCCCAATCTGTTAATTTGGTGACCTTGACATTCCATATTGGGTTTCTCACCATCATCTGGCTCTGTTAATGGCTAGACAGCAACCAGACTGTTTAGGACTCTGATGCAGGTTTTTATGTTTTCTTCCCAGGCACAGAACAGACTTTATTCAGAACACACAACGGATTCAGTATCATCAGTGAAAATGAGGTCATAAGAAGGTAGGGTGTTTGTAGAGAGAGCCAACAGTAAAGCAAGGAGGGATGACCAATTTCTCGTGACATCCCTGATGACGTGGGCAGTGGCTTCCCTGGGTGGGCCTGGCCAGGTGCAGGGCCGTGCACCCTGGGTAGTCTGAGTGAGGCCACAGGTAGCAACCGCAGAGAGAAAAGGTCAGCGGTGCTTCCAGGGCTCCTCCAGGCCCTGCAGAGCCAGAGGAGTGACCGTGTGTTCTGCTTTCCCACAGTTTTGGTGAGATTGCCATTTGTTCTTAGAATTTGCTGATAACAGCAATAAATGAGATCAACTGGGTCCTGGCTGATCCCAGGATTTCTGATTATATCTGAAGAGAGACCCATATGGAAGGAAAGGAGGTGGTTTGCTACATTTGTTTTTATTTTATTTTTGTATTTCAGTTGTTTGAGTGCAGCTCCTCAGGTTAGAAGGACAGTGACACGGGCCGGGGTCACCAGGAGCACAGGAGCTGAGGCTGCTGGCCTGCCACAGTTCATCGGTCACCTCGTGCCTGTGGCCCAGGACCCCGGCTCAGCAGCCCCGTCCGTGCAACTCCTCGGCCTGTCCCTGTCCCTGTCCCAGGGGTCCCAGTCCAGTGCTGGCCAGCCCACAGTCCTGATGACCTGCAGCTCTGCGTTATAACGTTACTTTCTTCAACCAGCATTTGAGGAACTAAAGCCAACCAAACAGAAGATCAAGACTGCTTCCCAGTGTTACTGTTGCTGTCCTTTGTTCTAGGTGCTTTTCCACGGCAGGAAAAGATGTGGTGGGAGAGACAGTGTGTGTGTCTGTCCTCAGGCTCTGGCAGGCGGTGTGCAGCGGGAACGGTGAGCCTGGGTCATCCCTGTTGGTCCTTGTTAACATGCTCTCTGTTGATGCGGCACTCGGGGCCCAGGAGTGACTGTTTCCCCTCAGGCCAGGCCCGAGGGAGCCAGACCTTCCCCTGCCAGCCCTGCAGTCCTCTCTCTGCCACCCCTGCAGCCACCTTGATGGTGGACAGAGTCACCGGCAGCATAACAGGCGCTCTCACTACCTGGCGCTCTATAGACCCCTGACTTCTGCTCGCACCTCGGCAGTGCAGTGGATGGACCTGTTCCTTTCCTGTCCACCTAAAATATTGTTGCTTTTTGCTGACCACAGTACCCCAGCGTCGCGAGATTTTCCCTGGTCCCGGATAGTATGACACCGATCAGTGTAATACTAGGCCAGCAGACGCTATAGGACTTTTATCCACCTTGTTAACACATTTATCTTCTTACCTCTTGGCATTTTGGGGGTTCGCTACATTTTTGCACAATCTCTCTTACCCCTTTTGTAAAGCAGTGAATGTAAATGAAAATTGTATTTCCCTCATTTTTAAAAAAAAGTATTTTATTATTTTTTTTTAATTTATTTTATTTAAATTCAATTTGCCAACCTATAGTGTAACACCGAGTGCTCTACCTCATTTTTAAAAAGCCGTGTTTTCATAGGGAATGACCTGAGCTTGGATTGCAGACACTGAACATGGGAATGATGCCATTTGGGTCTCCTTTTCACAGGGCTCCTGTGGGAAACCAGCTACAGATCTTGTGGGGGGCAATTTGTAAATTCCCAGGCTGAGTATGAGCTAATACAGTAGAGTGAAGGAGTCACCTTCACTCTAAGTTGTAGAGGACTAGCAAAGCAGGGGGACCCCTTGTGAAGGGAATTATGCCTGGACGAGTACCATCACCAAGGTGCCCTGCTGCTCCGTAGGTTTCTACACTGGCCCGGGGGATGATCTCGCACATCCCCCACACCAGGGTGAGGGAAGCAGGGCTTGGTGACCCTGTTTTACTCAGGGTGAACCAGACACAGCCCTCCCTCCCTCAAGCCCTGATTTCCTCAGCCTGTGCCAACCTCAGTTTCTGTAAACTTTGGGGTCGCCTTTTTCTTTAACAGCAGAATAAACCTGGTTTGTTTGTAGAGCCTGTGACCCACCTGCTCTGGAAGATCCGTGAAATCTGTGTATATCCAACTCAGTAAATACAAACACGTTTTTCAAAATGACGAGGGGATGGATGCTTATAAAGTTACAGATGCAGAGCAGCCCTGGTGGCTCAGCAGTTTAGCACCACCTTCAGCCCAGGGTGTGATCCTAGAGACCTAGGATCGAGTCCCATGTCGGGCTCCCTGCATGGAGCCTGCTTCTCCCTCTGCCTGTGTCTCTGCCTCTCTCTCTCAACCTCTCTCTCTCTCTCTCATAAATAAATAAATAAAATCTTTAAAAAAAAAGTTACAGATGCAGAACTACATCCATGATATGCTGTTAAGTAGGAGAGAGAGGCCAATGAGAGGGCAGGGTGGATCGTACTTTTTTTTTTTTTAAGATTTTATTTGTTAGAGAGAGAGAGAGAGACAGATCAAGAGCATAAGCAGAGGGAGAGGGAGAAGCAGACTCCCTGCTGAGCAGAGAGCCTGATGTGGGGCTGGATCTGAGGACCCTGAGATCATGATCGAGCCCAAGGCAGACGCTTAACCTCCTGAGCCACCCAGGCATATTTTTAACATTATTCACAGGAGAGGCATGGATAGCTCCTTTAAGGAATGAGCTTACCTGGAGGGGCCACGAGAGGAGGGGACGTTCACTGTCAGCTTTATGCTGCTGTACTATTTGGATTGTTTACAACGAGCTCCTTTTCCAACAAAGAAGAAAACCTATTGGCTACACCAACTCTGCTCTCTTTCATGGCTGAGGCTCCTGCCCCAGCCCATCCCTCTGCATCCTCTCAAACACATTTGGGCACCTGGTTAGTCAATGAACCAGGTGAGAGCGAACAGAGCTGGTGCCACTACCTTGGAAGTAGCCTACATCTAGGAAGGGGGGTTGCTCCATTAGTGCACGTTCTCACGTGATTTCTAGTTTTCTAGAAAGAACTCAAGTGGTTGCTCTGGCCAGTGTATGAAAATAGATGATCCACAAGTGTCCACAGTTCAGCTGATTTCGGTCCCTTCACAATCCCACACACCTTTGACAAAGTTGATGCCACTTGGTCCCCATGTGTGCCAGCCCCTGTTCCCAGCGTCATCCTCCACTCACTCACTGAACACTGCTCACCACGTGGCTACATGAGCCGCCTTCCCCATTTCACTCAGAAGGAAGCCAGGAGTTCATGACTCAGCCGCAACCCTCCATCCCGTCGTCAGGACCCAGCAACCTGCTCCTAGAGCTCATGCTCAGACACTTTATTACTCTGCCTCTCAAACAAGGGGAGAAGAGCTGGATTTCCCATAGGGCTCGTGGGAGACAAGAGGTTTAGCCACTGTTGCGTGCTCAAGGCACTCATCCCCTGTCTTGCAGAGGAGAACCAGCGCCTGCTGCTCCTGTGTCCCAACCTGGGCAGGCTGCTGCCCTCCTTGCTGGCTACCAGGCTGCTGACCGTCCGCCAGCAGAGCTTTGCCTTGCTGCTGCAGCTCACCCAGACGGACTATGGACGGAGCCTGGTCATCAGCCACCTTGACCTGACCCGGTAGGACTCTGCTGGCGGGATCTTCCCCAGGGCTTCTTGGAGCACCCCCTGCTAAGTTAAGATTTGCCCGTACCCCTTCCCACACCTCGGACAGGAGACCTCAGACAGGAGAGGCGCTGTCAGGCTTTATAAAGGGTCAAACCAGAAAGAGCCTTTGGAAGGAGGAGCACTCCCTCTGGAGGACCTCTGGGATAAACTACTGGCTGAACTTGATACCTGAGGGCAGTTTCACTTCTCTGACCTGTTTCCACCTCACAGATAACTACAGATGGTGTAAATGGCAGCCCTACCAAAACCAGATTGGGAATCCTGCTTCAAAATAGGTCATTTGCTCCTGCCTCTTTAGCCTCTGTGCTGGCTCGACCCTCTTTTTGCTCAAAGTTTTCTTCTTTCCTTCCTGGTTGAGGTGACACTCCCTGCTTTGGCATATTCGTAAAGCCCCTCTGGAGCCAGGCAGAGTACAAATAAATAAAACACATCTGGGATGCTCTTGCATGTAGGTCTTTCCGAGGCTTACAGCCAAGGAAACAGAACATGCCTTTTCTTCTGAATAGACTTTATGAAAAATTTACCAAACCCCAGTGATTCCTTCCAGTGCTTTTTCAGGTGAAACATTATTAGTTTCCATATGTGAAAATACCAGTTTTTATATCAAAAGAGCTGCATGTTGGCAGTTTTGGTGGTTCAACGCAGTAAAAGTAGTAGCAGTGATCACAGCTTGCTTTATACGTGTTTCATACACAACCTAAAAACAGAAGTTGGCTTCTGATTCTTCCACCATTACCTCACTTTATCTCCTCCCAGCCTGTGAAGAGGCAAGATAAGTGTTATGACCCCATTTCACAGATGGGGCAGGAGAAGCTGCCGCACTTAACCAGAGCATCTCACCCCACTGTCCCCCAGGCCCTGAAGGCCAGCTCCTGCTTCTGTTCCCAGTAAGAAAAGCAGCCAAATCTGAGATCCTGCTAGATCTTTCCTGACCAAGCGGAGGCCTCCGGCACCCACCCCACATCGGGGGTGGGGGGTGTCCATCATGCTCAGGATGGGGTGTCTGCTGTAGCCCTCACATTCTCAGCCCTGCCATGGCCCCTGTGGCTCACAAACAGAGGCTTGGCAACCCCCCAAAGCTCAGCCCCCATAAGCAGATGGGTTGTTAGAGTTAAATCCTCAAAAGCACATTTCACATTTCAGATGACTGCCATCACTTCCTCGATGCCTTCCTCGTGGTTTTTCACTTGGTTTTGGTCTCTCTGAGTAAATGTAGCTATATCTGTCCTCAGCTTCCTCCACCCCCACCCCCCACCCCCAATCCTGACATTCTTTGAATTGCTTGAGCTTTAATTTGAATTTTTCTAGTTCAAAAATTGGATTTTTCTCCAATTGTTGGAGAGTGGCATTTATGAGCATCGCATGCAGCCCCACCTCTTGTCTCCAGACTGTCAGAGACACCTCAGCTGATTCCCTTCGTGCCCACTGTTCTCATTAATGTCCATCTCAGCTTAAACCAGAAAGAGGTAGAATGTGTTCTCTGAAGTGAAGGGAGATGGTTTGGACAAGAGAGGCACATGTGTCACATGCCTCTTAAAATGCTTTTCCCCTTATGAGAAGTTGAAGGGACAAATGTGTACTGACAGGAACCGAGCGACAGTCAATATCACTTTGTGGAAAGTGCTGGGTTTTTTGATTCAAGCAGTCATGAGCCCAAATCCTCTGCTTGCTTCCTATGTACATGGCTCAGGAAAGCTGCTCAACGTTGACGAGCTCCGGTGTCTCATCTGTATCATAGACTCTTGATGAAGCTTAGAAGAAGTGATACGTGTGTGCCAATTACATGTTTTCTGTTAGATTTTACAGAACACTTGATCAGGAAGAGCTGGTCTTGCTTGTCTCACATAACTTTAAAAAAGACTACAGTTGACCACAGCTAGTTCAGTGGCTTAAAGATATCAGGGTCAAGGTCTCTGTCCCTCTCTTGATTGTCCCCTCATGGTCTCACAAGGCTGCTGCAGCTCCATGTATCACCTCCCTCTTTCAGACATCAGCTGGATCTGTCCCTCTTATCAAGAGAAGCTACTGCCTATTTCTGTTTGGTCAAGATTGTGTCACATGCCACCCGGTGAGGAAAGTGGTTCCAGCTTCTGTTGTAGAGTCAGGTGGGATAAAAGGGGGCTGGCCGTGTGTCTGTGGGATTGGCCAGCAAACAGCGTCTGACACGTGGTGTCGACTCAGTAACTTTTATAATCGTTTTCATTTTCTATCTTCAGGGTCTATTGCTCAGGGTTCTAAACTGAGGTGGAAGTTCATTTGTTGGGTCACTAGAGCAATTTCTGACCTGTGGTCCATCTACAGGGACAGCTGTTTGTCAGCAGAGCAGAAAATTTGACATCGAGAAAGGAGACAAGAGGGAGTAGAAAGGGACACCTTGTCCCTCTTTGGGTAATAACTCCAGTTAGAATGTGTGCTTTTCCGCGTGGAGAGGAAGCTTTGTTGTTCATGTCTCCTAAAACAAAAATCAAGATGATCTAAGACTGCCAGCTCCTCTTCTGTACATTTCTGGTTCATTAGCGTTCATCCTCAAGAAAACAGATTGAATTGGAAGAATCTGAAGTAATAGAAAAATACATGATTTCTGGTGACAGGGACAGTAGAACACACCTCTAAGGAACTGGGTGTTTGCAGAAGCTTGGAGTTACCCAGGACCACAGAAACTGTCCAGCTCTGCCCCCCCAGGGCTCATGTCCCCTTAGGGGTACCCTACTATGGCCTGGGCACAATGCCCTCCAGGGAAGATTCCAGCATTATCATTTTTCTACGTTTGATTACAATAGACACTATAACAGCTAATAGACTGTGACCCTATTCCCAGCCAGTGAAAGGATGCAGGTCTCACCTCCCAGGGTAGCTCTTCCTGTCCTGGGCAAGTTCTGATTGATAGAAAGTTACATCTTTACACCAGACACGAATTGTATGCCCCATTCTATGCTTCCTATGTGGAGGCTTTGGTTCAGTCTCGAAGGCCTCCGGAACACATCAGAGCTCGCACTTTCCCATGCTAGCAGCATCTGAAGATGCTCATCTTTTCCAGGTTAAGCATCCGGGTTTCCTGGACCATTCTTCAGATGATTTGACCTCCAGACCCCTCCCAGAACAAGCTGCCAAATAAATCTAGTAGCATAGATGTGAGTGACTGGAATCCGCTCCTAAACTGCCAATATGATGGTCCCTTCCCTGCCTCTGTTGTTAGCTGCCCAGGGGCATTGGGTCCTGTGGATCGCTGCCACTCTTCATGAAACTCCACAGTGTGGCTGTCAGGACACTGACCCTCCTGGACCTCCTCCTACCCCAGGCCCTTCCTTCTTGGCTTCCTTTGCAAACTCCCCTTATGCTGTCACCCTTCCAAGTCCAGGATCCTACTCCTGACCATCTTCTCATCCATGGTTTTAATGATCATGTGGAAGTCCCTCTCTTGAGTGGTAGAAGAAAACCTCCCCTGCTATTGGACATGTCCATCTCAACGTCACAAGCATCACTAACTTAAACCGCAGGTGGTTCTTCAAACCAAACCTTTTGCCTGAACTTCCTGCCTTCGTGGGTAGTACTTCCATCCCTCGAGTTGCATACGCCAGAATCCTGAGGGCTCCTCTGGGTGGGCCCCTACATCTGTAGGAAGAGGGTATATTGTCACTTCTCCCTTCTTAGGTTCTGGATCCCCTTCCTTATGGCTCTCCTCAGGCATCTGTGACCACCCCTTCCAGGCCTCCACGAGGGCCTCTCTCTTCCCAACTGTGTGTGTCTCACTCCACCCCTGCCTCAGCGAATCACTCCATCTTTATTGTCTGGACCATCCCAGTTCTTCCCCAGTTGGATTCCCTGCCTCTTGTACTTCCTACTTCAATGTAGCCTCCACCGTCCCACCAAAGGGATTTGTCTACCATCTACATCCTTTCTGTGATTTTCCTACTTCAAACTCCAAAATGACTCTCTACTGCTATAGCATTAATTCTCCAACAACTGAGAAATCCAGGGCCTAGGAATTACCTGGCGAGGTCACTAAAATGCAGCCTCTGCCAAAAACTGGAGCACCCTAGAAGCTGCTTCCCCCTACATACACCACCACACTTGGGAAAACATAGGCATGTGGGGTGAAGTACAATTTTCCAGCAGGCCATAGAAGGTCTAGCACCCTCCCCTTGCTGCACACTGTCCTCTCCTCAAGACCTGAGCAGTAGCTCTAAGGAACTGCTAGCCATCCCCAAGTGTGCCCCAGCTATTTTATGCCTCCTCATCTTTGTGAATGCTGTGTACTCTGTTTGAGAAGCTCTGCTCCTGCCCCCATGTTGCCCGACACTGGCCTGCAAGCTCCTTGGAGCTGAGGGAGACATTGTCCTGTTTCATTGCTGTGGCCCCAGAATCCACCACGTTGCCTGGCACTTAGTAAATACTGTTGCTTGAATGAACAAACAAAAGTGAACACTCTACTTTCAAGTGACAGCTAACGTGTCATCCACTTTTTAAAGCCTTCTTTATCTCCGTCTTCCCATACCTGACGCCAGGTAGACATTGTGCACACTTGACATGCATCCATTTCTAACATACCACCTAACATGTGTGTCACTGTAGGGAACCAGGAGCCTAGTACTGCACCCCTGTACCAAGCACAGCACTCAGCACACTGTAGGTGCTTGGTGCAGGTTGGCTGGACAGACAAATGATGCCAGTCAGTCTGTTAGGGTAGCCTAAGATTGCATTATCTTTTTTGGGCAACTGTTTGCTCATACTAGGTCTGCAATTGGCTGAAAGCCCTTAAATCTTTTCCATAGGAACAAGGTATAAACTAGGTCTCCCAATTTTATTGTTTATATAGAACTTCCAGCTGTAAGTGGAGGACTTTGAATTTAACCCTATTAAATTTCATCTGACATATTCGGCAGCCTGTCAAAATCTTGTTAAAACCTTATTCCATCCTCCCCTCATTAGGGGGCCCTCCCTCCCACTATAGTCATCAGCAGATTAGTAAGCATGCCACTTAGATGTCACTTATGTGATTGAACTTGGCTGAGCCAGAGTCACATGGCAGAGGCACTAGAGATTCCTTCCTACTTGACATCTGATAGTCAATGAACTTTGGTTAAAACTGTTCAACCCTCTGGGAATTAACATTGAGTGGCAGAGTCATTCCCACAGGAGGTTGTCTCTGTTTCTGGGGTGGGCAGGGAGCTGGGCTTCCTAGGAGGACAGAGCAAGGCCACCCTTTCAGCTTCTTTGACCCAGACGCAGATTCTTTCCTGGTGTCTTTGCAAGGTCTCTTTGTCGGGGATGCTGTCAGCTGGAGGACAGCCCACTCTGAGGTTGTTGTGGATTTTTGCAGATTGTTGGAAGCCCTGGTGTCATTTCTTGATTTCTCAGATAAGGAGGCCAACTCAGCAATGGCACTGCTCACAGACTTGGCTCTGGATGAAAGGTAATTTTTATTTCCAGAAATTGACATTTCTTCTTCAACCTTGGTTAAACTGTCTGATCTTTAAAAATGTGCAGTATGCAGGGAGGCTTGGCCAACAGAGCATCACAAGATTCAGAGTAGGAGGGCTGACACCTTCCAAGCAGGGGGCTGGAATTGGCCACTCCAGTCCCTCTGTGTGTATGCAGGGGGACCCAGTCCTTGATGGGTTTGGAAGCAGCAGCAGACTTAAAACAGTACCTCACACAGTTGAACAAGCCTCCTGTGTATTGGAGAAGCTTCTTTCCCTTAATCAGTGCCTAATGGGACTGCCTAGCAAATGTGTATTGAATGAATGTGAGAGAGAAGGCACAGTAGAAGGTAGCCTCCTTTTGGGTTACCAGTGGCATCGTGGGTAAGCTTCCCTTATCTCCACTTAGCTGCTGCAGAAGACAGCAAAGGTCTTAGATTTTCATAATTCTTGAGTTTTTTTTTAAGTGCATCTGTTGTCTGTTTTTTAAATTTCCTCACGAACTTTAGGGTGTCTTGCTTAGAAATGGTCATATAATGAGAAAGAGCTGTTTGTGCCCGTAGGCCATTGGCATGGGCTGGGAACAGGTAAGAGCCACTCTTGTACGTGCAGATGTGTATGCATCTGGGCCTTCCTCATGACTGTGTTCAGTAAACTTGCTTGTACCATGTTTCCACGGCACACGACACACAGGCTTGGAGCAAGGGGAGGGCAGGGGTGGTGCTAAGTCCACTTGGCAGAAATCTAGGGCTTCTGCAACTTCTGCATTGAGAAAGCTGCCATCTGAGATCTGTTGTTTAACATCAAAGGCAATTCTCTAGATTTAGAAAAATTAAAGCCACGCGAATACCCAGTGACATTTTTTTTAGTTGAGAATAAGTCATCCATGCATGCTGCAAATCACATGGGCCCAGAGTTTGTGACAGTCTGCTCCATTATCCAAGACACTGTATCTGTGTTATAGTTTGTACAGTGTAGAAATAAATCACGGGGATGTTTTCTCAACAGATTCCGAGTCTGGTTCCAGGCCAACCTTCCAGGTGTGCTCCCAGCGCTCACAGGTGTTCTGGTGAGCAAGCCCCTTGTTTTGATCACCTGTGACAGGCATTCTCAGGCTCGTGAGCAGAGCCATTTAAACACAGTTTACACTCCAGAGCTCCTGTCGTCTCTCAGGTTGATTAATCGTTTACTCACAGCTGGAATCTACACAATTCTCAGTTATTAAAACAACTGCAGTTGGGACAGGTGGAGATGGCATATAGAGGGGGCCAGGTAGAGGGAGACAAAGGCAGAAGTGGACTGCATCTTAGGTGAAGGTGGAGACAAGGAGTCAGTCCCCATCTGTCCCCTTCTGGCCCTAAGCCTCATCATAAGGACTGCGGGCAGCTCTGTCCCCTCAATGGCAGTCATTCCCATCAGGAAGGCAAGTGGTAATTTGAGCTGATGAAGCAGAAAATAGCAGGATAGGCTTCTCCTAGGAGAGCATGTTGGGATGGGGACCTGTCCCCAGGGAGCCATAGAGGTCTCAGGGGACCTGGGTGCATATCCACACATGTGGAAATGGGAGCTCTGAGAAGGGACAAGACTTACCCAAGTTCTCCCAGCTGCTTGGAAACCCTAGGCCCCCCTATTCCAGACTAAAGTGCTTTGGGGTTTGCCCCTCTGTGTGCCTCCATCCTGGTGCCAGTGTGGGCCCGTGGATGCCCCTGGTTTTAACATTACACTCTCGGGTTCCCAAGGATTCTCCTGAGTGAGGGACGCCTCTAGAGATGGCTCCAGCATCGTTTGCCTGCTCTCTACAGACTTTCTTTCTCTTGACTCACTTTCAGGAAAGAGATCCCATGGTAACCAGCCCCTCCGCGTTCTGCCAGTGCATTGCCCTCATGGGGAACCTCAGTGCTGAGGCTGCCATCCGGAGACAGATGTTTGCTTCTGAAGAGTTCAGGGAGGCCTGCTTGGGCCTCATGGTATTGTAACTTCTCTAGTCAGAATTATTTTTTCCCTTCTTTGGGAGCATTGGCTTCCTGTTGATTATCTGGGTTTTCCACAAATCCTGTTTGAGGGTACAGGAGCCAGTGGTTTATCCCTTCTATAACCAGAGATGTTATGGGTGGCCAGCCTTACAGAGCCCTCTGGGTCAAGCCTTAGTCACGCTGAAGAGGTTTGAAGGATTTTCTGGTGGAGCTGGCTTTATTCCCCATATCAGCAGCTCACTCAGTCTAAACACAGGACTGGGTCGAGACAGAGTCACATTGCATGGGCACCGGACACTCCCTGCAATCCATGGAACTGTCTCTAATCTTCCAAACTCACCTAGGTTCATGACATTGACAATTCAGGGAGTGTAAGTGATGCTGGGGCCATTGTCAAGGAAATGAAATGGCCATGAAAAGCTGCAGGGCAGAAAGGTCATTGATTGCTTTGTTCCTAAAGGCCAGATGTGAAGAGGACATGGACTTTTTCAGAGAAATCATGTACACACTCCTAGGACTTGTGATGAACTTGTGTCTTCAGTCCCCCTTTGTCTATGAGGTACGACCTTCTTTCCTCCCTGCTGGGAGCCCTGGGACATCCCAAGCCCATGCCATTGCTAGAACTGCTCTCATTCCCACCAAGAGAGTAGCCTGGGGATTCAAACCCTGGCAGCAGGAATGGGGAATGCTGGACAGATGCTCTGTCACTTTGCTCCTCTGAGAGACAGATGAGTCAGTCAGGTGTTCATCCAGAAAACGGACTGAGTATTCACAAGGTGCTAAGCATGGTGCTAGGTTCTGCTTTTACAAAGTCACATAAAATGTGGTCTCTGCTCTCAAGGTATTGCCCTGTAGTTAGGGAAATGGCAGCGGGAAGAAGTAAGAGTCACACAAGAAGGGGTCGTGAGGGAAATATGGACAGAGCATGGCAGTGCTGAAGAGGAGAAGTCAGTTATGCTTGTTGAAAAGAAGCTCCATGGAGGATTCAGATTAACAGGCCATTCACACCTCCTCCTCCTCTCTCCCTGTCACAGCAGGTTTGGGCTGTGGAAGTGAGCAGGAAGTGCATGTTTCTACTGAACAGCCAAGATGGAGGGATCCTGACGGTAAGCGTCTCCTAGGGAAATCCAGAAACAGCTTCCTTTGTTGTTACTGGGGATTTAGTGGCACCCTCACACAGTGTCCATCTGTGGACCCCCTAAAGTCCATGGACCTAAGTTAAGAATCCCTTTTCTGTTTGCAACTTCACAACTTATACGATGTAATTTATCTGATTTGTCCTGTTCCAAGATATCCTGGTACAAATTGGACAGGCCACAAGATTTTATTTAGAATCTCTTTTTCCATAGTTAAGAAAGCCAGGCCCATATTTTGAAGCCCATTTCCTGGAGGTTGTTTATGCATAATAGTTTTAGCCCCCTTAGAGATATATGCCCCCTTAGAGAGATAAGCCATCTCAGGGAATGGCCATTCCCTGGCCATTCGTTTGGCTTTCTCGTTTCTGTTTCTGACATTTGGATAAGAAAACTGAGAAGAACCTGTGGTTAACACAGAGCATCAGGAGAACATCAGTATGATTCACCAGAACATTTGCTGCCATCCTAGAATGTATTCTTTACTCACATAAGTAATCATCCCAACTTTTCCAACTATGGGGTCAGGGCCCTGGCCGTTAGAGAAACAACTAGGGCATATCAAGCAGGTCTGGGAAGCCAGCCCTTCAAGGAACACAGACTGGACATGGGGTCCAGGATCATAACAAAAGTTCTGAGCAGATCTGATGAATCCTGTTTGGGGCTGGCTTGCCTACAACTTTCCCAAAGTGAATTCAGACATGATGGGATGGAGGTTTTTAATGTGAACTCCAGGAATGTGTGGTAGGTCTCCAGGTTCCCCAAAGCCCCTGAAATTGTATAGAGAATCTTTTTTTTTTTTTTTAAAGATTTTATTTATTTATTCATGAGAGACACAGAGGGAGAAGCAGGCTCCATGCAGGGAGCCCGATGTGGGACTCGATCCCAGAACCCCAGGATCATGCCCTGGGCTGAAGGCAGGCCCTAAACCACTGAGCCACCCAGGGATCCCTGTATAGAGAATCTTGAGTGTATGTGCATTTTTGTAGGAGAGGCATCATGGCTTTCATCAGATCCTCAAAAAAAAGTCCATGCCCCCAAAAGTGTCACCACTGTTCTTGGGTGCTTGGGCTTTTCTGAACTGTTTAGAACAGAGTGCAGTCTATGGTAGTTCTGAGCTAACCCTTCACGTACTCTCCTGGCTGGATTTTCCCAGGATTCTGTACCTCTGTCCAGGGCTGACCAGCTTATGGAGCAGAGCAGCAGCTTCACCAGGGGAAGGTGGTCCTTCGGTAGAGTGCTCCCCCCACTGCCTTGGGCCTAAAAAGAGATCCATGGGGTCAACTATAACAGCACCGTAGCACCTGCAGGGAGCAGCTGAGAGAAACAAAACTGATACAACTGATAATATGACAATACACACATTTATCCCTTCTCCATAGGAAACCTCATTAAAATCAGACCAAAAGCATTAGGGAACAAAAAAAAAGTTAGAAATCCACATCGAGAAAACAGACAGGCAGGAGGTCACCAGTCAGTTTTTCAATCATTGTAACCTATTTATGGAAGGTGGAGAATAACTGCAAAAGTCTTAATTCATGAGGCAGGGCTGAAGAAACAGTACAGACTACAGATACAGGGGACACAGGTCTGCCTTGTGGGACTCTGGAAAAGATGGAGACTCCAGAACACCACATAGGACACAGGGCATGAGTAAGAGATAGGGGACTGCCTGTGGCAGCCAGGCATCTATCCCTCAGGTGGAAAAGTAGAGCTTTTATTCTTTTGAGGAACTGAAAGACCAGAGAAAAATGTTTTGCTTTCTAGCGTTTGGAAGCACCTCCTCTCCACTGTTTGTCAGAGAACAAACTCCCTATAAACTCAGCGTGCTCAAATGTATTTGTACGGCTTGTTTGTAAATGTGCCCACAAATGGACAGCTAGGGTTGTTGGACATCTCCGGAAAGCCACACACAGGAATAGAAAAACCAAGATTAACAGAAAAATCAACTCAAAAGAAATAGAGATGATACAGGAAACAGAAGAAAAATTAAATAGCGTCTGTGTCCTCAGAAAGTTTCAAGATAGTGTTCTATCTACAAGACAGTAACAGCTAGCTATTTTTAAAAAAGGAGAAAACAGAAATAGAACTGGGAAATCATAAGTAGAGTCTTCCAGAAAGTAGAACAAACAGACAAAGATTCAGACAAGATGAAGGAAAAGCTACAAGACCACGAGAGTCAATCCAAGAAGTCTACCACCTGGTGAAGAGCCTGCAGAGTGCTGCGGGGTGTCCAGGACGTTCTTTGCCAGAGCTGAACTGGTTGGTTCTGCGCAGAGCTGAAGTGAGCCAGGCCTCAGTGTGCCAGGGGGCTGTGTTTCCAGGCCTTGGAGTCGCAGCTATAAAACGAATTACTTACGTCTTTGGCCACTCTGTATTTGTGAAACCAAGGTGTGTGTTTTGCTCCCCATACTAATGATTGTTTTTGCCTCCCCAAGCTACTTGCTCACTTTTCAAGGTCATCAGCATTTCTGAACAGAATAGTGAATCATCTTTCCTTTCTGCCTCACTCAGAGAGCTGCTGGCGTCCTCAGCCGCACCCTTTCTTCCTCCCGGAAGATGGTTGAGGAGGCCCTGAGAGCTGGAGTGGTGAAGAAGATGACTAAGTTCCTGAAGGTAGAGTGAGCAACTTGGGTAAAAGCGCTTGAATCCCCAGGAGCATCATAGACCGTCCAGGGGGCAGAATTAAGGAGGCTGTGTTCAGTTAGGGGCCATTGAACCCCTGCCCGATGTCACACTTCTCAACGTAGGATTTCTTCCACCTGTCACCCAGACAGCACTCTGAACATCAACCTAAGAGTGTTGAACAAATAAGTCCATTAGAAGCACCCATAAAAATTGCTTACCAGGCAAGCCTCACTTAAAATGTATGACCTCTTTCCCTGCAAAAGGACAGAGTGGCTTTCCATAAAGTCCCACACGCCCCTTATTTTGCACACGTTCTGCTCACCATACTTTCTCTGGCTACCCGGAGAGTGCTGGCTGTAGCTCCCTTTATGAGATACAGACGGTGCAGTGCTACTGTGTGCATAAGGGAAGTTCCCCTGATCTGAGCAAATCAGTGCAACAGTTGAGTGGACTCACTGGAAGGACCAGGTGAGTAACGGCTGCCATCCGTGGCCCGTGGCTGTACTGCCCTTGCTCGGCATGCTTCGCACCCATCTTACTGTGATGACCTCGTGGCAGGCCCTCTCCTAAAACCCCAGGCTGAGCAGGGCCAGGAGGCGTGCTATCATGGTGTGGTATTGCTGGGGCAGGGCATCACTGGGGGAGCAGGGGGCAGGCTTTAGGTGGATAATGGCCGTCACTCACTCCATGCAGCTCTTGCACACCCGCTGGAGCCTGTTGATCGCATGCACACACATGTGCATGATGCGAGTAAGATATACAGGTGCCTCTGAAAGAGCCTGCATTGGGTGATTTTGCGGGTTATGATTTGACAGTTGTCACCTCTTAAAATGATCTAGATTTGTGATGTTCTCCATGCAGACCTGTCAGCCTGACAGCCTCAGCTAGTCACTCACCATTTTCCAGGGGTGAAATGACACTGGGGGCGGGGGGGGCTGTGCCTCCCTTTTTGGTAGATCTGCCAGCCCGATAGCATCCTTCTCTCCTCAGCCACTCACTCAGAAAGCCTTCTATGGGCAATTACCCAGGTGCACATGACAGGCCCGCATCCCTGTCGGAATTCCTGTCGGGCTGTGTGACTGGGGACATGAATGGCTTCACCCCAGCAGGGACCTGGCCCGCACACCAGGAAGTATGTGCCGTTCTCAGGGGAGCAGTGTTTTCAGAAGTTCAGGAAGCCACACAAACACAGGCACAGCCGCTTGCTCGTTTCTGGCCAAGAACAATCATAGGATTGACTTTTTTTTTTCTAATTTCATTCTGAAACCCAGACGGGGGGCCAGACTGCATCACGATATGCCATAAAAACACTAGCTGTCTGCACGAATAGCCATTTTGAAGCACGAGAAGAAGTGATAAGACTGGATAAAAGTAAGTGATCGTTTCCTGAAGCTGAGCCTACGTCTCAGAGGTTAATCCACCCTGGAAGCTGTAAGGGGAACAGGGATGAGTTGTGGGGAGAGACTCAGCATAGTGCTGTTACCCTCTCCTTAGGCTTTTGCAGTGTTTACTGGGTAGGATATCTGTTTCACCCTGCTCTGGAAGCATGTCATGGGTTCTCTCCCTTCAAGGTGGGGGTGGCAACACCTTGGTGACAGCAGAGTTGGGACCAGCTAGCATCAGTCCAGTAACCAAAAATGGCTGCAGGCACCTGTAGCAGGGGTTCCCTGCGAGGCAGCCTGCTCGTCTTCACACCTGTGGCCCCACCGTGGAAGCAGGAACCCTTCCTCCAGATCCGGTTCCTGGCCCTGCAGCTGCAGGAAGCAGGCCTGTGGCCTCCCACTTGGGGTCTCAGGTGGAGTGTAGGGCTTACAGTTGGGGACTTTAGGGAAGGCAGACCTGTCTGACACATAACATTCATTCACATGACAGCCGTGTCACCCTGGGGACTGCTCTGGGTACCTGAGAAACGTGGGAGACACGGCAAGGCCTGATGAGGCTCACAATACTCCCCAGACACTTGCTGAGTGGCAGAGTGACATGGCAGAGCTTCTGGGGAAGCCCAGTGTCCACAGACACTCCCTGTGCCCTCGAGGGCCATGGCTAGCCTCCTATTTGGGATTTAGAGGGACAGGTGCTTATTCTCTTTCCTCCCCCCTAGAGTTTGGCATTCTGATGAAGCTGCTCAGCTCCGAGGATGAGATGGTGGTGGGCAATGCCGCCCTCTGCCTGGGGAACTGCATGGAGGTGCCCTACGCTGCATCCTCCCTGTTGAAGACGGATGTCGTGCAGGTGTTGTTAAGGCACGCCGGTGGCGATGCGCAGGAGACAGCCGTGCAGCTGAACGCGGGGATTGCTCTGGGGAAGCTGTGCACGGCCGAACCCAGGTACCTGGCTGGGTGGCCCATGTCAGTCATGCCCTAGAAGCCACGGGGCCAGCGGAGGTGCTGTGCGGTGGCTGTGTGGCAGCCGGGCCACTGTGCCACCCAGGACTCTGGGGGGAGCCCTAGGAGCCCTGGTGCTTCCTGTGCAGACAGGCATTGGGTCCAGTAGCTACTTTCCTGGGGGGAACTGGGGAGCTTTTGGCTCCAGGCAGAGAGGGAAGATGCTCCGTGGACAGGGATCGTTCCTTCCGCTCCCTGCCGCTGTCCTTCTGTCCCCCTCCTTCATGCTCCTCCTGCTTCTCACTGCTATGCCCAGGCATCCCTCCTGCTTCTTTTTGTTGCCTGGGTCCTGAGCATCTGGGACAGTGTCCAAGGAGGATGACATTCTCATGCTGGAGGAAACTAAAGCCAGAGGCAGAATGGCCTGGTCACAACCACCTGGCCAGCCTGGGCAGGAGATCCTGGCCTCAGCTGTGCACACTGCTTCTTGTTCAGCCTCTGTTCTGCTCTGGCTGGGTTCTGACATGCTGAAGCCCCAAGTCGTTCATGCTCCCGGGAGGTGACCCCTGGGCCTGAGGGGATGCCTTCCACGGACAGACTAAGCCTTCTGATTCCTCCTCTGGAGAATGAGAGGGTTGGCGTGGCTGACATCTGAGGCCCTTTCACGTTCTGATTGTTCAAATGGAAAGCCTGGATAAGATCTTTCTTCTGTAGAAAGCAAGGCACATTAGCTAGGATGAGCTCAAAGTGGCAGCCTACTGGGGAGTCCCTGAGAGCAAGGCCCCATGGGATCAGCCTGGCCGTCTGCCTCTCATAGACAGCATTTACCGAGTTTCGTGGTTCCCTGGCACCTTCCCTGCTCTGATAGCTAGGGCTCCCAGGGCATCAGCTACTCCCTTTCCACCTTGCCAGCCAGCCCCTACCTGAGAGGGGGTAGCTCTGGTCACCATGGCATCGATATGCTGGACTTTGTGTTCTGATCATGGCAGATTTGCTGCTCAGCTGCGGGAGCTGCATGGCATAGAGATTCTCAACTCCACGATGAAGTACGTCGCCGATCCTTAAGACACGTGGCGTCTGTGCACGGTTTCACAAACCCAGGACTGTGTGCTGTGGGTGGCCCCTGTGGTAATAAAGACTTTTTGAATGTCCACTCCAGGGATGAATTTTGTTTTCAGATGCTTGCCTTCTGGTTTCCACTGGTAATGGGGGCGTGGGCATCAGGCTGACCACGGTGTTGGAAACTGCTCAGCGTCCACCACTCTCTCTTCTGTGCTCTGTTTAGCATCAAGCCAACTCCCTCTGCAGCTCAGTTGCCTCTTGTCCCTTCCTGTCCTGCAGGGGCTGGACGCCAGCAAATGGAAAGTCAGGTTTCCCAGATTCCCTCGTAAGCTATGGTTCTAGACAAGAACTAGATTCTGCTAACTGAATTACCATCTTGCCCCTGTGGCTGTTTTCCTTCAGGGAACGTGCTAGAAACATCAGGTTTTTCAACAACAGGATCTCAGTGTCTGAGTTCTGGCCCCGGGATGGTGGCAGCAGAGGTGGTGGCCAGTCTCTCAGGCTGTGCCCTGTACTCTTGAATTCAGTGGGTTGAGTGGTAAGTGGTGGCTCCCCTGGCAGTGTGTTCTTGACAGTCCAGGCAATCATCGCTGGAAGTGCCGTCTGGTCCCCTCGTCCGGCCTATCAAGGGATTTGTAAGCACTCTGCTTCACGTGTTAGATGGTTTTCGGCTTAGTACCAAGCAGGGGCACCTGTCTCTGCCCTGACCTGTCACAAACATTGACATATTCTTGTTCCCCAAACCCACCCTACACTCTCACCCCATCGCCCAGACGCACTGCTCCCTTGCCACTGCCTCCTCTGGACCCCAAATCCCTAAGTGAAAAATCCAACAAGTGACACTATACTCCCATGGCTTAGCACAGTCACGTGGACATTTTAGGGTGGGCAGCAGGACCCTCATGTTGTAGTGAACGCCAAGAGTGTTCCAGAATTCCAAAGACTTACAGTCCTGTCTGCTACCTGGCAGCTACGCGACTCCAGGCAAGTCGCTTCAGCTCTCTGGGCTTTGATTTCTGGTTCTGGAAAACCTAGAAGAACACCTGTCCAACCTATCACCTATATTGCTGTGAAGCCTAAATGAACTTTTAGAGCTAACAGCACTCAGGGAATTAACAATATAGTGCTACACAAAGAGGTTACCGGGCTCCGTCTTGAGGTCGAAAGGGTTGACCGTGACATCAGTTGGGTTAAATTTGAGGGACCCAAACAAGGGTGAAGCCCGTGTCCCTTATGGAATCAGAGCTGGACATTTTCTGGACTGTGTAGGAAAGGAGATCCTCCCCCTCCTCCAAGTTTTTATTCAATACACCCAAAGAAATGGTTCTTCACAAGTGAGGCAGCCCCCAGCGTGAATGAAGAACTTTGCTCCTGACACTAAGGTAACTGGCTCCTTGAGACCCTGGTGCTGGGATCAGTACACCGTGTGGGACTGGAGTGAGCTCACTGGAGCACTTTGTGATGATGGTGCTGTCACACTGTCCCTGTCCCTGGGCGGCAGGCAAGTGACAGGCTGTAGCAGTGAGGTCCGGACCTGCCCGCTCAGGCCCAGGAGGCAAACAAACACACCCTTCAAGAGGATTCTGAATTGCAATGGGAGTTGGCTTGATGCTAAACAGAGCACAGAGAAGAAAATCAGAGGCCGCAAAATTTGTTGTTTCCAGAGAGAATTCAATGGAGCCTTAAAAATGTAAAAGGCTGCCTGTGTACATAACCATCAGGCTCGGCTCCTCTGATTTGAAGTTCAGGCCTCTCCTTCTCCCACTCTTGGGCTGCACTCCTCCTCCCTGGCTCTTGAAAATGGCTATTATACGTGTAATCTCTTCCCCCAAAGAGTGGGGAATGTCAAATTATATTATTATCTCCACTTCAGAGTGCCTGCCGAGAGCAGTTATCTTCCCTGCTTTTAGAGGAGGGTCTGGCTGCACCTGAGGAGCTCCTTCCTCTCAGGGTGGAGAGAGATGTTTCACATACGGTGCTTAATCTCCTGTGCAGGCCAACCCTCTCTCGTCTTATCACCTCTGACACACCCTATCATTTAGGGCTCCCAGGAAGCGTGGGAAAAACATGTTGGAGAAGGGGTTCATCTTGGGCTGGGAGCCGCGAGCATCATCCTCCCCACTCTCTGGGCCACAGCTTATTCTGGGAAGGCAGCCTGCTGGTTCCACGGGCAAAGGAGCTGGGATCATCTGTCCTAAAGAGAATGTGGCCAATAAGGAATCACCCTGAGGATCTGTTACCTAGGACTTGTTGGCTTGGAAAGCCAGATGACATTCACCCTATTTGCTAAATGCCTTCAAAATAAGGGCTCTTTGGGACACCTGGGTGGCTCAGGGGTTGAGCATCTGCATTTGGCTCAAGGCGTGATCCCAGGATCCGGGATCGAGTCCCACATCGGGCTTCCTGTGAGGAGCCTGCTTCTCTCTCTGCCTGTGCCTCTGCCCCTCTCCCTGTATCTCTCATGAATAAATAAATCTTTAAAAAAAAATAGGGGCTCTTCAGAGTGCCTGGTAAGAGGAGAGAGTCATTGGGGGTGAAGAAAACATTTACAGTTCACTCCCTTTCTGCATACAAGAGGTTCTTGGTCCTCATAGGCCAGCGACCTGCAGGCCTGCAGAGAGAACGAGTCACGCCCATGCTCTGGGCTCTATGCATGTAACAGGTGTCTGGAGATCCTGCCCCATAGAAGCCTCACAAAGACCCTGCGAGGCAGGGACTGTCTGCATTTGATGGGTAAAGAAACTAAGATATAAAGATAGTTCTTCTTACCCAGGATCACATGGCTGGTAAGGAGGGGACTCAGTGTTTCACCCCAGCTTGGGTTTTAACTCCTTCCACACATCAGCATCCCTCCACTTGGATGCAAGTCTTCTAATTTCTCTGAGCCTCAGTTGGTTTCCTCTCTATTAAATGGGAGCCACAATCCCTACTTGCAGAGTTCTTGGATTTGAAGATAGCATACATGAGGTGCCCGCCCGCCTTCTGTGACTGGAAGACAGAGGAAGACACCTCTTCATGGTGACTATAATTTTTAGGCCAGAAATTACTGTGAACTCATTATCTGCCTCTTCCCACACTAACCAAAATCTGCTCGTCCCCTAGGCATCCCCATCTCCGTGAAGGTGAGCAGTGACCAGGCTGCCACGTTCGCCTTTCCCTCCCGTGCCCGGTGGCAAAGACCGAGCTGTGGACCTGCCTTCTCCTCCCTCCGAGGCACCGAGGCCTGCCCTGGGCCAGGTGGGGTTCCGAGCAGGGCTTACGGGTTCTGTGACAGTGCGGCCTGCCAGGAACGCGCGACCAGGCCCTGCAAGCGCCCGGAGCCGGGCTGCGCTTACGTCAGGGGGCTAGGAGCCCTGACGCGGGAAGGGCCTCCGAGCCTCCCCGCCATACAGATGCTCCCTGTCACTTGCTATTTGTCCTCAGTTTAGTATCAGGAAAACCTGTTGATTCCAAGGGCTGCATTCACTCATCAACATACTACCAGGTATCCTGGTGGCCCTGGCAAGGGAGCGTGAGCACCAGCTGACCATCACCTCTGGACAGCCAGCTCCTGGTGTTCCCGCGGCCACCTGGCACCAGTGAAGCTCTGGGCTTCTGTGATCTGAAACCAGCTGGGTGACTTTTTTTTTTTTATGAGACCTCTAATTTGATCTCAATTTCAAAATTGCGGAATGAAGAATGGGTTCTCCCAGGGGGTGTTGTGATTTTGCCCGTGCAGCCAGGATCGGGTTTTTCCAGAGAGGGGCCCTCGGGCGCCAGCAGAGCAGCAATGGCAGGGACTGGCCATCTGTTCCTGGCCACTCCGGCCTCAGGTCTGCAGTCGCTGGTGGGTTGAGAGGAGCTGCTCCGCGTGAGCCTGGCAGCCTGCCAGATGTGCCAGTTCAGCTCAGCCCGAGCATCGCTGCCCTGTCACATGTCTATCCCAACTTCCCATTTGCGCTTTTAATCTTCAGCTGCTCCATCTGCTCATTTAGGTCTCTCGCTCCCCTTCGAGCCACAGGTCCGCCCCCGCACACGCAGTCTGCCCGTCTCTGCTGCAAAGAAATGAGTTTCCACATAAAAATGGGGTTAGTTCACACTCAGTGGGGACTTAGGCCAGAGCAAAGGCATGCAAGATAGTGAGAAATACTGAAACGCATGCTGGGGACAAAGGTTTCCAGAATGTTCATGCTGCAAATAACCCAGGGACCATCTAGTCCAGTACCTGCTTTATTGGAATCCATCTGATGTCACTAGCTAAATACAAGGCACGCTCAAAAGTGTCCAGCCCACGCCCCCGTCATTTACAAACAAGGAGATCAAGACTCCTCAAAAGGCCGAGGTGTCCTCCCTGCACGAGAACCTCTGAGCCAAGGGTGCAGGGGCTCACAGGAGGCACAGCGGCTGGAGCGCCAGTTCTGGGTCTGGATGCCTGGGCTCAGGGCCCAGCTCCACATGTTAGAACTTCCATGTGTTGCTGAGCCCCGCAGTCACTCTGTCCATAGAAGGTAGGGATGGCTTTGAAGGTAAGGATTGAATGAAATATTTCTGGAAGGCTCTCAGCACCGGGCTGGGCACAAAGCAAGCCCGTAGGAAGTAGTAGCCACCGTTGTGGTCATGATTCTGAGTCAGCTGCTTCCACAGGCACCCCCTGTCTGGCCATCATGTGTGCTCTCTTCCAGAGTTCTTAAATATGAGGATCCCATCAGGGTCAGAGGGCTTCATATGTGACTCTGCCCAAAGACAGAGGAGAGAGAACAGAGAAGTGTTACCTGGGATGTAGACTGGCCCACAGAAGTGGAGGCTGGTGAGGATGGCCGGTGGGAATCTGAGTGGGCTGGGGAGGCGGCAGGGGCAGGCCTGGGGGATGGAGATGAGCATGTGATGGGGACTCTGCACTGCATCCTCAGTTTTGGGGTGTGGGGGGAAGGGGATCAGAAAAAGCCAGGTGTGCTGTGGTACCTCTTGCTGAGTCCCTTGTCCCCACTCTGTCTTCTGCCCCTCTGCACACTGCAGCCCAAATAATCCTCTTAAACACCACTTTGTTGTGATGTACCTCCCAGTCACCTGCACACAACTACCCACAGGATCAAGGGCAAACCCCCCTGCTGGTGTGTGGGGCATGTGTGTCAGGGATTGTGCATATGGGTGTGGAGATGGTAAGAACATAGCACTTTTTTACTTTTTGGATGTTTTGCTGATAAAGCACTCTTAATATTTTACTTGAACTACTGTAAGATTTTTATGTACTCCGTACAGTGCCTATAAGTAAGAGCTATGATTCATAGGTTTTAGGCATAATTTAAAATAAGCGTATCTATTATTACCTCCCCAAAGTTATTTTTTTCCTATAAATAGTATTGGTAAAACCACACATGGCCCATTCAATGTGATCTCACTGTGCCTTAAAAATTGGCCTGGTGGGCACCTGGGTGGCTCAGGGGTTGAGCATTTACCTTTGGCTCAGGTCATGATCCTGGGGTCCTGGGATCAAATCCAGCATCAGGCTCCCTGCAAGGAGCCTGCTTCTCCCTCTGCCTATGTCTGTGCCTCTCTCGGTGTCTCTCATGAATAAATAAATAAAATCTTAAAAAACAAACAAACAAAAACGACCTGGTTGTAGGGTCATACTCTGTCTTCAGCTCAGCTAGCTGATCTTGTGGTTTGCAGTGGGGCTCAGCACCTCACGAAGCCTGAGCCACAATTGCTGAATGGTGGCTCCCCACCAAGTACTCTGTTCCCTCGGGCCAGTTCCCCAGTATTTGTCTGCTTACAAATTTGTCTGTTCATTCCCATTTTCTCGATTCTGCACCCTACCCCACTTAAAACACCTTTCTTTCCTGCTCTTGAAATCCTACCATCCTCGAAGCCCTGTCATCATACAAATGGCAGGTACTTTTTATTAAGTACTCACTAGGTTTCAGATGCTGCCTAAAGAGGTGAGTGCTCAAACGATTCCCTCTTTACTGATGAGAACTCTTAGGGATCAAGGGGCTGGCCCAAGATTGCAGGGGTCCCTCTAGGCACACAACCACCCTACTGGGCACAGCCCACACTGCCTGCCTTTCTCCCAGTCTGGCACAGCTGTGCTGCACTTTTTTTTTTTTTTTTTTGTATTTACTTGACAGAGAGTGAAAGAGAGAGAGGACGGAGAGGGAGAGGGAGAAGCAGGCTCCCTGCTGAGTAGGGAGCCTGACGTGGGACTCTATCCCAGGACTCCGTGGGACTCTATCCCAGGACTCCGGGATCAGAACCTGAGCCAAAGGCAGATGCTCAACCACTGAGCCACCCCAGTGCCCCTGTGTTGCACTTTTAAACAACCCACTCTTATAGAATTATTTTCTGTGTCTTCATGGTTTTTTTTCTTCTGCTAGAATTTAAATTCTAGTTGGAAGACCGGGAAGATGTCTGCTGTGAGAAGTTTTGTGGACAAGCAAAAGAGCATTAAGTGTATACAGAAGGTGTTTATTAACCTCACTCTAAAGAGGGCACACCCTTGCGTTTTTGCTTGGCCCTGTCCTCAAGGGCACGTGAGTGAGTCACCATGGCGACAGGGGCTTCCCTTGGGTCATGGGATTCCCTTGTGGGGCTCCCAAGCTCCTCAGAGAACTGGCCAGGACCACAACTGTCCCTCATAGCAGCCCTAGGACATGGAACACAATGGTCCCCTCTACACTTTCTCTGAGCAAATCTAGGCCAAGAGCCCCACTCGAGGCCCCACCCAGACAGTCCTGGGGTTTCCAGCAGCACCCTCAGCCTGCAGTCTGCCCCTGCCCATGATGACAGCCACCCACAGGGAAGGACTTCTAGCTCCCTCAAAAGGGCCTTCTGCATCTCCTCTCCTCTTCTCTCCTCTCCTCTTCTCAACTTCTTGACTTTGTGGCCCAATCTGCAGCTCACAGAGGTGGCCTATCCTCCCTGGCTCCCTGAGGGTGAAGGGGAAAGCAAAAGCCTAACTCCTTTAAGGTTTTATCTGAAAGCCCCGCTAATCCATCAGCGGCCAGTTAGGTAACAGCTTAAATCTGCCCCCTGCAAAGGATTACTGTCACAGCCGATCTGGCGCCACACACTCCCGTGGGCGTGGGACGGTGGGTGGCAGAAGCCAGGACGCCTTCCCTGTGACAGGCTTGTGTTTCCAGAGCCTGCTACTCCCCCCCCCCGCCCAGACGATGGGGAGTCCGGAGCCCATCGTTCCTTGAAGGGGCTCCTCAGCCAAGGTCATTTAGACGGCAGCTTGATCCCGAAGAGCTCCTCATTCGTTCAACAAATATTTATCAAGCACCTGCTATGTGCCGAGCACTGTGCTAGATAATATAAACCGCCTTTGAGTGAACAAGATAATATCCCCTCACCATTTCTATTATAATTATAGCAGAGCAGCAGTGGGCTGAAAAAAAAAAATCAGATACAGCAGAAACCTCCTCTTGGCGCTAATGTGGTCTTGGCCTCTGATCCATGCACCTGCCATCAGGAATTAGAGAAACATCCTCTGAGGGCAGAGGTTCCCCAAACCCCAGCCCTTGGATTACAGGGATTATCGCTCTAAAGTCAGGGTTCGGCGGGGTGCCTGGTGTCCTTCAAGCAAAGGGAAGCACTTAGAAATCTCCAGGCTTCTGTGGGTCTGCGATCAGTACTACAGCAGTTTATAAAGGGAGGGATCATGTCTGATGAAGCAGACCCTCTCCTACGTGGTCTGTATTTCTGGGTCTCTTTCTACCTGACTCAGCTGTGACTTTTCCCCCCAAAGGCAGTTTGGAAATATTTCAGGAGAAATTTAGTGTACCCTGTTGACCCATTCAGCAGAAGGGGATGACCCCCTTTCCTAACCCCGGCCCTGCCCCCTGAGCACCAATCAATAATGTCTGACAACTAAAGCGAGACCTGTTCTCATCTTTCCCCCACATGTTTGCTCGGGATACCCTTGTCCCTTAAAGAGCTATCAGTCTGGAGTCCTGCTTGGGCCACACAGCAGAGGCTCTGGATCATTAAAAAAAGCAATAAAGGAATATGTGCCTTTATTTTTCCAGCTTCTCAGAACTAGTAGAATTATGTGAAATTCAGGTCAGGAATTGGAGTAGAAATAGCATTTTTGAAATAAGGATTTCTAAGTAGCTGGGCTATGTGCTGCTGTAACCACAGTCACTGAGAAAAGAAAAATCACTATCTGCAGGGGTGGCAGGGAAATGTTTCTTGTTCAGCAGTAGGAGGCTAGGAAAGGGTGACCCCAAGAGTTGAGAGCCCTGACATCATTGTTTGAGCCCCCAGATCCTGTTGTGCCCAAGGCTACCAGTGACTTCCCAATTATGAGACAGTAAATCCCACTTTTGTTTCTGCCGGTTTGAGTTGTCACTGTTGTCAGAAGAGCCCTTATCTGTCCCCTAGTCCCTTTTATCCTGCCTAACTTCTACTTACCCTGAAAATACTAGTTGGAATGTTTAGTGGTCCTGCCCTATTTCTCCTAGCTCCTTTCTTTCCACAATTTAATATAGAGACGTATCATACTAACATGCCTTATCATTTACTTATAAGGACATACTGCTTACTGCTTGCACTCCATCTCTCTTCCTGCTAAAATGTGAACTCCATGGTTTTATTTATTCCGATCACTAATGTGACCAAGGACCTAGGAAAGTGCTAACACATAACAAGTGCTCAATAAATATTTGTGTGAATGATAACATTTAGCAGGGAAAGACAGTAGGGGACTTGAACCAGGACCAGTGTGGGGTGAAGTCTGGTTATTCTCACCCAGCGGTGGTAATGGTTTGGGCAAAAATACTACAGCGAGTGACAGTTTTCATTTGTTTAGTGCCCAGTATGTGCCAGGCACTGGGATAAGTGCGGGACACACACAGAAGACAGACACACACACAGTTTCTCCTCTCAGGGAGGTCTGCTCAAGAGAATGGGGGTGGACATACGAAATCAAGTACCATTGGGCCTGGCCTATAATACAGAGCTAGGGGCTTTTAGCCCAGCAAGAGCCACAGAGGTCAGAGACCCCTCCCTGGAAGAAGTGCTATTCGAGCTGCCCCTTCCTAAGTTGGAAGGAGGACATAGTGAGGATGGGAAGGGGTTGAGTGGGAAGAGGGCAGAAATGAAGGATACTTAGACTACACCAAAGGCTGGGCAGGAAAACGTGCACTGATTCCCTCCTTCGCTCGTCCAGGCCGCCCTGAAGATGGCTGCATTTGTCCTGTATCTATAGTCTCTGCTTCCAGACCACATTCTTCCTTGTGAGGCCAAGTAGTGAGGGGTCTTTTACTCTTGTGTTTCAAGGCATAAAAGACTCAACCTGCTTTGGCCACCTGCTCCCACATCATCATCACTCAGTGTCACCACCTGGAAATACCCATAGGCTGTGGTCTGAATTAATCCTTGTTTCTGTGAAAAGCCAGCACTGGTGCTTCACGCCATCTCCACTGAGTGCCTGGGAAGAGGGCATCTTCCATTCCAAGTTACTCCTGACTGAGTGCTCCCAGGACCACCCATCACTCCTCTTCTGGGACACGCCTGAGTAACTGTTCCAGGAGAGAAAGGTTAGCTCAGGGCTGGATGAAAGCCAAAGGGCTCCCCTTTCTCGGCCTGAGACCCCATCTGTGACACCCTACATGCCAAGTTTCCATACTCACATGCAAATGTACCAACAGGTATAGTCCCCTCTTCCTGGTGGAAAAGTCTTTCCGTAGTCCTAGGGACACATTGCTTTCTTTCCAGCCAAAAAAGCAGAGACAAAGATTCATTTCCACTGTGACTAAATAATCCATAAATTACTCTAGAAACGGAAATTGATTGAGGTAATACAGACCTTTTTATAGGCACAGCTTCCAAAGATATCTTTTAGCCTCGGGCAGAGTCCTGACAGCGTGGTATTGTCAAAGCTCTGTCTTCAGTACCAGCCCACCCATCCTTACGCTTGCCTGAGGGGTTGATGGAGAATGAGAGTGTCAGGGAACACCCACTGATGATTTACGCTCCAGGGGGTGGGTCTCCATCCCTCAAACCTGGCCTCAGGGCCCCTGACCCCAGCACAGCATCTGGATGAGCCTCAAGTCTGAGGGTCCGTGTTTTTATTTTTATCAAAGCTCTTAAGGCCGTCTTAACAGTGTTAAAAGCATTTACCTTGGCAAGGAACAAGCCAGATTCAAGTCCTGGGGCATCTAATTACCAACTGCATGACCATTAGGCAAGTAACTTAGCTCCTCTAAGCCTGTAAAAATGGGAGTAATAATATTACTTACCTCAGGGGATTGATTAAATGAGATAATGTAGGTTAATCACTGTGGATGGAGTGGGCACAAAGTGAAGACTCAGTCAACGACAAGTCTTATTTCTTTGGTCCCTCAAGCCTCACCATCTTTTTCTTCTCTTTCATTAGAAAGCCTTTTGCTAAAAAAAAGAAAAAAGAAAAAAAAAAGAAAAGAAAAGCCTTTTGCTAGGGGAAAAAAAAACCTATTTGTAAAGACATTCACAAAGCACAGTAAATGAGTCTGATGGGACGAGGACAGCAGTGATGGGAATCTCTGAGGGGTTCTCACCAGGGAAGAGGAGTCCTTGGGCAGTCAGGATGCTTAATTCCAGAAGTTTAACTGCCTATAGCTCTCAGCAGCCTGGCTATGGCCTGTGGGCAGATGTGAAAATGGTAAGTGACTGAGGAACTCACTGGAACTAGAGAAGCCCCTGAAGAGATGTGGGACGAATTGCCACAAATCAGCCTCTGCCCTTCAAGTTTCACATTTCCATCCAACCGTCAAACCATCCATCCACCCACCCGTCCATCCATCCATCCCCCAGCTATTACACGAGCTCTTGACTACATGCCCAGTGCTGAGGAGACAGCAGTGAAAAAGACAGACCACAATTCCTGTCCAGAAGCTCAATTCTGTTAGTCTGAGTTGGGATGTTTTTATTTTTACTTTAAAATTGTGTTCTTCCTCTTACACTGCTGGTGGGAATGTGAACTGGCACCTCCACTCTAGAAAACAGTATGGAGTTTCCTCAAAAAAGCTAAAAATAGAGCTATCCTCTGATCCAGCAATTGCACTACTAGGTATTTACCCAAAGATACAAACATAGTGATCTGAAGGGGCACCTGCACCCCAGTGCTTATAGCAACAATGTCCACAATAGCCAAACTATGGAAAGAGCTCAGATGTCCACCAACAGATGAATGGATAAAGAAGATGTAATATACTCAGTGGAATATTACCCAGCCATCAAAAAGAATGAAAGCTTGCCATTTGTAAGATGTTGGTGTCACTTAAAAAATGTTTTAGCCAATCTCATAGGAGTGCAGTAATATCTTATTGTGGTTTCAACTGGCATTTCCCTAATGCTAACATCTTTTCATGTACTTACTTGCCACTCATGTATCCTCTTCATGAAATGTCTGTTCATGTCTTTCCTCCATTTTTAATTGTAAAGCTTGTTATTTTACTACTGCTGAGTTTGGAGGGTTCTTTACATACTCTAAAAATACTACTACTTAAAAAAAAATAAAAAAAAAAAAAAAATACTACTACTTTATCAAATGTCTGGTTTATAAATATTCTCTCCATCCATACCCTGACTTTTCACCCTCTTTACAGCATCTTTCATACAGTGAAAGTTTTTAACTTTGAAAAAACTCCAATTTATTCACATTTCCTTCATGGATTATGCTTTTGGTGTTTAGCCAATGAACTTTCTGCCTAGCCCTAGGTCCAGATTTCACCTATTTTTTTTTTCTGAAGGGGTTATGGTTTTACATTTTATATGAAAGGAAGTCCACCATTCATTTTTGTGTTAATTTTTGGATAATGTGTTTGGTTTGGGTTGGATCTTTAGGAGTTTTCTTTGTTTTTTTGCTTGTTTGCCTACAAGTGTTCATTTAGGTGTGTGGGGTTTTTTAAAGATTTTATTTACTTATTTGAGAGAGAGAGTGCATAAGCAGGTGGAGGGGCAGAGAGAGAAGTAGATTTCCCACTGAGCACACAGCCCCACACTGGGCTCAATCCCAGGACCCCAGGATCATGACTGGAGCCAAAGGCAGATGCTTAACCGACTTACCCACCCAGGTGTATTTTTAGCTGTATTTTTAAAGATTAATCTTTACAGCAACCTTTTGAAGTGGGTATTATATTATCATCCCATTTTATCATCCCATTTTAGATGGAGAACCCCACAGAGATTTGGTAATGTTGAAGAGGCTCGTAAGTGGTGAGGGAAAAGCTGGGGTTTGAAGGCAGGTCTCACTGATTCATAGGCTCTTGCATTGAACCCCTGCTCCTACTGCTGCATTCTATCCCATCCTCTCGGGGACAGCCTTGCTTCCTGGGCAAATGTTCCAGTTCCCTGAATACATTCCTTCATTTTGATTGACCTGGCCCTCACTTCAGCACACAGGGTAGTAGAGTTTGCAGCCTGCCAGAACTTGTCCAGGTGGCCTGGGACATGTTTGCAGGGTGGAGAACAGCAACAGCCTGGGAACTTCCCTGTATGCAAAGAGCTTGCCCTTCCAGTTTGGGGAAAGGCTCGTGCTAGTTTTCAGCATCATCCAGAGTGTTGCGGAACTGTTCAATCAGCTTACTGGTCTGGGGGTGGCAGGCGGAATATTTTAGGCTCCCCAAACACACACCCACCCACCCAAACACACACACACACACACACTTCATATAATAATTCCAAGTCCAGAATATAAAATCAATGTGCAGAAATCCAAGTCCAGAAAATTTCCATCCCCCATCTGCCAAAATAAAATCCAGTTAATAGAAGTCAACAGAATGACTTGGCATCTGGAGGCAAGGTTCCTATGGCCAGAACATGCTTCTCGCCCCCTCCAGTGGGGCAGTGTCACGGTCAGGATGGACCTGCCTCATTCATTGTCCTTCACGAGTAGGAGCTGGCAGCTGAAGGCGGACCTTTCCTCTCCAGCTCTCTCCTCTCCACCCACTGGCTGCAGATGTCCCAGCCAGGCCGGCCCAGGACCTTCTGCGCTCAGACCCCCAGAAGGCAATCAGCAGCTTCTAGGTCTACTTGCTCCTTCCCAGATCCCTGAGTATCAGTCCACTTGATGAGAGACCTAGGAGCTCTTTGCTTCTCTGCCCCTACTCTCAGAGCTTTTCCAATGACTGCTAAGCTTTGGTCCTGGCCTACAAGGATGAGATAAAGGTAGTGGCCCAAGCCAGTCTAATGACTCTAGTTGCTATGAGTATGTGTATGTATTTATTTTGCCAGATTCTTCAGAAGTCTCAGGAGTGCTTGAACCCACTGCTTGGCTGTTTCAACAAGTAGGTCAGCAGTAACACAGCCTGGTCCTGCATGTCCCTCTACTTCCACCCCTGGAAAGAAACTCACAGAGGAGTTTTATTTGAGATCCTGACAGCCTGCCTTGAGCCCTGGGTATCTCCCCCAGAGGAGCAATGCTTCAACATTCCCGTGATGGTCTCTGTGTATGGCCAATAGCAGCTTCTGGCTTCTTGCTCTCACGGAGCCAAGGGGAATTTCCTCAACTGATTCAGGCCATTTGACCCTGGTCATTCCTCTAGTGGCCTCAGCAAATGGTGCTGAAGGGCAGAAATCTGGGCCTGAGGCAAACTTTCTCAAGACCAGCAGGCTGTTTTCCTTCCCAGTCTCCATTCTCATCCACCCAATGGATCTCCTGACCTCCCTGACCATAAGGTCCTCCATCATCCTCCAGGCTTCCCTGTGGGAGGATCTGAGACTTGTCAGGGGCAAGCAGAGCTGCCCAGGGGACAATCAGTTTTGTCATGCCCTGCCCTACTCCGGCCAAAGCAAGTCATGAGTCTCCCTGTGACAACATCTTTGAGGTCCGTGTCTGACTCAAGGTGCAGGTTCCATCACATCTATACTCTTCCAGGGATCACGATTCTATTCTCCTATTTGCCCCTATATTCTTAAAAGGCTACCACCCTACTCCCCCTGTGCCAATGCTTTTCCATAGGCACCTAACAGATCTGGCTCTGCATCTCAACTGGCTCTTACTAGCTAGGTGGCTGCTGACTACTTGCTGTCTTAAGGGTAGTCCCCTCATCTATAAACGAGATGTTGTTCTCATAACATTGTTGTGGGTTCAAACAAGATTGTGTCTGTAAAGTATGGATAGTAGGCAAAGTTGATAGTGATCCTGGAACAAAGTTAATGCTCAGTAGTGGCTGTCCTTGGTCCATTTGACTGTTGTCCCTGGGCTCACCTCCAGTTGTTACCCTGCTTGCCAGAACTCATCCTGGGGTTCGCACAGAAACAGCTACAGAAAGAATGAGTTCTCTAGCTTCCACCTGTGGTCTCTACTCACCCATAACACCCCCACTATTTCCTGGGAGCCTCACAATGGGCATGGCGAGAGGCTCTATAGGTTTGGGCCCGAGGTAAGGCATTTCCTCCAGAGGTGGGATAGTCACTCCAGCCCATCAGCAGCAGATGAGAAGTGACCTACCCTGCCCTGTCCTGTGACAGCTCCTCCAGCAGCACCTGCCCTGGAATGTCCCTGGGGAGACCTGCCTCTTCAAGCACTTATAGTTTTCCCTGCTCTATGGGCCTCTCCAGGGAGGGGGCAACTCCATGGACAGAGGACCCGGGGGAACCACCAGGCTCAGCCTTGGAAAGTCTTCCTGCCTTGTATCCCTAGACACGGTGCAAGGTAACTTTGCCTACAGGGAAAGTTTCCCATCTGTTCTGCCTCTGCAGGTGCCTCTTCTCCCCTCTCTGCAAGTTTCTGCACTGAGCCCTTGGGCCAGATTCCTCCACGGCCCTGACACTGCCCCGTACTGGTCTCATCTCAGGGACAAGGCCATGGTCATGCTCCCGCTATTCCCTAAGCCTCATCCCTCATCCCTGTCCAACAAGCCACCCCAGTAACTGAGCCAAGGAGTCTACCTTCCCCATGGTCAACCCCAAATCAGGTGCCAGTTCCTCTGAAGGTGGGACAGAGAGTGATGCCGGGAAGGGGAGCTCCCTGCAGATAGGCACCCGACCTCTCATTCTACTCTCCTGCTGACCTTCAGCACACCAAGACTGGTTGACAAAGAGACAAAACAAAAACCCCAACAATAAAGGCAATGTAAAGCCCATCAAGCCAAGAGATTCAGACCAGAAAATCCCCATTGCAACTTTTAAAGTCTATTCTTGCCGTGGAGGGGGTGGGTTCCAAGTCCCCACACCCATCAGCAGAGACCCCTCGCACCGTCCTCAACCCCTCACAGACTTTTGGTACATGTGAGTGAGAATAAATGAATCGACTTCCGCTTAGGGCCGGGTGGAAATCCAGTGGAAATCTCTGGCTTCCCCGTTTAGGAAACCTCCCTGTCCAGGCACCTCCCCTAGCCCGGAGGGTGACAGCCAGGGTGCAGGTGGAAGGCTGACGCTGAGGAAGGGTGCGGGGTGGGGAGGGGCTCTGAGTCACCTGGACCCCTGGGGACGTTCCCTCTGCCCGGGCCAGGCCCCATGGCTGCCTGGGGCCCTAGGGTGCGGGTTAGGGTGTCCCCGCCCTCGCAGGGCAGGCTCGGCCCCTCCCACGTGGAAGGTGGGAGGGCCTGCGCCTCCCCGTCCCTGTCCCCGACCCGTCCCCGTCTCCGTCCCCACGGGGCCGCGGAGCAGGAAGGCAGACAGAGGCTCCGAGCCCTCCCCCGGCCTGGGCCGCAGCCCTGCGGGGAGTCCGGGTCCCCAGGGCGCCGACCCCATGGCCGCGGGCCTGGAGCAGCGCCTGGGCAGCCCCGCCGCCTTCACCCGCGACGACTTCGACGGCCACTGGCGCCGGTTGACCAGCGGCGGCTTCGGCCAGGTGTTCCAGGTGCGACACAGGCTCTGGGGGACCGAGTACGCGGTCAAGTGCTGTCCCTGCGGCCAGTGGGAGGCCACCAGGTACCTGCGGCTGCCCCGGCCCTTGGTGGGGGGGGACCTGGGCGGGGGCTTGGGGCTGAGACTCCTCACCTCAAGTCTCTAAACTCCACGGGGGGCCTGAGCAGCCTGTGGCCAGGTGGCCAGGTCAGCTGGTCTCCCTACCTGACGGCCCTTCCCATCTGCGGAATCCGCTGAGGGCAGAGGGGCAGAGGGGAGCAGGGACTGACCTCCAAAGACGCCTTTGTTCCATCTGGCCTCCCAAACTGGTTGGCCTCCTTCCCTGCTGGGTGTCAGGGCGGGATGACAGCTGTTGGTGGCCCTCCGCCAGGCCTGGATCCACCCCTCAGTTCTCAGGGCAGGCAGGGCTGGGCTTGCCCTCTGCCCAACGATGCTCAGGGACCTGCAGAGAAGCACACTGGCTCTCCCTTCCCACGGCCCTGGCTGTGGCCCCTGCCCAGCGGGTGTGGCCCGGGGCAGGGCCCTGGACGGAGACTGCCAGCCTGCTGGCCTGAGAGCCTGTACGGCCGCTTGCCTCTCACACCGGGCCTGCTGGCAAGTCAAGCTGGGAATGCTTGTCTCTGTCCTTGCTTATTTCTGGCTCCTTCCCCACTCATCATGTGCACTGTGGCCCCTCCTGGGAAGCCCTTCTTTTTCCCCTTGCTTCCTCTTTCTCAAAGCTTCCACCTGTCTCTGCCTTCCCATTGAGAGGAGCTCCAGTCTCCTTCCCACTGGGTTTGCTTGAAGTGGCTGCATAGTGTCCCCCCAGTACATCCATAAAGGAGACACTTAGGACGTGAAGTCTGAGTGTGAGGATTGTGTCATCCTCCCAAAGCTTCTGGGCCATCAATTAGAAGGCCTGGCAAAGGGGCATCTCCTAGTGACATCTTACACAGATGTTGTGTTCTCTTCGGTCACCATGCAAGACCCCAAGACACAGCCTGAGGTCCCACACACTTGAAACAGCCTCCTCGAAAAAATGAGTGGGAAATATCAGAAAGGGAGACAGAACATGAGAGACTCTTAATTCTGGGAAATGAACTAGGGGTGGTGGAAGGGGAGGTGGGTGGGGGTGAATGGGTGACGGGTACTGAGGGGGGCACTTGATGGGATGAGCACTGGGTGCTATTCTATATGTTGGCAAATTGAACTCCAATAAAAAATAAATTTATAATAAAAATAAAAGAAACAGCCTCCTCTCTAATTCTTGGGCCACCCACCTGCCTCAAGATGTGAGCAAAGTGAGACAACCCACAACTTGACCCTCTTCCTCCTTCCACACCCTCATGCTGGCTTTGCAGTGCAGTCAGATTTTTCTAGGGATGGTGCACATGGCTTAGACTTTGATGTGAAGGTCGAAAAGAAACAAATGGCATTGGTGAGACTGCATTGTTAGGCATTGACAACTACTTTCCCTTCCTGAGTTCTGGGAACTCTCTGAGGGAAATGGGTCAAGGGATTTAATGAAAATTAATGCCTGCTGAGTGTGGAGTACTACTCTAGGAGCTTTGTGTGTATTCACTAGATACTCTTTGCACATCCTCATTCATTCCTTCACTTGATGAATGCTTATTGTTCTTCTACTAAGTGGCAGGCACTATGCTAGACCCTGAGATATATTGATGAGTGCAACAGGTATGGCCCTGCTCTTGGAGCTTCCAGCCTGGGGAGACAGAGACACTTATCAGATAACTCCATGTGTAGATGTAAATGCACTGCTGTGAGAAGAGCAACAAGGAGATTTATGGTTCTGTGAGAGCTTATTAATAGAGTTTCACTGAGATCAGGAAAGGCTTCCTTGAGGAGATTGAATGGGAGAGTAAAGGATGAGTGTGAGCATAGTCATTGAAGAATGGAAAGTTTTCCAGGAAGAGGTAGCAGGAAGTGCAAAGGGCCTGTGTTAGAAGGGGCATAGTAAGGGAGAGGGTGGCGAAAAACTGTTGTGGCTGGAGTTGAGAGAGGGAGCAGCAGAAAGCCACTAAAGGGTTTGCAACCAGATTGGGGGTGTGTGATGAAAAGGAACTGATCTAATTTGCTGCATGGAGGAGGGATTGGAAAGGTAGGGCGGGTGCTGGGCCAGTTAGGGGTTGTCATGTTTAGGCAAAAGGTGATCGAAGTCCAGCCTGGCATGGGATGCTAGAGGAAAAGGAATGGATTATGCAGCATTTAGGAGGTAAACATCGCTTGACTTGATGCTGGGTTGTCTATGGAGGAGGGGGGCACGGTGAGGAAGAGGAGTATCAAGTTTAACTTGACGTTGGCGCCTTGGGTGGCTCAGGGGTTGAGCATCTGCCTTTGGCTCAGATTGTGATTCCGGAGTCCTGGGATTGAGTCCCACATGGGGCTCCCCGCAGGGAACCTGCTTCTCCCTCTGCCTGTGTCTCTGCCTCTGTGTCTCTCATGAATAAATAAATAAAATCTTAAGAAAAAAAAGGGTTAACCTGATGTCTGGCTTGCCGAGAGGAACAAAGGCTCCACTAGGATGTCTGTTCCATGAGAGCCGAGTCTGTGTCTGCTCACTGCTCTGTCCCCAGGGCCCAGCACATCGTTGGTGTCTGTTGAATGACGCTGTTGACAATTAACAAAGAGAATGTGAAAGGAGGCATAGGTTTGGAGAAGAAACTCGTGAGTTCAGTTTTGTACAGGTTGGGTTTAAGGTGCCCTTTAAACAGCCAAAAAGAATTGTCAAGTAGGTTTCAGGTGAAGGTCTGGGTTAACCATTGTGAAAATTTGTGAGTGTATTATTGTAGGTGGTAATCGGAGCTAGGGCATGGATGACATGCGTTCCCTCTAGGTAGTAAGTAAGCCAAAGTCCTGACCTCGTGGAGTTTATAGTCTAAGGATGGAAGATAGAAAAATAAGTAAGTTATACATAGATAAATAATTTTTATCTATAGCACTTGCAACCACCTGACATTTTATTGGTTAAGATACCTAAAGAGAGTTGAATCGAGCTCCACAACTCGCAGGCTCCCTGCTCAGCGGGGAGTCTTCTCCCTCTGCCTCCTCTCCCCCTGCTCATGCTCTATCTCTGCCTCTCTCTCTCTTTCTCAAATAAAGAAATAAAATCTTTTTAAAAAATATGTCAAGAGAGTTGAATAATTGGATCTTCCAAGAAAACATTTGATCTGGAAATATTAATTTGTAGGCTGTTTGTGTATGGGAGTGGAAGGACAAGGACTGCCAGAGTTGGGGTAGGGTTGCTATTTAATATAGGCGGAAATCCTTACTAATTAGTACCATTTGAGTAGAGAATTTGAAGCAAAGGAGTAGCAAGCTTTGTGGCTCTCTTAGAGGCAGAGGGAACAGCAAGTGCAAAGGTCCCGATGGGGGAACATGCTTGACATGGTGGAGGACCGGCAAGAGGCCCTTATGGCAGGAACACAGTTGGGGAGGGTCAGCAAGCTATGCCGGGGAAAGATCATGCGGAGCTTTGTAGACCAGTGTGAGAACTTTGGCTTTTACTCTGAATGAGAAGAAAGCCAGCAGAGGGTCTTTAGCAGAGTGGTGACATACTTTGCCTGACATTTTACAAGTATCACTTTGGCCCCTAGGTTGAGGATGGATGGCAGAGGGGAAGAGAGAAGCAGGGAGGCTAATTAGGAGGCTGGGGTGGAGATGGCACTGGGTAGAGGTGGTGAGAAGTGGTCAGATTGTTGCTCTATTTTGAGGGTAGAGCTGACAGGATGTGCTGAGGGACTGGTCTCAGGAAGGAGATGATGAGGAGCCAAGGAGCACGTTGGATCTTTGAGGACTGGGAGGATGGAGGCCCCATTCACCGAGAGGGAGGGGCAGGTGGCAAGGGGAGAACCAGGAGCTCTGCTTCAGACACGCTTCGTGCAGGACTTCACCAGGTACTGAGGTTGTAAGAGACAGTGCAGAGTGAGACGGGAAGGGCCAGCCTGGGACTGGGCCTGGGCGCTGAGTACAGGACAGGAGGAGAGGGAGGGGTCTTAGAGAATCCTGGCACCTGGCCCAGGGAAGTGAATACTTCAAGAAAAAAAGAGTGCAAGACCTGGCTGGTAAACCAAGACTTGGGACGTTTGTACGGGCTGTAGCACTGCGGGGGTCTTTGCACACCTTAGGAACAGCTGGTCGGAGAAGCATGGAGACCAGACACCTGATGATGGGGGCTGGTGGGGGGTGGGCATCGGGCACAGTCTGGGTGTCCCCAGGGCAATTATAGGAGCTGCTGTCGTTCCCATTTTACAGTTAAGAAACTGAGGCCCAGAGAGCTTCCTTGGCCAGAGTCATGCAGAGAATAAGTGGTAAAACTGCTATTTGAAATCAGGGCAGATCCCTGGCTTTTCCCCCCTCCAAGACAGGGAATCTCAGTTCCTGGGAACTCAAAAGGACCAGAGGAGACAGATGAAGTACCACAGAGGTGAAAGAGAGGTCCCAGGAACGGTGCAGAGGCCAGAGGGGGAGGCTGGGGGGTGGGGAGACAGGAAGCCACCCTGTCCAGATGTGAGGGTGAGCAGGTGGGGTTTTTCTGGAGGTCAGCTGTCTCTGGCTGGCTTCCCAGGGCCGCACGCACACTCCCAGCAGCCTCCAACCAACCGCAGAGCCCACACAGCTTTGCAAATGCTGTGCTTTTAAAAATGTCATTTCTCCCTAATCCTCATCCCCGCAATCCCCAAACAGTCTCAACGACTTGATTTGCATATCTACCTTTCAGGGGGCACACACGGTGAAAGGAGGGAGCCAGTGGGCAAAGGCTTCTTTCCTAAGGCCTTCCCTTAAGTCTTGACTTCTGTTTGGTTTGACAAAGATGCATTGTGTTCTGCATGGCAATGTGCCGCTTTGGGAGACCCGGGGCGAATAATCCAGTTCATCCCCAACACGCAGCCTTGCAGACCTGGCTTCAGGGCAGAGGAGCAGTGTGAGGAAGCGTGGTGCCACAGTAGCTGGCAAAGCTGACCACACAGCAGCCCATACTGCCTGATGGAGGGGGGAGGCTGGAGAGGGGAGGGAGAGGGGGAGTGAAGGGAGAGAGCAAGGGAGAGAGATACCGGGCACATGTAAATGTAAAAGAATATACTAAAATATTAACAGGCCAACTCTGGAAGGTTGGATTACTGATGGTCTAATTTTCCTCTTCAGAGCTCTTTGTAGTCCCTTGATTTTCTACAAGGATGTGTATTACTTTCATCACCAAATGGCAATAGATGGGATCTTAAAACAGAAGCATGAGGCGTGATGTAGGTCCTCCAGGGGTCTGCGATCTGGATCTGGCGGGGGACAAGTGGCAGAGTAAACAGGAGGCCTTTTGTGGCCGCCTCTGTAGAATGGACTCTCTCCTGGGCTTGCATGCTCCTCCCCTTCCTGTCGTGTGGGGACCCCACTCTGCAACTTGTGGGGCCTCCTGCTAGGACTCTCCTTCCTCCTGTAAGCTCCCCACCCCCCCACCCCCCACCCTCCGGGGCCTCTCTGCCTCTCCAGCACCTGGCTCCAGCCTTGCCTATTGTTCTACCGGTGGCTCTTGGAATTAAGGGGCCATCTCCCTCCATCCCTGACCCCCGCGTCTCCACAGTTCCCATGTGGATTGCCTCATTGAAGAAGCCGCCAAAATGGAGAAGATCAAATTTCAGCACATCGTGTCCATCTACGGGGTGTGCAGGCAGCCCCTGGGCATTGTGATGGAGTTCATGACCAACGGCTCCCTGGAGAAGATGCTGCCCACGCACAGCCTCTCCTGGCAGCTCAAGTTCCGCATCATCCACGAGACCAGCCTGGCCATGAACTTTCTCCACAGCGTTAAGCCACCTCTGCTCCACCTGAACCTCAAGCCAAGCAACATCCTCCTGGACAACAACATGCATGTCAAGGTAAAGGTCCCCGTGGAGCTCCCTGCCCTCTTTCCACTCCAGAGTCTCCTGCAGGTGAGCCTCCTGACTGGCCTGCTGGGAGTTTTAAGTAGCTCCCTTCATAGACAAATACTGAAGGCAGAATCACACCTAAAACAAAGACCGATGAGGGGGATGGCTCAGCGGTTTAGTGCCTGCCTGGGTGGCTCAGCGGTTTAGCGCCTGCCTTTGGCCCAGGGCGTGATCCTGGAGTCCCGGGATCGAGTCCCACATCGGGCTCTCTGCATGGAGCCTGCTTCTCCCTCTTCCTTTGTCTCTGTCTCTCTCTCTCTCATGAATAAATAAATAAAATCTTTAAGAATAAAAAAAACAACAAAAACTGATGAGCAGTGGAGTTCGGTGCATGAGTTTGGGTGTCAGGATGTCTGCAATAACCCTCTTTGGGCCTCAGTCTTCTGTTTCTACTGTGTGTAAAGTATTCCCTATCCCTCCCCTTGTTTGCTTTGGGTGAGGATGTGTGTAAATGAGATGATTCCTAGGAAAGGTTATGACGGGCTTCAGTTCTGAAAAATGTGCCACAGGACCTTTGCATATTCTGTGCCTACTGCCAGGAACAGTGCTCCCCTACTCCCTTCTTTATTTAGCAAGTCATGCTCATCTTTCAGCTTTCTGCTTAAACATTACCCCCTCGGGGAAGTTTTCCCTGGTCTACCCCGATAGGCCCCACTGTATATCCTCACGGTACCTCTGTCTCTTTGTATCGCTAACCCCCACTGTAAGTCTATAGACATTTGTCTGGGATCAAGTTCCGCATGGGGCTCCCCATGGGGAGCCTGCTTCTCCCTCTACCTATGTCTCTGCCTCTCTCTGTGTGACTCACAAATAAATTAAATAAATAAATAAAATCTTAAAAAAAAAAAAAAAGCACCACAAGTTAAAAGTTCCTATTATTTCCAGTATACAGATGAGGACATTGAGGGTCTGAGGAGACCAGTAACCAGGTCGCATGTGGCAGAGATGGCAGGGGGGTGCTGGGCTGTCACCCACTACACCCTCCTGGAAAGGGGTAGGCTACAGGAAGGTGCGAGTGAAGGCAGTTTCTGGAGGCAAGACTATTGCGACTTTTTCCTAGATTTCAGACTTCGGCCTGTCCAAGTGGATGGAACAGTCAACCGGGATGCAGTGCATCCAGAGGTCAGCTCTGCGGGGCACCCTCAGCTACATCCCCCCTGAGATGTTCTTGGAAAGTAACAAACCCCCAGGGCGCAAGTACGATGTGTACAGGTGAGAGGTGGCTGGACTCTGTGCCACATTGCTGGGGCCGGGGGCGAGCTGGTTATCACCACCCTGCCTGACCCCTGCTCCCCCACCCAGTCCCAAGGACATGGGGACAGGGAAGAGGAGGGGTGGAGCGGCACTCTGGTTGGAGAGGCTTTGCCTGGGAGGGTAAGGTCCATGGGGCTCCCGGGTGACCTCGGGTATCTGAGAAGGTGACTCGGGGCATCTGTCCTGTCTTGCAGCTTTGCGATCATCATCTGGGAGCTCCTCACTCAGAAGAAACCATATTCAGGTAGCAGGCAGGGGTGGCAGCATGGGGTGGGGTCCTGGAGGGTGCTGTGCGAGGCTGGGGGCGTGTGGGGGCAGGAGAAGTGGCAGCTTTGGGTTGGGGAGCCATGGGAAGGATGCCCCTCCCCCCTGCCTCCCTGCCCTACTTTCTGGAGCTCACCTAACAGTACAGCACATGTCAGCCCAGACCACGCTTCTGCCTCTAATGCCTTTGCTTCCTACGTATTCTTTCCTGCCTCTCCTGCCCTCACCCCTGCCACCTAGATGCCAGGTACCTGGTGTGCCAGGAAATCTGGATGAGCTTACAGAATCCAAAGTCAAAGCCTGAAACTAGGCCTTTGGGCAGCACAGGGCTGCAGTGTGGGGTCACGTGGAGGTGGCTGCGGCTGGACCACAGACCCAACGGCTCACACTGGACCCTCAACTCACACCTGCAACCTAGCTGTTCATTCACCATGCATTGATGTTGCCCCTGCTGTGTGCACCCCGGTGGGGATCCTCGGAGCCCCCCACAGCCTGGCCCAGCCCCTCTGGCTCAGCCTCCCGGCGTGCACACAGCCTGGACCTCCCCTCACAGGCTTCAACATGGTGACTATTGTTGTCCGAGTGGCCGCAGGTATGCGGCCCTCCCTGCAGCCTGTCTCCGATGAGTGGCCAGGAGAGGCCCAGCAGATGGTGAACCTGATGAGGCGCTGTTGGGATCAGGACCCCAAGAAGAGGCCCTGCTTTCCAGGTTCTCCTCGGGTCTGACCTGCCCAAGGGACTGGGGAGCTGGGTGGGGCTGGAGGGCATGGGAGCCAGGCTGAGGTTAGAGAGGGCTGGAGAGGAGGCGCCTGGAGCCTGGGCCCCTCTGGAGGGCTCTGCGCGGGGCGCTGGGGCACAGCCTGCCTCATAGTGCCGAGAGGAGGGCAGCTGATGACTGTGGTGGGCCCCGTCTGTCTGGGTTACCATGCACCCCATGGGATGTAGAATAGAAAACCCAAACTGGGTGGGTCTGGGCCTGGCTCTCCTGCTTCTGAGTTCCCCATTAGCTTGGGTCCTTCCAGGGCCACAGCAGCATTTGTAAAATGTTCCCAGACCATGAGATCACGGGCATGGATGGACGTCGAGGGTGCCCACCTCTGTAGCGACTTTGGAAACGCACACATGTGTAATCGTGAGCATTAGTCCTGCCCCCTCATTGATGGAAAAAGACGACCCTCTGAGGGTCAGTGACCGGCTAACTGTGGTCCCACTGAGCTGTGGCGGGGACCCAGCTTTCCTGCCTCCTGGTGTGCATGTACAGTGTATGTGAGCACAGGAATGGATTTGGGGGATGGGGGGAGATGGGGAATGTTAGGATTATCTAAAATGGGGAAGGAACTGGTGGCCAGCCTGTTGCTTCTTTTTCTGTCTCTCCTTCATGGGGCAGACATCACTGTTGAGACAGATATGCTACTGTCCCTGCTCCAGAGTCCTGTGGCAGACCCAGAGAGTGAGGCTCTGGCCAGGAAGGTGTCCTGCAAGCTGTCTCTGCACCGGCCAGGGGAGGTGAGTGTGTGTGTGGTGGGGGAGTGCTTGGGGGGTCTCTGGGGATCCCCAGGGATGCCTGCATGGGCGTGTCCTTCACAAGGTCCCCAATTAAGGCAGCAGCTGGGGGCTGAGAGCCAGCCCACACTGCGGGCCACACCAGGCAGCCCACCTGGGACAGCTTCTCCTAATTTGCACAGTGGTGGCTGTGACTCAGAGCCCCTGAGAAGGACACACCATTGCTTGCATATGTGGGATTAATCAGAGGCCTGCCTGCAAGCTTTCATGCCACAGCATTAGCGTCATCATGGTGACGTGATAGTCCCTAACATGGGAACCAGCCGTGGGCTGGCAGGGGGCTCCTGGCCCAACCACAGAGCCGGCCACCCTGCACTCCATGTGTCCCAAGGGGAAGTCGAGGCCCTGGACCACCTCTTTCTGGCAGGGTCTCCCCTGCTCAGGACTTCGCTGCAGATGCAGCTGTTGGCAGGAATGACCCGGGAGGGGCTTCCTAGCACCCACGTGGGACATGAGTCCCGACAGGTGCTGGAGAGCGCTGGAGAGAGGGCAGGAGTGCGGGAGGGTACAGAGCAGAACGGCCCGCTGGTCAATCCCCCTGTCTTTTGATCCCCTCCTGCTCAGGTCAGTGAAGAGGTCAGCCCACAGCTAACAGACAGTGGTGAGTCTGCCGCAGCTGGAACCACAGAACTCACAGCCGAGGGGAAAGTGGAACCAAACCACACCCTTCCCACCTACCCCCGCCCACCCCGCCCCCTCCTCCCCACTCCGACCCTCTGCCCAGCTTGTCCCAAATCAGAAGTTGGTGTGTCCCTTTCCTGGCACCAGCTCCAGGTTCCAGAAATGCACATGCCCTCAGGGGTCAGGTTTGTGTTCTCAGGAGGCCAGACTCCTCCTTTCCTGGCCCCGGAGGTGGAGCCTTGGCTTGCAACCCTGGCTGCACATTAGAATTACCTGGGGGGGTGAAAGCTGTCCGGGTGCCTGGCCCACCTGGACTGATGAAATCAGAATCTCGGGGGGTGGGTGGGGGGAGCTGTTGGCCTGGGCAGGGATTTCTGTTGTTGCTGCTTGTTTGTTTTGGAAATTGTTGCTTTTAATCATAATAGAGCAGAAGGAAGCCTTAGTATCTTCAGGAGGAGTTCACACCATAGAGCCTACTTTCTGCTGGCATTGACTTACTGTGTGCCAAGCGCGCTCCTGAAAGCTCTTGCCTGCCCAGGTTGTCCTCACAAGGGTAACATGAGGTGGGCATTGTTTGCGGCCCACGTATGGATCAGGCTCTGGAGGCTCAAGGATGCAGGGAATTGGCAAAAGTCAGGTGGTGCTAAGGGTGGAGCCAGGGTTCACTCACAGGCCTCTTTCTGCCCCGTCCTGACAGGAAGGGCTGCCAGGGTCTGCTCTCTAGGACAAGGGGGGCTGTGCAGAGATCTGTGACAGCAGGAAAGGCTGCCTGCCCGCCCTCCCGCAGTCTCTGGGCCCGGATGGCACTTCCAGGAGGCAGGGGGCTGGACGAGATGACCTCTGGATGGGTCAGAGGTCCTTTTTTCAACCTGCATCTTCCTCCTAGCAGACTTGGGAGACTACCTGAAGCGGGTCCTGCAGCTCTCGGACACTGGGGACCCAGTCCCAAGCAATGAGGGGCTGTGCATCTACGAGAACAAAGTCACCCCCCTCCACCTCCTGGTGGTGCAGGGCAGCGTGGAGCAGGTGAGGCTGCTGCTGGCCCACGGGGTCCACGTGGACTGCCGGACAGCCTGCGGCTACACGCCCCTCCTCATCGCCACCCAGGACCAGCAGCCCGACCTCTGCGCCCTGCTCCTGGAGCATGGGGCGGACGCCAACCTGGCAGATGAAGAGGGCTGGGCGCCGCTGCACTTTGCGGCCCAGAACGGAGACGACCGTACTGCCCGCCTGCTCCTGGACCACGGCGCCCACGTAGATGCCCAGGAGCACGAGGGGTGGACCCCACTCCACCTGGCCGCACAGAACAACTTCGAGAATGTGGCACGGCTTCTGGTCTCCCGCCAAGCTGACCCCAACGTGCGCGAGGCGGAGGGCAAGACCCCCCTCCACGTGGCCGCCTACTTTGGCCACATCAGCCTGGTCAAGCTGCTGACAGGCCAGGGGGCTGAGCTGGATGCCCAGCAGAGAAACCTGAGGACACCACTGCACCTGGCAGTGGAGCGAGGCAAAGTGAGGGCCATCCAACACCTGTTGAAGAGTGGGGCGGCTCCCGATGCCCTAGACCAGAGTGGCTACAGCCCACTGCACCTGGCAGCTGCCAGGGGAAAGTATCTTATCTGCAAGATGCTGCTCAGGTATGGGGCCAGCCTCGAGCTGCCGACCCAGCAGGGCTGGACACCCCTACATCTAGCAGCCTACAAGGGCCACTTGGAGATCATCCACCTGCTGGCTGAGAGCCATGCAGACCTGGGGGCTCCTGGAGGCATGAAGTGGACGCCCCTGCACCTGGCTGCCCGCCACGGGGAGGAGGTGGTGGTGTTAGCACTGCTGCAGTGTGGAGCTGACCCCAGTGCTGCCGAGCAGTCCGGCTGGACACCCCTCCATCTGGCTGTCCAGAGGGGCGCCTTTCTGAGCGTCATCAACCTCCTGGAGCACCGTGCAGACGTCCATGCCCGTAACAAAGTGGGCTGGACGCCGGCCCACCTGGCTGCCCTCAAGGGCGACGTGTCCATCCTCAAAGTGCTGGTCGAAGCCGGTGCCCAGCTGGACATCCGGGATGGGGTGGGCTGCACACCCCTGCAGCTGGCCCTCCAGAACCAGAAGCAGAACATGATCGCCTTCCTGGAGGGCAAGGGGCCCCCACTGGCCACCCTGGGTGGCACTGAGCCTGCAGCCCAGACCGAAGTTTAAGCAACCAGGGACCTTCTCACTGGTGAGGAAGAGGGGTTGGTGGAGGTGAAGCTGGGTTCTGGCAAGGCCCCTTCCCCTGTACTTGCCACCTGCCCCTGAGCTCACAGGGACCCTTGCATCCCAGGAGCCTTCCCTGAAGGTGAAGGGAGGCACAGAGAAGGGAAATGCTCCCTCCCAGCTGCTGCCTGTGTGACCTGGCCCTGATCCCCAGCAAGACAGGACAGCCAGGCACGTGCTTCTTTTCAAAAGGGGCAGGAGCTAAAAGTTGGGAGGAAATTTCCACCCACTCTTTGAAGCCCCTTCTGGTCCCCGGTTGCCACATGGACCACACTGTCCCAGTGGGCCTGGCTCCAGCGCCTGGCTCTCCCATGTGGTTTCGGGGGTGAAGGACCGGTGTGCTCCAGGTGCCCATGCGTGATCCTCTGTGGACACTCCGGCCCTGGCCTCCCCTGCCTCCCCTTCACCGTGTCTAGTTATATGGCCAAGTTTCAAGCCCTGATGTCAATAAAACTGTGGACCCGAGTCTCCCCTTTGGAGATGGGCTGACCTGAAGGGCCAGTCGTGTTAGTATGGGATGTGGTGTGTGTGAGTTTGTCCAGCAGGAGGAGGCCGGGGCCAGAGGTGAGGAGTCAGACCGGGATGTGATGCTGAGGGCTGGCTCATTGTGGCTCAGCGTGGAGCTCACAGGGCAGGGACTTCCTTCCCAGCAGCAGCAGCTCAGATCTCTCTCCTGGGCCCACACCCTGGCCACCAGTCTGCTGGCCTGGCCTGTCCTACAGGTTGTGGGGCAGGTTGGGGCAGGGCTGGGGCTGCTCACACTAACCTTGTGGGACAGGGCCCAGGCTCTGCCGGGAATGGTCCACCTCAGAGGGGAAGGGGGCGGGGGTTCGAGTGGGGCCTCATGGGCGCCCTAAAGTCCCATCCTGCCCCTCTCCGCCTCTGCACACTGCTGGGGAGGTCCCTCCAGCCGTAATCATATTTATGACTCTGTAATAGTCAGAGGAAAGGAATCTCTGCCCCAACTAGCAGCCAGCTCGACCCCCAGCCACTTGGCAGGCCCACGTCTGTGTGGCCCCACTGGGCTGGGTGTGGGACCCCCGTCAGCGTGGGGCGAGGCAGAGCAGAGGGAACCTCTAACCCCACGCACACGCTGCAGTGTGGCGGCTCCCATCCTGTGGTCGCTGGGCTGTGGCGCCCACCTCCTGGGCCCTGGGCGCTTCGCCCGTCACACCACAGCCTGTGGCCACCACGGAGAGCCCTGGGGGTAGCCCTGACCTGGGATGTGCCCCAGCACTGAGGCTGTACACGAAACCTGCCCATCAGAGCCTCCTGGGTGAGCTGTGGGGGGAGAAGGGCTTTTTAGACACTGACCCTACGCTTGACCAGTTAAACCAGGATTGCCCTGGTTATGCTGGAGAGCAGCCAGGCCTGAGAACAACCACCAGGGGGTGCCTCATAGTCTCTCCCTGTGTCCCTCCTTAGCCCCAGGTGACAGGCTTTTTCTCTCTAGGTTGGATGAGTGGGAGCTCCTGGGGGCTGGATGAGTGGGTGCTCCTGGGGGGTGGATGAGTGGGGGCTCCTGGGGGTTGAGTGGGGGCTTCTGGGGGTTGGGTGAGTGGGGGCTCCTGGGGGTTGGATGAATGGGGGCTCCTGAGGCCTGGATGAGTAGGGGCTCCTGGGAGTTAGATGAGTGGGTGCTCCTAGGGGTTGGATGAGTGGATGCTCCTGGGGGCTGGATGAGTGAGGGCTCCTGGGGGTTGGATGAGTGGGGGCTCCTGGGGACTACTGCAGGCAGCACTCAGCAGACTGTTCTGTCCTCCTACTCCCTGCTAGCTTCCTGGTCCGTTCTCCTTGTTCTTCCTGAGACTGGGCCTTAGGCAAAATTGGTAGTTGAAAATACCCCTGGGAGTTGTGTCTTTCCCAGAACATGCTAGAGCAGGAAGGGGGGAGCAGGGAGGGCTCCGTACCGTGTTTGGCCCTCGCCCATTGAGGTCCATGTCAGGGGGGATTCTTCTGCATGCGCCAGAGAAGGGGTGCGGGGCTACATGTTCAAAGCCAAATGAACTCAGCTCAATCCATAGGAATGGCCAGGAGGGCGGCACATAGTGTCTGGCCTATCCTCTTGGAAAGAATTTGAGGGAAGACCTTGCAGAAAGGAATTAGAAAAAATAAAAGATGCTTTTGCACCTGTTGCCCTATAAGGGGCAGGGATCCCACAGACATGGGGTCAGCACTATCCCTGGGAATCATTTCAACTTACCAACTTGATGGTCCCAGGGACCAGACTGAGATTCCCAGACAACTGCTTTCTCTACCCTCTTCCTCCAAAGGTTAATAGAAGTAACGGTTTCAGGCCAGCTCTGGCCAACAGCCCTTGCATTGCCTGCCAGCACCTTCTCCCTTTTCAAGCCAACGCAAGGCAGACACAGACACACAGCATCCCCTTGCGACACAGCTGCCTTCTAGAGATTTCCGAGGGATGTTCAGAGTTGGATTTGGGTGAGGCCCTTGAAATTCCCAAGGAGATGGTCTCCACTTGAATTCCAAACCCTGTTTAGGGGAGTTTTTTGGGGGGTGGTCGAGGATAGGAACTCCCTTGTTTCCTACTGGGCATCTCTACCTGGAGGTCTTAGAGACCCCTTCCATTCAGTGTCCTATTCCCTCCCCCTCCACGAATCTGTTCATCATCCTCTCACCCTCATTTTAGTTGAAGTCACCTGAACTCCTCACCCGAGAGTCATTCTAGACCAGGGCTGTCCAACAGGGCATCCCGGGAAGATGGAGACCTTCTCTGTCTGCAGCCATTCCTAGGATGGCCACCGGCCCCACATGCTGCTTAGTGCCTGACAGGTGCACTTAGCGCAGTGCAGCCAAGGGACCAAAGGTCTGATTTCAATCAACTTAAGTAGCCACATGTGCCTAGGAGACCACGCAGTCCCTAAGCTTCCTGCCCCTGCCTCTCATTCGGTCAGTTACCAGGCTGATGGGTCAGTCGGGAAGAGCTTTCCAGAAGGTGTGTGTGTGGAAGGAGGATAGGGACACAGCAGAGGAGGGGTAGTGCCTGGGCTAGGCGGAAGGAGCCAGGGGCACCAGAGGCTGGGGTACAGGCAGCCCAAGCGCAGGTGGGGTGGGGGCCCTGATGCCCGCCCTGGTTCCAGAACTTGGACCTTGGATGCAATGGAAGGGGCAGCGGGGAGCTGCTGTCACTTTCCGAGTGAGGGAAGATCAAATCAGAGTGAACACCCTTCAGCTGTGTGCAGGGGGCGCAAGGGGTCCTCTGCTGGGGAGGACTCTGCTCTCCTGAGGCCAAGAGGACAGAGTTTGCTGTTGGGCTGCTCAGGAAACCCAGGTGTGCCAGCCGCAGCTCTGTCCTGTGAAGTCCCCTGCCCCTCCACAGGCCCCAAGGGGACCTCCTCCTTCCCCTTGCCTGACCCCCATCCTTCACCTCAGCTGCAGCACCTGACTCCCACTGCCCCCGAGGCACCAGGGAGGCTGCCTCCCTTTCTCTGGCCTCTTGCAGGTCCCCAGGTCTCAGGAGGAAGCCAGGGGCAGGGGTGGGAGAAGGCCACAAGCAAGCTGGGTGGCCGTGCAGCACTTCCTGGGGATTTGGAGCTGCCCTTCCTCCAGCCAGGAGTAAAAGGCCTCTGGGCCCCCCCACCCCAGTGGGGGCTCTACCCAACAGCACCTGCCCTGCCTCGTTTGTCAAGTGGCAGAGCTGGGATGGGGGGCTGTTCTTACCAGGTACCTTCTCTCCTCTCCCTGTACCTCGTAGCCCCACAAAGCCAGGGTGGAAGCCATCCCTTCCAGAGATGCTCTGCCCTCCCTGCGGGCTTCCTGCCTTCTAGACTCCCCAGAACCAGAGTCAGGGCATCTGATGGGCAGGAGAGGACGCTCAGGCACACGGATGACTAGACTGATCTGCACCTACTAAAGCCCCTCTAAGAACTACTCCCCTGCTCTGCACACCGCCCCCTCCTCTTTGCTCCACAGCCCAAATGGCTCTCAGGCTATTCATAGGCACCCCAGGGAAACATCCTAAAAGACTGGTCCCAAATGCTTTTTTTTTCCCCATATCTCCCCACTTCTGCAAAAATCTCCTCACCACACTAGCCTCCTCCAGCTGTTCTTGGGGCCCGTCAGGAAACAGGCAGAGCGGACCATGCAAGATGTAGATGTGGAAATCTTGGATTCAGAGGCCAGCCTGCCATCCAGGCAAGCAGCCTCCCTGTGGAGAGGCCTCCTCTATAATGGGGGACCCTACGGAGAGGCCGGGGTTACAGGGAAGACAGGATCATGTGGGAGCCACTGGCCCCAGACATAGCCTGCATCCTGGGGCCCCGGAGGGCAGTGAGGCAGTACGACCCAGGGCTGGGCCACGCAGCCCCTGGGACAGGGAACATGTGGGAAGGGAGCCCACACAGGTGGACACACTGCCCCCAAGGCAGGCCAGTCCTCAGTGCCCCTGATTGCAGATGACTGACCGCCTCTGTTCTGAAGCCACCAGGGAAGGAGGACAGGCAGTCACTTCTTTCGGGGGCCCCAACCCCCCCCCCCCCATCAGCCCTCCTGCCTGCACCAGTGCCCTGTCTACTTGCTCCAGGCCAAGGCACCCACGCCATTGCTGTCACCTACGTGACCCGTGCCCCACACCCAGCCGGCACTCTGTCACTGGGAATGTGCAGCTTTGATAGTCGTTGCGTGATTGTTGGATTAACGCCTGTCACCCACCAGGCCGTGAGCTCCACAAGTACGGGGATCACATCCACGTTACTCCGGTTTCCTGCCTAGCACCTTGCCAGGGCCTGGAGCACAAGGGTCGCTCAAGAAAGATCCACTGAGGGCATCAACGGCTGGATAGGTGGGTGGGTGGGCAGATGAAATGCGGTTCCTCCCGCACCACTCGCCTCCGCGGTCCCAGGCCATCTCCCCAGCCGGTGGCCAGACTCCTCCAGGACCCACTAGGGGAAGAGTAAGGGCCTGAAGCTTTGAAGACTTGCAGTCACACGGGGACACGCGGGAGGCTGTGCCTGGCCCGGTGCTTGTCACCAGGGTTGGGGGGTGGGTGGCGGCTGTTAGACACCACCTGCTCTGAAGGCAGATCATGTTTCAATGAAAAATCACTCTCCTGAGAAAGATGGGCACCGAGGTAGAAGCCCAGGAAGGCAGGGGAGCGAGGGCAGAGGGCTGCAGCCACGTCGGGGCCTCCGGGGGGAGAGCGGAGCCTGGCCACCCCCCTGGCACCGCACAGTTCCCGGGCCCACACCCATCCCTCTGCCCCTGAAGAGTCGAGGGGGGAGGGGGTGGAGCCAGCCCTCCCCCTGCCCACTCTAGCTGTCAATCTGCTGTCTGGCAGAAAGCCTCGAAGCTTCTGACAGCTGTGGGCAACTTTCCCCGGCCCCGCCTCCCGCCCCTGCCTGCCCTCTTCCCCTTCCTCGCCCTCGCCCTCGGTGCCCTTTCCAAACTGCTGGGGACCTGCCCCCTCTCCCTCGGCCTGCCTGCCTGCTGTCCTTCCTCCCTCCCGCCCTCGCTCCTTCCAAGCATCCTCTCTTTCTCTCTCCTTTGTCATCTCTTCCAGTTCTCACAGCTGAGAAACTTGTGTGACCTCCTAAGATTTCTAATGAGATGAGCTTTCAAGCTTCTGTCCAAGGCAAGATGAGTGTGGGGTGTAGGCTGAGTGTGGGGCGTGTGTCCGGGCATGCACCTGCGGGTGCGATGGCTGTGGGTTGGGCGGCAGCAGCCAAGGAGTCCCTGGGGTTTCTGGTCCCTCCCTGAGGGGGTGGTCACTGGGTCATAGTGACGCCTCTTGAGCTGGACTAGGCCTGGTTTTGCCCAGCTTCTGGGATCTGAGTGCTCCTGGGGACAGAGCCTCTCCCCGGGGCTTGGCGCTGCAGGCAGGTTCAGGGAGAAGATCAAAGTCCATAATTAAGTGTTCAGGGCAAGTTACGTGCTCCAAACTTTGGTGCTAAAAATATTGTATTTAGCATGCAAATTATGCCCTGACAGCTCCCCAGAGGCTGAGCCCGTGGGTGCCAGCACCTTGTTTGTCATCATCGCTGTTATTCGCCAGGTAGTGAGAATATTCCTCCTTCACTGGGTTGACTTAGATTTCATTTTTTTAAAAGCCAGATTTCTGTTTTCAGGGCAGTGCCAACTTGTGGCCCGGAAAGCTTGGAGCAACGACTGTGATGGAGGCCAGAGAAGGGAGGCCTACCTGGGCCATGTCACTTGGGGCCTCCCTGCCTCCCCAACCTGCTCCAGAGCAAGGGGGTCCCGATGGGAGACGGAAGTCAGGGCAAAGGGCAGACCAGACCCAGACAGAGCTGGCGCCTGGAAGGCCACCTTTTCCACAGAGCTGTCTCTGCCCTGGTGGGCCGCGAGGGCTAAGGACCCTCAGAGGAGTGGGGAGGTGGCAATGGGGACAGCCTGGCTTCCTGGCAGAGGGACGAGGGGTGCTCTGGGTGCGCTGTGGGATTCCCACTGGGAACGTCCTCCCCTCCCATCCTGGTTGGCAGCTGGGGCTCTGGATCCCCCAGGGGCAGGGCTGAGAGTGTTCCTGTCTACTTGGGAGGGAGGCCAGGACCGGATCTGGGGGGAGGCAGGCGCACACACATCTTCTCTTGGGTCATCCTCTGAGCAGCGACCTCCCTCCTTCTCCACAGTGTCCACCCTGGCAGCCGTGGTCGGGGTCACCCTTTCTTGGAGGGAGGCTGCAGGAGGCCTCCCCGACTCTGATCCCGGCACAGACACCAGGGCTGTGGCTACACCTTCCGCGGAGGATGAAGGTGGGCGCAGTGCCCTGCCACCCAAGGGGCCTCGCATGGGACTCTTGTCAGAGTTTTATTAGTTCGGAGCGTGTGTAGTGATGTTACAGAGTCTGGGGCCCAGGGGCTCCCCGAAGCTGCAGCCTCCCCTCCTCCCTCAGGCCAAGTGGTGGTCAGCAGCTCCTTTGGCCGAGGGCTCATCTAAGGCGGAGACAGTGGAAGGGAAAGGGGACCGGAGAGAGAGAAGAGGCAAAGGGGGAGAGAGAGTGGTTTTGTGGCAGGAGGCAGCCCCCAGAGGCCCTCCAGCACCCCGACCCAGGCCCCAGATGTGGTCACAAGCCTGCCGTCCCTGCCCGCTCCCAGGCAGGCCCAACAATTGCTACGAGAAGGGATGCAGAGTCTGTCGGGAGACGGCAGGGTGGGTTTGGGGGTGGTTCCTCTCCCCACAGACCTTCCGGGGGCCCTTCAAGACCAGAGTCCCTGCTGTCGGCAGGTATGGAAAGCACGTGGGTGCTGGAGCGAGGTGGGCCGGGGTGGGACCCACTGCTGTGGAAATAGAGGCTCCTGGGGGGCAGGACGGGGAGCAAGTGAAGATTTTTGGCTTGGGCTTCTCTGGGGTTCAGCCTGTGGGTCTGGTATTTACATGGGTCTCCCAGGACTGAAGCTGCCTGGGGCCTTGGCAAGAGCTCTGGCTTCCCCGGGCATGGGCCTTGTGGGGTGTGAACTGTCCATCCCCACCCACCGCCCACCCCAGCATCGGCCTGTGAAGACCAAGCCAAACCTACCAGAAAGCACAGTCTCTGAGCCCCACCTCTGACCCCGGCAACCCCAGAACCCCACAGAAAGGTCAGAGAAGGCGGCTGTGTCTTTGGTGCCAAGGAGGGAGGGCCCAGAGGTGGGAGGGGGGCTCTGTGAGCTGCCCCTGAGCCAGGGGTCCGGCCCGAGGGCCGGCACCGTGCCTGGCTCCCTAGCACTACCCCGGCAGATGAGGGTGTGCGAGCACGGAGGGGCGCGGAGCCAAGCTAACACTGCAGGACCCGCCGGGGCAAAGAGAAGGCCTGGTCCGCCCTGCGCCCCCTCCCCTGTCCACGGCTCCCCGGAGCTGAGACCCGGCCGGCCTGGGCAGGGAGGCGGGAAGCAGGCTGCCGTGCAGGTGGGCAGCAGGTCAGCAGTGCAGGATCTTCATGAAGGCCTTGCGGAACTCAATGTTGAAGGTCGTGTAGATGATGGGGTTCACGGCGCTGTTGACATAGCCCAGCCACGTGAAGGCGCTGTACAGGACGGGCGGGATGTTGCACTCACAGTGTATGTTCAGGATGTGGGTGATGAAGAAGGGCAGCCAGCAGATGATGAACACGCCTGGGGGAGAGGGCGGCGGTCAGGCGGGCCCCTGGGGCCAGGGGAGGCTGGGCTGGGAAGGCCCATACTCAGTGGGCACCCAGATTGGGTGCTACGAGCCCTGGCCCAGGAGCACTGCAGGAGGAGTCCCCATCTCAGACTCTAGAGCTGTCCCTGACACCCGTTTGCAGTGAAGGTCACTTTACGTCCCTCAGCCTTACTTTCCTCATCTGCCAAATGGGCATAACACCCACACCTACCCCTCTAGGGAAAGATAAGGAGCTTGAAAACAAATCTACAAGGTTAACATTCTGACACAAGTCAGTAGAAATGGAAATGTTTACTCTACTCTCTGGTCATCTTTGGGAACGTCTTCCTTTGCACCTGGAAGTGGAGCGTGTGGTCATCGCAGCGTGGGATGCACGCTTGGGTTTGAGCCCAAGTGACAAAAGGAAGAGTTAGTCTCCCTCAGACTCCCTGGCATCTCTGTGGGGTAGACAGGGAACCGAGGCTCCCAAAGGCTCTGTGATGTACACAAGGCCACCCTGCTCCCGAGTGACAAAGCCAGCCCAGGGAAACCCGAACTCCAGTCTATCGGCCCCGCCCCCCCCCCCCCCCCCCCCCGCCCCCCATGGCCAGGCTCTTGCTCCACCTTCCCCCAGGCCTTGGAGGCCACCACTTGTGAATTCCTGCATTGGGATGCTCTGACCTAGACTGATGCCCCACCCACTGGCTTTGTCTGCCTGACTCAGGATCTGCTGCCCCAGTGGGCCTCTCGGTATGGAGGCATTGTGAGCACAGAGTGCCCCACAAGCACCCTGGGAGTCCCCAGGACTGCAGCAAGACCCCATGGACAGAAGCCACAAGCCTGGCTCTCACCCCCAGCCCGGTGACCAAGGATCTGTCCTTTAACCTGCCATGACTCTGTGCATGCATTCACAAAGGCAGGGAGGTAACACCTGTCCCACTCACATCACAGGATTGGTGGGAGGCCCAAGGGGATGGTGAGTATGGCAGGGTGTCCCATGAGACCCTGGTGCTAGAGGGCAGGGAGAGTCACAGCAGCCCCTCCTGTGCCCACCACCCAAGTCAGCCTAGCCTTGTGTTTTGACTCCGGTCCTGGTTTTCTAGGCTGATGGAGCCACACCCTCCTCCAGAGGGACCCCCCTCCTAGCCCTGTTTCTCTGTTCACAGCTCTGCTCCCACGGGGTCTTGGTTGAGCTGGGGTGAACTGAATTTCCCACTCCTCAACAACTAAACCACCCTGATAACACCTGGCTGTGTGCACCGCTTTGCCCTTTAGGAAATGTTTTCACCTTTGTAAACCTTTGACCACAGCAAACAACCCTGAGAGCTAATCTGCTGCTGAGAGAAAGTGACTTGCTTAGGATCTCGAGGTTCTGGGGTCACTATGGTAGCCTGGTCAAGCTCACAGACTCTGAGGTCAAACTCCCTGAGTTTAAATCATAGGTCTTCTTTGATCACGTTATATGCCCACTCCAAACCTCAGTTTCCCCGTCTGTAAAATGAGCATTAATTAGAGAATCTACTTAATGGCGTACGTCAATGGGTGTGGCCTGCAATCTGAGAAAGTGCCCTTCCCGAGGCTCACCGGCCATGGCTAGGTAGGGGATGGCAGGTAAGGGGACCCAGGGTGATGGGTCCTTTCCTCGGTAATGGTGGGACAGAGCTGGGCCGGCCTGACTCACCTAGAACAATGGCGAGCATCTGAGTGGCTTTCTTCTCCTTCTGCTGGGAGAGCTTCCTGCGGCTCATGGTCTTGAGAGAGGTCCGGGTTTTGCCATTGGGCATGGACTGGATCTCAAAGATCTTGGCAATCTTGGGGTGGTCTTTGGCATGCCCATTCTTCTCTGGTTTGGCGGGGCTGTCGGCAGTGCTGTGGAGGCCGTGGTGGGATGGGTCGGGGAGGGTCAGCTGGTGGTGGCTGGGTGGTATGGGGCTGTACCGGGTCCTCTCGGGGGGGCTGGTGCTGGACAGCATCTCCATCTCCAGTTCCTGGGCTCGGCGGGCAGCCTCCTGCACAGAGGCAGAGAGCTCTGGGTAAAGCCAGGCAAGTTCTCAGGCATTAGCCACTCAGCCTCACCGGGTGCCCCTGGCCCTCCCCTATCCTCCTTTAGAGACTCCTACAAACATCACGGGTCACTCTGCCAGAGAGACAATGAGGATAATCACCGGGAGGCAGGAATAGTCTGGGACTAGGACCCAGGACCCATGGCAGCCCCTGCCTACAGGTCATCCCCAGCCCCTGTCCCAGAACCTCATTAACTCCATAAGCATTTGTGGGAACTTAGTACCACAACACTTCCCTCTCCTGTTAACTGAACAACACGTACCGAGCACCAGCTAAGTGACCGAGCTGGCTGCTGGGAATACATCACTGGTTGATGTTCAGTGCCTCCTTCCAGGAGCTCCTGTTCTAGCTGCATAGAGGGCACCCCTCTTCTCCCTGCAGGGCACCTGCACCCTCACTCACATGTGAGTTCCACATGTTCCTCCTAGACCAATCCGGGTGCCAAAGAGCTAACCCCTGAGCCCCCCATCTTTCCTGCTGGGCTGACCTGGGGACCCTGCTGGTGGTCCACTCACGGGCTTCCAGGTTCTTCTCTGCCTTGGGGTCTCAATCTGAACATCCAAAGTGCAGCCTTGTTGTGTGCCTGGGTGGTGTAACCCTAGCCCAGTCCTGAGTCCCTGTTGGGCACCCATCTCATAAAATGACTCCCTGGGGTCCTGCCCTTGCCCTGCAGGTGGACAGTGGGGGCCCTGCTTCCTGGGGACACCCAACTTGGACTTCGTGTATGGCCCTGTGTGGGCTCCCTGCCCCAGCCGGGGATGAGACCCCTGCTGCTTGAACCCTGGTGCTCCCATCGCTGGGCAGAGCCTGGGGTCGGCTGTGATTCTGCGTCTCTGGGCTCCACTTACAGGCTGCACTTCCCCAGCAGCCCTGGCGCTACTCGGCTCCCTGCCCTTCCACCCTGCCCCCCATGCCCTGCCTCCAGCCCCAGAACCCGCCTGTAGGAGCCTAGCACAGGCAAGTGGGAAGAATGGTGGACGTGTGGATTTCGGAGTCACATGAGTTTGGGCTCAAATACACATTATCTTACTAACTAAATGTCTTGCCTTGGGTGAGTTACCTTCCCTCTGTGAGCCTGTTTCCTCTTCTTTAAAATTAAAATCAATAAGCCTAATAAGACCTATCTCTCAGGGTCGCTGTGAGGATTTGATGAAATAATAGGAACATGGTGGGTATTCAATGAATGGTAATAGCCATTCTTCTTATTTTTCTTATGTTATGGCCGAGTCCTCTCTCCGAACCACCTCCTTGTGCTGGGAGTGCCTATCTGTGCCTTGCAGAACTGAGCCGTCTTGCTGCGTGCCTGCTTGTGACTTGTGCATGGGGAGTCTGGTCTCTGCTGAAGCTAAGTGGGAGAGCCTGGGAGGTGCTCCTCCCTTTGACCAGCTGGTGAGCTGAGAATCATGGTAGGTGGGTTTCCCTAGGGGCAGAAAGACCTGGCTCTGGGTCCCTGACCTGAGCACTTACCACTCTCCGCCTGTTCACTGGGAAACTCCCATTGGACTTCATGATAACGGTGCAGAGTTTCATGTCCTCAGGGTGAGTGCAGTTGCCCTGTGGAGTGAGCCAGGACACTGGTCATGATGGGCAGGGGCCGGGGACAGACACCCGATGTGCAGTAGTCAGGCTGGGCACAGGGGCTCCCAGAAGGGCAGAGTAGGTGGGTATGGGCCAGGGGAGGCAAGAGTGAAGGTTGGTATTAGGACGAAAGATCGTGGGCAGGACAAGGGCCAAAGAGGTCCTAGTTTTCTGGGCACATGCTAGGCATGCTCGTATCCCTCTCACACTGAATCCTCAAGACCACGCTGAGAGGTTGGCATTAGGATTCCCATTTAACAGATGAGAAAACTGAGGCTCAGAGAAGTTAAGCAACTTGCCCAAGGTCACTCAACAAAAAGGTGAGAGTACCAGGCCTTGAACCTGATGTGTCTAACCCCAAAATTCTGGTTCCTTCCACGCCCCCATACTGTCTTCCTCAGGGATGGCTGAGCAGAGGGGAAAATTCACAAGACATAAGGGAGTGGGGAGAGAATGAAAGAAAGGCAGAGGAGAGGAGGGTGAAAGAGCCAGGGAGGAGGGAGGAGGTGTGCTTGGAGGGGAGGACAGGGACCCAGGAGGAGGGAGGAGGTGTGCATGGAGAGGAGGACAGGGAGCTGGGGTTGTGGGGGCGAGAGGAGGTGTGCATTGGAGGGGAGGAGGAGGTGGAAGGTACTGGAGAGGGAGGGAAGCACAGAGCAAGGACAGGGAGAAGAGAGGGGCCACAGCCAGGAAAGGACAAGTGATGGGGAAAGGAGGGTTTCAGACACAGATCTAGCCGACTTCTCCTCCCAGGTGGCATCCGCCTCTGGCTCCCCCTTCCCGCTTCTAGAGACTTACTCCCTCCGCTGAGGTCTGAGCCTTGGACTGGGCCCTGCCCTGGTGCTGGGAACCCCCTCCCTGGACCCTCACCCACCCACCAGGCCCACCCAGCACAGGCCAGCCCTCTCCATCCTGGGGGGGGGGTCAAGGAGGGCACTGGAGGGTAGGAGGGATCTGGGGACCTTGAGTGGGGCCTTCAGGTTGGCCCTGAAAGCCCGGCTGCTACGCTTCGTGTTGACCCGCTTGCGGCGCCTGCGGAGGACGATGTAGATCTTGATGTAGACCAGCAGGGTGACGATGAAGGGCACGTAGAAGGAGACGATGGAGGAGTACACCACGAACGCGGGGTTGGCGATTATGCACTCGTTCTGGTCTGGGGGGAGAGCCAGATGGGATGTCAGCAGCCGTGGGGCGTGCAGGCACCACCACCACCGCAGAGTGTCCCCTCCTCCTCCGCGGGACCCAGCCCAGCCATGTGACAGAGTATGCCTGGGGGTCTGAGGTCGCCTGGAGATGCTAGATGGAAACGGACCCACAGTGGGTGCTAGATGAAAAGTACGACTCTGAGCGAGAAGCCAAGCTACGTCCAAGTTTTCCCACTCATATTCCCCCCTGACTTCAGTGTTAGTTTTGTCATCCACCAACACTCAAGTGGAGCCGGAGTGTTCAGAAAAAATAAGAAGAAAATTATTTTCAAAGAGTGAACCCTTATTGTAGGCCTTCCTGTGTACTTGGGGGCCGTCTACCACCTCCCAGGTTTAGAACAAGATAACTCGGTCACGTTTGCTGAACTCACCTGTGCTCCAGTGCGCTGCCAGTGCCCTCCTGGTTTACCAGATGTCTATCCTCTACCTCAGGGCCTCTCCAGACAGATCTGAGCATATCAGGCCCTACTCCCGCTCCTTGAAATTCCCACAGAGTCAGATTGCAAGGCTTCCCTGTGTCCTGCCCTGTAACAGTCTCCGAGGTACACCTGCATGGCCTCTATGCCCCGCCAGCAGGCAGGCAGGCACAACCCCTCCTCTGCCTCAGACGCACAGGACAGGCGCCCTGAGCTAGCTCCTGAGTCTACCTTTCCTGCTTCAGGTGACTCAGGTCTGTGCTGGGCAGGGCCAGCCCTTGGGCTGCAGCCTCCTTACACAAATACCATTGCTGGGGGTGGGGGGTGAGGGTGGTGGATGGGGCCCAGTAGTTGCCACCCATGAGTGTGTACACACATACACACACACACACACACACACGTACACATGTGGTTTGTGCGGCTGTCTGACTTGCTTCAATTTAATAAACAAAGTTGAAAATGGCCAGACATCCTCCCGAGTCATTATCCCCACTCCTCACCCAACTCTATCAGGCCCAAGCTACTGTTCCTCTCCGGCCCATCCAGGTACAATTAGAGTCAGGCTTGGCCAGAGGGATAGGGCCTGGCCTCAGTCCCTATCTCTGCATCAGGGGCTCAGCTCCCTTGGGGCCCTGTGCACGGGGGCAGACAGAGGCAGGACTCACCTGTGTTGTTGAGTCCAAAGAGCAGCGGGCAGGAGATGGTGAAGGACAGGACCCAGACGATGGCGATCATGACAGTGACTCGGCGCTTGGAGCTGTAGCGGGTGTTGTAGAGCATGGGCATGGCCACAGCTGTGTACCTGCGAGGGCGCAGGGCGGGGAACCTTAAGTCTGGGTGCAGGCCCAAGGACCCCTCATTCCACAGCACATATACGCCAGAGACGCCTTGGGGAGTGACAGTTGTCACCTCCCTGAGGTCTTCCTGTCAATCTCTCCTGTCTCCTGCCCCAGCTCAGACAGCCAGGGTGCACAGGTGCAGTTTCAAGGGTGCTGTCAGAACTGAGTTTTCTCTTCTCTACCAGCCACTGGGTACCATTGGTAGCACCTCCATCTGGAGGATGGCTTCTCTTTAGGAGGTCTGTACTGTCCCAGACACATGTGCACCTACACACATGTGCAGATATGCATGAGGGCACACTCATACACATATATGCACGCACAAACACATGGGCCCGAGGGCACACGGTCAGCCGTACAGTATCAGAGAGATCCTGCCCCTGAAGGAGAGACGGGGAAGCCTGAAAAGTGAATGGCCTGGGTCCCCTTTCCCACCTTGGCTGGGCTCACCTGTCAATGCTGATGGCACACAGGTTCAGGATGCTTGCCGTGCACATCATGACGTCCAGAGTGACAAAGATGTCACAGTGAATCCTGCTGAATTTCCACTCACCTACCACCTGGGGACAAAGCACCATAATGGGTGGACAGCAGAGGGGGAGATGAGCCCAGGCCCTACAGCGGGGCTCTCCTTGCTGGGGCAGATGGGACTCCAGGCTCAGCAGGCAGCTGTGGGAATCTGTGAGTCTCCAGCTGGGGCCTGGGGGAGGAGTGGGCCAGCGAAGGGGAGTTTGAGGCCCTCGCTCCTGGTCCCCTCTCCTCCTAGACACATAAGGCCACTTTGTGCCAAGGACTGGGCTAGAAGATGAGCACCTTCAACTGAGTCTCTCAACTTTCCGCCTTCATCTGTAAAACAGCCGAGTGATCAGCCTGCAATCCCATGCTACCAATGGGGAAACTGAGCCTCAGAAATAGGCAGTGACTTGCCCCAGGCCGTTTAGCTCAACTTCTGATCCTGCCGGGCCCAGGTTCCTGGGGGAGCTCCCTCAGAGCCAGGGCGCAAACCTGTCTGTTAAGGATAGCCGTGAGGACCAAGGCTCTGAAACCGAGAAGACAGCGCTACTCTTGGTCAGACCTGGAGAGTGAGGGACAGAACACGGGGGCTCGAGCTGTGGGAACCCGGGGGGGAGGGGCAGGATGGGGGTGCTGTGCCCATATACCCTATATGATGAGAATGAGGAAAGCATCCTGCATCCTTCTCCCCCTTGCACACACACTCCCCTCCCTTACACACACCTTCATGCCTCCCGTTCACACACACAGGCGTGCACACTCAAACGGCAGGCTGGCCCTGGGCAACTGGGGAAGTTCGGGGCACCCTAGGTCTGAGCACAGAGTCGAGACAGGGAGATACATCCGGGCCTTCTCCCAGCAGGAGACAAAGGAGCAAGGCAGCAGCCTCCCAGGGCCTGGGGCTGGGAGGCCCCACTCCACCGCACATCACGGCGCGGGCTGGTGCAAACGTGCTCGTTCTCTGCACTGCCCCTTCTTTTCTGCTCCCTGGCATGAAACCAAACGCTGCCACTTAAGCTCCGTGACAGGAACTGTGGCCGTTGTTCTCGGGCATGAAGAAACAGCAGCTCGCCCCAACAGGAAGACACCTTCTCTGGGCTCCCGTGGCCCATACCAGGGCCCGTCCCACGTGGCAGCACAGGGCTCCCCAAGTTGCAGGTCTGGACGGGGGGGGGTAGGGAGCTTCCCGGTGTAAACAGCACCTCCCATTAGGGCACCTCTGGGAGGGCCCCAGACCCACCTGGTCCACCCTCTACCTTGAAGCCCTCCTAGACTAGGACCTCGGGGCTGCTTCTATGTCCCCAGGGATCCAGGTCTGAGATACTTGGGCCCTCTTCCTAGTCCTCTTCCCTTTTCCCTGCCTTTCTTCTTTCCCATAGACACTCACGAGCAATTTACTACGTGCCAGGCTCTGCCCTAGACTCTGGGGTGCGGTGGTGAACAGCACTGGCATAGTCCCTGCCTTTAGGGAGCTCTCATCCCCACCCCCAGAGGCCTTTCTGGAGCTCAGAAGAAGGGAGGGTTTTCCTCCACACTCCTGGGGGCAGCTGACTCAAAGAGAAATTGTTGGCAGCCACCTACACCTACTATGGGCATGTGGGCATCTCACGCTCGCACAAGACAGGGTTGCTGTGCCCGTTCATGGGCGAGGGACCTGAAGCTCAGAGGGCTCCCCCAGCAAGTGTGCAGCAGGGCTGGGATTGAAGCACAGTCTTCAGGTAGCACATCCGATGCTCTCTCATAAACTGTCTTGGGAAGGATCATTTAGCTTGTCAAAAGAGGAGATAATTATGTCAAAATTACTCAATGTACATAAAGCATGAAAGGAGAGATTGTCGTTGCAAAGAGGGACCGACCTAGAGGCAGAGAGCAAAGTGGACTTCCCAAGATCACCTGGTGATCACCAGGTTTGCTGTGTGACTCCAGGGCTGTGTCTCTGCACCTTTGGGCACCACTTACTGACCTCATTGCTCACATGAAGCTGAGCCCTGCAGGGTGGGCCATGAGCTAGCTCGGCGAAATCCTAATAACTGGCCTCTATTAAGCACTAACTATGTGTCAGGCACTGTCCCAAACATTTCACACTCAGCTCTATGGATGGTGCTAGGCCAACAATAAGGCTTCTACCCCTTGAAAGTTGCAGCCAGTGACACCCCTCACTCAGCAGCTTTGCACACTTCTTTTCTCAGGCTGGAGTGTAAGCGCCTTGCTCCCTCCCCTGGATAATTCTTCCGGAAGCATCACTTCTTCCTGCAAGACCGCCTTGTCCCCACAGGCACCCCAATCGCGTTCCCACATCCCCCGTGGGGACTGCTCTGTTGTCACCTCCATCAGACTGCACTACAGTGGTCCTATCGGGTCTTCATCGATGGCAGGCAGTGCCCCGAGGATGCCATACAACAGGGAAGTGCTCAGTACCCGTTGAATGAGTAAACAAGTACGACCTTGGTGTGTTCCCTTCTCAGTCTCATCTGCCCCTCTGGAAAAGGCACACAGTCAACCCTCACCTCACAGGGTGGAGAGGCTGAAATGCAGACAAGTGACCCTGGTTCTTTTCTCTCGGGACCTTTTCCAGATGGAAGGTAGTAGAGTTGGGAATTGGAACTGGTCCTCCCACTGCAAACCAGCGTGCTTTCCACATGCTGATCAGAATAAATCACGCACATCCAGTCCCGTGCTAGACATGCACGGGGAGGCTGTCAGACAGGACGTGGATGGATGGAGTCTGGTGCCCTCACAGGCATGGGAGTCATGGAGGAAGGGGACCCCTGGCCTCTGGCATCTGTAGATTTTATGTCTGTTGCTTGCTTCCTTTGGGCTCTCCCTTAATATCTGTTTTGAGTGTTCCAGCCTATTTGGGCTGTGCTAAAGGAACCCAGGGGGGTGACGACAGCAACATACGGAGGAGACGCAGGGAGCCCCCAGGCAGGGAGACTGGGAGAGATACCACTTTGGACTGGGCTCCCCTCCTCACTTCAGCTTCTCCTTCTAGATGTCTCCTCTGCTCAAGCCTACAGAATTTCATGCTTTCCTTTAAAAACGGAGGAGCCTTCCCTCCCAGCCAGGATTTACCTCCATGGCACAGGTAAATCCCTCTCTCGCCTAGGCGGGAAGGTAACTGCCCAGTGATGGGTGACCTCAGTTCCCAAACTCCACCCCAGAGTCCTAGGCTGAGAAAGGGGTAGGATGCAGGACCCAGACCCCAGCCCCTGCCACATCTGCCTGTCAGCTCTGGAAAGTGTCCACCAGAAGGTGGTTCCACACTTAGGGACGCTGTTAGTGGTTTCTCCCCTTGCTGTGCGATCAGAGCAAAAACAGGCAACCTCTCAAAGCTTCTGTTTCCTCCTCTGTACACTGAGAACAGTCTCAACTCCCAGGATTAACATGAGTGCTGAGTCCGTGTCTGCGAAATGCCTGGCGTGGTGCCTGGACCACAGCGGGGACTAGCTACTCTCTGTTCGGAGATGCAGAGCTGGGCTCTGTCCTGCACCAGCCCTTGGTGACCTTACTGAGCAAAGGGCCTGTGGCACAGCCCACATGGAGACACCTGCCTGTGGATCCCAGACAGGGGCACTAGACCAAATGGGGCGGGGGGGAGGGATAAGGAGCACACAGAGCAGCAGCTTCCACTTTTGAAGTGGGAAGAGGGAACAGGAAGCTTCTGGTCTGGAAGCATGAACATCTCCCTTCCTTGAGGAACCTCCCCAATTATTCCCATTTCCAGCATGATCTAATGAACCTACCGAGGGCCAAACAGGGTTCCAGCTGGGACCTGCCAGCTGCGTGATTTCTCTGACCACCAGGGTCACCACCTGTGAAATTGGTGTTCGTGACATGGTGACCTCACAGGGCTGCCCTGAGGGCTACATGGGGAAAGCTGGGCATGGAGGACTTGGCAGGAGGTGTGGCACTTAGCAAGCACTCTCAAGCTGGTAGTTGCGATTGTCAAGGAACAAGCAGCCCATTTTATAAGGAGAAAAACTGAGCCCAGAGTAGAGGAAGAGGCCAGGCCAGCTGAGAAGGCACCGGGTAACTTGTTGGCAGGAACCAGCGCGGAGCCTGGACTCCAGGCCCCCGGGCAGCTCCTTCCAGGCAGGGGTGCAGACCTACCTCCAGGTAGACAACCCAGGGCATGACGAGCGTGGCCACCAGGAGGTCGGCCACGGCAAGGCTGACAATCAGGTAGTTGGTGGTGGTCTGCAGCGCCTTCTCGCGGGACACAGCCATGCACACCAGCACATTGCCGAAGACGATGATGAAGATGAGCAGGGTAAGCAGCATGGCGTAGTAGTTGTAGTGGGGCTTGCCGGGCTTTCCTTCGGACCCGTTGAAGGGCCGGCTCCAGTTCTGGCTCTCCAGATCATCATCGTACCAGGACAGGTTCAGTGGATCCATCGGGGCAGCAGGGCCACTGGGTGGCCAGGCTCTGGCCAGGGAAAATGGACACAGGGACACAGGAAGTGAGTAGGAGGACCTCCCAAAGCGTGCTGCCTCCCGTGGAAAGCTCCAGAGCTGAAACCAACCACCGGCAGTTAGTAGACTTCTCCAGCCTCAGGATTTTCAGTTCTGTGTCAAGCAATTTTCTCAAAACATTAGAGCCTGCTGCCACTATTCTGCTGGCAAGTTCTTGCAGATGGCAAAACAAATGAGCAAGTATAGTTTTTTTTTTTTTAAGTATAATAAAATAAATGAGCTTGAAAAGAGCTGATCATTCATTTATCTATTTATTCAACAAACACTTTGTAAGCACATCCCATGCACCACACAAGTTAGCGAGGACTTCCAGCTTCTAGAGACACGAGCAGGACTATGCATCCATTCGTTTTTGATTCTATAAATATTACTGAGCATTGCTCTATGTAGTGCTAGAAACACGGGCAGGAACAAAATAGACATGGTTCTCTCGCTCACATTCTAAAAGAAACAACAGCCAGTAAATCAATCAGGCAGTTACACCTCTAAGCAGTGGGCCCTAGGAAATGGAATGCAGTAGAGACACAAAACCTAGTTTAAGAATTGAAAGAAGACTTTCCAGAGGAAGTGAAGTTTGGCAGACACTCGGAGGTGTGTAGGAATTAGCCAGGGGAAGAGCTGAGAGCCCAGGGAAGGGTCTTGACACAAGAAGCAGCATAGCAAATGATAGAGCAAGAGAGCGGGCACCCAGTGGAAGGCTAGAAGAGATTCATCCAGGACAGCTGAAGCCCAGAGGGACTTGGCATGAGCTAAACAGATGGGGGACGGGTGCGGGTGCCACAGCAAGATCCTAGAAAGCCTTACAAGTCATGCTAGATTTGACCCTGAGGGCAGTGGGAACCTTGTGATCAGATATGGCTCCCACACAGAAGGTCCCAACTGCTGTATAGTGGATGGAAGGGTGTGGCTATAGGAGCCCAAGGAGGAGATGATGAGCTTCTGCAATAAAACCCTGAGGACTTCCTGAAGGTGGTGCCATTTGAGATACATAAAAGGAGGAATCAGCCAGGCCAACGGAGTTTGGGAGACATTGCAATTAGAGAAGACAACACAGTACCAGACAACAAACAATTCTGTTTGGCTAAAAACGTAGGGCACGAGGGGGCGGGGGATGAAACTGGAGGACAATTCATAGGCCAGATTGGGTCTCATAACCTGACCGCTCAGGTTCATAGGAAGGACCACTGGGCTGGTGTTTTAGAAAAGTGGTTGCTGCAGTGTAGGGGGACCTTGGGCGGGGGGGGGGGGGGCAGGCTGTGGCTGTAATTCAGGTAAGAGACGGTGGCCGTCTGAATGAGGGTGGCAGAAATGAGAATGGAGAGGTGTTCAGAATCAGTAGTAACTTGTAAGTCAGTTCCGTGGAATTTGGTCACTGGGTAGATGTGGGATGAGAAAGGCTGGGGGGAAATGGGGAGAGAGGGTGTAGAGGAGACTGCCTTTCTGCCTTGGGCTCTGCAAGGCTGGAGGTGCTGCTCACTGGGAACGGGAAGCAGAGAGCCTGAGCGGCAGACTCGAGATGCATGGGGCATTGATGAGCTTGACAGCCTGTGTTTTGGTTGTGATTGGAACATAATGCACAGATAATACAGCCGGCTTTCCTGCTAACAAAAGTGTTCCTATTTTACGTGACGGAATTAAGCTTATCAGTATTTCAAGGCATTCCACACAAAGCATCGTGACTTCCAGGTGCTTTGCTACCTGAAGGGGTTTGAAATCCACTAGTTTATGGGATGAACATGGTACCGGGTCCAAATCAGGGAGGGGGGCACACCAGCTGCCATGGGTCAGAGGGGCCTTTGCAGACGGGTCTGCCCACCTTACACCCTCATCCTTGTCTGACGCACCTGCTCTGCTAGCTCTTAGCAGGAGTGTGGATGGTGTCCCACCCAGCGCCACCAGTCTGGAGTCTCTGGGGAAGGCAAAATGCCTAATTCCACATGGGGTGACATGAAATGACACCCATGCAACAGATCTTCCAGCTTGAGGTGGTGAAGCGCGGGTCAGAGTGACACTGCACTCTGCAGACACATCCCTTCCTCTTCCCAGTTGGAGCACAGAGTGGGGGAGCTGCACATGTGCATGGGTCAGGTGACAGGGGCTGCCCCTGCCCTTCAGTTTCTCAGTTAGGATCTAGTGAGCCTACTGGGCATCAGGCAATGTGCCAGGCATGGCTGGGGGCCTGGAGACCTGGAGGCCTACTTCCCCCAGGGTTCCTGAAGGTTCTCTCTGCGATCTGGCTTCATATACCTGCAGAGGACTTGATAGCTTGCTCCAACACATATACATATCATATAATAGACATATTATCTCATTTATCCTCAAAACAACCTCCAAGGCTTATAATTACTATCCCCACTCAACAAATGGGAAAAGTCCTTGGAAAACTTCTCTTCCCTTCCCAATGCTTGCCTAGACCCTACATGTCCTTCAAAGCAAGGCTTACACAGAATCCTCCTGCCCTGGATCCATCTGATACATTACAGAAAGAATGAGAAAACCTGGGAAATCCTAAATGCCTTGGAGACCCTATTAATATCTTGGTGCAGGATTTTCTCCCAACCCCCAGAGCCAGCCACAGCCCCTACCATATCCTCAGCACCCTTCCTACCTGGGGCTGATATCGCTCACAAGTAGGGGTTGTCTGTAGGGGCTACCCCGTTACACAACACCAAGTGGAGCAGGAATTCAGCAAACCCAGCCCCAGAGATGAGGTACTCTAGCCTGAGAGAGACAAGTGTAAGTATATAAGGTATCTCCACCTTTACTAGGTCCAGGGTCTTGGCCAGACTGCTTGGCTTTTTCCAAGTCTCAGTTTTCCAACCTCTAAAATGAGAATAGCAATTACTGTTGTGCGGATGAAGTAAGATGATGCAGGTGTGGCCAGCGCAGGTAAACTCCCTAGGATTGTGAACTTCACAAATCAAAAGCAAAGGAATTAAAACAAACAAACAAGCACTCAGGCAACAAGCCCGAGGTTCCTGGAGGTGAAGTGACTATACTATCCCAATGTGGTCCATTAGGGCCAGCGTTACCCTGGCGTCCCGCTGTTTACACCATGCTACCTCCGATGGCTCATCCTTGGGATGTGGGAGTGGAGATGATGGGAGAAGGGTCCCAGATGCAGCGAACAAGCCCTAGGAGGGAATAAAGGAGAATAAAGGCAAAGTCTATTCCTGAGCCATGTAATACCAATTGCCATATTTCCTAGGCTCTACGATAGAAGTGAATGTAAGATGTGCCATTGTTTTACACACCACTATGAAAAAAATGCCATTGGACTCCAATACAGCTCCAGGATGGGGCCAACTATCAAAGGTGTTCTGAATTCAGAGACGTTAAAATGTGTGAGTGTGGAGCTGGGGGAGGTGTGTGTCTTAGAATGGTTAAAATACAGTGTCCTCCTGGCATCTCTCTGCTGGCACTTGATGAAAACCCATCAGTGTCCACCAGGCCCCTGTCCCAGCTCCAGCCATTCTGGCCTGGTCCTGGCTCCAGAGAAGCCAGGTTAGGTCAGCGCCCGCTCTGTGCCTCCCGGAGGTGGGAAAGGTCTAGCTCAACAGCAGTTGACACACTGGATTTGCCAGGATGGTCCAAGTTTCTTGTTCTTTTTAAAAAAGGAGATGGTTAAATGTATGACTCAAGGAGGATTATTTTTTTAAAGATTTTATTTATTTATTTATTTGAGAGACCGAGTGAGTAAGAGAGAGCATGAGCAAAGGAGGAGCAGAGGGAGGGGCTCCCTGCTGAGCAGGGACCTAGAATCATGACCTGAGCTGAAGGCAGAGGCTTAACTGACTGAGCCCCCCAGGCACCCCTCAGGGGGAATTATTCTTATAAGACTCTTCAGATATGGGGCACCTGGGTGGCTCAGTGGTTGAGTGTCTGCCTTCTGCTCAGGTAGTGATCCTGGGGTCCTGGGATGGAATCCTGCATCAGTCTCCCCACAGGGAGCCTGCTTCTCCCTCTGCCTATGTCTCTGCCTCTCTCTGTGTGTCTCTCATGAATTTAAAAAAAAAAAAAAGTCTTTAAAATAAAAGACTTTTCAGATAAATAAATTTCATATTATTTTTAAAACTTTGTTATCAGAACAAGAATCCTGATTTGGGATCATGAAAATATGATCACCTGGCTCACCAACCTCCAGATGCCATCCATCTCCCTTCTCCAGGTGCTTCTGTCTCATGTGTAAAAGCTCCAAATCAGTTCCGATTGGTGAGCATTTAGTGAACGCAAAATACATACATAGTCACTGCCATTGCTTAGCTACTGAGTCCTGTCTCCTGAACAGGGATGGATCACCCAACCTTGTTGCTAGGGACTGAACTGTGTCCCTCTAAAATGCATCTGTGGAAGCCACGGCCCCCAAGCCACGGTGGTGTTCAGAGATGGGATCTAGATGACATGAGGACAGGATCCTCGTGATGAGATGAGCACCCTTAGAGGAAGAGACATCCGAGCCTGTGAACACACGGCAAGAAGGCAGCTATCTGCAAGCCTGGAAGAGAGCTCCCACCAGAACCCCACCAGGGTGGCACCTTGATCTCAGGCTCCCAGCCACCAGAACCATGAGGACATTAATTCCTATTGTTGAAGCCACCCCATCTAGGGTACTTGGTTAAGGCAGCCTGAGCTGACAAAGACCCCTGCTGAAAGAGGGCCTGCCATTCTCCACACCTTCCTCTTCCCTGTGGAACAAAGGGGTGCATCTGCTGTTCCCCATGCCACCCTCTCCAGCAGACACTCGCAGATGGGCTCCAGGCCTTATAGGCTTTTCTTTCTCAGCTGCCCTGGTGTATGGGAAAGAGGAGGGAGCCATGAGCTTGAGGAGCTCCCCGGTGTGGGTGGCCTGCAAGCGTCAGGCCATCTAAGTGCCAGAGATCACCTGACCTTCGTCCATCTCCAGTCCCTTACCCTGCCTCAGCTCAGAAGGGCAACCACCCACTGAAAGACCTTCCAGAATCATCCACTCTGGTGGTCTGAACACCTTCCACCAAGTTCTCCCTCATATCCAGCCTAGCTCCAGCCTGCTCTGATGGTTGCTGTCTGCAGAGCTTCCCGGTGCAGTGTCTGGAGCAAATCCAAGGTGTGTGGGGTTATGGTGTAAGTGAACAGTGGGTCAGGCTTTTCCAGCCTCAGGGGCCTCCCCACTTACCCCTTGGGCTTTATATATGTTGTCATTCCCTGTTGTGCCCTCCTTTGAAAATTAGCTAGCCATCCAGTTGAGGAATGAGGTGAGAGCCCAGGCAGACAGCCAGGGCTGAGTGGTCCCCTGGAGGCCGCCCCTCTCTCCAGTTTGATTCCATCCAGCAGCAAAACCTTGGGGCTCCGGGCCCAGAAGTGGGGCGGGAGGAACCCTGGGCGCAGCATAAACTCCAGCAGCCTGCTTCCCGCGGTGCTGCCTCCCCAGAAAGTTTGGCATTTGAAGGAATCAAATTGTCTAATTAAAATTTAACAATCTCTTATCAGGCTCCATGGCGGGTGAGACACTGCTGTCTTAAACACATCATTTTCCCTCTCTTCTGAAACTTGAAGCATTTCAATGAAAAACGAGGGTGGGGAGGGGAGTACGTGGTATTTGCATCTCAAAAGCAGTTTGGAGGTGCTACAGGAATTGGAGGGGAATTGGGAGGGAGTAGGTAAGGGGCTCCTCCTGGAGACCCAGCAACTCAAGCCACCCCGGGCTCCTCTACAGGAGGGTCCAGACTTGGGGGTAGCACCTCCCCCATACCTCCTGCAGCTCCAGGAAGTGTGGGATCGGGAGAGGGAGAGGAAGGAGCCCCCAGTCCGTCCTACAGCAGAGGGAAACCAGAAGTTGGTAACTAGTGCCCTCACTTACTGGGCCCTGGGGAGCAGAGGAACTGAGGGAGCCCTAGGAGCCCGACCTTGGGAAGGCCAGTGTGGAGGAGAAGCCCAGGCATGGGGAAAGAGGGAGGGCAGAGCAACGGATGTTGTCACCTCCAGGGTCACCCTCTCTTTACCCCTGAATCTTCTCTGGCCTCCCAGACACGAAGGAGAAACTGGGTGGTGAGGCTGTGGGTCTGGCTCAGGTGCCAGTAGTCATTCTTAAGAGAAGAAACACTGGTTGCTTTTGCCCAGTGGTGGGGGAGGGCCCAGGTCCACAAATTCCTAGGGCTCCTTCCTCGGATGGGGCATCTATTCCCTCCTGGACTCCCTCCACTGCTCCTGCTTTTCTCCACCCAGAGCCTCAGGGCAGCTGTGGGAAAGCCAGTTTGGGCTATTTAAAGAGACCTAGGCTAGTGGGGAAACCAGCCCTCCAGGGCCAGGAAGGGAGGGTAGGCCACACACAGACACCCCCACACACACATTGTGCGCCCTCCAGATCTGGTCAGCTTCCTTAGTCCAACCTGGAATTCTGCACAGGCAGCAAGGGAGCAAAGCCCAGGGCCAGGCGGCCCCTTGGTGGCTGGACTTCAATCTGTTAGCTGTGGGGAAAATTATCCAGGTTTCCTTAGAAAGTGTGCCACAGCTTGGATGAACCTCTTCCATTCTGGCTCTCTGGCTGTGCCTGGCACCAGCCAACAGGAGCCAGGAGAGGGGGCACAGTCCTAAGAACCACTGGTGGGGGACCACCCTGAAGCTGGTATCCCAGGCACCTGCTCCAAGCCTCCCCACTGTTCCCTGGAGCTAAACCTGTCCAGGCAGTCCCTTGCCTCCTACCTCACAGCAAAGAGAAGCTGCCATCAGGTGATCACTCAGCTTCCTATCACCAAAGCCACAATGTCACCTGCTCCCACCCTGGGTTCCAGCACCCCAACCCCTAACCAGGCCCAGTCCTTCCACATAGGCTCAAGATCCCAGTGTCCTGGCTGACCTCCTCTTCCTGGCCACTCTCAGGACAACCCCTTCTCCAGGGAAGCCTCCCTGGGGCTCCAGCTCAGAGCCGTCCTCTTGTGTACTACTCACAGCACATGTCCTCCTGTGCGCTTTGGTGGAGCTTATCACAGGTATAATTAAGTCACTCAACTAATTATTTGTTTAGTATCTATTCTTCTTGCCAGCCTGTGAGCTACACCAGTGTACATCATGCTTATCTTTTTTTTTTTTTTTTTTTTTTGTCTTCTCATTTTCCAGCATGGTGGTAGCGACGGGAGGTAAATGTTTGAGAGGCATCCATGGGAGCTGGTACCTCACTAGAGTGTGAAGGAGCCAGTCCCTGGGTCTTTTCCTGCCCTGGTTGTTGATTCTCCTCTGGGTCCTTCTCAAGGGATACCAGTAGCTTCCTCTGAGATCTCTCTCTCTCTCTCTCTCTCTCTGGCCCTCTGGGTCCAGGTCATGGGGTTGGATACCAGCGGGTTGGGTCCATTTAGGGAATTTTGCAGTTGTGCCATCACTGGGGCATACGGGGTTAAAAGCCATTGAAAGAAAGAGAATGTGTGAAGATGAGTGTAGGTGTATGGGGAGGTGGGAAGGTGAGGTGAATTCTGTGGGACGGATGCAGAGAGCTGGTGGGGATGGCTTCTGGCTTCGCAGAAGGCCCAGGAGGCCCAGGGGTTCGCAGTGTCCAGATTATCACCCCACCGTGGGAGTGATGCCCCAGGAGGCCAAGGAGGCTGGAGCCATCTCTCAAGCAGCACCCACTAGCAGCCATAAAGCAACCACAGGGAGCACCCCAAGGGGAGCTGAGACAGGGAGGGTCCCAGGGAGAGGCAGGAGCACACATGGCTCCTCTGCTCTGAAAGCGGCCCCTGCATGGGGATTTCACCAAGAGCAGAAAGAGAGGAGCTGAGCGTGACCTAGACCTTCCCACCCCTCGGGACGGTAGGACACCCTCTGCGTTTCTCCCTCTTCCCAAGGTGGCCAGGTGTCCCTGGGAGCATGGAGTGCCCCAAGAGGCTGGGACAAAGGATGGCTGCAGGGCCCTGAGACCTCACCCAGGCGGGCCCAGGGTCTCCAGTGGGTGGGGTAAGGCAGGGTCTGGAGACCCAGGGAATGCAAGAGGGCGTCTGCCTGACAACCCCATCCCTGTGCATTTTGAAGGCTCCGTAAAAATGTCTCCTCACCAACTGTCAAAGTGTCACAGATTAATTAACTGTTAGCTGGGAGTGACTCAGTGTGGGGAGGGGGTGGGGAGAGAACGCTCCAGTAATGCTAAGCGGGGTGGTGGCGGCACAGCTCCCTGCGTGCGTGCGTGCGTGTGCTGCCTTTTGATTAAAAATCCTCGCAGCTCAACACTGAGCAAGGGACGGGGCAGATCACTGGGGCAGCTCACGTGCCAGCAGAAAATTGGCAGGTGGGAAGCGGGGCAGAGGGCGTGGGGCCTGGGGCCCCCTCCCCAAGGAAGGGGACACAGTGGGAAGAAGGAAGCCTCTAGAACTTGCTCAGATCTAAATTCAAAAGGGAGCCCACAGGCTGGCACTCGCTACCCGCCCCCACCCTTTCTCTTTCTCTCCCTTTGCAATCCCCTGACCCCATCCCAGGAAGACAAGAATTGGGACGTTGAGCTCAGGTCATGCAAGGAGCCCAGGAGGCAGGTACACTTAGCCCTGCGCACCAGCAGGGGCCGGGAGGGGAGCGAGGGCGGGTCTCAGACCAGCCTCCTTGACCTTTACTTTAATTTCAGGAAAGAATTGAGAAAACATGCTCTTGAAAGCCAAGAGGGAGACAAATCCTGAACCTTATTGCTCTGGAAGGAGGAAAAACAGTCCTTGCTATTTGGCAGAAAATTGCTTTGCTTTATGAAAAGACACCCTTGTTCATGAAAGCAAAGAGCAGGTCAACCCAAATAAAAGCCGACATCCCCATCCCACCACTGGGAACCCTGGGGTCCCATGTCCCCCCACCCCGCCACCACCCTCCCACTCCAGCAGGGGGGCACTGGGGGCTGTGGGGACATTTCTTTTCCAGGAAGCAGAAAGGAACCCATTCCTAAACGGGGGTGGGGGGCAGAGGGTGCAACGGAGCAACCAGATTTAACTTTACGACTCCTGCCCAAATACCTATTTGGTGTCTGTACCTCAAAGACCAATTGAAAGCAAAACTTCCCGCCAGGGATGCAATTAGCAAAAATCCGGATTGTGGAAAAATACAATAAAAGAAACTTGAAAGCTGAATCGGCCAATTATACTGCGGGGAACTTAACCTGAATCCTGATTCAAAGAAACCAACTTTTAAAGACCCTCAACCTTTCACGAGACCATTGAAAATCTGAAGGGTAGATTTTGACAATATTAAGGAATTACTGGTAACAGTTTTTAGGTGTGGCAGTAGCATTCCGGTCCATTTCCGTAGAGTCCTTGTCGTTAGGGATGCACACTGACCTATTTACAGATGAAAGGAGACGATGCCTGGGATTTATTTGACAAGAATATAAGGGGGTTATGGATGAATCAAAATCGGCCATACACTGATCGTGGTGGAAGCTGGGTGACACGCCAGCCTTGGGTCCTGCATTTCCCAAGGACTATGGCTCAGCTGGTAGGACGGGAGGTTGTGACAAATGCACAGCTACCGAGCTCCTATTCCCTGCTCGTCACTGTGTGAAGCACCGTGCATAGTTCATTTCTCTTAATCTGCACCACAGCCCTATGACATGCGACATTATTTCCGTGTCTCGGATGAAGAAACAGGCACAGAGAGGAAAGTAATTAGCCCACCGAACACAGACCCATCTGCCTGCAGAACCCAGACCCTTCCTTGGTCCAGGAGTTGAGTCTGGCTGTGGCGTGGCCCTGACAGTGGAGGGGTAAGGCGTTGGGCTCCAGGGCCAACAGGCACCTACAGGACCGGGGGCCTTTATCTTAGCCACAGCCCTGGTTCCTTCAACGGCGTGTCCAGGCTCCCACCCCAGCAGGCTGTTAGGTCTCAGACCGGTGTCTACAGGGCCCCATAGGAACCGCCCACAGTCTTATAAAGAGGGAAGTGGAAGGCCAGGCCACACACAACTTTCCGCAGAGTCCCCAGTGCCCTCAGACAACTGATGTTTTCCAGAAAATGACACTTTGGTTGTCTCCGGGGCATCAGGCAGCTCAGTCCAAGTGAGCTCCAAGGAGGATGGGACATACTGGATTCCAGGCGGAGCAGCAGAGGAGTGTGGCTGAGCATGGGGGTCAGCCCAGGGGCTGCTTCTTGGGCTCACCCCCTCAGGCCAGGCCAGCCTGACTTCCTCCTGCACCTCCCTCGTGTCCACTTCCATTCCATGGGCTGACCCACCAACAGGGGTGGCATCTTGTCCTGCTCAGGCTCCTGGCACCTCACTCAGAGGGAGGGAGGGAGACAGGGGTACAGCCACAGAGACACTTTCCCTGCTGCAGCAAGGGGCTGGGGTCACGGACAGAGCCCCCGACTTCCTCTCCCACATGACAGGAGTGTGTGGGAAGGGCAGCCGCAGCGATGGGCAGGGTCCTGGTAGCTGCTGTGTGCCCGCTAGCACCGCACACCCTTCCCCCATCCCATCCCCGTCGCCCGCATTTGAGGCTTTTCCAAGCAGCAGTGACCAGAATATCAAGAAGAATCGCTTCCTTCCATCCCGGGAATTGACAAAGAGGAGTCAATGCAGCCTGTTTTTTGTTTGTTTGTTTTTTGTTTTGTTTTGTTTTGTTTTGTTTTTTAATCATACAGACAGATCTGGCTTTCAGTCTCACCCCCAGCACTTGCTAGCAGTGTGGCCTTGACAACGCCATCACTCTGGGCCTCAGTCTTCTCATCTGTAAAATGGAAACAGTAACTCCCTCCTCGATGGCATGGTTGGGAAATCAACTTAGAAAAAGCACATGGGGATGCCTGGGTGGCTCAGCGGTTGAGCGGCTACCTTCAGCTTGGGGCGTGATCCTGGGCTCTGGGGTCAAGTTCCACATCGGGCTCCCTGCGAGGAGCCTGCTTCTCCCTCTGCCTGTGTCTCTGCCTCTCTCTGTCTCTCATGAATAAATAAATAAAACCTTAAAAAAAAAAAGAAAAGAAAATGCACGTGAAGGGGCCAGTATGTGGTACATACCCAATAAGTAGCAGCTCATATCATTACGATGGATGCTGTGGACACCAAAGAGGTGAGGCTGAGTCTTGTGATGGTCGAGGCAACACACCAGGGCTGTGGTAAGGAGCCCTGGGGGATAGAGACCTCAATTTCTCTGTGGCCCCCAACCCTCTGGACAATCCAGAGAGACCCCAGTCATACCGAACATGAACTTCTCACCAGCCAGCCCTGAGATGTGTGGGTACCTGGCAGGTGACCCTGGGCAAACTCTTCTCAGTCTGTACCATGTGGATTTATAGCAACCTCGACACTTCCCCCTGAATCTTTGAGAAAGAGAAGCCCTACTTGGCCTGTAGCCTTCCTGGTAAATTCTAAGACAGCCACGGCTATAGGATGTCTCAACACTGGTCATCTCATCTAACCATGGAGATGTCTGACCTGCAGAAGGATAATCTAGTTCCCTCTGCTGAACCACTTCTCTGATACTCAATTTAATAATTAACAGTAATTTAATAACGAGAGCAGACATCCCTAATTTCAGCAAGTGGTGGAAGAACCAAAACAATGCTTATGTTTCAGAGGGTCTTACAAATTCTAAAGTCCATTCTTACAAATTCTGAAGTCCTATAAAACTGTCAGTGTATTACAATCACCTCCACGGGGACCGTCCTCTGGCCATTGATCATACCGACTTCTCATTAAAAAGCCCCGGTGCTCGCTACATCCCACTGCTGTTGGCCCGTGTTCTTTGGTAGTTACTTTGCCCCGTCTCTCTGATGAGTCCATGAGGCCTGATGGGCAGAAGCTGTCTCAATCCCGTGCACATCCTTAGCACCTCCTGGGAAGGCTACCAGCTTAATTGGTGTTAATGAGCGTCTGTGGCGCGGATGGGCATTGAGAGCAGCAGTGCTGCTGTGAAGAGCTCTAAACAGGGTGAGACTACTTTCCTTATGGGGTTATTCTGAAGGTTAAATGAGGTACATCAAGCACAGTCTCTGGCCCAGAGGAGGCCAGCACTTGTTCCAAGTCTCTTGAAGACTAGCCTGGAAAAATGCAGAGAATTGAATTTCACTCCTGGAAGAAACCTTAAATCTAATCTCTTTATTTTACAGAATAAAAAACTAAAATGCAGAAAAGTGAAAGGACCCACCCAAGTGCCCACAGCCAGTTGCTTTCATTACTGAGACAGCCGTCAATGAATGGGTGACGGGCACTGAGGGGGGCACTTGAGGGGATGAGCACTGGGTGTTATTCTGTACGTTGGCAAATTGAACACCAATAAAAAATAAATTTATTATAAAAAAAAAAGGTCTCTAGACAGTCTCCCCTGCTTCCCGCGGCTCTCTGCCTGGCTGGTGGATGGGGCTCCGTGACGGCAGGTATTAGCTTTCCCTGTGGTCACCGTCACGTCACCAGCAACCACATCTTCCAAGATACGAAGGCAGCTCAAGGAGAACAATTCTGGGGGCCCTCTGGGTATCCCTCCTGAGTCTCCCCTGAAGTGACCCAACTTGGGTACTCGCACCTCTCCCATCCCTGTCCTCGGCAGAGATGTACAGGTGCCATCGCCACCCAGCCCACTCACTGCCTGGCCACCGCTGTTCTCGTTCGGCCTGTCCTTACAAGGCTGCTCGGGGCCTGACACTTGCTTTCCCCTGGATATTGGTGAGGCCGTGCGCACCGCGGGTTACATGCTCGTGGATGGTGCACAACATGCAGGGCACCTGCTAGGTTTCTTTATGGGCTGCTGCTGCCTGAGACCATGTTTTTGGAAGGTTTCCTGTCCCTTTCTTCTCCAGGAACCTGAGGCGAGGACTGAGCCTCTGGACTTGTGGCTCAGCAGCCTGATGGGCGCAGTGGTGGAGACAAGAGCAGAGGCCAATAATCCACGGCCAGGGCTTCTCTGCTCCGCAAAGACGGCAGGAGAGCTGCTGGCCAGAGGAGGATGGATGGGCTCAGGGACCCGCTCACCCCCAGCCGTCTATGGATAACTCTGACCAAGAGACCCACCTGTGGGTGGTGGGGGGGAGGGAGGAGAGGAGGGACCCACCCACCAGAGAAGGTGGCTGTTAGGAGCGTCACTAAGGAAATGCCTCTGGCTGGAGCTGCCACCCTGGCTTCCAATCCTGAGAATTTCTGAGGCAGAACATAAACACTTCAGTCTTATCTCGGGACTCCTGGGACACAGATGAGCTAAGTTTTCTGAGCCCGTCATGGCAAACAACATAATGTCGCTAATCAAACTTCCTGTGCGCCCACCCAATTTGATAAATCAGCCTTTTGATGCACTAAGTGAAGATGAATTAGGAGTAATGAGGCTGTGACAGCTCCCTGAGGCTCAGGTTGACGGGGAGCTGTGATGACTGAGGCGGTGGGGGTGGGGGGGGAGCTCTTCGCAGGGATCAGCTTGAGCTGCCAGCTTTGTGCAAATAACCCGCCGATGCCAAGGCACCTCGGCTCCCCCACACACACACAAATCCTGTGCTCTCACACACACAGTCACCATCCGAGAAGTGCAAGCTGGTGCGTCTGAGAAACAGAGTTTGCTACCTTCCTACAAGGAGTTACATGCCATAAGCCCCAAGCCAGCAGCTATTTGGGGCTGATTAGAACCTGGAATCAGGAGAGAGAGAGAGAGAGAGAGAGAGAGAGAGAGAGAGAGAGAGAGAGAGAGGAAGGAAGGAAGGAAGGAAGGAAGGAAGGAAGGAAGGAAGGAAGGAAGGAAGGAAGGAAGGAAGGAAGGAAGGAAACCTAGAATCGATTCATTTTGTTGCATGGGGGAAAGAGGGGCTGACGAGGCAGGCTGGTAAAATCCTTACTGGCAAGGCTGCCTGCCACTTTGCCAAGGTCCCCACCAGCCCAGGCACAGAGACACAGCACTGGTTAACAGATTCCTTCCTTCCTCCCAAGTTGTAACTGGCAGTCTGTGGGCCACACGGAGCTTGCAGATTCGTTTTCATTGGGCTCATAGAGCATAGTTGGAAAAATTGCAGTTTATTGCCACTATTTAAAATTTGGAGATCTTATATCAAAATAGATCTCTAGCTTCTCTTTTTTTTTTCTAGCTTCTCTTATAAAAAGAATCACAAGGCTTGGGAAATAGTGGGTTGGCATTCGTGCAAAGCAACACCAGGCTGGGGTCAAGTAGAGGCAGCCCCCTTTACACGGGGCGCACACGGAGTGAAGAAGGCAGAGGCCCTCCCCAATCAGAGGGAGGCCCTCTCCGATCAGAGGGAGGCCCAACTCATGGGGAAGGGGCTGTGTCTGTAATCCAAGAATGGAAGAAAAGGAAGGAGAAGGAGCCCCATCTCCACCCTGAGCATCCCACTCCCCTCGTTCTCCCCGGCTGCCCCAGGATGCACGGGGCAAAGCCCCAAGCCTTTGGCAGAGGCCCCTTCCGCCTGTCACCACGTCCCGCCCCAGTCAGCTGGGGCCCAGTGCCTTCAAGTTTGCCACAGCCCCCACTGATCCTTATAGCCCTGCACTCAGCTGGTTTCACTCAGTGTACATTGACTGCCAGGCCCCAGAATATATTTAAGCTTGAGTCCCCTGTTTTGTAACAGTATCCAGGGTAACAGAGCTGCTAATATATTGCTGAACTACAAAGGCTGTGTCTGAACAATGCTCTAATATCCTCTTACTTGAGCCTCACTATCAAGGCTGGTGATGGCAGGAAGATGGGCACTCTGGAGGCTGGGGAGGCTTCTGGAAACACACAGGTAACTTTTGAGCAGAGCAGAGTTGTTTCTAACCCTCCTCAGCCCTGCCTGGAGACTTCAGCCCTCCCTCGGGAGACCCCTGTCCTACTGTTTCTGAAACACAGTCTCCCCTGGGCTCCTTTCTGCCAGCTGATGTTCAAAGTGACACAGTAAAAACAAATATCTCTCCCCAAAGGTTGCCTTCGCTCTAGCCTTTCTATGATTGATCCTCTAATTATATTTGTCACCCAGGAAGTGCTAATCTCTTCAGCAACCAAAGTGTACACCACAGGTTGAAACAAAACATCCCATCTTCCTGGCATGAGATAAAGTGAGGTCTGGAGTTTTTTGCATGCACCAGCCTGAGAGGCAGGGCTCCTGGGGACCTGGGAGAGGTGGCCGGCTGCTCTTGGCTGCCTTCCTCACTCTGCAAGATGCCAGACTCCCTGCGGGAAGACCAACTCCCCACCCTTCCTCCTTCCTGGAACAAATATTCCAGGGTTTACTTGGTGGAGGGGAGGCCCAAGGATCCTCCCCTCCAGAACGGACGGTGATGACAATAAATAAGTGGACCCAGCTGCCTCTGGGTCTTTCAGCTTCCATTTAAGAGAACAAGATCTTGAGTTCTTTGAGTGGATGATGCTCCGTGGTCTCTGCCTCTTCCAAATCCCTTACTCACTTATGATCACTGAGACCACCTCCTCCAAGAAGTCTTCCATGATTTTCTCCTCAATCTCACAGCACACAATTTGCACTTGGTGCTTCTCATTTGTCTATCTCTTCCCCTCCCCTGTGCTCTCCTAAGGCAAGGTCTGCGCCTTATTCTTCTTTTGCTCCTACAGCACCTAGTACTTGCCAGGCATTGTGTGGGAGCTTAACAAATGACAGCGAGGTGGAGATGAAAGATCACGCACTTTAAAAGCTCTCCGATGTCCTCCACTGCTGGCACATAGAATTAGCCATCATTCTCCAGTTGCCTTCTCAGGAAGGAGCACTGCTGATGGCCACGGCACAAGCCTGCTCGCTCTAGGGAGACCCGGAGAGCCGTGTGCCCACCAGGCAGTTACATCTGTTGCTAGACCTGCTCATGCTAGCTGTTCTTCTAATTGCCATTCATCTAGTTCACCATTTCATAAACAAAGAAATATGAATTCAAAATCAAAATAGCGATTGCATAGTGACTAAGTGGGATGCATTGCGGAAAGCTTTTCATAAAGAAAATTCACTGCAGCACCTGGGTGGATCAGTGGTTGAGCATCTGCCTTTGGCTCAGGTCATGATCCCAGGATCCTGGGATCCAGTTCCACATCGGGCTCCCTGTAGGGAGCCTGCTCCTCCCTCTGCCTGTTTCTGCCTCTCTCTCTGTCTCTCATAAATAAATAAAATCTTTAAAACAAAAAAAGAAAAATTACTAAAAAAAAATTAAAAATCCTGCCTAGTTCTGTGAATGAGATAATTCTAAAAAGTCTGAAAATCTAGGAGTCTACATTTGTATTGTTTTATAAGTTTCAATATCTGCTTTGCTTTCTAAAAGTGAAAATACTAGAGGTTGTAGATAAACATTATGGCAACACTTATACAAATAAATGGGGCCAGGCTCCCAGCAGTAGACTCTACTCAAAGAAAAGACCCAAGATATCCCCAAAAAGTTCGGTTAATGGAAGCACATGAATGTTCCAAGGAAGCAAAATGCTTGAAGTATCATTTTTAAAATGAATCCTCTCATTATGAATTACTTCAACTGGTCACTCAACTGTGATGGACAAGAGGGCCTCCACTCTGTTGCCTGGCCAGTATGTTAGCTTTGTCTCTTTTTATTTTTTTAAAGATTTTATTTATTTATTCATGAGAGAGGAAGAGACACAGGCAGAGGGAGAAACAGGCTACCTGTGGGAAGCCTGATGCTGGACTCGATCCGAGGACCCTGGGATCACACCCTGAGCCAAAGGCAGATGCTCAACCACTGAGCCACCCAGGCTCCCCCTGTCTGTCTCTTTTTAGTCTTCCTACCAGGAGAACTATGTGGCTTCTGAGAAAATGATATGTCCAAGTCATCCATAACCTACATGGCTGTGCGTTGCACTCCAGGGGCCACCTGTGAGTGAGGGCTGATGGGTATCGCTCCCTCATTCAGCATGCTTGCCGAGCCCCTTCCCTTTACAGTGCCGATCGGGGACTGGGGATGCGGTGTCAAACCAGGGGCACCCCATCGTTCCTGGGCAGTCTACTAGCTCAATGGAGCAACAGGCCCTACAGCCGAGGCTCAGATGTGAGCACAAGCTGGACGGTGTGAGTCAGAAAGAGGGCACACTTTTGCAGAGAGGAGGTGACAGCGGAAATGTGACACACTAAACAAATGAATGGCCTGCCACTCTTGTAGCTCAATGGGATCTTTCATCCCACTGGGCAGAATTTTTGGCAGAAGCAAAGGCTCTGGCAGTCAAGAGAAATGTAAGCAAGTAGAAATGCTTGAAAGCAAGGCTGTACAGCCCTGTGCTGCTCACTCCACCACAAATGTTTAAAACAGGTGTCACGCGTTCTACAAATGCCTGCCCAGTAGTCTTCCAAAGTCTCTAGGTCCTGAAAGACAAGGAAAGACTCTGGAAGTGTCCCAGACTGGAGGAGACCAAGGACACAGGACAACTAAACACAACACAGGATCCTAGATCCTGGACTCTAAAAAGGGCATTAACAGAAGAATTGCCAAAATCAATCTTGCTCTTTAGTTAATAGCACTGGAGCAATGCTACTTTCTAAGTTTTGACAGCTGTACTCTGGCTAGCTAAGATGTTAGCTCCGGGGTGGGGGGGTGAGTGGGGGGAGCCTAAGTGAAGGGCAGGCAGGACTCGCTGAACTATTTCGGCACATCTTCGGTAGGTCTAAAATTATCTCCAACGAACATAGGCATCCAGTACGGTCAGGTGGGAGGCACCTCTGGTACACAGGTGCCTGAAGGGGCTGGGCCACGGCTCCCTTCTGCAGGTGACGATGCTGGAACTCCTCCTCCCAGGCAAAAAGGAGGCTCCCCTGGCCACTCATCCAGGAATAGAGCATAGATAGAGCATCAGGTATGTGTCAAGCTTCTGGTGCAAGAGGCAGGAGGTGCAGGGGGAGTAGAGGCGGGTTAATATCTGGCCATTGATTAGTGTTTTGTCCTGGTCATTTTAGCCACCCCCTCTGTCCAGAGAACAGTGACCCTCCTTATGTAGGTGTCCTCCTTAATTCTCACAGCATCCCCATTTCTCTGAGAGCTAGAGAGGGGCCCAGCTCATAGGCGGCAGAAGCAGGACTCCAACCACCGGCAGCCTGCCAGCCACGGCTCTGGTGCATTTCTAGGGGCTGAGTCTGTGAGTTCCCGTGAGCCACCCACTGTCCAGGTCCAGCGGGTTTTCCTCTCCATCTGACCTGCTCTCCTCCTCCCGTGGCTGCCTGGCAGTCCGTGGGGGTCTGCATCAGCCCTGCTGGGACATGCAGACTCCGCTTCATGCCCAGGCACCAAGGGCAAGGTCTTGGGCTCCACCTGCCCACTCCCCGCTTTCTGGGGTCCTTGCTGACGGATCTGACTGCAGTCCCTAGAGCTGTTCCCTGAGCCTGTGGTTGGTGGATCCCACCCCTAACTACCCAGGTATCCTCACCATCCAAGTTTCTCTTACAGTCATTTCTGCTGAGAAGACCAGTCTCCACCCCCCTGGCACAGAGGGTCAGACACAGGGCTGCTGCTGGTGCTAGAGAAAACTGTTCTTACTTACAGCCGGTAACAATAACAAAACCAGTAATAGTAACAGTAACAGCAGCTACTGCTTATTGGCCATTCACTGGACACTGCTGTACACTTACATGCACCTTTTTGCTAATTCTTAAAACAACTGTAAAAGGTAAATATTACATGAGTAATATTACAATGAGTTTTCACTGCAGATGGAGCAGGTGAGGCTTCGTGGGCAGTAGGCACAGTGGCCATGAAGCCTGGGTGTGCCCCCTTTCGCACGGAGCTGTGAAGCCCCCAAATGCACGACACCTTCAGAGATTTTACCTGCACCACTGCCAAGCCTCACAAGGGTACAGTGACCCCATTGTACAATGCAGGTTGATGCAAGGCCTTGTGAAAACAGGGAAGAACCTGACCCACGTATCATGCTAATGCGTGCAGACACTGTGCTAACTGTCCTGGAATAAAGGGCCACCTGTTCCCACCTGTAATTCTGCTGAAGACTCTGTGACCACACAACTAGTTGATGGCAGATCTGGGGCTCACACTCAGGCCTCTCTGGCTTTGCAAAGCCCTCGATTTCTGCCTCCTCCAAAGGCAGGAGCTGCTGGCCTCACCCACTGGTAATGCACCATCGGTCCGGAAGAAGCCCTGCCGAGATGTGGAGCTGTGCTGGTACCACTGGGGAACTGGGTGTCTGTGGCAATGACAATGACTCTGTCACCCCAGGAGCCATTCTCTCCATGTTTCCAAAGTGGAAGTTCAAAGGGAACCGTGCACACTTCCCCATCTGCCTGCCTGCCTGCCTGCCTGCCTGCTCTGGCTGGTGTAACAGAAGCCCTAACTGGCCACCTCTGCTCTCCACTGTAGCCTGGACTTGAGCAGGCCTAGGTCTGGCCCAGGAAGTCGAGGCACAGATGCTGAGCAAGGCGGCTCTGGGGAAGAGCCCTCGGGGCACATGCAAATGCACCCTGCAGCATTTCACAGCCCCTGGAAGTCCAAACCTGTCCCAGTCCTGCTCCACCCTCCAAGGACAACAGCCCCTACAAACCCGGGGCCTGGGCCGGGGCCTGGGCCGGGGCCTGAGCTGAGGTAGGAGACCCACTCGCACGGCCGTGTTCTGCTCCCCACTGTCCCCGCCGCTGCCATGCTGGCAGTCACGCAGGCTCTGTGATGCTGTTTTTTAAAATCATAAAATCCTCTCCCACTCCTGCGCTTTCAGGGGCCTGCGCCCTCGGGTTGCCTATCGAATTCGTGACTTCTGGCACATTCCCTGCTGCACGGAATGCCTGGTGTGGGGGGATGGAAGTGGCTGTGAGAACAAGAGAAAGGAAACTTTACCACTTCTCCAGGCTTCCCTTCCACCCTCTGAGGAAAAAAAAAAAAAAAAAGCAAAGAAAAGACGGCTCACCTTGTTCCGGGCACTCAGAGCTCATGAGCCTGGCAGCCAGGAAAGTTACCGTTCACCTTGCTTCTAAGCAAGGGCATGTGGGCTCCGAGGGCAATGGGGACAAAGGCAGAGCCCTTGGGGTTGAGTGTGACCCACACCAAGATGCACAGACACAGAGGCGTGTGGAGGAAAAGCTCTGGCCCAGCCCTGCCCCACATTCACAGCTGTGTGACCTCGAGCAAATCACTTGCCACCTCTGGGCCCTGGTTTCCTCCTCTGATGAGTACATGTGGCTCAGGGACCACCAAGGCTTTGCTCTCCCACGCTGATGATGCACTCTGCAGCTCGGCCCATGCTGGGGGGCCAGTGGAGGAAGGAGGGTGCTCAGAGCACTCAGGGAATCCTCCCCTGTCAGCCTGGGGACAATTGTCTGCTATGGCCACTGCATCTTAGAGCAGGTGTCTATGGTCATGACAAGGGTAAGACCCCATAAAAGGATCCTGAGGCGTCTCTAGAGGTGGGGCCTAGCAGCAGAGTACATGCTCAGAGGACCTTCAGGATGGGAAGTCATCGTCACTATGAGATGGAGCCAGGAGACACAGTTGGTGGGTGAGTCACCAGGGATAACGAGCTTTGAGACAGGAAGACGCAGACGTCTTCTGACACCCTCTCCAAGCCCTGATGAGCCCAGCGTGTGTACCTAACCCCCGAGGTAGCCCAGGGATCTGGCTTCAACTGGGGGTAGCTCAGCCTTGGAGGCACCTGGCTAGTGGCTGTGTTTCCAGCCCGCACTGCAGCCCAGAAGAGCTGAGGCTGGAGAGCGTGCCCCATCCTCTGGGGGAACCCCTGGCTATTCTTGGAAACACAGGGACTCCTGGCACCCCCTCAGAGCTGCTCCCCACTCTAATAAGCCCAGGAGTCCCTGCCACAACATTTTCCCCTCAGAAGGAGTTGGTGTCTCTGTAATTGCAACGTGATGCTCTCTTGGCAGCAGCATTAATCACCCCGCAAGTCCCAGCCGCAGCCAAGAGAGAAGGAACCGGGTGGTGGTGTGGGGGGGTGAGGCAGGCAGAACCAGAGGGGCCTGGTGTTGCTAACTGTCCTTACCCATGGGCAAGGGTAAAGCCACCTGCCCTGTGCCTTCCTCGAGCCTAGTCATGCTTCCCGAGAGACCTGGGCTCAAACCACATTCGGGTTCTCCTGACGTGGGGAGGGCTGACCAAAGGCCAAGTAGCTGTCCCTGGCCACTGCAGAGGAGCTGTGCCCAGCTTGGCCTGCATCATGAGACAGGCCCACCGGCCTGGAACCCAGGCTCCTCTCCTCCCACCCTCCTCTCTGCCCTTCCTGACCAGTCTGCACCTGCTTTCCAAGCCCACCTCCCAAAGCCACAGCTTTAGGCTCCCGTCACGGCCTTGCTCAGGACTCCCTTCAATGACTTCCTGAAGGATAAAGTCTAGGCTCATTGCCCCTTATCATCAACCTTCCTAAATTACCCCCGCTGCTCTTTGATGGAGAGCCTACACTCTAGCTAGAGCTGATCGGTCCTGTGGCTTCCCCTACCCCCACCTTTTCACTTGGCTCATCCTCTCTCTTCCCTCATCTTTGAATGTCACCATTTCCCCACCTGCCCTCATTCCCAGCTGTCCAAATCCTACTGACCCTTCATGGGGCAAAGCCTACCTCCTAGAAGAAGCCTCCCCTGACTGCAGGAGCTCCTGGGACCTCTTCCCTCAGCACTACCAGAGTTTGACAAGATGACATCCGTAACTAGTTTTCATTATAGAGCTGAGGAGCATTGGAGGTCTCAGGGGCAGGTGGACAGATGAGACAGGAAATGTTTCATGTTCATTGGGTGTGGGCATTGGTGCTCTGCAAACAAGCTGTGCACTGCAGGTGTCCCTCCCAGAGGCACAGATCAGTGGGCCAAAGCTGGGTTTTCAAAAGCATAACGTTTCTCCCAATGAGCACACACCCATAATGAGTGCTCAGTGAAACTGGCCACATGAATAAATGCCATGCTAGCAGGGCGACACTGGGACACGGAGCTGCTCCCAGATGCTGCACCACGATGGTGTCGGCAGCAGGGAGCTACCCAGAGGCTAGGTGGAGATTTTAAGCTGGGGCAGGAGCTGAAGAAAAGACAGAACTAGCCTTAATGTCTGGCAAGTGAATATGCTCCCAGAGGCAGCTGGGGTCTTCCAAAACCTGAAGCCAGAGAGACTACGAGAGAAGTGAAAAGTCACCCCCACAGTCAGAGTGAGGTGGCTGAGAGCCCAGGAGGAAGCTGGCGTCAGTATTGGCGAGCAGAGACCCAGCCATTCCCAGAGCTCCCGCTCAGGCTGGCACCTGCCCTGCTGGTTGCACTTTTCATACTCACAGTTAGTGAACGGCTCACATTTTCATGTGCGTATCTATCCCCAGCATCGAGCACCACCCCTGACACCTGGGGGCACTCTCAATAAACGCAGTGCTTGTGGGTGATGGAGTGGGTGGGGCTGGGAAACTGGGGAGAACATGTCCCAGTTACAGGAGGCCCTCGGTCTATTGTTGCCATAAGAGAATGTTCCAGAATTTCCAGTGTTTCAAAACAAGACTAAAATCTGAACTTTAATTTGAAGTCCCCTTTAAAATGTGGGCAACTAAGGCGTCACTATTTGAGCCAAAGCACTTCAGTGGGTCAGACCCAGCTTGCCTCCTGTACTCACATCATCTAAGACACCAAAGTTAAACAAAGGGCCACCGTTTCAGGACATGTTGCAGTTTTCAAAGGGCTCACAACAGCCTTCTGACCAAGCAGGATGGGGCTGTTACTCTCTAAGAGTTGAAAAACCAGGCCCAGAGAAGCTTATTAATTTTCCCAAGGTCACTCAGCTAGTTAGCAGCCAAGGCAGGATCAGAACTCACATCTCAACACTTTCTCACAGGCTCTTTCCCCACTTCCCACCTTCCTCCAGACCCTAGTGGACAGCAGAGTCAAAGTGGCAGTTAGAACAGCCTGACACACAGAGACTTTGGCATCAACTAGGTGTCCCTAGAAGAGAAATAGACAAGCATCCTCTAGATTGCTCCTTTATCTGCACAAATGGAAGAGTTGTTCTGGGTGGGTGACTTCAAGAAGTCTCGCTTGAATGGAGAGTCATAGCCCCTCAATCAATTCTAAGACTCGAGCCAATTTACAGACTGAGAGGCCTTGAAGGAAGGGGAGGCTGTGTCCCCTTGAGGAAGAGCTCTGCCACCCGGCCAAATCTGTATACTCTTCATCTTTCTCCCAGCCTTCCCCAAAAGGATCAACAGCCTTTTACCAGGATGACTCTGCACTGGAGATGGGAAATAATCAGAGTTTTCAGGGATTAGCAGACACTGGCTCTGAACTGACATGATTCCAGAGGCCCCACGACATCACTGTAGCCCCCACCAGAGCTAGCCGAGGCCTGTGGAGGTCAGGTGGCCAATGGGGTTTTGAGCTGACGTCCTTCTCACAGTGGGTCCAATGGGTCCCTGAACCCCTCCAGCTCTGGAATGCATAATTGGACCAGGCATCCTCAGAAACTGGCAAAAACCCCTAGCACAGGACCAGCTGGATTCCTTTGAGCTGTTAAGAAAATATATCCAGGGACACCTGGGTGGCTCAGTGGTTGAGCGTCTGCCTTTGGCCCAGGGCATGATCCCGGGGTCCCGGGATCGAGTCCCACATCAGGTTCCCTGCATGGAGCCTGCTTCTCCCTCTGCCTGTGTCTCTGCCTCTCTCTGTGTGTCTCTCATGAATAAATTTAAAAAATCTTAAAAAAAAAAAAAAGAAAATATATCCAAAACCTGTAAATAAAGCACAAAGCCACCTAAGGCTCATCTGACTCTCTAGGGGAGAGAGCTTTATTTACTGTTTACTATCCTTAAGGGACCCAGCCCTGTGAGAGACACTGCAGAGAGAAAATTGATAATACACAAGGACTTCCATCCCGTAGGGAAGATAATCCCAAACTTTATGACTTCATTGCCCTGTAAGACATTAATAAGCTTTGTATCAAGTTCAGCAATCTTACCCTAGCTGCTTTCTTTCTTTCACTGATATCTATCAATTTCTCGTATCCTCTTTTGAACCTACTTTGTCATCTCTCTGGTTCCCTCACTAATGACTTCAATAAATCTTTGACATGTAATAGTTTGAGAAAGATGTTTTTAACCTTTTGAAAATTATTACTTTAACAATGTACATGACTCAAAAAATAAACCTTCACTGGGAAATTTAGCAGTGAGGGTTGGTGGGGGTGGGGGGTCAAGAGGCCAAGTGAACCCCGCTGGCTCCTGGCTTCTCCCCATACCCAGCTCCCCTCCAGACCAGCACACTTGGCTCCTGCCCACCCCACCCGGAGGACAGCCTACACCCTTCCTCCTCTAATGGTGATTCACGGCTTCAGGCTTGGCTGCTGGGGCTGCGCCACTGTCCTCCGTGTGAGGCAGCTGACTCCAGACTATACGTGGGAGACGGGCACTTTCCAAGTAATAGGAAGCTTGACTCCAGGAGTCAGAGAGGAAGACCATGGGAAATGCCAGTGCCAGCCGGGCAGCCTAAAGGCCAGTGGATCTTTTAGGGAAATAACCACAAATAAACAGGAGATGCGATAGCAGCCGCCAAGCACCTCTCCTGTGGTCTCCACGAGATGAGGTGAGCTTGTCCAAAGGCCATCACTTGCTTTCTACGTTGGGGAGCAGAGGGCAAGGCCATTGGGGTGTGCGTGTGGTAGGGGTGTTGGAGGACAGGGTGGGGGGTGTGACACGTGCTGATCCAGGTCAACCCTGGTTCCCCAGAGTTCAACTCAAGCCACGCTTCTTCTGGGAGGCTCCCCTGACCACCTGGCATCCCAGTAGCTAGCTGCCCTTCTCTGCACAAGCCTTTGTTGTGTGTCCTACCTCGCTACATTATGCTACCTTTTGTATTGGGAATTAGGAGACCTGGGTCTTAATTCTGACTCTGTGTCCTATTAGCTGTGTGACTTTGGACATCACTGAAACTTCTTGTTCTCTCTCTAAAGCCAGTTTTCTCACCTATAAAATGTGAATAACAACCGCTTTCTCTACTTCATGGGACAGTAAGGATCAAGCCCTAGATTCACGTCCTGGCTCTGCACATATCAACAATAAGATATTGGGAAATCTACTTAATTGCTCTCCCTCATTCTACTCCTATTTGAAAGGGGAAAATGCTAATAACAGCACCTACCCCCCACTGAGTTGTTGCAAAAATGAAATGAGATAATGTGTTGAGTGATTAGTTTGATGCCGGAACAACAGAAGCCCTCAATAAATGCTAACTTTTAATTGAATATGCCTTAGGCTGTAGGATTCTCATCAAATGAGAAGTTTTATAATCACGATCAACTACTATGTTATTTTCTGAATATTTCAGATGTGTTACTTTTGCCTCCTCGGGTAGATATCAAGCTCATGACATCATTTCACAAATATTTACTGAATACCTTCCGAATGCTGGGCAGTGTGGACACCGAAATAAGTAGGACATGGTCATTATCTTCCCAGGAATCATAGCTCGGTGGGAGAGAGAGGTACAGAGGTGCTTAAAATGTCACACGACAGATCTAACAGCACATGAGAGGGTCACCTAATCAAGTTGGAGCCTCGAAAGGCAAACCCCTAGGTCACATGCTTTTAAAAAAATCCCCTCTCTGTTCTTCTAGGTCCTTATACTCTGTTCCCAAGTCAGGGTTTTATGTATAGAAGCTCAATGTATATTTGTTGAATAAACATGGAAAACTGAGGAACCCTCCCTTTATTACCTAGGTCACCCAGAGTCCCTTTGGTGGGGCGAGGAGAGGAGGGGAGTAGCATCACTGAGAACCTGACGTATCTCCGATACCAGGCGGGACACCTTACATAGGGGCCCGTGATGTGCTAAAACCAGTTGTGTAGACCTCTCCTTCTGACTCTTTAGTCAACGTGGGGTTGGAAGCTTGAAATCAGCCCCAGTTGCAGTATTTATGCAATGAAGTTGGCAAATGCTACCAAACAGCATTATTTTGCCCTTGGATGTCTGGTTGTTAAAATATTTCCTAGCACACAGCCATATGGATCTCTCACGATAATCTATTTTACTGATGAAGAAATGAGGGTTCAGAAAGGTTAAGCAATTTATTCCAAGTCACACCTAGAAGTTAGACTTAGGATTCAAATGCGTCTGACTCCAACACCCTGGAGCTTCCCTCGGCTACCTATGGCTGCCCCTCGCCTGTCAGACCCTAGTGGCCTGGATCAGGAGCAGATTAGTGCATCCTCTGTACCTCATCCTGGCTGGAGGGGAAAGCAGAAAAGCTTCACTGTCCACTCAATCTCCTGGAAAAAAATCAGGACTCCTTGGATGCCAGGCCAACTTCTGTGGGAATCCCACCATATCTGCCCTGTTTATTAGCTGCTTGGGGTCCCCTTGTTCAGCTCCACCAAGAATGAATGAACCTATAGAAAGAGGCTCAACGTCACTAGTTATTAGAAACACAAATCAAGGGGCACCTGGGTGGCTCAGTGGGTTAAATATCTGCCTTCTCCCTCTCAGGTTGTTATCCCAGGATCTGGAATCGAGTCCAAAGTCGGGGCTCAGTGAGGATTCCGCTCTTCCCTCTCCTTCTGCCTGCTGCATTCCCCTGCCTGTGTGCACTCTCTCTCTTTCTCTGTCAAATAAATAAATAAAATCTTTACAAAAAAAAAAAAAAAGAAATACAAATCAAAACCACAATGAGAGGGGTGCCTGGGTGGCTCAGTGGTTGAGTGTCTCTGCCTTCAGCTCAGGGTGTGATTCTGGAGTCCCGGGATCAAGTCCCACATGCGGCTCCCTGCATGGAGCCTGCTTCTTCCTCTGCCTGTGTCTCTGCCTCTCTCTGTGTCTCTCATGAATAAATATATAAATAAAATCTTTATTAAGAAAACACAATGAGATATCACTTCACACCACAAGGATGGCCACTATTTTAAGAACAGAAAGTAGCAAGTGTTGATGAAGACTTGGAGAAATTGGAATCCTGTGCATCACTGGTGGGAACAGGAAAGGATGGAATCACTGTGGAAAAATATGGAGGTTCCTCACCAAATCAAAAATAGGACTGCCATATGATCCACCTGTCCAACTTCTGGGTTTATATCCAAAAGAATTAAAAGCAGATCTTGGGGTACCAGGGTGACTCAGTGGTTGAGCGTCTGCCTTCGACTCAGGTGTGATCCCAGGATCCTGGGATCAAGTCCTGCATCGGACTCCCCACAGGGACCCTGCTTCTCCCTCTGCCTGTGACTCCGCCTCTCTCTGTGTCTCTCATAAATAAATAAATAAAATATTTAAAAAGAAATAAAAGCATATCTTAGAGAAATTTGCACACTCATGCTCGTGGTAACATTATTCACAATAGCCAAGAGGTGAAAGCAACTCAGGTGTCCCATCAGTGGGTGAATAGATTTTTTTAAATGTGATCTATACATACAACGGAATATAATTCAGCCTTTAAAAGGAACGACATTCTGACACATGCTACAACATGGATGAACCTCGAGGACACTGTGTGAAATGAAATAAGCCAGTCACGAAAAGAAAAGCACTGTATGATTCATTTATATGAGGTGTATCAAGTGGTCAGACTCCCAGAAACAGGAAGTGGGATGGTGGCTGTCAGGGCTGGCAGCTCAAGGACGAGCGAGGAAGCGGGGAATTAGAGTTTAATCGGTATAGAGTTTCAGTGTCGCAAAAGGAGAAAGTTCTGGAGTGTGTCACACAACGATGTGAACATACTTCACACTATCGAACTGTACACTTAAAAAATGGTTAAGATGAGGGAACACCCGGGTGGCTCAGTCGTTTGAGCGACCGACTCTTCATCTCCACTCCATCTCCACTCAGGTCTTGATCTCAGGGTCCTGAGTTCAGGCCCCACGTTGGGTACAAAAAATGGTAAATTTTATGTGATGTGTTTCTTACCACGATAAAAAAAAGAAAAGGAAATTATGCTGGCTCCACATAGAACTCACCTCCCACTCTTCAAGAAAAGAATGAACAAAGCACGGGGCTCACTGTGGGCCTCCATAGAAGCTGCTGGGCTGGGAGGCCGATCTCGTGTGATCCAACCAGTGCGGGAGGTGACCATCCTCCAAGAGTCTTCCATGAGGAAACTGAGACCCATAAGATGTCAGTAACATGCACCAGCCTCCAGAGCTAATTAGGATGGGGGTAACTAGTTTTATAAGAATTCTAAAAATGAATGCACTCCTTTCCTCTAGATGCATTAGTACCTACCGTGGGCACTTTGCTAGGCCCTGGGGGGTGATCTAAACATAACATGCTCCTTCCTGCGAAGCTTACATGTGAGTGGGAGAGGTAGACAGTAGACAGGGAGCCGTGCAAAAGGTCAGAAAGAGCTGCTTTTGCATCCTGACTATGCCATTGCTTGGACCAGTCATTCCACCTCTGTGAGGCTCGACCGCGTCAGCAAAGTGGAGATAGAATCTCTTCCCTCAGTGGGTCTGGGTGATTGGAGGACCTGCAGGCGCCTGGGTGGCTCAGTGGGTTAAGCATCTGCCTTCAGTTCAGGTCATGAGGCCCTGGGATCAAGCCCTGCATGGGGCTCCCTGCTCAGCAGAGAGCCTGCTTCTCCATCTCCCTTTGCCTGCCTCTCCCACTCCCCCTGCTTGTGCTCTCTCTCTCTCTCTCTCTCTCTCTGACTCTCTATGTCAAATAAGTAAATAAAATCTGTGGAGGACCCATGCCTATCACAGTGGGCTGACCACAGTGGGTTGCCTTCTTTGGTGAACATTCATTCGATCATAAGAAGCCACCAGGCAACAGAAAGAAAGGGTGTTCTCACCAATAAAACCAACAACCCTGTGCTGTGTAACGCATCTTGGTGGACTGGGTGTTTCTGTATGTTTCTAGGCAGGAAACTTAAGGATGAATCCACAGGATTGAGAGTCCTTAAGGTTCCACTCAGTTGACAGTTCAACACCTCCTGCCCCTCTGCTAGGCTCAATAATTGAGTCCCCAGGGCCACTCTGGAGTTCCCACCATCACCAGCACCAGGACCACACCACCCAGGAAGTCCCTGGGACAAAAGCCCCATTTGCATCTGATGACAAGGGAGAAGAAGGAAGCTTGGAGTACTGACTTGCAATGAAATCACTTGCCAAGACTTGGATTTGTCTGCTTTTGCAGCTCCTGCCAGAGCTGCCTCTGAGCTCTTTCTGCACTGTAAAAGCCAGGCCCCTGAAACACTTAATTTGGGAATTAGGTACTGGCCCAGTGGCAGCTCTCCAGGTTGCTGGTTTGAGGCTGCTCCTGGTTCCTCCAAAAGTAGCAGTTCCAAGGGGCTGATGGGCTTTGTCACCTTGGGCCCACTCATTAGAGCCAGGGCCAATTACTGCCCTAGTCCTGGAAGGTGCACAGAACAGCAGCCTCTGCTTCTGGGGCTGCTCACGAGGCTGGGGTGTGTGGGCCAGGACCAAAGCCTTGGGCCCTCCCAGGCCTGGGAGTGGCAGCAGTGGGTGATAGTGAGGAACACGAGACTGCCTTGTAGGGATGACAAGGGCAGAACATGACTTTCTTAGCCTCCCCTTGGGACTCCCAGCTAGCTGGTGATATCACCCAGACCTGCAATTAGAAAAACAACCTCCCGAACCCATAGCTCTGCTAGTTAAATGGAGTTTAACCAAAGAATTTAGCCATTTTTATACATAAGCACATATATCCTAGCAAAACACACACAGTGTTATTTTTTTTTTAATTATAAAATGATTTTTCAGGCCTTGGATTTTGACACATGCTTCTCTCTCGGATTCCTTTATTCTGTGTCTTGACTGCCTTCTTCCTGCATGTGTAATCTCTGGCCACGTGGGCGACACAGAATGCCAGGTGTAGGCCTACAAATATCACCAGGAAGAAATGAGAAAAAGGTTGTGTTTACAGCTTCTTGATGTTTGTTAATACGGAAACACAGCCCTTTATGGTTTTTATCACCCTTGTGCCAGCACGCAGATTTATTGACTCCAAATGTGTCAGCCAAAATTAATGCACTAACTTATTTGAGAGGACACATATCAGTCATGATCTACATACACACAAAACTGCTGGTCCATCACAACCTATGTTGCGTGTACACCACCACAAATTAGCACTGATGATTTGTGTGTGTGTGTGTCCACGTGCATATGAATTAGGATTCACTGAAGCCCCAACATTGTGAATAGCACTATAGACAATGTACACAGTCTCCAGCTTTTCCAAGTTCCAAATTTTTGGCATATACCTATTCCTTCACTCATGCATTCCCCCTACGGATATTCAGGATCTCCTGTGTACTTAAACACTAAGAACAGGAAGGTGCCCTAAATTGACCTCACATGCTGGGGGCTGAGGGTTGGGGGTTGGGGTGGGGTGGGAAGAACAAAGGAGGAAGTCATTATAGCACATTGTGGCATGCACTGTGTTAAAAGCAAGACAACAGGCCCCAATGGAGTCACTTACACTAAGCCCCACATCATGAAACCTAGACTTAGTTACAGTTTTGGCTTCTCCCAGAAATGGAATCTTAAACCCCTCAGTCAGAGATCACCTCATTAGCACTAGGGAGTACCTGGCTGATAGACCCTTGCCATCCCCTATAGGAAAGTGACCTGGCCACAACCAATCTGCTCTTTGCTAGTACTACATCCTTGTCCCACTCCCTTCTGCCTAGAAGTCTTTCATTGTGTACATCTCCTTGGAGATGTCTGTCTGCTAGATGGAATCCTGCCCCATTCATGAATCATTGAATAAAGTCAACAAGATCTTTAAAATATACTCAATGGGGATCCCTGGGTGGCGCAGTGGTTTGGCGCCTGCCTTTGGCCCAGGGCGCGATCCTGGAGACCCGGGATCGAATCCCACATCAGGCTTCCGGTGCATGGAGCCTGCTTCTCCCTCTGCCTGTGTCTCTGCCTCTCTCTCTCTCTCCCTGTGTGACTATCATAAATAAATAAAAATTAAAAAAATAAAATAAAATAAAATAAAATAAAATAAAATAAAATATACTCAATGGCTCAGCTGGCTAAGCAACCAACTCTTGGTTTTGGCTCAAGTCATGATCTTAGGGTCATGAAATCAAACCCCACATTGGGCTGCATGCTCAGCTTGGAGTCTGCCTGAGATTCTCTCTCTCTCCCTCTCTCTGCCCCTCTCCCTGCTTGCATGTGCTTGCTTGCTCTCTCTCAATAAATAAACTCTTTCAAAAATTTTTAAAAATTAGGGGATCCCTGGGTGGCTCAGCGGTTTGGCGCCTGCCTTTGGCCCAGGGCGCGATCCTGGAGTCCCGGGATCAAGTCCTGCGTCGGGCTCCCGGCATGGAGCCTGCTTCTCCCTCCACCTGTGTCTCTGCCTCTCTCTCTCTCTATGTCTATCATAAATAAATAAATAAATCTTTTAAAAAATGTTTTAAAGATGAATCAGATGTACACAGTTGAATTTTGTCTCATTAAGACCTGTGATGAAAGTGCAGTCTACAAAGCAGGCCTGTGGGAGCACTTCACGTGGCGCAGCAGCAGCCAAGGGGTAGTCATACCAGACACACCTGGCCTCAAACACCAGCTTTTGTTCTTGCCACTCCTGTGGCCTCAAGTACATTTTCCTAACATCTCTGGTCTTCAGCTTTCTCATCTGTAAAATGAGAATAATAATTCCTACCTTCTATGACTGTCCCAAGCATTGAAGATGATATGTATGAGGCACTAGGCATCGTCAGTATTTTAAAATGGTAGATATAATTCACTTGAGTAAATCAAATACTACTGTAGGCAAAAGCATCTGACTGTAAAATGAACACCTGAATAGATGTGTTTAAAAGCAATGTTTGTGACACTCAGAAGCAGTTCTGGGCGAAGAAGGTAGAATTAGAGAAGCAGTTGGTGGTTGTGGTTTGTCTACACTGAAAGGAGCCTCATCCAACCCAACCCCATATTATAGATATAGGAGCCAGAGGGCAGGAGACATTACATATCCCTAGACCCCCGGTTAGGCTTGACCAAACAGTGGTCAGGCTCCTGTGAGTCCTCCTTTCCAGGAGACCTCATCCTGATGCCTTGCCGAGTTTGAGCAGGGATTCTGTGGAGTCAGGGAAAATCCTCTACCCCTGATTCCTGATCCCCTGGCTGCCTTCAGCAAGAATCCTATTAGGTTGGTTTAGCAAGAACTCCCCCTCCCCTTCATGTCTCCTCTTATACTTTTCCACCCACGAGCCCTCATTGTGCTCATTGGTTATAAACTCCAAGCTGTCTTTGCACACTCGCAGTTGAGACGGACCTCTCTCCCCATTGAGACAGTCTATCACAACAGTCCTGAGGGAAGTCTTCCTTACTGTTCTAACAACTGGCAGAGTCATGTTTTCCCCTTAACAAGGTGATGGAACTGAGGCTAGAACTCAAGACTCCTGACTCTCTAGGCCCCTAGAAAGGCCTGAGTGGGTCTAGTTTACTGAGGGGGAAAAAAACCAGCCCAGTAAATTGGCAGATGGCTAGATCTCCAAGAAACTGGGCAGGAGGCTCCAAGGAGCAGTGCCCAGGCTGGCAGGTATACACTGGACTCTGGCTCGGACTTCTATTTCTTGGCTTTTGGTGTCCATCTTACTTGGTTTTCCTGGGTGTCTGTGTCTGGTGGACTGAAACTCAGAGACTCTGCTTAGAGGCAGCTCAATGTAACGATCTTCATTCAGGATTATTGTGATAGACTATCCCAATGGGAGAGAGACATCTGTTCGACTCTGAGTGTGCAAAGATAGACCGGTGTTCCAGCTCATCTGAAGCAGCCCCAGCTGTTTGCTGAGGACCCTGCCACACCCAGCTGGCACTGGTGCCTCCCCTCCACCCAAGGCCGAGCCAGCCTCATGGAGCTTGTGAGATGCCACAGGCAGACATCCAAGTGGGAGGAAAGAGGTACTCTGGTGAAACAGGGAAGGTCAGGGGAGGAGAGCCCTGTGGGGACCCCCAACTGGGTGGCTTTCCCTGGGCCAAAGAGCACCTGGGCTGTGCCCCAAGCTGGGCTGTCTGCAGCTTCCCCCTAAGGAGATCCCCAAGCTACTAGCTTCCAGGAGCCCCCTGAGGACAGAGATTCTGAGGACAGAGTTCCTGGCTCCTTTTCCAGACCAAAGAATGTCTAGGGGCCCTCAGCCCCGGCCCCTCCTTGCTGCCAGCCTTTTGTGGGAGTATTTTCCCCAGCCCTCTGGAGCTCTGCTGCTCAGAAGAGGCACGTGGCTACTGCTGGCTCCCTGTGCTCCTGCCCTCCCCTTATCCCCTCTCCCCTACCAGGACCAAGGATTCCTGGGGCTATGGCATTGCCATGGAGACAGACTGGGGACATGCCACAGAGGGCAGACGGAAGCCAGAGAAACTGGAAGGACCTGGCAGGCTGGCTGCCCCAGGAGCCATACAGGCCCTGAGCCAAGCCCCATATTGAGTCTCTAATCCCCAAAGGTGGACTGAGAACAGATCCTTAAAAATCCTTCCCCGACCCCCCACCCCAACATGTCACAGTGAGGGGATTCACTTTTCTCTCAGGTCTTACATAATTACTGAACATCTGGAGGAAACCAGATCATTACTGACCAACGTCCAGATCGGAAAGCCCCAAGAGGCAGGCTTTGGTAGGGTGCAGTCCCACTGGGGGATGCTACAGCAGTTCCAAGGGTTGTCATACTGGCTTCTAAGGTGCCAGGAAGGTGAACTTATCACAAAAAGGTAAATCTGCAAGGCTCCAGGTTCCATGTTTGCAGATGTGTAATCCTTACAAAGGGCCCAGAAAGCTCCCTGGCACCATCATCATCTTCAAGTCCGTAAGGACTGGCCAGTTGGGCAAACCCAATGATGGGGCTCCCTGGGAGGCTCTGGCTTGTAATCCAGGGCACGTCTCGACTAGCCTCTGTCTGAGATCCCAGCTCTCCTTCTCTGCAGGGAGCTCCCTCAGCTCCCTCCCTCCACCCCCAGCAAAGCTGAACCCAGGGGTTCCACCCCCACCACATCAGGGAGCTTCTGGGGACACACGCTGTCATGATCAAGCCCTGGCCAGATGCAGGGGTCGCTGACTTTATCCCCATTTGCTAGTGGAGAACAGGGACTCCCACAGCAGATGGGAGTAAAACAAGAGAAGGGCTTACTTTGTGGAAGGTGCACTGAGAGGGTGAAAAGACTTGGGATTTGGACCTGCTCTGTCCCTGGAGACACCTTGTAGACTACTCTTGGCCTGCTGGAGCCTCAATACACTCACTTCTGAAATGAGAACATTAACACATAGGAGACTGAGTAAATGCTCACAGGATGAATGTTGAGTGAACACCTCCAAATCCCTGAGTTCCTTAGGACGAGATACTTTGTGTCTGCATCCAGTCACCGTCCTCCCAGTCCTGAGCCCAGGGCTACAGGGACCTCCGCTTTCTGGAACTCTGAAGGGATCCCCTTCTTCTCTCTTCCTCTGAACCCCCCTTAACCTTCCCCCTTACTGCCCACTGTTCCAGGAGGCCAGTGAATCCCAGTTAATCCCCAAGTCCCCATCATACTAATTGGTTTCTTTCTTGTCCTTACTTGCCGTCTAACCTGGGAGATGCAGCTTCAGCTAGGTGAGCGGCCAGCTGTCCCAGCGACAGGTGACTGGAAGGGAAACGGTCTTGCCTGGGAAGAGGCAAAGACTGTCTCCACGGACCAGGAACGAGCGAGTCAGGAAGCTCCCTACCATGGGCTGAACTGAGACCTCCCAAATTCATGTCCACCCAGAGCCTCAGATTCTGGCCTTTTTGGAAACAGGTTCCTAGCAAAGGCAGTACTAAGGTAACTACTTAAGGATCTCGATGGAATTCTATCAGGTTACGGGGGCCTTAAATCCAATAGCCGGTTCTGCACAGCAAAAGAAACAGTCCACAAAACTAAAAGACAACCTACAGAATGGGAGAAGATATTTGCAAATGACCTATCAGATAAAGGGCTAGTTTCCAAGATCTACAAAGAATTTATTAAACTCAACACCAAAGAAACAAACAATCCAATCATGAAATGGGCAAAAGACATGAACAGAAATCTCACAGAGGAAGACACAGACATGGCCAACATGCACATGAGAAAATGCTCTGCATCACTTGCCATCAGGGAAATACAAATCAAAACCACAATGAGATACCACCTCACACCAGTGAGAATGGGGAACATTAACAAGGCAGGAAACCACAAATGGTGGAGAGGATGCGGAGAAAGGGGAACCCTCTTACACTGTTGGTGGGAATGTGAACTGGTGCAGCCACTCTGGAAAACTGTGGAGGTTCCTCAAAGAGTTAAAAATAGACCTGCCCTACGACCCAGCAATTGCACTGCTGGGGATTTACCCCAAAGATACAGATGCAGTGAAACGCCGGGACACCTGCACCCCGATGTTTATAGCAGCAATGTCCACAATAGCCAAACTGTGGAAGGAGCCTCGGTGTCCATCGACAGATGAATGGATAAAGAAGCTGTGGTCTATGTATACAATGGAATATTCCTCAGCCATTAGAAACGACAAATACCCACCATTTGCTTTGATGTGGATGGAACTGGAGGGTATTATGCTGAGTGAAATAAGTCAATCGGAGAAGGACAAACATTATATGGTCTCATTCATTTGGGGAATATAAAAATTAGTGAAAGGGAATAAAGGGGAAAGGAGAGAAAATGAGTGGGAAATATCAGAAAGGGAGACAGAACATGAGAGACCCCTAACTCTGAGAAACGAACTAGGGGTGGTGGAAAGGGAGGTGGGCAGGGGGTGGGGGTGACTGGGTGATGGGCACTGAGGGGGGCACTTGGCGGGATGAGCACTGGGTGTTATGCTATACGTTGGCAAATTGAACACCAATAAAAAAATTTTCTTTTTTTTTTTTTTTTAATTTTCTTAATTAAAAAATAAAAATAATTATTAAAAAAAAATCCTATAGCTGGTATCCTTATGAGAAGAGGCGAGGACACAGAGACACACGAAGAGACATGGATGATGGGGAGACTGGGCAGAGACTGGAGCCGGGGGACGCCAGGAACCCTGAGAAGGTAGAAGAGGCCTGGCAGAGCCAAGGGCCCTCAGCGGGAACACGGCCCTGTCCCCACCTTGATTTCAGACTTCCAGCCTCCAGAACTACGAGAGAACAACTTCCTGTTGAGATACCCCGTTTGGGATACTTTGTTACTGTGGAAATGATCACATTCCCCAGGCTCCCTGAGCCCTACCATGTTTAAGGGCAGGTGGCTGTGAGCTCTGCAGAGGGCTGCCCACCTTCTATCTCCCTCTAGAGACCTCCACGCGCTGGGGCCCAGAGAATCCACACAGGCTTGCAGCCATCCTACACCATGTACTTTTCTTATTTGGGAGCCAGGCAAAAGTGCTTACAACGAAAGGCAGTGGTCATTTGATTTCTCCAGGCTACTTGCTCAGTTTCCCCCCCAGTTCCTTCAGGACACGATGGACTCATTTTTGAGCAAATCTCAGCCTGCTCTGCAAGAGGACCATATTCATGTGTTCATTCGTACATATGTCCACACACGCAACAGTGGCTTACTGACAGCTTACCACCTGCCGAGCATGTGCTCAGTGCAGAACACCGGAACCACCCCTCCTTGCTGCCCAGTGATAAGTTCTGGCTGGTGACCAAGGAGTCATCAGCCCACCCTATTCTGTTATTATCAATGACAATAACGTAGTGTTGAAAGGGCTTTTGCCCTTTGATACACTGAGTATCCACCTGCCTACAATCTGCTTCTCAGTGAGAAAGGAGAACGTTAAAGGCTCTGCTGCTCCATCCCTCAAAGCTGTGAGCCCCTCAAAATATGTAAGTACGGACTCGGTCCTGCGTTACATTCCCCTCATCTGTTTTTCCCAGGAGTAGAGCTGAGTAGTAAGGGCCACCAAATCAGCCATCTAGGACCCAGAAATTGGAAGAAAGGACAAAGGGTAAAATTAAGAACCTTTGATAAGGCCACCAGAGGCCCAGCAGTGCGGAAGACGCCCTCTCCGGCTGTCAGGCTTGGCAAGGGGCACTGGCTTGGTGACGTGGGAAGTCAGCGGGACGTTGCTGGCAGGCCCACTGTCTCAGTGTGGTCTGCGGTGGAACAGCCAGGGGACTTGGGATGCACTGCTTACCTCTCTGTGCACAGATCTCTCATCCGCACACCAGGGGTTAGTCTGGGTCCCTAAGGGTCTTTGCAGCCTTGACGTGCTGGGATCTCTCCAGTCTGCGTCAATTGCTGGAGAAACTTTCTAGCCTGACTTAATGCTACAGGGGCCTTCAAGGGTGAGCACAAGACAGTGCGTCCTCCTGTGTTATTACTGTGTAGGGGGGCGCAGGGCATTCCCCTGATCACACTCCCACCGTGTGCAGTGCAGTGGGCTGGTACCTGAGCCTGGGGAGGTAAGGGCTTCACTCCTCCCACGCGAGGAATTTCCTATCTAGTGGGAGAAAAGAGCAGTAAACGGGCAACTATAAATGTTATAATATGGCGTGTTAACTCTTACACGTCAGGGCACCTGGGTGGCTCAGCTGGTTGAGCATCTACTTCAGCTCAGGTCATGATCTCAGAGTCCTGGGGTCAAGTCCCACGTTAGGCTCCCTGCTCAGCTCTCCCCTGCCCTCTGCCCCTCCACCTGCTTGTGTGCTCGCTCTCTCTCTCTCTCTCCCTCCATTAAGTAAATAAATAAAATCTTTTGAAAAAAAGATTCATGAGAGACACAGAGAGAGGCAGAGACACAGACAGAGGGAGAAGCAGGCTTCTCACAGGGAGCCCGATGAGGGACTTGATCACTCTCTGAGCCGAAGGCAGATGCTCCACCGCTGAGTCACCCAGGTGTCCCTCTTAAAACAAAAAAACAAACAAAAACAAAAAAAAACAAAAAATCTTACACTTCATGTTATGGAAATATAAAGGAGGGCTCCCTAGCCCAGGCTGGTGGGACAATGTAGGGGGAAAACCAGGGAAGGCTCCCTGGAAGAAGTGATGTGTGTGCTCAGTTTTAAAGGCTGACTAGAAGTTAGTGTCTCAGGCCAAGGGCTGGAGCATTCAGGCAGAGAAAACATCCCCAAAGGCTGGACATGGTACAGTAAGCACATAGGAATGACAGCAGATCCATTTGCTTTTCTCTTCCTTGTAACCACCACCTCTTCCATCTCTCATCCACCGCTTCACACCCACTCACCACCCTCTGTTCGGCTCCCCCCACCCCCCATTCTCTGTAGAGCGAGTGAGGGAGCAGAAGAGAACGCCAGTGTGGTGAGACTGGAAAGATGTGTCTCTCGTCAGCCTCACTGACAGCACCACCACCACAGTCCTTCCCTGTCTCCTTAGCCTTCCTCTGCCTTCCCGTAAGACCCTAGTCCTTTGAGGTGCGTGCCACCGATCCATAACCCCTCATTCTGCCCGTGTCAGGGCCATCCATAGATTCCCGGCCACTTCCCTACTCCACAAAGACTCTGGCACCTCACTCCCTGTCCTGCACTCCAGCCCCTCGTCCTGCCATTGACCTGGGTGGAACCTACTTCCGGAACCTTGGCCTCTCAGCTCCTTGATGCCCTCATCTCCAAGGGCATGCTGTTCCCATGACTGCATCCTGGACCTTGTCATCACCCAGGACCACTCTGCTCCTCTTATACTCAGAAACTGGGTTATCTCCCTCTGTGACCTCAATTGTCCCAGCTCGTGCACTCAGTTCCTCCCAGGGTTCCAGTTCTCTGGCCTCATCATCGCCATCAGTTCGCTGCTTCCAGTCCCACATGCCCCAACCCCCAATATACTGGCTCAGATTTTTGGCCCGATATCCTTAATTGCCTTGCTTCATGGTCCTTAAATCATCCTTGGCTTCTCCCTTCCCCTCATCCTCCACAGCTCATCAATCAGCAAGTTCTTTTGAATTTTAAATAACTTTGCGAATCTCTCCTGTCTTTCTGTCTAGCCAGCTCCACTTTGGTCCAGACCCCCAGCACACCCGTACTGGATAACCAAAAGCCCTGCTGGCTACCCTTCTTTCGGTCTGGCTTCTGTAGCACCAGCTCTCTCACAGGGCACCCTCTGTGATTTTTTTTTAATGCAAATGAAGCTAATTGGGTTATTCTCCTGCTTAAAATCCAACCTGGTTTTTGGTTTCTTCTTGCCCTCAGGACAGAGTCTTCACCAGGCTTTAGAGTTCACAGTCTGGCCCCTGCTATGCCTCTGGCTTCACTGCACTGTCCTCAGCTAAAGCTCCATTCTTCAGTCCTTAGTTTCTTTGGGCTCCTTGGCTACTGCACGTTCCAACCCCAAGTTGGTGACAACAGCGTGTGGCAGAAGGGGCCCTGGGACTCTGCCATTCTCTCTTGCTGTTTGACATTGGGTTCTTCCAAAAAAACAACACCCAGGAGTCAGGTCCCACCTTGTCTGGTTTCCTCCTCTTGCAATGATGCCTTTCTTCCTTCCAGAAGAGAGATGAAATTTGGAGCATAGCCTGGGAAGGATCCTGTGGACATTTCAATGCCTCCTACTAATTATAATGAGAATAACAAAGTGAACTTTTATCAAGAGTTACCATGTGTCAGGTACCATGTGTCAGCTAAGCACTTCACATGCACGATTTATTTACTTCCCACAAACCCTATGGAGTAAGTGTCACGGTCACCCCTATTTCACGGAAGAAAAACCTGAATCTGAAAGGGTTATAGTAACTTGATTGAGGTCACAGAGCTGGTTACCAGCAGAACACGGGTCTGAGCCTATAGGAGTCTGGCTTCCAAGTTCATCCTCTGAATCACTTTGTTATCATTAATAGCTAGATGGGCAGGGGGTGGGTACCTCATTTTTTAAGAATTGATTTTGGGAAAGATGGGCTCAAACTGTTACGCTTTTCAAGAGTGTCAGGTAAATTATGCTTATCTGTACCTTTTAAACTAAGGATCAGCCCTGTTCCCCGAACCCTAAATCCCAGCTTCAAAGCAAACCACCCAGAGCTCTGTCCAAAGATAGATCCCAACAACTATTCTATCCTGCTTGTCTTCAGGCCCCCAGGCAGAGCTGGGCCAACATATCTGTGTTTCCTTGACAGCTCACCTTGAAGCAGTACCTTCCTCTCTATGTGTGTCTCTGATTGAAGCAGGCTCCAATATTCAATAACCCCTGACTTCCATGCCCTGCAACAGCTGTGAACAATTTCTAGGCAAAGGATAATGTACTTGTGGCTGAAGGTAATCAGAGATTGCTGCTTGAGGATGCAAGAGACAGGCATGAAGCATCTTGCTAACCCGCTGACACTGCCAGACACTCTTGCTGGGCTTCAAGAAACTGTGGCCATGGGGAAGTAAGCCATCACTCGTTCACCCACTCACACTCACTCATGCCACAATTTAAGTAAGTGGCTAGCAAGTGCTCAGCATCCTTTTGGGTTAAAATAGGTACTGGGGAAGCATGAAGGAGGCTCTCAGCCTCATGGGGATGACAAGAATCACACAATTGAAAGATTAGCATTGAGCATTCAGACAGCAATATAAGCACAGAGCGTCAGAGTTTTCCGGAGGCAGTAACTCCAGTAATTCCTAGCTCTGCAAGCCTGAATACATTTTGCTTAGCCTCTCTGAGCCTCAGTGGCCACATCTGCAAAATGGAGGTTGTTAACAGTTGCCTCAGGGGCTTGTTGTAAGGATCAGTAGGGATAGGGCATGAGAAAGTGATTTACAAATGCAAGAGATTACTATTGCCTCATGGGCTTTGAAAATTAAAAGGGAGTTCCAAAGGCAGAGTATTACTAATGCTCCAGAGGGAACAAGACAATTATTAAAAGTGCTTTAAAATGCACACAGACTATATGATCCCCCTCCCTTGAATGCTCTTCCCTCTGGTAGCTGCAAAATCCACTCCCCTCCGTCCTTTAAGGCTTTTCTCAGTTGTCACATTCTCAGTGACATTCCTCCTGACAACCCTACTTAACAATGCAAATGTCCCTCTCACCCCACACCCCAGCATGCCATATCACAGAGCCTTGATCAATTTTTTCTTTTCTCAGCTACTTATTGCCTTCTCACACACTCAGTCGTTGACTTTTTATATTTGTTGTGTACCGTCTTTCACCTTAAACTAGAATGTAAGTTCTGGGAGTGCAGGGATCTTTGTTTTTTTTGCTAACATATTTGTAACCAACATGAGTTCCTGATACATAGTGGGTTCTCAGTAATTTTAGTTCAATGAAAGAATAAAAAGTGAAATGCATGTGGATAGGCAGCCACCACCAGAAGACATTCAGGGAAGAGTGAGTACAGGAAGACAGACTAGAAATCAGCTGCCCAGTCGGGTTAGGACGAGGGCTGAGAGGCTCCTGACGGCCATGTGTGAAACATGAGCACTTTCAAAATCTCAAAACAAAATCAGGGATGCCCTTGAGGCTCACCAGAGGAGCTTGAGTCCAGTAAGAGGAATGTATCTTCTACGTGGAGAGTGAAGGGACTCCCACATCACTGCAGAAGAAAAGGGTGAATAACTTCACAGAGAATAATTTCAGAGTGTGTATTCATTTTCTATTATGTAATAAATCCTCCCCAAACTCAGTAACTTTGAACAACAAAAACTTATTATCTGAATGGGTTTCTGTGGGTCAGAAATTCAGGCAGCTCAGTTGAGTGGTTCCGGCTCAGGTCTCTCAGAAGGTTGAAATTATTAAGACCTTGGAAGTGGCCACAGTTATTTGAAGGCTTGTCTGGGGAGGAAAGATCTACTTCCAAGATGGCTCGTTCACATGGCTCGTGGTAAGAGGTCTCAGCTGCTTGCCATACAGACCTTTCCATAGGACTGCTTGAGTGTCCTCCTGACATGGCAGGTGGCTTTCCCCAGATGAGAGACTCGAGAAAGAATAAGGTAGAAGTCATGTACCTTTTATGATCATCATCTTCAGAAGTCACAATCTGTCATTTAGGTATTATCCTAGTGGGACACAGGTCTTCCTTCTTTAATTAAGTAGGAGGATAGTACATAAGAACATAAATACCAGGGAGTATTGAGGGCCATCTTGGAGGTTACACAGAGGTAACTAAGGCAAAATCCAGAAGGTATGGAGGGCAGCACAAGTCTATGGAAAGCAGTCATCACCTCTTACCCTATCCCCAGCTCACCAGAGAATACTGGCCAAAAGGCAGACTTTGTGCCATTGGTCATCCAGAGCAATCTAGGCCTTCAGTTATACGTATATATATATATACTCTCCAAGGAAAACTGTGTATGGAATTATCTTTGTTTCTTGGTGATGCTGATATCCTCTGCTTGGGATCTCAGATGCTAGTTTCTGCTTGTTGATCCTGCCATAAATGAACAAAAGAGCAGATCAGAGTCCAAGGAACAAATGACTATTACCTGACCAGAGGAAGATGACCAGGGAATGGAACAACTGCCATGCCCTTGGCAATCTCCTACCTTCCCTAAACAGTAAACCTTTTTTTTTTTTTTAAGATTTTATTTATGTTTTCATGAGAGACACAGAGAGAGAGAGAGAGGCGGAGACATAGGCAGAGGGAGAAGCAGGCTTCCTGTAGGGAGCATGATGTGGGACTCAATCCCGGGACTCAGGGATCATGACCTGAGCCAAAGGCAGATGCTCAACCACTGAGCCACCCAGGTGTCCCAACAGTAAACCTTCTTAATCAGCCAGAAATAGATACATCAATTAGGAAAGAGTCCTCTCCAGTGAAGGATTCGTAGAAAAGGAAAAGAGCCAAAAAGGGAGTAGCTTTCAGGATTGGAGAGTCCTAGGACAAGAAGCTATAGTGTTACATCCCTTTCTCAGGCAAGACCATCCTTCATCCAAAAAATGGGTAGCTCTTGCTTCTGTCATGAATGACCCCAAAAGATGGACGGCATGTTATTTGCAGCAGCTTTGAGGATCTTAATGTGAGGTTCTTTGGGCTTCTCAACCAGGGTAGAAGAAAGAAAAGTCTCCTTGTCCTTATGGATGGCAATTTTCTCCTAATTTTTGATGTTTAATAGGAAGTGGCCTGTGCCAGAGCGCACCATACCATGTTACAATGGCAATCAATAAGGGTCCAATGGAACAAACTGATGGGTACCAGAGGGGAGGGGGATGGAGGGATGGGCAGAATGGGTGAAGGGGAGTGGGAGATACAGGTTTCCATAATGGAGTGGATAAGTCATGGGGACAAAGGGCACAGCATGGGGAAAATGGTCAATGGTATGGTAATAGCATTGTATGGTGACAGAGGGCGGCTACGCTGTGGTGAGCACAGCATAACGTATGGACCAGCAACTCCAGCTCCTCTTGCTTGAGATGAGTAAGAGCTTCTGGCAGGGGAGTGCCGAAGATTATTGTGCAGATAAGTGGAGAGCATAAGAAAGAAATGTAAGCTTGAATTTTGTGAAAGCTTCAAAAACGTGCTTGATTTCAGAGATGCAAAATCAGGTGCTGAGTGAATGCAAAAGGAAAGCAGCGCAAAATGCTCCCCCTCAAGTTCCCGAATAATAACAATAATTATTATTACAGTTAACATTTATGGAGTGCTTACTTTTGTCAGTGACTCTTTAAAATGTCTTTACATCTACTGCCACAAGTAACTGCTGCAACCCAACAATCTCGGTATTAACATCCCCACTTACAGATAAGAACCCCGGGCAACAGAGGTCAGCCAGCTGGCCTAAGGTAACACAGCTAGAAAGTATTGCTGTTGGGAGCCAAATCCTGGGAGGCTCACTCCAGAGCCACAGGCTTAACTATGTTGTGTTCTAAGGGCTTAAAGAAGGGACCAAATGCTGGTAATGTGGCATTTGTAAAATTCATGGTGAGGTTCACTGACACAGGCTGGAAGTCTTCTAGCTTACTGGAAGATGAGCCCCGTTATCTGGTCATTTTAGTAGAGCCCTCAGTGCTGATGAACCTTAGGAATTCCAAGATAGTCGGCAGCATTAGAAATGTTTTATACCCGAAGAAACTGATGCACAGGGTAAGTGCCCTGCACAGGGACATCCAGGCCTCTATCACCTCTGTCCAGCAGAAAAGCAGGGAGCAGCCCATCCCCTAGGACAGCATTCATGAGTTAGTCCCAGATCCGTGCAGGATCCCAGGCCATCCCCCTCCTCCCCGCTCACCCTAAAATCAAGACGCTTAGTCCTGGAGATGTGACAAGTTTAGATCCTGTGGCAGTGAGAAAGCAACACCAAAGGCCAAAAGGTAGGCAGAAGTCTGAGCTGCAGCCTTTGCAACAGTTCCCTTCACCTCCAAGAGATATGAGGTGACGCATCACAGTTTCAGACTAGCTTCCCAGGGGAAGGGAGCCTTTCCGTGAGTCCACAGCTTCTCCTGCCCTCCCTCGAGCAAGAAGACCCAGGTGACTCTGCCTCCTTCTGCTCCCGCCCCCTCTCCTCTGTTCCCATTGCTTGCTAAGGTTCATTCCCAGTGCATTTCACTGAAGGAGTGAGACCCAGGCACAGAACAACTTCTCAGACGGTCCTCAACTTTAAGACTCCCAAGAGGTTATTTCACCCATTCTTCTCCTTCTGCTCTCTCCTCCCTTCCTGATCTCTCACGTGTTAAGGCTGCTGTCACTTCAGTTTATCAAAGAAAGTGCCTTGGTAGCCCTATTCTCCTCCCTTTTATTCTGTATGCCAATTACAGAGGTCAGAGAGGGCCATTGCTTTAGCATCGGACAGTCTGGCTTTGAGTCTCCGCCCTGCATCTTGGCCTTGTGACTTTGTGCAAGCCACTTACCTCTCCACACCCACACCTCTTCCTCTGGGGAAAGAGGGATAACGACATTGCCCATTCCACTGGGTGGTGACAAGATCGAGAGTCGAAATAAAAAACGCGTGGCAAGCATTCAGCACAGTAGCCTGCACACAGCAAATGCACGATACATGTTAGCTGTTGGGATGATGAGGCCAGCAATGGAGAGACTGGTGAGCAGGACCACTTGTCAAAAGCAGTCTTTCTAAGGAACTTTCCCAGACCAAGGGTTCCCGGGGAATTGCTAGTGATGTTGCTGCCTGGGGTAACAGGAAGGAGAGAAGGCAATTATACAGCGTGTAACAAAAATAATTTCATTTCTAATGCCTTTTCCCTGCTGAGCCACTTAGAATCCAAACAATGACAACAAGGCGGGGGTGGAAATGAGCAGGGCAGGCACGTTCTGAAGGAGCCCAGCGATGGATGGACAGGCCCTAGGACTCACTTTGGCTCGCAGACATCTGCAGGAGAGTGTCCTCGGGGCTGTGGCTGCTGCTCTGTGCCGAGCTGCAGCGCCCTGAAAGGCCTGACTGCCCTGGCTATAGGCCTATTGATGGGCCCCTGGGGGCTGAGTCTGCTTGACTTCCCTTCTATCCTCTGTCTGGAAGCAGGCTGACATCACTCAGAGTGCTCCAGGGAGAGCCAGGGGTCCTGTCTCCCTCCCCTACCCATCACTGTAGACAGCAAAGAATTCCCCTGTCTCCTCTTGGGAAACGTGAAAATCCCTGCAGGTGCCATCAGATTACAGCAAATTTGCCCGAACTGCCTCAAACTGATGTCTTCTACATACGTATTTAACATCAGCCTTTTCCAGGGACCCCCAAAGAGCCAACTTCTCCTCGGCTCCCATCCTCATTCACTGCCCCACACTCTCTTGGATCCTCCCCCACCCCTGTGCATCCTCCAGGTCCCTGAGTTTGGGACACCGCAGCAACATCTTCTGCCCAGGGGAAGAGGGAGTCCCCAGGCCCCAGGGCGTCATCTCTGGCTCCTCCCTGTACGCTGAAGCCAGCAGGAGCCTCTGCTCCTCTGCAGAGAAACATTCCCATGTCTCCCAGGGAAAGAGGAGGCTGGCCCTCCCAGGGGACATCCCAGCTGCCCAGGGTGTTGATTTAACCCATTTATCAGATTGAGGTGAAAAGGACAAGAAGAGGGGAAATGTACAGTCCACAAGGGCAAGTCTCTCTCCTTTCTCTGGACCCAAACAAGAACAAACCAAGTGGCTGAGTCTTGTAGTTTTACTCCTCCACCCACACGTACTGACACTATAATCAAGCTATTTTCCACACCTATGCATTTAAATAATACGATTCTATTGTTTAAAAAAATAAGAAAGCAACCTTCGATTACAATGGTGATAGGGACAGTGGAGAGGCAGAGGTGTATTAATGTTGGATTCTAACACAATTAGAGTAATTTAAAGGCTGGAGATAATATCAGCTTACCACCCAGAACTGGTAAATAAGCAACTTGTTCACCCTTGGTGGCTGCATTTAGTATCCTGGAGAGCTGGAGAGCTTATACATAATCCCAAAGCCAAATCTTGGCACCCTCCCAGGGCCACAAGAGGCCTGAGTGGGGGTGAGGGAGGGGAAATATGGTGCTGGGTTTAGCTAAGAGAGAGGCCATATACAGAGAAAGCTGAAACAAGCAGTGCCCTTCCTGCTGCCTGTGGCTTCCAAGCATTTCCTAGATGCAGGATGCTCTCCTGCTAAGCAGAGCTCCTAGCAGGATGGAGAAGCTTTGGTTGCCAAGCCCAGTCCCAGGAGCTTGGGACTAGAAAGCTTACACCACTCCTTTTTGGGAGCACTTTGGTAACGAGAGAGAGAGAGAGAGAGAGAGAGAGAGAGAGCCATATTTCTGGACTAAGAGAAAACCTGCCTTGTTTAGGGGCGAGGAGCATCCAGAATGACCTCTGAAGAGCCCAAATAATCTGAGGATTGAAAGTCCTGGTAACGATGTCCCAGGGGAAATGACACAGACTAAGCAGCCATGCTAAGTTCTTTCCAAGACCTCAAATCTCAGGTTACTGTCACCCCTGATATATAACCTGACTCTGGGAGATAGGGTTTGGGGTTCCAACATGATAAAATCTCAACTTTGAGTCTCCTCTCCTTTCCTAGTGGCTGAAACACCTTCACTGCTGGAGATTCATAGGTATTAAGCCACAAGGGAGGGAGAAATGGGGGTTTGGCAGGTCAGAAAATATGAGTCACTAGAAAAGACAGAGTTGGCTCAAGAAAGTCTCATTATCCTCTCCACACACACAAACAACCCCCCCCCCCAACACACACATAAACTGTGCTATTTTCACAGCCGTGCTTCTTCCTCAACACCAAAATATGACTTTCACTTGCAGGGAAGATGAAGACAGCTCTTTCCAGGCCAAGTCCACACGTCTTTCCCCTTACACATGTTTACTCAGGGACCAGTGGCCTCAGACCAAGCTAGCTTCAGCACATCAATCCCAGGTGAATATGAGGCCATATTTTTTGAGACCCTCAGTTCCCTTTGTTTCCCCTGGTAGGAGGAGGAACAGAGGGTTTCTCTCGAGTTCAAATTCTCCTACACCAGTGCACGTCCTAGACAGAAATAACCCAACCTTTCAGGTAAAGATAGAAAACTAGCCCACAAGCATCGTTACTGGCCTTATAATCACCCTTACAAGCTTGCTAGCTTATAGAGCACAAGAACTAAATCAATATAGCCAATATGTCACTGTCAGCAGAGCACGAGTGGCTACCAGCCGTGGGGAACATGACGTGCTACTAAGCTGAACTAATCACTCCTTGGCATTTCAGGAGCAGTTGAGTTAGCAGACCACAGCACCTACATAACGAAAGACGATAATTCCCCCAGAAAGGGAGGGTAAGAGGAACACAATGGGTTGGCCCCCAGAGGAGGGCAGTTACTATTTACACAGGTCAACCGAAAGCCATATTGGTGGTTATTAGAGGCCAAAAAAAATCTGTTTTAGAAATAAGAAAACATCCAGAGGATCCTGGAGGACAGGAGACCAGGCTACATACTTTATTTTGGCAAAGGGATTGAATCTGGAGGTGGTCCCTCCACCAACAGTCCAACACCTAAAGAACTTAATGTAATAAACTGCAGGTGGCAAAAGAGTCAATTATAAAGACCTTAATCACGTTCCCTCTAGTCAAAGAAGTATGAACTTTTATGAGAGATGATTTCTTAACCCATGTACTTATGGATCACCTAGAAATATTGTTAAAGCATACATTCCTGGGTCTCAGCTTGAGATTCTCATTCAGCAGTCCTTCAGAGAAGAACAACAACAAAAAAAATCCATTTTTAACCAGCTTCCCAGGTGATTCAGAGGCAGGGAGTTCATTAAAACAGAAAACAACCATTAGAGAAATGCTGCTCCGGACCTCTCCGACAAATCAGAATCTCCCATTTTCTTAGCACCTTTCATCCCCAGGCTGTGCAGAAAAGGCAGAAGGAACTCAGAATGTTCTTCACCAGACCAAGGCTGAGGTTACCCTGGCCCTCACTTGGCTGTACCTCTAACCCTCTCAAATGTCTGATTTCAGAGATAGCATCAATCCCTGTCCCCCTCCCCATCAGATATGCCAGAAATCTTGAACACTAAGTAAAGAAGTCAAAGGCAGGGGGCTGGGACCCAGCAAACCAGCCCACTAGTTCTCTTGCACCTGGTCACATTCACCAAGGCCTCTCTCTCTGCCCGCCCTCATCAAATAGCAGCAATAGAAGGAGACATGAGAAAAATGAATTATTTTTCAAGTGGTCCTAATGCTGCAAGATGAATCGGGGATCAGCAGAACATTTGCATCCCCGGGGGGTGGGGGGGAAATCACTGATCACCTAGTTCCTGGGAAGGAGTGAGGATTAGCCTGAAAGATTCACATCCCGGTCAAAATCCAGAAACGATAGGATTTTCAGAGGGAACTGGAGAGGGATTCTCAAAGCGTCTTGCACCTCACCAGCCTCAGGAGCCCCCAGCACAAAAAGTAGTGGGGTGTCAGGTGGGGCAACGTTACTTGCTCAGATAGCTTCCCTGTGGCTGAAAGCAAGGGCCTGTCCCTGCGGAGCTGCAGTGCTGTGACTCGTGTCCATGGCGAAGCCTGTTGTGTAGACGCACACGCACCCTCTTACCTCCGCTCTTCGAGAGGAACCACTCGCGGGCCTCCTGCGCAGACAGGGATGGGGACGCGCTGTCTGGCTCTTAGCGCTGCCTCTTGTCTCCGCACACGACCCTCTCGAGGCTCTTGGTCCATTCCAGAGTCGAAGGGTCGCCCTCCACGACTGCCCCAACCATCACCCCCACTCCCAGGTGCAGATGGGTCGAGAGCCCAGCCTCCGCCCCTCCCGGATCGGATCTCCAAGCGAGCGGCGGCGAGGGACGCGGGTTCAGCACCGAGGACAGCGGCACGCCGGGGCGCGGGAGTGGGGGCAGGAGGGCCTCCCCCTCCCCGGGCTTCGGTCCTCGCAACTGGAAAGTGTCCGGTCTCACCAATGCGGACTTGCCGGCGACCGCCCTCCTCCCTCCGCGGCGGTCGGAAACTCTGGCCGCGCGCCCCGGCGCCCCGGACGCGGGTGCCCGGTGCGCGGTGGCGGGGAGCCGGCGACCCTGCAGAGCCCGGGCGGCGCAGGGCTGGGCGGGGCGCTCGGCGGGGAGGCCCCCTGCCCCGATTCCCGTCCGGGCCGCGCGGGGGACGGCGAGGCGGAGGCCCAGGGGATGGCCCGACGGAGAGTCCGGGAGAGCCGAGCGCATCGGCCCGGGCAGGCGGGCAGGGGCGGCCAAACTTGTGGTCCCAGGCGCGCGCCGCCCGCCCCATCCCGCGCGCTTACCTTCAAGCCATAGGGCGCCCGGGGGCAGAGACGGCGCCGGCTGCTCGCGGCCTCCGGCTCCCGCCGCATCCACGCGCGCCCGCCCCCTGGCAGCCGTCCGGGCCCCGCTCCCCTCGGCGGGCCCCCGGCTCCCGGCCCCGCCGCGCGGTTCAGAGCCCCGGCGGGCAGCCGCTTGGCCGGCTCCGGCCCGCGGGGAGCAGTGGCCCTGCGGGGCGGGGCGGGCGGGGCGGGCGCGGGGACCGGGGACCGGGGACCGGGCGCGGAGGCGGAGGCGGCGCGGTGCGCGCGGGAGGCGGCCGGTTCGGGCACTGAGGCCGGACGGCCTCGCGGCGCGGGAGCTCCGGGGCGCGGGAGGGGGGCGGGGCCGCCCGGGCCACGGGGCACCCCGGGCCCCGCCCCCGGGACAGGCTCCGCCCCGCCGCCCTGTGCGCGGGGGTGCGGGCTCCGTGCGCCCAGGCCCGCGGGGGAGGCCGCCAGCCCCGGCTGGGAGGCGGTGGGCGCCGGGCGGGCACGGAGCGGTCGTCGGCCGCCTGCGCTCGCCGCGTTCCCCCAGCGTGAGCCGGTGCATCCGGGCGGCCGGTGCATCTGGCCAAGCCCCCGCAGCGTCCGCCTCTCGCTCCCTCCGCGAAGTCCGAGGGTCGGGGTCGGGGTCGGGGCCCGCCCATCCAGGGAGCCGCGGAAGGAGGAGTGGTCAGGGCCTCGGTCCCTTTACGGACCTGTGGTCTTGGAACCTTGGGCGCGTGCTTGACTCTTTCAGGGGAAAACCTGCTTGGAGTTGACCTGAAGCGGAAATTCCGAAGGGGGCCTCGGGGGCTCCAGCCCGACGGGAGGGAGCTGCAGTCTTCAGCAATCAGTTCTTGACTGTGCTCCCTCTGCCAAGCTCTGTGTGGGATTCCAGGGTCCCAGAGAGGAGTACGCTAGGTCCCAGCTCCCCTGTCCCACCGAGGCGAGGCGGTGGAGACCTCCAGGAAACACCTGTGGCGTAGCACAGCACCACAGCACCCGCGGCTCAACCGTGGGGCCCAGTCGAGGGAGACCTCGCCGGCAGGGCACTGCCGTTGAAGAAGCAATCCCGTCCCCCGGGCAGAAGGCAGCGCCCCATCCAGGCAGAGGGAGTCGCATGGACAAAGAACTGGGTGCGCACAGCCCACCATCGGTCCATCTCTGCGGAGGCGAGCCACTCTGCGCCCCAAGATTAGGTTTGTATTTCTTCCAGTGACCCTCACGATCACAGAAGGGCCTGAGCACCCCTCTCGCCCTGCCAGATTCCACAGAGACCCGGTGCTGGGCCAGTCCCCAGTCCGTCCGGGGGCAGACCAGCACCTTTCTCAAATACAGCCATCTCTGGAGGCAGCTGGGGAAGGGGAGCAGCTGTAAGTGAGCACATGGTGCCTCTCCCCCTGCCCCCTGCCTTTGGCACTATCTTGTGGATCTGGCCTGGCCCCCATCCACGCAGGTTTGATAGAGAGATATTCCAGCAATCAGGAATCCCAGCATTTCCGAAATTGGCTTTTATTTATTTATTTTTTCCCGAAATAGGCTTTTAAAGCAATGAAACATTGCAGATATCATCGGTGTTTCCCCTCATTTACCCCTAGGCCATTCTTTCCCAGGTTTAATCCACTTAAGGAAAGAAGTGGTGCCTTCTAACCCAGCACCTCTGTCCAGCCAGCCAGGGACAGCTACCCAGTGGACAGCCACCCCCTCTCCCGACCAGTCAGAGGACCTGGACTGGTGTCCCCACTCTGTCACATACCAGTTGTGTGATCTTGGCTACCAAGTAGTTTACTGTCTCCGAGTCTCACTTTCTCCATCCTTCAATTGGGGCTAAGAAGACCGTTCTCTCTGGCAGCATGGAGGACAGTAGAGGAGGAAATGTTAGACAAACTGTAATCTGGGCACCCCCCTGGCTCTGGAGTGGAGGGGGATAGCCTGGCTCACTCAGGAGGCAGAAGGGGAGCAGCATGGCCTCCATGGGGGGCACCAACGCAAGGGCACCATCGCTCCGTGCTGCTGCTTTTACCCCAATCTTGCACGGCTGAGTGGATTTCATGCTGGCTGTGAGTGAGACGGATGGATCTTTAGTTTTCAATTAGCAAACGCCTCGCTCTTTAAACAAGCAGCACAGCAAACAGATGCACAGAGTGATTGATGACAGGGAGCATCTGCGGCCAAGCGGCAGGCGGCTTCCTGTAGGCTCCCACTTCCCAGGCTGCCAGGGCCCTCTGGAGGTCATTCGGCGCCTCCCCTGCCTCCCGGCTGAACTGTATCCAGTCCAAGTAGGCCAGGCAGGGGCAGGGTGGCCCTTTGCCTTCTGGCTTTCCTGGAAAGGGGGGGACACAAGAGCCCTTTTGGCGTTCTCATCTATATGTCCCTGGGCCTCAGTCAGGAAATTTTTCCTGATGTGCTACCTAAATCTTTATCTGTACCTTTCTATTCAAAGTGGTGAGCAAATGGCCCCCGCCAATGGGTGTTGGGGGTAGAAGATGGGTTGAGGCAGGTGGTGGTTTTGTTGGTCCAAGGTAAGGAGCAAACAAAGGACTGGGCCAACAGAGAATGAAGAAGATCTAGAACTTTCCCCCGTGCTCCAAGAGCTACCTCTGAGGTAGAGAAGGAGGCCTGGATGGAGCTTGGAAGGAGAGTCCCTTGCTGGCTTCTGTCAAACTCTGATGTACCCAGAGACTGGTGCAGCCCCCCTTCTGAAAATTCTGTAGCGAAACCAAGGGAAATGCCATCACAGGGTGGGGGGGGGGGTGCAGTCAGAAGCAGAGCAGAAATGGAGTCACATGGGACTTCATTCATGTCTAAACTCAGGGACCTTGGGAAAGTTCTGAGTATTTCTGATCTTAGGTTTACTCAGCTGTAAAATGGGGGTAGAGATCCATACTGCAGTATCAGCAGGAATGACAACCAATACATATTGGTGCTCTGTCCATGTTTGCCCATTTTCCCCTCTTACAGAAGACTTCAGCTAGAGAAGCACTGAAGGAAATGCAAACACCCTCTGTGTGATGTTCCAATTCTAGATTTCTTAACCTACTTTGCAGATGAAAACTGAGCCTGTCGGGGCACCTGGGCCATTCATTCAGTCGGTTAAGCGTCTGCCTTCAGCTCAGGTCATGATCCCAGGCAGGGAACCTGCTTCTTCCTCTCCCTCTTGTGCTCTCTGGCTCCCTCTCTTTCTCTGTCAAATAAATAAAGAACATCTAAAAAAGGAAGGAAGGAAGGAAGGAAGGAAGGAAGGAAGGAAGGAAGGAAGAAAAAAAAGAAAAGAAAGAAAGAAGAAAGAAAGAAAGAAAGAAAGAAAGAAAGAAAGAAAGAAAGAAAGAAAGAAAGAAAGAAAGAAAGAAAAAGAAAAGAGGGGGGAGGGAGGGAGAGAAACAAAGAAAAGAAAAAAAAGAAAACTGAGCCCCTGGGGTTTTTTTTGTTTTTTTTTTAATTTATTTTATTTTATTTATTTATGATAGGCACACAGTGAGAGAGAGAGAGGCAGAGACATAGGCAGAGGGAGAAGCAGGCTCCATGCACCGGGAGCCCGACGTGGGATTCGATCCTGGGTCTCCAGGATCGCGCTCTGGGCCAAAGGCAGGTGCTAAACCACTGCACCACCCAGGGATCCCTGAGCCCCTGTTTTTAAGGTCCAGTAATTTCTTCTTCTCTCATCTTCCCATCTTCTGTCATTTAATTTTTAATCCATTTACAGAGAACTCTGAGAACGATAAGGTGGCAGTCCTTCTGACTCAGAGGAGGTATTGGGCAAAAGGAAAATAAACACACCCTTTTTATACTTTGTTATTTCTCTCCAAGTGCCCAAAGCCTTCGAGAGATGCAGGAGTCTTGGTCACCGATGCTGCAGAGAGTCACGGTCCAGTGCAAGGCCACCCCAGTGAGGGAGGGTAGGACGCCTGAGGAAGAGGTGGGAAGGAGACACAGGTTTGGGGTACGGTCTCCGACCAAGGCAGAAGAGCAGAGAGTGTTGACCTCTGCATGTGTATTCACCCTTAGAGAATGATCTCCTTCCTGGAAGACTGTTCTGGGCTTGTGCATGTCTGTGTGAAATAGACATTTGTAGATAATCGTTGCATCCTCCTATTTGGGAACAGTAAAGAATACAGGTGTGACCTACTTTAAGAAAGTCTACTCTATAATTCTTCAGAATTACAAAACAGATATAAATGTAAGCATCTATATTATAAACTTATTTAATTGCTTATCGGGAAGAGGGCATACAAATACACACTTATTTGGGACACCTGGGTAGCTCAACGGTTGAGCGTCTGCCTTCAGCTCGGGGCGTGATCCTCAGACTGGAGATCATCAAGTCCCGCATCGGGCTTCCTGCATGGAGCCTGCTTCTCCCTCTGCCTGTCTCTGCCTCTCTCTGTGTGTGTCTCTCATGAATAAATAAATAAAACCTTTAAAAAATGCACACTTATTCATACACCCATATTCATAGTAGCATTATTCACAGGAGCCAAAAAGTAGAAGCAATCCGAGCGTCCACTGAATGGTGGATGGATAACAAAATGTGGTCTGTACATACAATGGAATAACCTGGCTACAGAGTGCAGCTTTTCAGCACTCAGAGACAAGTCATAAAGTAGAAGAGGGGTGTGTTTATTTCTTTTTGCCCCATACCTCTTCTGACTCAGAAGGATCACCACCATATCATTCTCAGGGGCATTGCAAATGGAGTAAGAACAATCCTGTCTCTTGCAACGAGATGCATGAAACTTGAGGGCGTTACGCGAAGTAAAATGATCCAGTCACACAAGGACAGATAGTGTATGATTCCACATATATATTCCACTTCTAAAGGAGTCAGGGCGGAGGGGTGGTTGCCAGGGGCTGGAGGGAAAGAGTAGGGAGTTTGTATTTAAAAGGCACTAACTTTCAGATTGGGGAGACAAAAGATCGTGGTGGATGGGTGCATACAATGTGAATGTATGTCATGCCACAGAATGACACACTTCCTGATAGTTAACATGGTAAATTATGTGCTGCAATTTTACTACAATAAAAAATGTAGAAACCTTGTGTTTCAGTGGCTACTGTAGTTGCTCTATGTGTGGAAACAAAGCATCTTGGAAATGAGATAGATGGGAAATTGATGGAACTTAAAACAATCCATTTATATAGAATTTGTGAAGTTGTGTTTGAGGAAACACAACTGGTACTGCCTTGGATTTCTTCAGACTTCTTTTTTTAAAAGATTTCATTTATTTAATTGACAGAGAGACAGAGAGAGAGAGCACAAGCAGGGGGAGCAGCAGAGGGAGAGGGAGAGGCAGGCTCCTCACTGAGCAGGGAGCCTGATGTGAGGCTAGATCCCAGGACCCTGAGATGACCTGGGCCGAAGGCAGATGCCTAACTGACTGAGCCACCCAGGCACCCCTCTTCAGCTTTTCTGTAGAGGTTAAAGCACTTTGTCATCAGTTGTCTCATTGACCTTCTAGTAAGTAGCCTTGTGATATCGAGAATATCATTAATTCCAGAGAGCCTTGACAGGGTTCTTAAACCTCCCCACCTTCCAGAAGGTGGGAGCAGACAATTCAGATGATAATTTTCCAACAGTTTGCAAATGCGAGGACCATTCCACCACTCAGGGTTTTGAATGGAGTTGTGCAGTTTGGGGAAAGCTCTCAATAGTGAAGAAAAGCTCAACCCAGGCTTTCTGCATTGAGGGTGAGCGAATCAGGAGCCTATTTTTAGTCTCTAAGCCAACCAGCAGCATTTGGGATTCTCTTCCTCACAACCTGCTTCTCTGCATGTGTTTGCTGTGGTGGAGGACTGTACCCAGCTGCTCATGCCCTCTCTGCCTCTGATATAGTCAGGGTACATCAGGAAGGGAACGTGGACATAAGAAGCATACAATCTGGGGAGTTGAAGCAGAAAAGGAATTCAACAAAAATACTGTAACAGCTCACAGAATCACAGGGGAGATTAGAGAGCCAGGCTTGTAAAATAGACAGGAACAGAAGAGCTTGATGCTATTAGGTCTTTAGCTGAAACCAAGCCTACACAGCAGTCCAGTGAGCTCAGTTGCTGTAAGTAAACCAGCGCACCAGATGTGGCAGGGCCACTGCTGCTGGCATCAGACCCTGTATCCCCCTGGCGCTCCCTTACGCTGCTTCTGAAAACTGAAAGTTGTGGCTACTGGTGCAGCCTCTAGAATGGATGCTCCACTCTCCCTGCCTCTGAGTCATCAGCTCTTGAGTTGAAACCTGGGGCATCTGCCCATCATGGAGCTGACCAAGAACCAACCAGTGAGGGGTCCTCTGGCTTAGGAAAGAGGCTTATGGAACCAAGCAGCAATAATCCCTAAATCCCAGATCCAAAGGAAGAAAGAAACCAGAGTCCTGTCCATCCCACTTTCTGAATGCCACCCAGATCTGTCCACCCTCTCTGCCACTCACTCTCCACCCTCGCTGCCATCACCCCAGTCCAGGTCACCACCATCACCTCAGGCAGATAATGACCAAAGCCTTCTCCCGACCTCCCACCTCCAGCCCATTTTCCACACTGCACAAAGATGCTGTTTCTAACACATAGATCCCATCATGCCTCCCCTGCTTTGAACACCCCAAAGTCTTTTCTGTCATCTTTGAGATGAATTCTAATTTTGTTAAAGTAAATTAGAAGTCTTCCATATCTGTCCCCTGCCTCTGTCCCAGCCTCAGCTCAGCCCTCTCAAGTGTATGATCAATGAATGAATACATGAGTTTGGGAAATGATCTGCTCCAGAGTTTCTCAAAGGTCAGTCCTTGAATTGGATGCCATAGAAAGACCCGGGAAATGAAGAGAGAAAACACAGATTTGATCTACTAAGTCAGAATGTAAGGGCAGGTGTTAGGGTTCTGTATTTCTAAAACACCGACCAGTAGTCGGTGAACCAGTAGTGGTCTAAACCACAGACCAGTAGTCTGGCTGAACACCAGCCAGATGGGGAGTCACTAATTTAATCTGTACCCCTCATTTTCATTACATGGGAGCCGAAGCCCAGAGAAGTTTAACACTAAGGGTATAGAAAGCCAGTGTGTTGTTGTAATGAAGCAAGACGTGGAGCCAAGTTAACCTGACACATTTAGTGTTATATATATCATTATTGTGCCACATAATAATTAGGCATAAATAGTGGGTAAGTAATTCAGAAGAAGAACTATTATTACAGTGAAAGAAACCAAGTACTTGGGGTCCACCGGGGAGGAAGGGGAAGGGGCCACTGGGAATGATGGGGGTGCCTCTGTGAGGTCTCGTAGAGGGTCTCCAGGTCTGTCACCTGGGCTCTGACGGATCTGATGGCAGGTGGGTCTGCCCACAGATTTGGGGAGCCGGGGGGGAGCTGGGTTGCTGGGAAGTGATTCAAGACAAGCCCTTAAAGACGGGAGAAAGACAAAACAGCAGCTGGCCCCTTCTTCCAGTGAGGGAGAGATCATGGGAAGAGGGAAGAGAAGCAATTGTAAACCTGGGTCCTTCAGCTGCAGGACCAAACTGAGGGATGGGTTTAAAGAAATGCCTTCTGCCTACTTTCAAGTAGAAGCATCTTCCTCACACATCAGAATTGTCCATTGTGTTCTAGATGCACGTTCCAGGTTCCCGTCCAGGGCCATGCCCACACTGCTCCCTTCATCTGAAATGCCTGACCCCAGGAATTCCTCGCTGGTCTTCCCAGGCCCGGCTCCACTAGTTGTGCTCTCATCTGGCTTCTCTCTGCCTCTGCCTCTGCCTCTGCCTCTGCCTCTGCCTCTGCCTCTGTCTCCCTCCCCTTCAGGCCCCACCAGTGGTAATAGAGTCCCATTATCACGAGTCCTGAGAGGCTGCATTATCCTTTCTGGTTTCTCTGCACCCTGCCTCCACTTTTGTAACAGTCTTCTTTACTAAACTCTTCTCAAATTACCCCATTTGAGTGTGTCATCTGTCTCCTGCAGAGACTCAGGCTGGTAGAGCACCCGAAGTGAAAACCAGGCTTCAGGGCAGGGGCTGCGGAGAGCAAGATGGGATAAGAGGAGTCAGTCATGGTCAGGAACAAGAACCAGGGACAGACCCCTCCACAAGACCAAACAGTGCTGCAGGTGTTAGAAAGCTCAGTAGAATAAAAAGCAGTTCCAACTAATTCCAGTGAATAGCTTCAAGGCAGTAGAAGAATTTGGCTCTATTTTTGGCTGTCCGCCATCCAATCCTGCTCCCCCTTTGCGGGAATCACCTATGGGATTAGTGACCATGAGTCTCACCTATAACTTAAAAGAAGGGTCTCTCCTCACCCCACCACCTGGTAGGCAGGCCATGAACATGTGACCTGGGCTCAGCCAATTGGATGCCCTCATCTCAACTTTAACCCTGGAGCTGTGACTCTACAGTGAAAGATCTCTAGGGTCCTTTGTGGGGTGGCTGGTGTGCCCCGAGGTGGCTGTATGGATGCTGTGTCTCTTTCCTCTCACCACACCTGCCTTGGTGGCTGCCTGTCTTCTAAGTTTAGGTCTTTGTTCTGGGGAGCCCACCATTGTCCTCTACTCAATTTCCTAACCTGCTTAAGCTAGCCAGGATCCATTTCTGTTGACCACACCAAGGACCGTGACACATGACTGGCCTAGAGCTCCCTAAAAGGACTCAGGCGGGATGCCCTGAGCTGAGGTGAGGTTGGCCTCAAGGTTGGTCTTCGGTTTCCAACACCAGCCCACAGTAATCCGCAGCCTAAGGGACTGTACCTTCTGGATCCTGCCAGGTCACTCCTCCTAGCTTACTTTCTCTGGCTGCATTAACCTCCCAAGCCTCGTGTACAGCATTGTAATAACCAGCTCTCCAGCCCTCCCAGACTACAGAGTCTCATTGGGAATTGGATGGACACGCTGGAGGCATGGGACCATTCTGGTTTGGCTTGAGCACTGCTCAGTGACCAGACTGTGGCAATCTGGACAGAAATTAGACCTGGATCAGATGTACAGTTGAAAAGCAGCAAAAAAAAAAAAAAAAGAAAAGCAGCATAACCCAATGCAGAGGGGGAAAGTTTCCTGCCTAGCTAAAGGCTCTCAGGTGTTATTTAAACCTCTTATATGAGGGAAAGTCTCCTTCTACGACTGTACACAGTGAAATATGGTAAGATGACATCCAGTGGTCTCGATCTAAACACCTATGTACAAATAAAGACTGGAGTTGACTTCAGCTGACTAGTGCTGCCTGACACTGCCTGGCTTTCAGGCTTTACCTCCCTTTGCTCTCCAAACATGGGGCCATTGGACCCCCACTGTTAATACTCAGTGTCTACCCCCAGTCCTCAGGACCATCCTGAGTGACATAAGAGGGAGGAACAAAGTCTTGGGAAGAAGCACTACTCAGTATCAAGGCCTTGGCCTTTGGGAGCTTCAAATCTGGACAGAGAGGATGCAGATGAGATGCACAGTTACACAGTCAAGGGCTGCTTTCAGTAAGAAACTGTTCCTCTCATAGTGGGACAACCCAGCACAGCCAACCGTGAGGTCATCTGACTTAAAAAGTTCTTTCTCAGCTGAGATCATTATGATGCACTGGACCAATTAGACTGTCACTCTTAGGAATTTTAGCTATACATTCTCTAGAAAGAATTTTTCAATTGGCCCTGGGAGCAGAAACTGATACAGGGGGAGACTGGGGGAGGCAAGGACCATGAGCAACCACAACTAAGTGTCATTTATGAGTAAACTAAATTACAAGTAAGCCAAAGACAGGAGAAGAGTGAGAAGGTTGGTCCCCAGCCCGAGAAGCAGATAAATCCAAGGAAGCCGACATGTGGGGTAGAAGACCCTTGAGTGAAGGTGAAAGCTGCTGAAAGTGGCAGCTCTCCTGATCCCTGGAGTTACTTGGATTTGGCCCAGTCTTCTGATTCTAGTCTCTGTAGAATCCAGCACCACTTCAGTTCTGTTCTTCTTGCAAGGCCTGGTTGTTAAACCCTCCTTGGGACCCATGAGACTTGACTGTGGGGTTGAGATTTCTAATTGTCTCCTTTCTGTGTTCTTTATAACACTGCTTCCCTCAACCCAAACACACATGCATACACTGACTTAAACTCAAGTTGACCCAAGAAAGCCTCCAATCCTTTCCATCAGAAGAGCCTCACATCGCCTAAACTGGGTCCTTGTTCCAAACAGTGGTTTCCTTCCTTCTCCCTAAGTGCCAGGCCCTTCCGCGGTGCTCAGATCTGGTACTCTGAACAGGGATCCCTGCCTGGCCAACCTCTCCCTCTGGGAGCTCTAGATCTCCTCCACTGCTGTCAACTCAAGGTCAGACCTGGAAGGGGTAAAATAAGACAGCAGGACCCTGAGACCCAAGAGGGACAGGCAGCAGTGTACTGACATCTGACAGGAGACTGAAACCCAAGGCTGGAGAAACCCATGAAGTCTACCACTGACTCTTTCCAATCACCTCCATACCCCTGAGGCATCCCCTCTCTGGCTTCTCCAGCTCCACCGCTCACCACCTATCTCTTCCAAGATGGTCATCACCCTCAGGACTCTTGGGACCCAAGCCACTCTAACCGCACCTTCCTTTTTGGTATGGACAGTCCCCCTCTCCTCTCAGATCAACACAGAATAAGTTGGTATTTTGCAAAGAACTAGGAGAAAACCAAACACAGACCAAATGGAAAATAATGAAAAGGCCAAGCAAGACACGTCCTGTTTGTCGAGCACACAGGCTTCATCCCAGGGTTTTTGAAGGCTCACCTCAAGTCACCTTGGCTGGTACAGGTTTGGCTACATCTCCAGGGTCGGCTTGGCCCAGGGGCTCTGGGTCATTTCCAAGATTGGCTCCCTTGCCTCTCTACTCCATGGGGTCTCTCCAAACCTGACAGGGCTGCTCTTTAATAGCCATCACTCTTGTTACTGGAGACCCTTGGCGCTAGACCCTAAGCTCCCTCATGTACTCCCTGGGATCCAGGCTATTCTTTCATTGTCTTTCTCCACCAGCAAGTTTTCTAAGACTTGAGAAACCCGCCCTTGCCCCTGATCCAAGTCTAAATGTGCCAATCACCATTTGGGAAGAAAGAAGCAAACACTTCCCAGGGACTCACCCTGCTACAGGCACTGCAGTTTGCACATTGGCATTTCACGTAATCCTCACGACATTCAGATTTCACAGATGGTGAAACGGGCCCTGAAAGTGCTGGAAGAGAGAGAACCAGAACCAAAGCAAGGCCCCTGAAACCCCACACCCAGTGTTTGGTCATGCATGTCCTCATCGAGCGTCTACACCAGGGATAGCAAAGACGCTTCATCTCACGTACCAGTTCAGATCGACTTGTGACTGCCTGGAGTGTCTAGAGAGGAGGATTATGAAGCCACATCTGTGCTCAGTGGGAGAGAGGATCATGATAAATGAGAGATGTCTGATGTGGGGAGAACTGGAGAGAGTGACAGGCATGTGCCATGGAGCTGCTGCCTGTGATCCAAGCCATTTTTGTGGCAGGTGCCTTTGTGGCCAGAACCTCTCTGCCACGTGGAGGAACATGACTCTTCTCGGGTATTCAAGTCTCAGCTTTGCTCTTGACTCACCACGCGACCTCAGGCAAATCACCACACCTCTTTGAACCCCAGCTTCCCTGTCAGTAAAATACAGCTGAGCATGATGCTTACCTCCAAGGCATCAGGAAGTATGAGTTGGCATAATGTGTGTAGAGCCCCGGCACAGCGCCTTACACACCGTGAGCACCTGCCAGATAATGGTAGTAGTGGAAGGTGTTACTGTTGCTGGCCATCATGCTCTCCGGGCAGGAGTGTCCACATGGCTGCATGCACCAGCTCCCCATTTCTACGACCTGCCACAGTAACTAGTGCCCAGCTTGCTCCAAGTCTGAAAAAGCTCCAGCGGGCCCACACTCTCCTTCAAGTGCCATTGGGTTGGTGGCAGTCCGTGCTGGCTCTGTGTTTACCATGAAGTCCCTCCCTTTCCTTTCCAGTCCACCGTTGGACATTTCAAATCCTCCATGGGCTCTGCCACCTTGTTACTGTGATTACATGTCCTGATTGTTTCATTAAGTCCCTTTTCATAAAGAGGCGGGTGAATACCTTGTAGAACACGGAAGCTAATTATCATTTTAATTGGAGAGGATGACCTGGTAAATAAAATGTGTAATTTAATTAATTACCAAGGTATACACGCTAAAGGTTAAGGAGGAATCAAAACCCATAGCCAAAGGTGTTGAAGTTTCTGGACAGAGGATTCCCAGGCTCTGGGACCTGTAGGGGACAGCCTCTGTGGCAGAGACCAGAAGAGTAGACCCATTGCCCTTTCCGATCAGGGAGGAGGTAGCTCATGGATTCCATAGTGGGTTGTTGTTGGTTTGTTTGTTTTTTACATTTATTCATTTAATTAAGCATTTCTTAAGGGCCTCGTGCTTTTCTAATGAGTTAGGGCTGCCCATCCTCCAGGGATATCTATTGTTTTTCCAACATGATGAGAGTCCTAGGAACAAATTCTCCTGGATTTGGATGCCCTCTTTCCAGAAACACCTGGTACCTTCTGTTCCCAGCAGACAGACCATGCTTCACATCCACATCGTTTTTGCCTTGCGTGGGTCTCCCCTCTCTCCTATCTTGGGCTGCCTCTGTGGCAAAGTAATCCCCAGGGTTTCCTGTAGAACCCACTCCAGTGAACAAACTTTCCTATTCCCTTGCATCCGCCGCCATCCGAATGGCTCTTTTTTTCCCAGCTTAATGGAAACTTGGCTCTTTCCCCAATGCTGCTTCCCCTGCAGGCTTCTCCATCAAGCATTGCTATCTTTTCCACAACCCAGAAATGTCTCCATTGGGAGGTGGTCCCGGATGCCGCGTGTCCTCTGGGAGCCCATGTCCCTATCCTGCCATCACCCTGTCTTCTCCAGGACCCCACCACTTCCTGCCTCGCAGGCCCCTCCATCCCCAGCTCTACGGTGCTCTAGTCATCTGCCTCCCCCTGCTTGGTTGGATGGCTCTGCTGTAGTTGGTGTCTGTCGCCTCCCCTCAACCCTCATGGCCACAGCCTGGATTTGGTCAGCAGCTGGCACGACTCCACCGCAAGCATTCACTTGGCCTTGGCCTTCTCCTCTCTGCACCTGTTCCTCACCTACTGCACCCCTTCCTGGCTTTAGCCCCATCAGCAACCCTTGCTGCCGGCATACTCACCCCATCAGGCTCCACTCTTGTCCCCCTTCTGGGTCTAGCCTGGATCCCACGGTTTCTCATCTGAACTTCTCTATGGCCAGTATTTTATTCTCTTGCCATCCTCAGCCCTCAGATTACCCACCTTATCCATTATATCCATATTTCCCCTGCTCCGGGTCATGCCCACCTCGCTATGATGCACTCACAATTCTTTCTGGCCTCCTATCCGCCATGGTGCATGGTACCCTGCCTCCCGATGGTGAGACCAAGATGGCCATGTGACTGTGGGCAGAATTAATAATGTGCTTGTTCCGAGCCAAGGCATTAAGTGCTCATGGGTGTTTCCTTCCTCTTCAGCTCCTGCCAGCACCAGGAGAAGAATGTGCTCTGGCCAGCTCACTGGCCCAAGAGGCTGGGAGCCACACGGAGCAGACCCGAGTATGCAGCCCTGCAGCGTGATGCAGAGCCAACCTGCAGACATGTGAATGAGTCAAACAAATGCTCAGTCTTACCGTGAGCCACTGAGATTGGGGGGTGTTTACCATACCGCAGAATTGCAGTGATACTTGACTGAATCAATCTCCTGTATCTTAATCTGCTTCTTCCCTTCCAAACCTTTCCGTCAATGTTTAAACATGCTTAAGTCACTCCCATCTAACAAAACAAACCCTCCATCTCCTGTGTCCTCTTCCAGTGATTGCACCTTCTCAGCTGTACTCTTCTTGGGATTCTCTAAAGAAGTGTCTCTTGTCACTGTCTCCAGGACCCATCTCTTGCTCTTGCTTCATCTTATCATGGTCTGGCTTGTGCCTACACTTCTTTGAATCTGCTTGTCTAGGATTGCCATTTTTTCCAGCAAATACTTAGTAAGCACTAAGGTTTCTGTGGGACACTGGGGATATGAGCACGAAAAGGCAGGGATGGGCTCTGTTAGCCTCACGAAGCTCATAGTCCAGGGGCATATGGACAAGAAACCAGACGGTTACAACCCAATATGATAAGAGCTGTCGAGGCATAGAGGGTATACAGGTGGAGGACACGAAACCCAGAGTTGGCGACCAGAGAAGTATCCTTAGAGGACGTGATATCCAATTTGAGAAATAAAGAATGGCAAGACTTAGCCAGGCAAAGGAGGGGAAAGCTTCAACGACTTGGAAAACACACGGTATTTTTAAAGACACAAATCCCGTCAAATCACTGCCTTGCTTAAAGCCTTCAAAAGATCCCCTTTGCATCCATGAAACTGCAGGAGGGCAGGTTCCTGCTCATTTTATTGCCACCAGGCTTGTAGTAGGAATTTGATAAACATTTGGGAATACAAAAGAATTAACTTACAAAACACAAAAGAATTAACAAGACATTCACAGGTGGAACATGAGAAGCACAGAACAGAATGTTACTTGCTGAGTTCCCTGGAAGACTGTTATTGATAATTGAGTGTTATAACAAAACTAGCATTTGGGTAATGTCTAATTTAATGTCAGTTGCATGGTTGGTGCTTCCTAGCTGCTTGTTAAATACATGGGGTGCTTGGTAATTTAAGGGATTTAAATTATAATATTTTATAATCCTTACAACACCTCATTGAAAAAAATACTGAATTTCTTAAAGGTTAAGTAAATTTCCCCAGATCACAAGTCACAATTGGATCTTAGGACTTTGGGGGTGGGGGGTGCACAGAATCTGTGCTCTTTCCTTGTTACTCAGCAAGTAACATTCTGTTCTGTGCTTCTCATGTTCCACCTGTGAATGTCTTGTTAATGCATTTATACTTTGTAAGTTAATTCTTTTGTATTACCAAATATTTATCAAATTCCTACTACAAGCCTGCTGGTGTTAAAATGATGAACAGGAGACAGAATGTGTGCTCTTTCCCTGAAGCACAAAGAGTCCACATACATGTGAAGTGTAGCACGAAGGAGCCCTTCGCACAGGGGACACCCGAGCTGGGCTGTGACAGATCGGTAGCATTTGGATAGAACAAAAGCCGTATGGAGACGAAATTCTTGGTGAGAGGGCCAGCAGGAACACAGGAATGGAAAGGGGATGGCACCCTGCTTTCAAGGGACAGAAAGGAGAGGGTCTGCTTACGGCCAGGGCCCTGTGGCTGGGGAAGCACCCTGCCCGAGGGTCAGGTAGAATGGAAAGTGCTGACTCTGAACAGCAGCTCTTTGGCTCTAACAATTTGGCTCTAACAGTTGTGCGCCAAGCGGTTGTAGATTACAAGCATCCTGAGCAAAAAAGAAACATAACTAACACATGGCTTGTTATCAAAGAAGAGAAAGGACATCATATGCTTCTCCGCCCTCAACAGTGCAAGGCTCCCTAAAACGCCAGTATATACCCACAATGCTGGATGCGTCTGTGTGCACATCTGTGTGCACATCTGTGTGCATGTTCCACCTTCGTAGGACCAGCAGAAGATGCCTATTCCTAGACAAAGCTGTGTGACTCACTGGAGTGTGGAGGGCCTTGAATAAACTTGTAGTGTAAAGTTATGAGCTTAGGAATCCCTGGGTGGCTCAGTGGTTTAACACCTGCCTTCGGCCAAAGGCCTGATCTTGGAGGCCCGGGATCGAGTCCCACGTCGGGCTCCGTGCATGGAGCCTGCTTCTCCTCTGCCTGTGTCTCTTCCTCTCTCTCTCTCTCTCTCTCTCTCTGTCTCTCATGAATAAATAAATAAAATCTTTAAAAAAAAAGTTATGAGCTTAACTGCTTGCAGATCCTTCAATGGGTACAAAGTTTCAGTAATGCAAGGTGCGTAAGTTCTGGAGAGAGACCATATGATAGGATGTCTAAAGCTTACAATTCTGTATTGTGAACTTAAAATCCCTATTAAGAGGAAAAACATTTATTAAGAGGGTAGCTCTACTGTTAAGTATTATTACCACACGCAGACTCACACAGAGAGAGACTGCAAGGAGGCACAAGGAAAGTTTGGAGGTGACAGATAAGTCTGTTACCTTGATTGTGATGGGTGGATGGTTTCACGGGTGTATGTGTCTGTCTAAACTCATCGAATTACATACAGCAAATACGCGCAGTATTTGCACGTGTCAATTATACTTTGATGAAGCTATTGTAAAAAAAAAAAATTGTAAAGCATCCAAAAGGAAACTAGAGAATGTAGCTCTAAGATACAAAGACCAAGAGGAAAGTGGAGCCAGGTTTGGAGACATTGGTGAGAGGCACTGCCTGGGGCTGGGACTGGCCCTGTGCCTGTGGTGGAAAGTCTGAAAGAGGCTGCGGTGTTAGTTGAATGAAGCCTATAAGCATTAAAACCTTGTTTCAGTTGAATTTATTCCATCTTCCCCAACTCAATTTTGAATACTTTCTTCATACTTACCAAGGAGACTAGGATTTTCTCTGCACTAAATGTTTTTTCTAAGCTTACATTTAAGTGATTTTACATCTTCGGGCTTTCCCTTCCTTACCACGCATGCTGGCGGCTCCTGCACTCGGATCCACTCAGTAGGAATGACAGTTGAGCAAAAAGAATTAAATGCACCCACAATCTCAGCACCTGTTGACAAATATTTTTCCCAGAATCTTTGGATGATTTTTAAAATAAAAATAAGGCCATACTATACATGCTATTTATATTCTGATTTTTTTTTTGTTTGGCAATATAACATTGAACATCTGTTTGTGCCAATAAATATTCTTCTGTAGCATCTTTTTATGGCTGTGCAGTGTCCCTTGGTGTTGGTGTCACTGGGAATCTATTGTTTGACATCTGAGTTTCAGATCTCATAGTCGTGGCTGATGCTTCAGTGAGTCTATGTGCCACCTTGAATTATTTCCTTAGGGTCCCTCGCCTCCCTTTCCAGCCTCCCTGCTTATCAATCCCTCATTCCTACTTATCTTTCTGGCCAAAGTGAACTTCTTTGGATTCCTTCAGCATGCCCTGTTCTCTGCCTCTTGTGCTTTCCTATGGCCTAGAACATTCATCCTCCACGTGCAGCCCCACACCTCCCTAACCCCGAATCATCTTACCAACATTGCTTCCTTTTTTTTAAAAAAAAGATTTTATTTATTTATTCATGAGAGACACAAAGAGAGAGGCAGAAACACAGGCAGAAGGAGAAGCAGGCTCCCTGCAGGGAGCCCAATGTGGGAGTCAATCCAGGAACCTCAGGATCACAACCCAAGCCAAAGGCAGACACTGAACCACTGAGCCACCCAGGTGCCCCTCCGACATTGCTTCTTCAGATTAACTCCTCCCGACACCATATCATCCCATCACAACCATGCATGGCCTGGGACAGCTGTCCTTGTCATGGTGGCTGCCGCCACCTGGCTTCACTCTGCTAGAGCAGGAATCACACCTGTTTCCCCACCTCTCTCCTTCACCAAGTTGTAATGTCCATAAAGATTGGGATTCAATCTTTCTTGGTAAATGTACCTGGACCATACAATATATGTTATATAATTGGTACTTCATAAAAATCTGTCGAATAAATAAATAAAACGGCTGGGACAAAGGTATGTGCTCATAAGGCTTAGGACACAGATTGCCAAGTGGCTCCCTCAAAAGACCTTCTTAGTCTAATTTTTTTTTATAATGTGTGTGCTCATCTCCTCCACGACCCGGCCTTGCCAAAAATTCTGAGGATAATTTCCCTGCACAGGGCTTTATTTAAGGATCACTGACTGGAATGATGTGCAGTGGGTTATTGAAAAGTCTCAACCCAGTAGTGTATAAACACGAAAGTTATTTTTTTTCCAGTCACTGCTTTCTGCTGTGCTCGGTCAAATCCCTTTCCCCATCATTTAATGATATTTTGGGCAGAAAGTGAATGTTCCTGTCACTTTCAGTTATTAAGAACTCAGGCTAGTCAGTGTAAGACTCCCAAGCCACATCTGATTCAAAGCTCTTCCTCCCCCATGTCCCCAAACCCCAGACAGATAGAGGCCCTGGGGACCCGGAGGTGGAAGGAGGAGCAAGAGGTCTGCCTTCACCTCTGCTCCTTCTCCTCCTTCTTCTGTGTCTGGCTTTCTCAGCCTGGGGGCAGGAAGGGGGGCTCGGGAGGCTTGAGACCCCTCAGTGAGGCCAAGGGCCAGTGGTGGTGAGAAGGCACCTCCCATCTCAGCCTGGTTCTGGTCCCATGTGAGTCTACGGGACCCTACTGAAGTGACAGTCTTCATGCGGAAGGTAGCTGGTGGTTTGGATTAAAGCTCAACTCAACCTGGGTCTCCTCCCCTACAAAGACCCACTCAGAGAAAAAGTGGCAAAGTCCCCCTTGATTTGGAACTATGGCCCTCAACCCTTTCTGGATGAAGGCATTCCTCACTTGTCCTAACAATCATCTGGGCAGCCCCCAGCTCCTGACCCTCCTCATTCTACACCCCTTTAGGTGGAACCACAGGAAATGTGTGGACTTCCTCTGTATTCTCCAAGGGCTGAGGGGAAAGTGGGATGGGGGTACCTCTAGTCCTTCCTTCCAAAGGCCTCTAGAGCCCCTTCTTCTTCAGCTGCCATGGGCCACCTCCATGGTGGCCTCTTATAAAAGTCTCTAGCCCAGAATTAACCAATGGTCTCTGTGATAACGTATGTCTCCCAATAGGAAGTAAAAGGAATCATCTCTCACCACGAACGCTGTAAGGTTGGCAACTCTGATGCCACCTCCCCACATGTCCTGGTCCTCCGCCTCTGTATGCAAGAGTGCTGGAACAGGGATCAGGATGGGGGGTGGCTTGAAGGTGGCAGGCTGGTTCCTAAACCTGTGGTTGCAAACCACATTGTCATATTGCCAGGCTGCATTGGCTCTGCTCCTGGGTAGCTCTCTTTAGAATGCAGGGTTCCTCAGTGCCTCTTGTCCACTGCTTTGGCTTGGACCTTAGCCACAATTCTGGGACACCAGACAAATCTCCCTCATCATCTTGTTGCAGATGTACCAGTCGTGGTCCTCAACAATATTTTTACGATAATTGCAGAAACAGATTACACGTGGCTATTTCTTGTAGCAGTGCTAGATAAAAGCTGAAGGCAAGACAAGGCACATTGGAATTAAAGGGAAAAGAGCCACATAAAACAAGATAGATGGAGTCCAGAGCTCTGTGATGTGGGAGTGGGGGAGGGGCCAAAGGGTGGACAATGAGGGAGGAGAGTAGGCGCTCTTATGCCTCCAGGGGCATCTCTGGTCAGGGGACCTTTCTGTCCAGTCTTGTCCGTTGTCAGGGGCAATCAGACATCTCATGCAAAGAAGAGAGTTGGAAAGAAAGGGGCCCCAGTGAAACCCTCTCGCCCTACCTCAGTCCTCTCCATGCAAATGTCACATCCAATTGAGCTGATGCTTTGGCTGAAGCCCCTCCTGCACCACTGCTACTGGCCATAATCATCCACGTGGCCACTTCCTGAAGGCTGAGCTATTACAGGCTGACTGGGTAAGTGCTGCAGAGGTAGCCACAGGATGGCTAAGGATTGTTTCCAGCGCCTAGCATCCATGAGAGAAGGAAGCTTGGACAGGGTTTCAATGAATCAATCACAGTGAGAAGGGCCCTTGTCCCTCCAAGCTCTCTGGCATGGTTTGTGGAAATGAGCTCCTCAATATTGCAATTACAGTCAGAGTGTTGGGAGCCTTGGGATTCATTAATCTTGACTTCAGCATCGATTTCTTGTTCAGTAATTAGCTTACCAGAGCCCCTGATGGCATAATCGCCCCATTTACATAATTAAGACATAAATCTTGAGCCTGGATAGTAGTGAGGACACTAAGGACAGTGGACACTGAGGGTGGCAGGTGCTTGGCAGCCGGTAGTCCCAGTTCTCCACTCTCAACTGCTGGTTCCTTTTGCCTCCATGACTTCAGTGGGCTTAGAACTTCTCCTTAGAAACATTTTTTTGAAGGTTGATGCCAAGGAGATCAATCCACTTAAACTGGGCTTACAGAGAGTCTGGAACGTTTCTTTTTTTTTTTTTTAAATACACTCACAATTTCTTCAACACTTGTCCTTCAAAAGGTGGAGTCTTATTCCCTATCCTCTTCAGTGTGGGCCAGAATCCATCAGCAACTTGCTTCTAAAGAACAGACTGCAGCAGGTGGTGTATTATTTCCAAAGCTAGTTCAAAATGATGGCTACTTCCTTCTCTGTCTGTCTATCCCTCTTTCTTTGCCTGATTCGGGGAACTCAACTGCCATATTATGACAGTATTCCAACAACCTATGAGGAGTCCACACTGAGGGAGAAACTGAGGCCTTCTATCAAGCACTGGCACCGACTCGCCAGCCACATGAGTGCCCCATCTTGAAAGTGGATCCTCCACATTCAGACAAACCTTCAGATGATGCAGCCCAGGCTGACATATTGATGACCCTGTCATGAGAAATCCCACATCAGGACCACCCAACTAAGCCATTCCCAAATTTCCAACCCACAGAAACTGTGAGGATAGTCAGTGTTTATTATTTTTAGCCATCAAATATAAGGGTAATTTGTTACCCACAATAAATAATACAGAGGACACTTCCCTCTCCAATGCTTCTTCTTCAGGAGAGGATCTGGTATCAGAACAAACCTAGCTAAAACTGTTCATACTTTGGGATCCAGCAATTCCTCCTGTACGAATTTACCTTTCCTAAATATATCATATATATTTGCAAAATATTTGTATGTGTTCATTGCAGCATTCCTTGTAACAGTGAAAACTGAAAGCAATTAACATTTCCATCAATAGAATTCAATTAAATAAATAAATAAATTATGAAGAAAAACTGAACAAGTCTATGGAAGAATAAAAGAAATTGAATTAGCAGTAAAAAAAGAAAATTTCTACATGTAAAACTCCACATCCAGATGGTTTATCAGTTACTTTACCAACAATTTATGGAAGAAACGCTTGAATTTTTATACAGTCACGAGGAATTTTAAAAAAAATGGGGGGATCCCTGGGTGGCTCAGCGATTTAGCGCCTGCCTTCAGCCAAGGCTGTGATCCTGGAGTCCCAGGATCAAGTCCCACGTCAGGTCAGGCTCCTTGAATGGAGCCTGCTTCTCCCTCTGCCTGTGTCTCTGCCTCTCTCTCTCTCTCTCTCTCTCTCTCCCTCTCTCTCTCAGACTGTGTCTCTCATGAATAAATAAATAAAATATTTTTTTAAAAATCTTTAAAAAAATGGAACACTGCCCAACTTGCACATAACCTTAATATCCAAACCTGACAGAAATATTAAAAGAAAGGAATATTGAAAAAACTCACTCTTGAACATAGATGCAAACATTTTCAAAAAATTTTAGAAACCGAATTCAACAATTTATAGAAAGATATATAACATGAATAAGTAGAGTTTAATGCAAAAATACAAAGCTGATTCAAACTTCAAAAAGAATCTAAATATTTTACCTTATTAATAGGACAAGGAGAAAACTCTTCTGACTATCACAACAGATGTGGAAAAAAATCTTCTGGTAAAGTGCAACACTCATAATTTTTAAAAGGTTTTATTTATTTATTTGACAGAGCACAAGCAGAGGGAGCTTGAGAGGGAGATGGAGACTCCCCCCCTGATCAGGAAGCCCAGTGTGGGATCACGACCTGAGCTGAAGGCAGACACTTAACCGACTGAGCCAACCAGGCACCCCAAATTTATAATTTTAAGGAAGAGTCCCTTGACAGAATAGAAATAGATTACTTAATATATATATATATATATATATATATTAGTTTTTATATTATTATTTGAGATCTTTATTAACAGGTGCCTGCAGTTTGTGGACTTTTTTGAAAACACTCAGCTTACAAACTTTTTTTAGAAAAGATGAGAGATACAGGGAGAGGCAGAGACATAGGCAGAGGGAGAAGCAGGCTCCTTGTGGGGAGCCTGATGAGAGACTTGATCCCAGGACCCCGGGATCATGACTTGAGCCAAAGGCAGACGCTCAACCACTAAGCCACCCAGGCTCCCCAATAAACTTTTATTACAAATTAAAAATGTTCTTAAAAATCTTAATCCGATACAAAACTATGTTAAAGCCTTTAAAGATGTATTGAGAAAAACCAGACTTAAAAGAAAAATTACAATAAAACAGGTTTGCTATTACTAAAAAGAGATATTGCAGTTAGTTCCAGTTATCTGGTCAACGGGGAAATAGTAAGCAATTAAGGGCTTTGCCTCCAATCTTTTGTTTATTGTTTATTGCTGAAATTTCATATTCATTTCTTCTTGTTTGACTACACCGGATGATGGCCACGATGGGAGGCCGGCAATGATTCAGCCCTCCCCACCCAGCCTTGGAAAGGAGCAGATGAATTCTCCGCTGGTAGATGAGCTGCTTTTGTCTCCTTGCCTTCCTGTGGTTTAGGGTTTTCGGCAGGGGTGTAGATGCTGAGATGGCTGCTGACCTTGGGTCTGCTGTCCTTGGTTTTCCTTATCTTCTTCACTGCCATCCTGTCTTGGCCAGGAGGCCCTGCGGAATGGTGGCCTCTAACGCCAGTGCTGTGTCGCTGGTCTACCCTGCCCCTGGCTGTCAGCCCCTCCATCCCCTCTCCCTGCACAGGTGGGCTGGACCACTGTGCTCCAACACTGCCCACAGATTCTCCACTGGGGGCCGGGGGGCACCTGGCCTGTGATGGGGCTGGCCCTGTGGGCTGAACTGCGGGAACACTCCCTATTGTTCCTTCTGTCCCCACTCCCACTGGTAATTCTGGTAATCCTGCTGTAATCCTGCGTGGGATCCTACCCTGTGGGTGGCGGCTAGAATGATTAGGGTCTCCTGCAAATTGACTGCCTTGCTCTGGAGCCCACGGGGGTCTGCGACATTTGGCTCTGCACCTCTTTCTCAGCAGCATCAAACTCTGCTCTCTCTCCATTTCCTGCACCATGAAGGCACTTCTGGGGTTATTCTTCCTCGTGGCAGCCAGGTGTACCAGCACATCTTCCTTGGTGTCATTCCCACCGATGAAACTTCTTATCCGTTTCTCACATTGAGCTCTTTTACGGTCCCCAAGGATTGCTATGATGACTTTCTTGGTGTCGAGAGGGGAGGCCCCCAGGCCACCTGCTGCTCCAGTTGCAGGGCTTTGGGGTCTCCCTCCTGCTGGGGGTTGTTGTCCTAGTGCCCTGGGCTGAGCCTCCTCCCCAGGTAATGGCAGCTAGTCGGGTGGCCCTAGGGCAGCTCGGGGCTTTCTGAGAGGCTGTTTTCCTAAAATGGTACAGAATGTCTGTAAAATGGTTAATAAAAAAAGCAACAGACTTGATTTAATAGTTCTATTTACAGGAAACATATATTATTTTTACATCAGTGGAACATTTGCAAAAATTCATCATGTATTTGGGACAAAGCAAAGCTTGATAAATTAGAAATCGTAAGACTTGTAATAGGCCATGTTCTCTGACCATAATCTTTAAAAATCTGAAACTCAACAATAAACAACACTCTCCTTCCAAAAATAAAACCCTAGCAGTATAACGACTAACTGAAAGCAAGGTACACTTCTGTGCTTGTAATTTCAGATACAGTCATTCCTTTCTTAAATAATGCCTACATTTAATTTATAACTAGGAAATAATCAAAAAGAAAATACTACACATCAAAATGTACCCAGCATAGCTAACTCTACTCACAGAAATTGTAATGGCCTTAATTTCCCCCTTTTTCTATTAGAGAAATTAGAAATAAATTAGGTTAGGGGGCACCTGGGTGGCTCAGTTGGCTAATAAGCGTCTGCCTTCAGCTCAGATCATGATCTTGGAGTCCCAGAATGGAGCCCCATTTTCGGCTCCTTGCTCAGTGGGGAACCTGCTTCTCCCTCTCCCTCTGCTGCTCCCCATCTGTGCTCCTCTCTTGCTCACTTTCTCTCTCTCTCTCTCTCTCTCTCTCAAATAAATAAATAAATCTTTTTAAAAATTAAGCAAGTATTCAACTTAAAAACAATAGAGGATATGATAACAAAATAAACCAGAAGAGGCTAGAAAAACTAATAATAATACATGTTTAAATTAATGAAATGGAAAACAGTAAAATATTAGAAGAGCAAACAGTAAAAAAGCTGGGGTTTTTAGAAAAAATTATGACATAAGATAACCCCGGTTGACTTAAAGGCAAAACAGAAAAGGCAATGTACATAATACTAGGGATATAGGATATAAGGATATAAGGATATAAGTAGCCACAGATATGCAATACATACAATAAATGAATATTATGTGCAACATATCTGAAACTCTAAAGGAAACATTTGATTTTTCTAGGTAAATAATAACCCCCAAATTTTACGCAAAGAGAGAAAAGAAATCTGAACAGACAATAAATGTATAAGAAATTGGAAAGACGGGATGGATCCCTGGGCGGCTCAGTGGTTGAATGTTCAGCTTAGGTCATGATCCCAGGATCCTGGGATCGAGTGCCATAATGGGCTCCTTGCATGGAACCTTCTTCTCCCTCTGCCTATGTCTCTGCCTCTCTGTGTGTGTGTCTCTCATAATAAATAAATAAAATCTTAAAAAAAAAAAAAGAAGGGGAGGGTCTCTGGGACTGAACAGAAAAGATCTAGGAAAAAATCTCTCTGTGGGTTGATTTTAAATGTCACATAAGGGGTCTTATAAATTGATAAAGAAGACAAACAGTGTGATAGAAAAGGAGCAAACGATATGAACTGGTGATTTATAGAAGGGTAAATACAAATAACCAATGAACTTTCAATCTCATTGTGTAATGGAAATGCAGATCAGAGCACATATGAGATAACCACTTCCACTCGATAGATCCACAAAATATATACTTAAAGAATATTGATTCTAACAAAGAGCCTGATTCATCTCAAATTACTAGCTGTGTAAACTTAGGCCTCTCTGTGCCTAAGTATCTTCATTTTTAAAATGAGAGTAGTAATCATATCTTCACAGGGTTGTTGTGAGAAAGAAATGAGAATTTAGAACAATAAAGCTTAGAATGATGGTGTCTGGCGTGAAGTAGGTAGTCAATAGTGTTAGCTCTTGTTATTACTAATATAACAATTGGGGAAGTGGAATAATGGGCACTTAATGCACCACTGGTTGGGCTGTAAATTTCTCTCAGCATTTTAGAAAGTCGATTGGGAATATATTTTTAAAAATTTTGGCCGGCACCTGGATGGCTCAGTGGTTGAGTGTCTGCTTCTGGCTCAGGTCATGACCTAGGTCCTGGGATCGAGTCCTGCATCGAGCTCCCTGCAAGGAGCCTGCTTCTCCCTCTGCCTGTGTCTCTACCGCTCTCTCTCTCTCTCTCTCTGTCTCCCATAAATAAAGAAATAAAATCTTTTAAAAAATTAAAATAAAAACACCAGCATATTAGTACATATTTGCTTCATTATTGTTTGTAGTGACAAAAAACCTGGAAGTGGCCTGACTATCCCTCAGTAGGGGGATGGTTGACTGGGGGTGGTCTGTCTGTGGAATATTACATTGCCATTGTTGGAATGAGGAAAAGCTAGATCTTTCCCCCAACTCTTAGCCTCTGGCCTATACTGTGTCTCAATAAAATATACATTATAAAGAGTATTTTTGCTTTTCTAATAAAGACATCTTTAAAAAAAAAATTAAAGAAGTCAGCCCTCTGCTGAGACTCTAGGTATTCCCCTAGACTCTCCTAGAGATGGAAGGAGGGAGAAACCTGCCTTTGCCCACCTTGCTCTACTCTATAAGCCCAGAACCTCCTTCTGTCTCCTCCTTTATTCTATCTACAGGCAGCTGAGGAATGCAGCCCTTAGAAGGCTCAGATGGGGGATACCTGGGTGGTTCAGTGGTTGAGTGTCTGCCTTCAGCTCAAGGCTTAATCCCAGGGTCCTGGGACTGAGTTCTGCATCAAGCTCTCTGCAGGGAGCCAGCTTCTCCCTCTGCCTATGTCTCTGCCTCTCTCTATGTCTCTCATGAATAAATAAAATCTTTCAAAAAGAAGAAGGCTTGGAGGGCAGGAAGCCAAGGGAAGAACACACCACAACCATTCTGGTAATCATGGGTCTTGATCCACTCCTGCAAACGGCTCGTGTGTACACTGTGCCAATGAAGACATTTGGGGACCAAGTTTAGGTATGTGGTTCAAGGTTAAGGTTCTGACTGTAGTGTGTGTATGTGTGTGTGTAAGAGAGATAGAGACAGAAAGAGGGAAAGAAGACTGGCTTGTGTCAGACAAAAGCAGAGTGAAGAAGGAGGCAAAAATCACGATAGTCAAAATGCTATTTATGAAAATCAACAAGTGACAAGGCTTGTGTGCATGCAGGTTGGTCCCAGAGGCATTTAGAGGAGTGTGCTCTGCTCTGAGAAGTTGCATGGCTGCTAAGTGGCCCCCCTCCACCATACAGGCTGAGTCTGGTGGGAGGGGTGCTGCAGCAGGGGACTTACAGGCGATCAGAAGATCGGAGAACCAGAGTTCAGACAGATGTTCTGTGCCTCCCCTTACCTGTAGGGCCAGCTACTCCTAAGCCTCCCGGACAGAAAGCAAACGCTTTGAAACTGTGCCTTGAAACCGCTGGACACCCCACCCCGGCCGCTTGCCGCACTGTGCCACTTTTCCTGCTTTGCTAAACTCTTTCCTTGGTTGAAGCAAAACCGGGGAAGTCACCCTTCTTGGAATAAATGCCCTCCTCACAGGACGTTGGCCATCTTTCCCATCCTCCACGACAAGGTCCCGATCTCAGGGGGTTCGTAAGAGCTCTGCCCCAAATCGTGAGCCAGCCTCTGCCTTGTCCCCAGCCCCTCAGCATCCTTCAATCCAACAAACACTGTAAGGAGGATGGGGGTGGCAGGGGCACAGACAGCTTCTGCTGCAGGATTGGAGTTTGGGGGCTGCCTGCCGTCGCTGGCACTGGGAGCTCTGACTCTCCTGGCTTCCACGCTGGTCTTTGACTCAACTGGCTTCCTGAACACCCTGTTGCTGGCCTGCCACCCACCTCTCCCTGACAGCCCTGTGTCCCATCGCCTATCGCCTTCGGGTCTGTGATAGCCGCAGTGGCCCTGGTGGGCGGTCACTGGAAACGATCCTCTTCTGGAAGGCCAGCCAGGCTCTATCGGCTTAGCCACTTGCCTCGCACTACCTGAGGCTGGAAGCCGAACTTAGTCTGGTTTTTATCTTCCTTGGCAAGACCGTGGCTTTGTGGCTCTGCAATGTGGCTCTGCAATTCGAGGCGGCTGCCCCGGGCTGGCCCTTCCCATTATGTCTATTGCATAACAAGCGCCTTTGTTCCTGGCTGAGCGGCGACATTACTCAAATGTGACAATGCTCCCTCCGTGCCCCTCCTCCCCGGGTCTCCGCGTCAGCATCCGCACCTCGCCGCCCTAAAAACCGAATCAGCGGGCGCCTGCTGGAAACTGATGCGTGATGCCTGAGAAGCTCGCTCCGGAGGTAAAGAGATGCCCATTACTGGCGCCTCCCCTTGCTGTCTCAGAACTGCTTGAGGGCCCTGTCGCTCTGTCAGCTGCGCGAGTAATGAGCTGTTAAGCCTCACCTACCTCGGCCAATTGCACGGTCATCTCCGGACTCACTTAAGCGTTTCTAGAGTTAGAGATTCCCAAGCAAGGCAGTAACCCCAACAGGTCATCCAGCCCATTCTCCAGCTTCGGGGCTAACCAGACTGCCAGCCAGCTGCCTAAGAAAAAAAGTGCATCCCGTTATCCCTGCAACCCTCGCAAGCCCCCAGGAGAGGAGGTGTTCCATTTCCATATTACAGATGAAAACAATGAGGCTGTCAGGAGTACAAGGCTAGCAGGTGGTGGCACCGGCCAGGAACCCACACTGAGGGTTTGTTTCACTCCCCAGACTGGCCCTGCAGACTTCGAGAAACACATTCAAGGTCATCTTCCCCTCCCCTACTTCTCAGCTCCCCCCAACAGAATAGAATAGCACTTGAAGGGGGAACCTTTGCCCCAAAGGCAAGCAGAATCCCAAGTCTTTTTTTTCTAAGATTATATTTATTTATTCTTGAGAGACACAGAGAGAGGCAGAGACATAGGCAGAGGGAGAAGCAGGCTCCCTGAGGGGAGCCCGATGTGGGACTCGATTCCAGGACCCCAGGATCAAGACCTGAGCCAAAGGCACATGCTCAACCCCTGAACCACCCAGGCGCCCCAGAATCCCAAGTCTATCTCTGTGGAGCTGTGTTCCTTATAGGAGGAAGGTGGCAGGAGGTGGGGTAGTGGAAAAGCACGACTGAGTCCAACTAGCAGCCAATCCCCAAACTTCAGCGACAGCACCATCTCTGTAAGCCAGGGCTTTCCTCTCCCCATCCCTGTACAGGGGAAGGAGAATAGACGCTCGTGTAATGCAGGCTTACAGGGTCTCCAGGCCAAGCTGCAGCCACCCTACTGAGGGCATCCAGACAGAGACGTGGCCTATGAAGCCTAGAGTCACAGACGGACAATTTCAAGCCTCCTTTAATGAAGTTGCTAGCTGCCCCCCCCCCCGCCCCCAGTCTGTAAGATGAGGCTCACTGAGTATGGAGAGCCAGCCCTCTTCTCTGAGCTGGAGGAAGAGATGATCTCCCTCACTTTGATCCCCAGCCCTGCAGGGTGGCTTATCAACAACAGAAACTTCCTTCTCACAGTTCTGGAGGCCACAGGTCCAAGATCGCGGTGTTCCTATGGTTACTATGGTTCTGGTGAGAACTCCCTCTGGATTGCAGACGGCCGACTTCTCATGTCCTCATGTGGAGAAAGAGACAGGAAGCAAGTTCTCCGTGAGATCTCTCATAAAGGCACCTATCCCATTCATGAGGGCCCCACCCCATGACCTCATCTCATCGAAATAACCTCCCAAAGGCCCCACTTGTACCATCTCATTGGGTGACAGAGCTTCAACAGGACATTTGGGAGGGCACAAATGCTCAATCTAATCTGTAAGGGGCTAGAAGGTTTTTCCTTTCCTTTTTTGTTCTCTGTTAGCAACAAGAGCTGCTTTCATAGCTCAGTTCTCATGGCGTGTGGAGTGGGAAGCCCACCTAAAAAGTATCACAGGTAGTGGTGCCTCTGGCCTCCCCAGACAGCCCCGCTCCCCCCAGCTGCCGAGCGTGGCTCAGCCTGGGTTGCCCAGGGCTCCCAGGACTTGAGTCAGGGAAGGCAGAGATGGAGGGAGGGGGAGGCCCAGGCAGGACAAGAGGGGAGAGAGGAAAAAATAGAGACAATGGAGGTGGAAGAGAGAAGATGAAAGAATAATAAAGCAAGGAAGTGATGGAGAAGGGCAGAGAGATGATACCAAGTGCTTCACACTACGGGGACTGCAATGGTTTTGAGGCCAGATTGTGTGAGATTCCGGCCTGCTGCTCACTCAGGCCTGGCTGGCGATGGTTTTCCTGTGGGTGATCCAGCCTGAGCAGCAGGGAATAGATGCTGTTCTAATAATGATGATAATACTAATAAATAAAATGGCTAATGTCGAGGGGACTTAGGGCTGGAAAAAAAAAAGCTCACAGCGGTGGGAGAAGCCATCCCACTGCCCATTTGACTTCAACTGGTATCTAGTGGGGGAATGTTCAATGCCTTAGAACGAGTGTTTTTGAGCCACAAAAAAACCTTGGACATCTTGGGCTTTCAACCCCCTCACTTTATAGCTAAGGCTCAGATAAATTAAGTGATTTTTTTTTCAACACCACTCAGCAAGTGAGTAACAAAATCTGACCCAGGGAAGTCTGGCCTTCCAGTCTGAGAGGTGGCTTTCCAGGTCTGAGAGTCCGAGGGCTTCGGATGGACAGCCCTGAGTTCCAGCCCCGGCTCTGCCCTCTGCCTGGCAAGAGAGACTCGTTCTTTTCGAGTCTCCTCTTGGGGAAGGGTTTTGAGAACCATCACGATGGAAGAACAGAGTCATGTCTCCCTTGAGAGCAGCAGGATTCGGTGGTAGCTACCCCTCGTGGTGCTGGAGGCGCTTGAGAATGAGGCCTGTAGTCCGCACAACAGGGACTTGCCATGCAAGCCCACGTCGGGTGGAGCTGTGACCGTGGTCCCCCTTCCCACCTCCCGCCCGGGGCCCCGCCTTGCAGCTCTGCGCCATCCCATAAGGCAGCCACTAGCTTTCCTGGCTATTTGCATTTCAGTTCATTCACATGAGACAAAACATAAAATTCAGTTCTCTGCTCACGCTTCAAGCGCGGCTTGCCAGCCGGTGGCTGCCTCATTACACAGAGCAGTATAGGGCATGTTCGGGACTGCAGAGGCCCCCGGGTGCCAACGTCAGCTTCTGTAGTTCTGTTGTCTTGGGGATGCTTGTCTGTTTCTGCTCATTCTTCTTTTTTTTTTCCTTTTAAATATTATTAATTTATTCATGAGAGACACACACAGAGAGAGAGAGAGAGAGAGAGAGGCAGAGACACAGGCAGAGGGAGAAGCAGGCTCCATGCCGGGAGCCCAACGCGGGACTCGATCTCGGGACTCCAGGATCCCACCCCGGGCCGAAGGCAGGCACCAAACCGCTGAGCCACCCAGGGATCCCTCTTCTCCTCGTTCTTCTAAATCACTACAAGCCCACCTGTTGGTGGTCTGCAGTCCCTGGGCAGAGGGACGGTATCACTGCCTGTCCCCTGCAGGCCCAGGGGGGCAGATGATGAGATGGAAGAGGTGACTTCCCGCTGCCTGCAGAGGCTCACTTGCTGGGTCTCTTTCCTCTCCGTCATCCCTGGCTTCCCCTGTCACTCCCCAGCATCCCCAGTGACCCCAGGTTAAACACCTTCGAGAACTCCTCAGTCTCCAAAGTCCTGCTGAGTGGAGCTGAGCACCAGGGGATTTATGGCTAAATTCCCAATCGGCTCACTCTCCCCACCCCCATTTCCCCCTCCTTACCGTGACCTCAATTTCCAATCTGATGTGTGTGCTAACAATAAGGGAGCAACCGTAGCAACCTGCAAATTGGAATCTGAGGAGTCTAGGCTCCTGTTCCCCGGCAATTGTTGGCTTCTCTTAGCAAGAGGAGAGGAGACACAGGAAGGAGGCAACCGCTACCTCCTGCTTCCCCAGCAAGTGCTGTTTATTTTGCCACTCAAGTGAAAGGAGACGAGACTAGCAGAAGATGATACCCACCAATTTCCTAAACCCAGAGAGAAAGTGCCTCTGTCTTTGCTTCTTCAGTTTCTTGGTCCCAACTAAAACTCTCCATTAGCTCAGCTGTCTCACACACTCATTCACTGATTTATTCACTCACTCGTCTTCTTAACCAAAGCCACATCTTTGGCATCACCTGAAGAGTTTTTGCAAAGCACACGAACCCAAATGATAGGCAGGCAAACTGAATCTGAGTTAGTGAAGGATGGAGATGGAGGGACATGGAGAGTGGAAGGGGTGCTGGGACTGGGTTCACGTGTTTTGCAAAACATTCCTAGCTTATTCTCCGGCTCCATGTTGGGTAGGAAGCCCTGCATTCATCCATTCCCTCATCATTCCTGCCTTTATTCATTCAACAAACATTCCTCGAATGCCAAGGACGGTATTAGGTGATGGAGAGACAGTAGAGCTAATGCAGAGGTTACTGGGCTTGGCCTCACATTAGAAACACCTGGAGAACTTCTGAAATTCCTGATGCCCAGGCTGTGCTCCAGAGCAATTAAATCAGAATCCCCTAGGGCAGGGACCCAGGTAGGAACATTTTTAAAGTATTTTGGGTAATTCAAGATTGTGGCTCAGGGTGAAAGAATTCTATGAAAGTGTGGGTTGGGGAGAATAGGGGGGGTGGTTCTCACTTAGTCTTGTTTGCTGGGTGGGGTTCAACAAGGCTGCCCTCTAGATGGATGCGGTGACACCGTACATGCAAGCCAGCTAATCATCTCCAGGCAGTGATCAGGCAGTGATCAGGCAGTGATCAGGCAGTGATCAGGGCAGAGAAGATGGGCCAGACTGACCCGGGGCAGAATTCAAAGGACACAAGTTTCAGCACTGCCCCAAAGAGGACAGAAGCCTACCTCAGGTTCGTCAGACCACAAACTAGAACTTGCAATGGTCTTGCCCCATTAACAACGTGAAATCTGATCAGGAGCAGGGACTGTGTGTTCGTGGAGACACCACCATCTCTGGGGGAAATGGCCACGGAAAGGCATCTCTCTCATCTCCTTCTACTAGTTTTACTCCTTTATCAACATATTTGTCCATGTTTTTGTCAACATTTCTCCCAGGAGTCAGGACTCTGCCAGACACTGGGGAGCTGGTCCCAGACTTGGTCTCAGTTTCTTTATCCATAATGGAGGGCATGAGGGAGGAAAGTCTCAGACTTCTGAAAGGCTCTAGTATCACTTGCTTCTATGTCACTCTGATGAGGGGTTAGAGTGGAAACACGATCTTTGCCTCCTTGAGCTGATTTTTCTCGTGGCTGGTGAATAAATGCATATAGTTTTGTGCTGTTACGAGGCTGGCCCAACTGTCGTCCACTTCTGGAAATTAAAATAAATCCCAATCACATGTCTGCAATCAGGAGTTGAGCTCTGGTAAGAACTGTGCAGTCTGCAGAGTCTGTGGTGAGACCCTAGCCTGTTCCCTTTTACTCCTCAGACAAGCTCCTTGTCTTTCCAGTCTGCCCCATCTCAGGAGCAGTGCTGTGTAAGCAACTCTATCAGCTCTGGCATTGCCCACACATTCCTACTTAGACAGCTATTTGTCTCTGTGGTTGTTGTTGTTCAGAGCCGAAAGTCCAGCCAGTGTGCTTTTGCCTAGCAGCCCTTAGAGATGGCACCTGTTCAAGAAAGTCTCACCAGGCCAGTGCTCCTTACAGCAGGAAAAGAGCCTTCCAGAGTTGAGAGAGAAGGTTAGAAGGGCTCATGCTCTGTTCTGCCAGGAACCGATTTCCTTCTGTGTTGTCATACCCTTTGAAAACTGCCAAAGGAAGGCTCTGCTATACATAAGGGAAGGCAGGAATTCTACAACTTGGAAAGAACTGGGGTCAGGGGATCCCTGGGTGGCTCAGCAGTTTGGCACCTGCCTTTGGCCCAGGGCGCGATCCTGGAGTCCCGGGATCAAGTCCGCATTGGGTTCCTGGCATGGAGCCTGCTTCTCCCTCTGCCTGTGTCTCTGCCCCCCCGCCCCCATCTATCATGAATGAATAAATAAAATCTTAAAAAAAAAAAAAAGAACTAGAGTCAAATCCTGATTACTATGTAATTAAGCTGAGCCACATGAAGTTCACTATATTCTTCTGTGTTATACCCACAGAAGCACAAATTTCAGGTGTTTCACCCTATGGATGAATCTAATCTCTTTATGTCTGAGTTTGTTCATCTGTGAAATGGGGGCACAGCTACTTACCTAGCAGGATTGTGTGGAGCTAAACGAGATGGGTACTCATCCATCCACATGGTACCTGAACACAATCCTTTCATGTAAAACCCAAAACCTGGCATCTACTAAGTGCCAGGGCACTGGCCCCCAAACCACAGCAGTCATCATGGTAATAAACCGCTTGACGGCTGGCTGGTCACCCCTCCTTGTCTGAGCCCCAGCCCCTGCAGGGCCCACATCACATCCTGGCACAGTGAAGGACTGGGGTCACACAGACCCCAGAGCAGGTCTGAGCGCTGCCCTTTCCATCCTTAGGGCTGGAGCAAGTCAGGCCTTCTAAGACCCCTGGCTATCCCTCTAATGAAAGGAAGGGGGCAGGAGGTGTCACTCTTCTTCCAGAGTTGTTTAGAAAATTAAATGATTGCATTTGCAAAGTGCCTGGTCAGAGTAGGTTCTAAATAAATGGCCTGAGGTCATAAGGGACACAGGGTGGGGACCAGACGGGATCAAGAGAGGGGCCAGGGGGTGAACTGGAAGCTGGGCTGAACCCAGAAGTTTCCCTACCCATCCTCTGACACATCACCTTGGAGAGAGGTTTCTGCTAGTTGGGAAGGATCCCCTTCCACTGGAAATTGTCCTGGAAAGTGAGAGAGAGAGAGAGAGGGAGAGAGAGAGAGAGAGAGAGAGAGAAAGAGCGAGAAACAATTACCATAGCCATTGGCAACCAGATGCCGGATGCAGCTAAAACCCAGTGCCTTAATTGGGGATTAGAGGCTGAACTTTACCGACGCACTGCCTCGGTGGCTTTGTTAATAGCTGGAAAATTCTCCATGCAGGTGCAGTGACCTTTTGTGACGTGACCCAGAGGCTGTCTGGGCCCCAAGGAGTATGCTGCCCCCAGCCAGACACCGCGGCGACCTCCCCACTGGCCTCTCCTGCTCAGCAAACTATAGGTTTGCACTTATCCTTCCCCTGCCCCCTGCAGCACCAGCCCTGAGACACAGAGAAGGTAGACAGACCTACCAAGGACCTGTGCCTGTGTCTGGTGTCACTTGATAGAGCCTGAGCAGCCCTGGTGTCCCTAGATTTCTTTCCTTCCCATGGGTCACTTGGTCTGAACTTCCACCATTAGATTTAATAAAATCACTTTAAGACTCAGAACCTAAAAGTTCTCTTTAAAATGCAGGTAACAGAGATGCCTGGGTGGCTCAGTGGCTAAATGTCTGCCTTTGGCTCAGGTCGTGATCCTGGGGTCCTGGGATCAAGTCCTGTATCCGGTTCCCCACGGGGAGCCTGCTTCTCCCTCTGCCTGTGTTTCTGCCCCTCTTTCTGTGTCTTTCATAAATAAATGAATAAAATCTTTAAAAAAAATAAAAATAAAATGCAGGTAACAGTGACGTGTCTACAGGGTTTCACGTGATCCAGGTGCAAAAAGTCCCATTATGATGCCATCTTGTTTGATTCCCTAGTGATCCTATAGATGGGGAAGGACAGGAGATGCTCTTCAAAGTTCCAGAAGCAGAACTGGGGCAACCTGGGGGTCGAGACCTGGTCCAGGCCCAACACTCAGTCCTCTCCCAACAGCTTCATGTGCCTGAGCTCGGGGGGGACTGGAGAGGCCAAAAGCCCTGGACAACCATTGTGATGGGGGGAACAGGTGCCGCCGATCAAGAGGGGAGTGTAGGACTCCATGCTTTTCTCCACTTGACCTTGCTCATGGGCCACAAACCATCATAGATGAAGGATGTTTAGAACAGAAGTTGTGGGAGAAGAAAATAGGCCCCAGAGATATTCTGAGAACAAGGGTGAGAGCTCAGGATCTACCAGGACAAGTAGAGGGTCCTTCCTTGAAGCCCTTCAGCAGGGGACAAGCTGCTCCTCTCCCGCCGGGCCTGGCCGACCTCGGGGGTGCATAGGGTGACCTCGCAAGGCCTGTTGCACAGAGTGACCTCACAAGGCCTATTGACTGGCATCTGGCATGTCTACCTCTGACCGGGCAGCACTTTCTCTGATCCTCCTGGGTCCAGGAGGAGATTAACCCAGCAGCCACCCAGCATGGGTTGAGACCTGCTTTGCTGAGGGTGTCCTGGAAGTCACAAAGCAGGATGACTCCCGTTTCGATTCACGGAGCCTGAAGCCTAAACGGGGATCCAGGACAGACAGACATCAAAAGATGAGGAGGGACAAGAGCATCTTCAATTTATTTGCAACTTTACCTAATTTTAAAGTATTTTATTACTTGGTATTATAACCTCCTAAGTAATTATCTGGATGTAAAGCATTTAGCCATGTGCTCTGGAAAGCACAAACATGGAGCTATTGTTAGTATTTTTTTTTTAAGATTTTATTTATTTATTCATGAGAGACACAGAGAGAGAGGCAGAGACACAGGCAGAGGGAGAAGCAGGCTCCCTGCGGGGAGCCCGATGTGGGACTCGATCCCAGGACCAGGGATCACACCCTGAGCTGAAGGCAGATGCTCAACCACTAAGCCATCCAGGTGCCCCTATTGTTAGTATTATAATTGGGGTGATTTTCTACTGAACGACAAGCTGCTTGACAGGGAAGGTGTATTTTATTCATTTTCTGTCCTCTGCACCTAGTCCTCTGTGTTTTGTGCCCAAGATTGCGAATCCGAGAAACCACCAAGGAGCTGACACCGATGCAAGTACACGAGGGTTTATTTACAAGCTTGAGCTTGGGTCCAAGTATACTCCACACAGCAGAGCAGGGGCTTGGACCCTGAAGTGGGTTACAGCTGGGTTTTTTATGGGCTGGTCTAGGGGATTTTCAGAAGGGGTGGAGGAATTTTTCCATTCCAATATGGGGGACAGGGTGGGAGAGTTTCTTAAGATCTGATATGGAAAAAAAAAAAAAAAGATCTGATATGGAAAAAAAAAAAAAAAGATCTGATATGGGATTCTCTGCTGAGGGCATTCTGAGCTCTGCTGTCTTTCTGATATGGGATTCTCTGTCAAGGACATTCTGCAGTTTTTCCTGTAAAGTTCAGCTCTTATTCACAGGGGCCTAAGATGGCTGTACTTGTGCTAATGCTAAACTTGAGGTGGAACGGCCTTAATTTTTTGGCCTCCACATGTGTTCTGAACCAAATACAGAAGAAATGTTTGTCAGTGTTCAATGAAGGAAGATCTTTGAAGTTTCACGAAAAGTCTGTGGAGGGATCTTTCTTTCCTCTAAAGATAAGAAATCTGAGACGCAGGGAAAGCAAAAGAGTTGGGGCTAGAAGACAGTCCACGGGAATTCTACATGGAAGATGGTCAGGGAAGGCTTTGTGGAGGAGGTGTCACTTTTATAGGCTTTTTCACAATGAGCCTCAGAGAGGCATAGAAGGAAGAGGAATCTATAAAGGGAAACTGCATCAATGAACTCCTGCAGAAGGAAGAATGTGCTGCAGGGTTTCCAGCACAAAAGGTCCAACCCAGCCAAGACCAAGCCTGAGAGAGTCTTGAATGTTAGGCTGAAGGTTGAGCTTTTATCTTAAAGCCCATCAGGGCTGGGGCACCACCCGGACCACGTTCCACTGAGAGATACCAACCTTGGTCCTGCATCCATTCAACGTGGGGGCTCTGCGTTGGCCACTGGTACCAGACCCTGAAAGAATGGGTGTGCCTTCCCGCCAGTGCAGCACAGGGCCATCTGCTGGGCGGCATGATTCATTCATTAGCACCCGGAAGAGAAGATGAGCAATCTGCCTCAGTCCCTAATGAGAAAGATTGGAGCCACATGCTTATTACTGAGGGGGCCGCATTAATTATGGACTCTGAAAGGGAAGGGTGGAAGCTGTGCACCAGAGCTGCGCAACATCTGAAGAGGTGGCGGGAAGTGGTGGCAGGAGCAAGGTGCATATCACTCTGGCCCAGCCTCCAGGTCGCATACTCAGTGCCCCCAGGAATATTCACTCAGCTCTGTATTCATTCATTCACTCAACAAAGACTTCTTAAATACCGACTGTGTACAAGGCGGCTAAGGCCCAGAGACTGGTGACTTGTTGGGAGTCAAGTGCACAATCAAATACTCAGAAGAAAATCTGCTGGGATGGACTTACCCAAAGCATGGACTCCTAACCTAATCTGAGGGTGACCCAGAGAGGCAGGAGTTATCTGGAACCCCTTGTAAGCCACTTAAGAGGCTGGTTCTTTAACTTTCCAGCAAGAGGAACCACTGGAAGGATCAAGAAGGAGAGTCATGTGGTCAGATCTGCTCCATCTCTCCCCATGGCACCCAACAACACCCCTCACTGCCTCTCTCTCCTCCTTCAACCTGCCTGTCCTGGGCTCTAGCTGGGTTGGATGGCGGATGCCAGGATGCTCCACCCCAGGGCTTCTGGAGTTGTCGTGTCCAGCAGCCAGGCAACTGTTTGAAGGCAGGGTGACCAATGGTGGGAAGCATACTGCATGGACCACGTGTTCACTTTGTTCCCCAACCTGACCTAAGGTAGAGGGCAGCTGTACCAGATCAAGAGCCATCATGGGACCCCGGACCAGAGCTGTCATAAGACCTAGCACTGGGGCTATGGCATCCTAGAGACCACGTGGCAGGGGGGCATCTAACAGAGCTCTAAGCTCCCATCACCCTGATTCACCACTGTGTGCCCAGTGTTGAGCACAGGTCCCAGAGGAATTGTGAATGAAGGAAGGAATGAGTGAATGCATGAATATCTGGGTCTCAGCTCAGTCATTTTCCAACTTGGTGACTTTGGAAGTGTCACTACTCTACAATCCGAGTCTCTCTTTCCCTCTCTATAAAACACTGATTACAAGGCATCCTGCACAGAACTGCTGAGCGGGTAATGTGGTGCCTATGAGTCTAGTACAACGTCTGACACTCAGGCAGCATCAGGAAATTCTTAAGGACATACAGCCTTGGATGTGTGTGTCTTGTAGGAGTGTGTCTAAAGTAGAGCAGTGTGACCACCTGGAGAGGCAACGATCCTTTTCCCAGGGATGGCCTCCCAGGATGGTCATTTATGAGACATTTATTTCTGCTGAAATTGAGAATTAGGGAAACCTAGTGATTTGGCACAGCTCACACTTCTGGGTCTCTGCTCTAGTCTTCTATGATTCCATCATTCAAGAACATTCAGCAAGTGTCCATTGTGCACCCCCAGGTGCTGGGCACACCCAGCGTTCTCTCCTCTGCACCCCAGCTGAGACAAGATGAAGACTCCCCAAATGCCTGTCCTTAGAGACCGTCTTGTACACTCTCCCTACCTCATAGGCTCGGAAAAGGGCACTGCTTGGTGACAGGTACAAGGCCACAGACTGGGAGTGGTGAAGTGAGCCTCAGGACCTGGTCTCCAACCCCCAGTCTGAGCTCCTCCTTTATGTAGCTCCCTCGTCTCACTGAAACCAGCAGTCTGTTCCCAAGGATCAAAGAACAGCAATGATTACATTGCCCAGGTGAATAGGGAGCAGAAGAGAAGAGGGAGAGACTGAGGAAAGGAGGCAGAGTACAGAAGAGGACCAGAGCTTGTTCCCCAGGGAAGTGAATGTCGTTCAGCAATACCCTCCAGGAATATTCCAGTAGGCCTGGGTAAGGTGGAAGAAACTCCAGGCATGGAGTGGGGACCAAGCTCCTCCAGATGGGCTCCTAGGGTCAGCCCCAGGATTCCTGTCTGCTCTTGGGATGCCAGCTCCACCTCTACCCCTATCCATCCTTAGGCTCCATAGGGACTGTGTGGACAGGTGTGAGGCAGATGAATGGAAGCAGGAGAGGGAAGGAGTGAGGTAGGAAGGCAAGGAGGAACAATTATACTGTCAAATCCCATTTTGCCCTACAGCCCCAGAATATGTGTGTGTGTGTGTGTGTGTGTGTGTATTCTTCAGAGAAAAGAAATTAATAGTCTGTGTGTATATATAAAGATTTATTGTAAAAAATGGTTTGCATGATTATGGAAGCTAGCAAGTCCAAACTCTGCAGGGTGGGCCAGCAGGCTGGGATCCTCCAGAGCTGATATTGCAGTTCAAACCTGAAAGCTGTCCGCTGTAGGACCAGGAAGGACCGATGCTGCAGATGAAATCCAAAGCCAGTCTGCTGGAGAATTCTCTCTTGCTCATGGGAGACTGGTTTTTTCTCTGTTGAGGCCTTCGACTGATTACATAAGGCCCATCAGTCAAGCAGGGCAATCTGCTTTCCTCCAAGTCCACTGACTTAAATGTTAATCTCATGCAAACATAGCTTCACAGAAACACCCAAGATAATGTTCAACTAAATATCTTGGGCAACCCATGACTAACCCAAGTTGACACACAAAATCCACCATATCACAGAATGTGTGTGTGTGTGTATGTGTGTGTATGTGTGTGTGGTGCTTGGGGGAGGGGTTAAGGGCATAGTGTCTCCCACACCCATGCCACCTCCTGGCACCACAAAAAGTCCCTGCCATGGCACGTGGTTGTGAGAAGCCAACTCTTGCCCAGATGTCCTCTCAGTATGCCTGGTAGGATAGTGCTCAGGTCAGTGAGTGTGTCCCCACCACAACGTGGCAGTGCGTGTCTCCTCCTGGAGGCCCCTGGGTGTGGGAGGCATGTGTCATTCTGCATCTGCGTCTGGGGTCAGGGAGTGAACGTGGCAGATACTGTGACAGATAGCAGATGGCTCTCTCGACACTGGCCAGGAAAATGAGCATCTGTCTGCCGTGCCCATGCCGCTCGCCACTTTCCCAGAGCTGATGACCAGAAAGGCCATGACCCTGATGTGCAGGGCTTCACCCTGACAGCTCTCTGTGCCACCACAGAAGCGCTAAGTGGGAGCTGCCAAGTCAAAGCACTAGGCTCTGGGCAAACAGATCATCGATCAGGGGCTCACCTATCCAGAGACATAAGCAGTGGATGTTCATCAAACCGAGAAACATCACACAGGACACAGGGAGCTGGGCAAGCGCTGGCATTCCCATAATCAGGGAGCTCCTAAATTATTCGGTGAGAAATACCACTGTTTGCCTTGGCCAACCAGTCTCATGCCTGACCCTCTTTTACCTAAACACCTAGACTGCACCGCTTCTACTGAAATTCAAGCCCATTTCTGTTGTTCCTATCTCTGTAGAAATGGCCAACAGCCGGCTGCACCCCCCTCAAAGCCTCACCCTTCCTCTTTGACTGGTGGTGCCTCCCTCCCCATATCTACAACCCTGGCTCTGGCTACCACCTTCCCCATGCTCTGTGCAGCATCACGCTGGTTTTATTTCTATAGCTTTGAATCTGTCTTGATATATAGGCAGGCGAGGAGCCTTTCTTTCTTTGCTTTTTTTTCTCAAAATTATTTTCCCTATTTGGGGGCTTGAATCTATCACGTGGCTTCTGGAATCATTTTGTCAAATTTCTGAAATGTTCGACTGGGAGTCTGATTAAAATTGCCTCGAACATAAAGATTAATTGGGGAGAAAGGGTGGTCTCACAGTGCTGAGCCTTCACATTCACAATCTTCTCCAAAAAGGTATACTACTTTTATGGTTAGGTTTATTGGTTTGGGGGCCCCCAGAAGCAGCCTCTGAGCCAAGGTTTCAAGTGTAAACAGTTTATTGAAAAGTACAGGAAATAGGGATAGACTGAGTGGCTCAGTGGTTGAGCGTCTGCCTTCGGCTCAGGTCGTGATCGTAGCGTCCTGGGATCAAGTCCCTGTTGGCCTCCCCACAGGGAGCCTGTTTCTCCCTCTGCCTAGGTTTCTGCCTCTCTCTGTGTGTCTCTCATAAATAAATAAATAAACTCTTTAAAAAAGAGAGAGAAGTACAAGACATACAGAGAGGACTAATACAAAGGAGAAAATCAGCCAATAAAGGGTGCATTAATAAACCAGCTTTCCCATAGGTGACTCGATCAAGATCCTGCAGGGGAAATCTGGCAAACGGTGCAATATACATGCATCAGAATTACCTCAGCCAAGGGACAAAGAGCCCATCCACCCATCCATCACTCACTGGTTAAGGGCTGCCCTGGGGAAGATCATTCCCAAGCACTTCTGTCCAGGCAAGTGGGTTTTCACAGCCCGACCACAAGAGGCAGGAGCTGGTATTACAAATAGTGAAGGTAGCCCAGGTGGCATGAGCACAGCATCTGGCAGCTTGTAGAGGGGAAAAGCAGGGCAATGGATGGAAACCAGAGACAGTTTAACTGGCATGAGAGCTTTCTCTGCCTACTGAAGCTGCCGTGTGGGGGTGTGAAGATCACCACGCTGGCAGTTTTCAAGCAGAGGCCAGCTGATGTGTCAAGGATGTGTATCCATCATTGACAAGAAGTTCGGAGTGGAACAAGGATTCTCAACCTTTTCCTGCAGAGATCTCTATGGTGATGCTATTAATCGGAGCTACTCATGCTAGCACAATGCCCTTTCTCACGCAGCCAAGAAGGCTATCAGAATGCAATGAAGTCATAAGCTGTAACTTCGGTCCACTATAATTTATGGTTTTTATGCAATAAGTCATTTGCAATTTTTATTACTTGGCTGTTTGTTCCCAACTGTGTGCAGTACATGCTCTGAGTCCCGGCGACACATCAGCAGTCCCGGTCCCTGGGATGGGAACTTCAGGGCCAGATGACCTCCGAGGGCATGTCCTACGTCACCAGCTCTAGTGTGTGGACAGACCAGGGGACTGTGTATGAGGCCTGGCTCCCCAGTCCTGAGGGCCCTTCTCCCCCTTTTGGCAAATCACTTGGGGTGTTGAGTTATGCATATTCTTCAACTTGAAGTAAACATCACAATGAATTATTTGAGCCTGAATAATCCTAGAGGGGATCTCAGCTGGATACCACCAGATGGATCCTCTGTATAGAATTGTTGTCAGAACATGGCTTCCAAGTACTGATTTTTCTTTGGAATCTGGGGCTGAGTGAAGGAGCCAGGAGCACAACTGAACAATTTCCTGTAAGGAGTGGGATAAAACAAGGTGCTCTCCACCCCAGTGAGTCCATTCCACCAACTGCACTGCAGGTGCTCTTCCTAAGAGCTCGTGCTTCAAACCAAAGGCTTCAAGGATGGTTCGTGAGGCAGAATGTTCATGGGGGAACGGAGGAGAGAGAGCTCGTGGCTAGAAGTCAGGGGGCTAATTTTCTGAGACATCCCTTTCCCCCTACTCCTTGGTTGCTCCATCTGTAAACACAAGATGAACACTCTTGCTCCACCATGCACCAAACATGTTCAGAGTCAGCGAGTCCTTGACACTCTTACTCCACCGTGCACCAGACATATTCAAGGTCAGGGAATCCTTGCCACAAACAAAGGAGATTCTGGGTCTTCAGGAGGCCGAGCTGCATCTGCTCCCCCAGCTCCCACCCCTGGGGGTGGTTGTCAGGAGCCAAGGGCCCACTTGTGAGCAAGACTGTTCTCACCCTCCCCTCGTCTCCCGTCTCTGTAAGCCTGAAGACTCAGAGCCTCCTGACACCTGGCAGGGCTTCTGGGAGCCACTCCCCTGTCTCCACCCAGGCCCCCCTTCCTGTGACCCACTCCCCAGCAACACGGCTGGGGTGACAGTCACATCAGCCTTGGACAGTCGCCTCCCCATGGAATCAGAGTGACATAAAGCCTACACTTCTTCCTTCTCTTCTCAGCAATCACCTCAGTGCAACAAGGCAAATGAGAGGCAGGAACACAAACTCTATCTTCCTGAAGCAGGAGAGACCATGGAAATGTCACCCGATAATGAAGACCCAGTTAGAAAAGGAGGAGAGAGGAGGTCCCAGCAGTGGAGCTCATTGGTGTTCTTTACAGAAAGAACTTGCAAAATACATTTCCCTAAGGTGAGAAACCCTCCTTGAGATATAAAACCTAATCTCCATGATTGCAAGAGCAGGAGCAGGCTACCCAGGGTGGGCCAGGAGAGTCTCTGGACCTAATTCCATGAAGCAAAGAAGGTAGGGCAAGACCCCGTGTCACACGGACCAGCTGTATTTGCAAGAAATGCTCCATCTTTGTGACAGTGGGGAGGAGGGACGCTTTGCCCTGTGAATCACCTGAATCACCCCCCAGATGTCTGCCTTCTCTGGCTAAAGAGAAGGAAAGCCCAAGCCACATACATATACACAAAACCCTGCATCCTAATGAGAAATTCTGGTGGCCTGAAATGCAGCCCAGTCCTCCCCACACACAGGCCAACGGTAGCTGGTTCCGGGTAAAACTCCCCTCCTTCAAAAGGGGGCATTTGAAAAAGCACTGGCATGGGATCCATAGCAAAAACTCAAGAGAAAAGGAGGAAAGAAAGAGGAAAAACAAGTAGTAGATAAAGAAGAATCAACAGGAAAATGTTTTCACAGGGCTGAATAAATTGTGACCAAGAATTTCAAATGATTTTTTAAAAAGAAAGTAATGAGGCAATTATCTCGGTGAACAAAGATAGGAAAGAAATCACTACCTATTATCTCAAGAAATAGAAGATTGAATGTATTATATAGAGAATTAACAGATCCTGTCTAAAGAAATTGGGGGTTAAGCGTATTGTATAAAGTTATGGTTATGAAGGTAAAACCACCAGGAAAATACAAACCTTCTAAATTACACTGGGTAGGGAGGATGGGGAGTCCACACAGAGAAAAATTCATAAATAAGAAAATCAGAAAGCATCATGTAAAAACAACAGAACTGAGATCAAACATATAGGTGGTGTAAATACATGTTAATGAGCTAACCTCACTTATTTAAAAAAACCTTTGGATTGTATCACAGAGCAAAACCAACTCTGCTGCCCATAAAAGCCACACCTCGAACAAAGAGATCTAAAACTTTGAATATAAAAGGATGAACAATGGAATACCAAGCACATGCACAGAAAGATAAAGCAGGTCATGATCTAAATACAAGAGAGGCTGGATTTGGATGAAAAATAGCAAAGGATAATGCTTTGCAATGCTAAAAGATACAACTCTCAGTGAAATAAAATTAGTTATGACTACCTATGCACAAATAGCATAACATCAATACTAACAAAGCAAAAAAAAAAAAAAGATACAAAGAAAAATAAGCAAAAACACATCAGTGCTAAAAGGTTTTAACTCAGCTTCCTAAGATCAAAGATCAAGTACAAAAAAATTAAGTTTACAGAAGACCAAAATAACATAGCTTAATAATTACATTTAATTTATGTATTTCCAACTCTGTATCCTCTAAACAGAGAAAACGTCTTTATTTCTAATGCACCCGAAGTTTAAAAAATACAAAACTTGTTCTCTGGTCATACTGCACAGCTGTGTGGGATACAGCTAAAGTGATATCAACAGGGAATTTTATTTTATTAAGTGGTATAATAATCAAGGTTACAGAAAATAAATGAATTAAACATTCAATTCTAGAAGCTATAAAAAATAATAAAACAACTTTTAGGAAAGCAGAAGGCAGGATTTAATAACTGAGGGAAGAAATAAATATATTAATTTAAAAAGGAAGATGTTAGAATAAATCTGAAAGCTGGCTTTTATGAGCATAAGTAGGTGACAAACCTAATTAATAAAAAAGAGAGAAAGTAAAAATCTATCAAATAAGACATATGGAGTGGGAGGAACTACACATCGAAAGGAAATTAAACCACTACTTTACTCAACTCAGTGTAAATACATTTAAAAATTTCAAGGGAATGAATAATTGCCTAAGTCATGTAATTTTCTGAATTGATTCCATAAAAGATAGAAAATCTAAACAGACCAATTATGAAAGAGCAAATAGAAAATGTTGGCAAACTTTCTCCTCATAAAACTATCAGGCCAGAATATAAAGTAACTTTTAAACCATTTTTAGAAGAAGAAAATGAAAAATAGTGATTTCCAAAAGCTCTTAAAATTTTTTAGAGCAAGTTATTTCCAATGAAGCAAGCATAATGGTGACTTCAAAACCCAATTATAGACCAGCACCCTTATAAATGTAATTTGCAAAAATCCTAAATAAAATGACAGAGCAAGACCAAGTAATATTTTTTTCCAGGAATGCAAGAGACATTCAATATTAGGAAATCCATTAACACATACACCATATTAATAGCTAGATGGACAAAAATGATTATCTTCACAGATGCCCAAAAGGTATATGATAGAATTCAACAATCATTCTTCTTCTTTTCTTTTTAATTTATATGTACTATATATATACAGTAAAGAGCACAAAACTTGTGTACAGTTCAATGATATATATATATATACACATACACACATTTATATAATCACCACTAAAATACAAATGTAGAGTATTTCCAGCCCTCCAGAAGACTCCCTCAAATTCTTCTTTCATGTTCAAAAATTCTTCCACCAAAGTAACAATTGTTCTCACTTTTGTTACCTTAGATTAGTTTTTTGTCCATTCATTAACTTTCATATAGATGGATTCATACAGTGTATGTCTTTACCATGTTCATTCATTAAAAACTCTTGGTTAAATAAGAATACATGAATCATCCCTCATCATGATAAAATACATCTCTCCGAACCCCAAAGTTTAATGTGGAAACATGAGAAGCATTTCTGTAGGAATGCAGGAAAGATGTGTATATCTCCAGTAACAACACTGTTCTAGAAATATTAACCAAGGCAATGAGACATAGGAAGAGATTAGATTTATAGATATTGGAAAGGAGGAGGTAAAATTATCAAATTTTCATATGGGAATTCCAAAGATCCAACAAAGACTAAAAACACTAAATAAACTATGATGAGCAGTAAGAGAACTAAGTTGGCTGGAAATATAGCTAGTATGCAGAGCCTTCATATAAGCAAAGAACCACTGGAAGGCATAATAGAAGACAGGACTCCATTTACAACAGCAAAAAGTACATATGCAAAGAAATATGAAATACCAAGCGATGAAAATCAATGATAAATGTGCAAGATTGGCGTGAAGAAAACTAAAAACACAAAAGAAGCCCTGAAAAAATGAAGAAAGAAGCTTGCTATGGTCTTGGCAACACTCAACATTATAAAGACATAAATTCTCTTCGATCTTTGAATTTAAAATGTATGTAAAAAAGTACTACCTAGATGTTTTTAATTTCATTTGGGAAAATGAACAAATGGAAAAGTCAGAATATCATGAAAACAGTAATAATGAAGTGGCACTAGTCTTTCTATATATTCAAATATATTATAAAGCTATAAAAATGAAAGCATTGTGATATAGTATATGAATAGACTGACGGATTATTGGAACAGAATGAAAAGACCAGAAATAAACCCAAATCACTTGGGGAATTAATACATTATAAAGGAGGGAATCTCAAGTCAGAAAGGATATATGGATTTTTTTTTAAATGATGATGAGAAAATAGGATGGAACTCCCCCAAACAAATGAAGTTTTATTCCTAAAGCACCTACATAAGAAGAAATTCCAAATGAGTAATAGTTTTTAATGCAAAATTGATACATTAGTAATACCAGAAGAAAACATGATAGGATGTTTTTTAAATCATCTCAGAGCATGAATGTCCTAAAAAATGACACAAATCTCAAAAGCCATGAAAGAGAAGCTGAAAAAAAAATCATTAACATAAATATTTTTAGAGGCTGGCATAGCAAAAACTACCACATATAAGATAAAAGACAAAGTCAAAATTGTGAAGATATTTGCCAGTCATACCACAACTCCTTTACTGTGTAGAGTCCACAAATCAATGAGGGAAAAACAAAACCTAACAACACCATAGAAACACGAACAAAATGATTTGGAATAGTTTGCTGAAAGGGAAATGTGAATGGGTTTTAGACATAAGGAGAAAAGTGCTTATCTCCACAACACTAAGAGAATTGCACAATAAAACTACCCTGGAGCACAGTTTGTCACCTATCACATTGGCGGATACCAGAATGCTAGCTATTGCTAAATTGCTCTCTTAGATGTTATCCCAATTCACGGTCACTCCAATGATGTATGATGATGTTCCGCAGGCTCATCCAGTGATGGTGGAAGAGTGAATTAGTGTAACTTCTATGGAATTGAGCAATAGCTAACAAAATTAACAATGCATGCACATTTTTGATCTAGAAATTCTACTTCCCAAAATCTATCCTTATCCACTCCAGCACGAGTACAATAATGTCGGTAACGTCCTGAAAAACTGTATAACAGCAAAATGCTGCACAAGAGGACATCAGAAAAGACTTTAAAGAAAGTCTGTACTCATGAAAAATTGTAGCCAAAAAATTGGGTGTAGAAGTACAATATAGTGTTATAAAGTGTATCTCCACTTACATAATAAAAAGATGGAGGGTATATGTGTTTTCTTGGACATATATAAGCTGTCTTAAAAGAATGCCCCAGAAGCCAGTTACATTTGTCACCACCAGGAGAAATTCTAGCTACTAAGCGAGCAGTGGTGAAAAAAGAGACTTTTCCTTGTATACATAATTTTATACGTTCTGAATTTTGACCTTTGTAAGTTGTACCTATTCCATAAATAGACCAAAACTGTTGATAATTATTCCACTTGCATTTATCCAGTGCTTTCTATGTCCAGTGCCCTTCTAAGACACTGCAAGCCTCATCCCATATCACTCTCACAATAACCCTATAAAGTATCTTTCTTTCCACAGATGAGGAGACCGAGGCATAGAGAGTGTAGATGGTTTGCCTACAATCAGAGCTAGAACGTACCCAGCACCTGAGCCAGAATAGAATCCCAGTATTTCTACCTGGGAAACTTAGGACACCCAGCGGTTCTCCACTCAGAGTCACAACCTGTTTGGACCACATCTATTTCTGAGTGCCTGACTAAAAGGTGGATGGTGTATTAATATAGATCAACCCTGTCCTCTCCCAAGAAGTCCCTCCTTTCAGAGACACATCCTATCTGGGCACACAGACTACAAAGCAATTCCTCTGGCCTGTACTACACTCTCTGTGCCCCCTAGACATGCATGAACGGGGCGGGGTGCGGAGGGTGCGGGGGTAAGCAGGAGGCATTAATCCTTATTTCCTTCTCTTTAGCCCTCCTACTGCCTCTACACCAAATCTCACATTTGTGACTTCCTGAGCGCCTCTCCAATGTCTCCCTTGCTCCACATTCCAACTGCCTTGGACTCCCAACAGGCTGCCATCGAATCATAACTGTATTTTGGCACCAGTGTCCTTATTCAGTGGATAGCCGCCAGAATGATGTTTTCCCCTTTGTATTATATCCTACACAAGTAAATGTGTTTATTACAGGAAATGATTTAAACACCATTACACAAAAAGAAGATGTCTTTTTAATGCTCTCCCTTGGTTTCAAAGGATTGGGGCTTGATAAAGTACATGAACCTTCATGTTCTAGGTTTTCTTGGCTCATTCCTTCCTTCTAGATGTGTGGAATAAGCAACCACATCCCATTTTTCTGGTGGTATCAAGGCATCTCTCATCCCTATGTCTTGACACACTATCTCCTGAGTTTGGAATGTCTAACTGCAAATCCACCCAACCAACTTCCACTGTTGCCCCAAAATCCAGCTCAAATATTCCTTTCCTAGGGAAGTCTTCTCTGCCTCCCCTAAACTCCTATCTGACTTAACTTCCTCTTCTCTTTGACTCCGTAGGATACAAGACAAAACTCAGTTCAGGTACAGATCACACATACTATAGAATTGTCTACCTGTCTGTCTGTAGCCAATGATCTATGGGCTCCTTGAGAGCAGGGATGGTGTCTTGGTCATCTTGGTATGCTTGCTCACTGTCTGGCACAGTGCCTGGTACTAGCTGGAATGTCTACTTATCAATAACTGATTGAATGGGACATGTTAAAGCTACATGTACCTCCCAGAGCTGTTCTTTGATTTTCTAGACTTGCCTGATCAAGCCCTATGTGACCTTCTTGAGAGTTACTGATAACTGCACTTCCAGCGGCCACATGGTAGACTGTGACATCAGTGGTCACCACCATGCCACATCTCCCAGTAGCTACCCCTTGTGCAATCCCCTCCCACAGTGATGCTGGACTTGGTCATGTGACTTGGTTTGGCCATGGGATATTAGCAAAGATGATGCAAACAGAGGCTGGATTAGTGCTTGCACACTGGGGCTTGTCCTCTTGGAACACCCCCTCTTGGAAGCTGCCTGCCATGATGTAGAGAGGCTTGGAGTAGACTATTGAAAGATGAGAGACCACATAGATGAAGGATGACAGGTCATCTTGGATGTTCCAGCTCTGTCCGGCTCCCAGATGAATGCAGACTCATGAGAGATTCAGCTACAACTTGTGGAATAGAGAAGAACCTCTCAGCTGAGCCCAGTTAACACTCAGAACTCTGAGAAATAAGTCATTGTTCATTTCAGCCACTGCTTGTTCTGATAATTTTGGGGCGTTTTTTTCATGCAGCAACAGGCAACAGAAACAGGCTGATATGGAAACTCCCATGCTCCTGACTCCTGGCACAGCAACACAGCCTCCCTGGCAAACCCTGGCTGGTCACTGCAGCTGCCCCATATGCCAAGGTCATTTGCTGGAACCATTTGCTGGCTTATTTGCAGGCTGCCAGAACCCAAAGGAGAGAATTGGAGCCCTCAAATCAAAGCACAGCCATAAAATAGAAACATGGGGAAGAACTACAGCTGTGCCTGAGTATGGAGCAGACTTTGTCAAAGAGAAGAATGAATGATCGGCCTTGCTTTGATGTGGCCTTCCTCTGGAACTTCCTCACAAGGACACCTGGCCTTGAAAATGCATGAAACTACAGCCTTCCAGGACTTGTGAGGTTAGGAAAAACAGAGTCGTGTTCAGCACTCTCCCACTCCATCCAGAGACCCAAGGGGAATCCTGAGCTCTGTCCCCCATCTCCCACAGGGTAGGCTCCTGCCCTGCTCCCTTTGCCAGCATCCTTGTGTGCGGCACTGGGTATGAACCCAGGATTGCAGCTTATGGGTAAAAGGAGATGAATGGCCTACCCAGAAAAAAGACAGCAAATTAGGGAGTTCTGAAAAGGAGAGGAGCCTACAGGGAAGGAGTGTCTCCTGCGGATTTATAGACCGTATCCTCTCCTCCAAGACTAAGCTAGATTCCTTTAAAACACACACACACACACACACACACACACACACACACACACACAAAAGAACCTTTGTGGCTCTTTTTTTTTTTTTTTTTTTTTTTTTATTTGTGATAGTCACACAGAGAGAGAGAGAGAGAGAGAGGCAGAGACACAGGCAGAGGGAGAAGCAGACTCCATGCACCGGGAGCCCGACGTGGGATTCGATCCCGGGTCTTCAGGATCGCGCCCTGGGCCAAAGGCAGGCGCCAAACCGCTGCGCCACCCAGGGATCCCCAACCTTTGTGGCTCTTATTTTAATTATAATTAAATTATTTTTAGTGAATCTTTCTTCTCCAGGAGAAAGCTCCTTGAATGCACAGATTATGTCTGTCTTGCTCCACATGGATAACTGGTTTGCCCAGCACACAGCATGGCGCATAGGAGGTACCAGTAAGCAGCTGTGGGGTGAATGAATGAACCAACAAATCAATACCCAGCCCAGCACTGTGCAGACAGGGCTTCTTCTTCTTCTTCTTCTTCTTTTTTTTTTTTTAAGGATTTTATTTATTTATTCATAGACACAGAGAGAGAGGCAGAGACACAGGCAGAGGGAGAAGCAGGCTCCATGCAGGGAGCCCGATGTGGGACTTGATCCCGGGTCTCCAGGATCATACCCCAGGCTGCAGGCAGGGCCAAACCGCTGAGCCACCAGGGCTGCCCCAGACAGGGCTTCTTAACTGTGATGCCGAAGACAGGATCCCCCACCTCTATGCCTCTGCACTGGTTGTTTCTGTGCTGGAATTCCCTTTCTCTCCTTGTCCATCCTGCCTTTCTAATAGCTCTAGAGAGATGAGCTAGTTCTGAGCCTCTTGGATCCTCAGTTTGCTCCTCCGTGTATGGGGTATAGCACGCTGCCTTGTGGAGAGGGAATACGAGGAGGTCGATGGTGCCTACACATGCCTGACACACAGTCAGGGCCCAGCGATGCTAGTTGGCTCTGGCTTCAGGCCAAGATGCCTGTGACCATTTCTCTGTGCCATGTTCTCTACCCCTGGTGCTGAGTACCCAGAAGTCATCTTGAGCGTTACCCTTACCAAAAAGGAGCTGGGCAGTGATGAAAGCCCATAGGTGAGCAGAGGTATGTTTCTCAGACCTTAAAGTGCATACATATTCTCTGGGGATCTTGTTAAAATGCAGATTCTAACTCCGTATGCCTGCTGAGGGAGGAGGGCTGAGATTTTGCATTTCTAACAAGCACTCAGATGTCATAGCAAGGCTACTGATCTAGGGAGCAGTCTGATGAGCAAGAGGCTACAGCACCAGTTACAGGATGAGTACAGAGAGAACTATGGGGCAGCCAGGGGGGTGGCCACTGGAAGTGGGGTGGCCCTGGTTGCTGCTGCTGTGATGAAACCGGCCCCCTGGATAGTGGGTAGTGGAACCTAACAGAGTAGCTCTAGGGCGCCGCTCTACAGACCAAAGAGCTGAACTGCAGAGAACGCCTGGAACATTTCATTACTGGTGGTGGACTTGGGAGGCAGCTGGGAGCCTTCTTCTGGGGAGTTTGCACATTTTCCCAGCTGCAAGTCTCTGAGCCTCTACCCCTTCTCTCAGTACTATAGGATAGCTGAGAAGAGCCCTCATCGCCGATGGAGGCCAAGTGGCAAACGTTCTGATGAACTGGCAGTCCTCCCCAAGTAATGCCCTAGTTTGGAGCTGGTATTGTAGAAAAGGAAAGGGAAACATGCCAGACTTTGCAAGGAGCTCAGTCAAGCCTGCTGGGGCCTGTCAGTGGGTGTGTGCTACATTCTTTGTCACCCAGCAGCCTGGCAGGAGAGAAATCAGAGCCCTGCCCCGGCCAGGGATGCCCTCCTCCTCTGGGGAGCAGGCGCTTTCCACGCATTACCTCCAGGCTTCCCAACCTTCCTTGGGGGGCCTCTGAGGACTCTCATCTCATAGCAAACACTCCACAGACCTCCGCAGGAGAGCGCTGGTGCTTTGTGTCTGTTGATTAAAGAAATCATCAGACTCAGAGTCTACCACGCATTCCGGTATGCTTTTCCCTCAATTCAGTCTTCTTTATGATAAGAGCACCAGTGTTCACGTGGAGAGTGGTTGGACACATGTGAGCGGCAGGGTGAGGTCAGTGTGAGGACAATGGGCGAGCTGCGCCCCTGGGCACCAGGTCCTTGGCAGTGATTCTTTGCCCTGCCCCTCCCACCCTGGTCTGCACCATCTCATTTAGTCCTACTTTATCTCTTTTAGTCTTTGTAACTAGTCTTCGGGGTAAGTATTGCCACCCCCATTTGACAGATGAGGAAGCTGAAGCTCTAAATGGTGAAATGAGCTGTCCAAGGTCACGTGCCAAATAAGCAGAATCAGGGCATATTTATATAACACATATATATGTATATTTATGCTTATTCACTTTTTAAATTCAAATATCATTAACTTAGAGGGTTACACTGGCTTCAGGTAGAATCAGCTTTCACCTGGTGTCTTTGAGCCCCAAGTCCTTCCTCCTTCATCCAAGAGGAACGACCTCGGTTTTTTTGTTTTGTTTTGTTTTGTTTTTTGTTTTGTTTTTTTTTAGCAGCACCTTAACATTGAATCCCTCTGGCGCCCTCTGGAGGTCACTCCTCCATCCTGCCCCCTGACAGAGGTCACTTCATCTCAGGCTCATAACCCTCTTCTCTTGTGCAAGGTCTGGCACCCGGAGAAGACTCTTAAGTGCCACCTAGCTGAGTATTATAAAAATCTGTCCAGGAATGGAAACGCGTGGAGGGCCTCTCAGCCCCCTCCCACAGCAGAAAGAGAGAGAGAGGGAGGAGGTGAGAGCCCCCTCCACCCCCACCCCGCCCCCTCGCAGGCCCCAGCTGTCTGTCTGCGTCAAATGTTCTGAGCAGAGGTTGGGGGCTTCAGCTCCCCACACAAAGAGAGTTCAGAGCTGTCAGTACCTTTCCCACGATACACTAGGTGCTGAGGAGCAGGTGATAATTGTAGCTCTGTCACCCTTGTCACCTCTGAGCTGCCTGAGTTTTTTTTTTTTTCTTTCTTTCTAAAAAACAAATGTTGTGCTGCCTGGAAATCAAACTTGGAGTTTCAGTTGAGGAAATACCCATATACAGGCTGCTGCTCTTTCCCCAGAAATCCTGAGAGGGAAACAGCCTCAGGGGCACCAGGGTGGCTCAGTGGTTGAGCATCTGCCTTCGGCTCAGATCATGATCCCAGAGTCCTGGGATCGAGTCCCAAATCAGGCTCCCGTGAGGCACCTGCTTCTCCCTCTGCCTGTGTCTCTGCCTCTCTCTCTGTGTCTCTCATGAATAAATAAATAAAATCTTTAAAAAAAAAAAAAGAAGAAAGAAAGAAAGAAAGAAAGAAGAAAGAAAGAAAGAAAGAAAGAAAGAAAGAAAGAAAGAAAGAAAGAAAGAAAGAAGAAAGAAAGAAAGAAAGAAAGAAAGAAAGAAAGAAAGAAAGAAAGAAAGAAAGAAAAGAAAACATGGCCTCAGAAAGCACCTCCTCCAATATTTCTGGTTTGGCCTCTCCATAGGGGAGAGAGCCCCAGCCTCTATATGAGCACTCCCCAGGGGATAAGCCTGTCCCACAGCCACCTGGGATGTCAGAGCTCTCTCTCTCCCTCTCTCTCTCTCTCTCTCTCTCTGAATGGAAAACTGCCTTCACCTATTAAATCTTCCTTCTGTCCTTTGAAGAACACACACAGGACCCCTCCATCTTCTTCCCACTGAGACCCTTCTAGTTTCCGAGGGACTCTCTCATGCTCTGACCCTGCACTTCTGAGGTCACCTCTCCTCTCCAGCATAGATGCTCCAGCTCTTCTGACCCTTCCTGTAGAAGGATTCCACCCCTATCCCCCCCTGCCCTCAGGGCACACTGTGCTCTATCTGTGAATGTCTGTTAAAGAGTAGCAATGAGCCTTAAACATCCCAGAGGCTTGTAGTCAGATTTCCACATTCTGATTCACACACAAAAATGCAAACTGAAATAGTCTCCTGTAACAACAGATGCAGTTGTCCATAATAATAATAACAATAATAATAATATCCCAAGTTAATGGGCTCTTTATTATGCTCCATGCATTGTGAAGCTTTTACCTGCATTATTTTACTTAGTCCTCGTGCACTCTGCGAAATGCCATACCATCACTTTACAGGTAAGAAAAATACAGCTTAGAGATTATAGGGATCTATGCAAGTCTCAGAGCTAATCAAGTCTTTAAAAAGCACTGGGAAAAAAAAAAGCACTGGAATCCATGTCTGTTTGTCTCGAAAACCAATGTGCGTACGACTCCTCTATACTGTTTTTTTAATTTTTTCCCTCTATATTGTTTTATGTAAAATTGCTCCAATGTAGTAAAATATACTCCAATGTAGTTCCTCTTAGACCCCCCACGGATCTGTATTACAGAAACATGCACAGATAGAGATCCACGTAAGTCCCTCACAAGCTGTCGTATAGGCAAATCAAAATTCCTCACCAAAAAAGAAAGAAAGAAAGAAAGAAAGAAAGAAAGAAAGAAAGAAAGAAAGAAAGAAAAGAAACTCACAGAAATATCATTTCCCAGTCTAAATTGTTTAATTAATCTTATTTATTACTACGTTTCATTGTGGGAGCTATCCTTGCAGGAAAAAGCAGAAAAACATTCAATACAATCGTGGTTTCCCTCAGCAATTTAACCTCTCAGAAAGCAGAGGTTGAGGACAGGGCACAGCATTTATTTTGAACCTAATTCCACTCCAGTGAGGGTGAGCTGTTTGGTGAAAGAACAGGGAGATAAATACTGAGCAACAGTAGCCAGGTCATCTCACAGGTTATGCTATTCATGATGGGAAAAGCTGGGCATGGTCTGACATGAACCTGAGACTTTACAGAGGCAGATTGCAAAAACCTTTGCAGGAGAGAGGCTGGTCCCATGACTTCATACACTCTGGGAAGACAGCTCTAGAGGGATGACTTTCAAAAATGAAATTCTGACAATCCGATTGCAAATGACTCCAATGTGGGAGAAATGCAGTAGCACAGAATGAATACAAAGGAGTGACACAAACCCTCAGGTATAATGTTAGCAAGGCTGAAGCCAGCATGAGCCACCAGTGATGACATAAAAGGCCTTTCTGGGAACAGAGTCATGAGAACAGAGAAAGGCTAGATCCACCTCTCAAGCACTGGCTGTATGACCTTGGGCAAATTTCCTAACCTCTCCGAACCTCAGTTTCCTGGTCCATAAGATGCGGATAATAGTTCTTCCGCTGCAGGTGTGTTGTGAGGATTATAGGAATGATGCCTTAGAAACAGACAGACAAGCAAAACCTCGCACAGAGGAAAGTTCTCAAAAAGTATCTGTTGTCAGGTCCCTCCTGTTGTCCTAGTACTAATGGTGTAAGATGAACAAAAGCAGAACTCTTCAGTTCCTGCACTGCCTCCATCTCCTGTCAAGGACAAAAGTCCCCAGATTAGAACATCTAGAACAAACATCGATAAGGAGAATTTGCCAATCCGAGCAGCATGCAGATTGCTGAAATGACGTTATGCCTCTTGACCAGGAAGAATTATATTCCATGGCTTGAGGATGACATGCAGAGTGTTCAACCTGTCTTGTTGGGATCCCTCCAAGAGTCTCCAAGGATAAGGGACGGACAAAAGACATGCCTGCCACATTGCAAGCACTCAACTGAAATTTGTTGAACGTCATTGCAAGAAACAAATGCCTCAATCTTTCTAAAGGGATGGAAGATGTGCCCGAAGTCCATCCCAGGATAAACTCCAGATCTGCCTATTAAACAGGTGGCTTTTGTGCCTTCGGGAAGCTGCTGACATCCCCAGCATGGGTCCATCCCGAACCTGCCACACCTCACATACCTTGTTTTCCTTTCTGATAGAATTGTTAGATTAATACCCAAAAAGGCCAGTATCTTTGGCTTCACAATCCCAGATCCTGAAGTTGGACTTAGATGACAATGCAGTCAAGGGGCCGAGGAACTGATGGAATGACCGTGTCCAAAGACAGCAGGTTGGCTGGGTCAGTACCAACCTAGAGTCCTGTTTGGTCAACCTTTTTCTCGCCGGGGAGAGCACAGATGGATGGCTGACCAGTGGTGAAGGAAACATGGAGGGCCAGTCCATGTGTTGGTGAGTGGTCAGGATCCAGCTCCATTGCACCAGCTGAATCTGACGTCAAAAAACTAATGCCGGTTCCATAAAATCTTTTCTTTCTTCAGACTCCAGAAGCTTCTCTCCCTCACTCACTCCCTGAATGCATCCACTTGCCAAATTCACAGGTTTTAACTCCAAATCATTCTCAGACTCTTCCTCTACTTTCAATCTGCCCAAACATAGGCCCTTGTCAGCCAAGGGTTTGGAATCTGGGGGGAGAGAGCCATGTTCAGATCCCAGTTTATGCTGGCGGCTATGTGACCTTGCTCAAGTTACCTCTTTGTTCAAAATTTCGGTTTCCTTGTAGGTACCACGAGAAAAATAGTAATACCCACCTCACAGGCTTTTGCAAGGTTTCTGAGCTGACTCCTTTGCAGAGTGCCCAGCACCATGCCTGGCATAGAATAAGCACTAGGAAACATCAGTAAATATTACTGGGCGCTGTGATGACCTCCCAGCTGGTCTGTCTACCACCAGCCCCACGGCCCCTGCATTATCTGCCTCTTATCACAGAGATGACCAAATCCAGAAACCATCAGTGATTCTGCTCAGAGTAAACGCCTTTACACACACATGCACACACACACACACTCAGCATTGCCCCAGGACAAAGTCCCAGCCCAGTGCATAAGGGCCATCCTGATTTTTCTCAACTGCAGCTATAATTGAGCATTTTTTTCCCAGCACAAGAGGATGTTTCTCACTCTGAAGCTATTGGGAGGGCTTTCCCTCTGCCCGTAATACCCTTGCCCTCTTATCTATCCAGGGACCTTCAACTCATCTATGAAAATCCAGGCAGGTGTCTGTCCTCTGTGGAGCCCTCCAGGTCGTCTCGAGGTGCCCCACACTCTTCATGCCCATTAGAGACATCTAGGAGCCTCCACGCCTTTCCCTGCAAAATGTTCCTTAAAATACCAACTCCAGGGAGTGTCTTCATGAGAACTGAGGGAGGTAAAAATACCCGGCACGTCTAGGAGAGTGGACCGTAGGAGAATGCTGATGGGGCTTGAACCTTTTACTGGCAGGTTGTGGGCGGAAGTGGGATGCTCACTGTCTCAGGGAAGAGAGTGGGGACTTAGAATGTGAGCCCTAATGATGATAGATAACCAAGGAAGTGAGTCAGACATTCTCTCAAGGCCCCTTCTTCCCGAAATGCACATGGGCATCGTTGGGCCAGGAGCTATACCAATAGTCACACATCGCTTCTCCATCTCATGGATGTGCCCCATTCCATTAAGACAAAGACGACCACACCACTCCTGCCCCCAGCTCACGAGGAAAGGAGGGAGTGGGGCGCTGGGGTTAGATGCTCCCTATGCTGCCCCAGCCTGTCACTCGCAGCACCTGCCTCAACTGAGGTTCAACCCCCTGTGTCCCTTTGCTTCCTGAGGACCCTGACAGCCTGGGGACTGGTGGACCAGCCTGAGAAGCGTGCTCATTACTCGCAATGGCAGAGGGGCACTGGAGAGCCTGGACAGACAAGCAGACAAGCCTGGCCTCTCTCCTACCTGCCGTGGGACGTTCCCAAGCTGTTTCTGCCCCAGGAGGCCCGGGCTTCTGTCTCTGCCATGACCAAGGGCAAAAGCCCCCTCCACTTTCTCAGGATCTTTGAAAACTGCATGAGGAATGGATGTCTTTCATTTCAGGGCCATGAGACCCAACTGCTGCAGGGCCAGACACCAACTCAGACCAGGTAGAGAAAGAAGTCAGACTTCATCCAAACGAAAAGCAGAAAAAGTCATCCATTGACCCAGAGAGTGGACATCCTGCAGACAGGGAGAACAGAGTGAGAGACTCATCCAGAATAAGCAATGGACATGTCTGCCATTCGGGCAGGACAGCCGGGAGCCCTAGACTTGTTTCTGTAAAGCTACTGTCCCCAGAGCAAAAGCCTGGGTCTGCCAGAGAGGCCAGGACACTATGGAGTCCATGTGGCAGCCCAGGGCCGGGAAGCACATCCTAGGTCCTTACCCAGATTGGCACCTGCTGGTCCCTCCAAATCTAGCAGCGAGCAGAACCTAATACCCCCTCCAAGCAGGATCAGCCAGCATGGGTGTCAGCCAAGCCCATGAGGCTTTAGGTCACCTTGGGATATATATTTGATTAATTTGTCAGCTTTTCAAATATACTCAGTTTTCCATCTTTGCTTCATAATTTTTTTCAAATGGGTTAGCTCGTGTAGGCCAAGCTAAGGATAAAATGTTTCTCCCTCCTGGGTGATCAAAGCACCTGTAGAGACCAGGTGAGGTCAGGAAAGTCCAGCCAGAGATTGGCTCCGTCAGTGCTTCCTGAGCACCCACTGTCTGCCAAGCCCTGTTGCCACACACCAAGCAGAAACAGTAAGCAAAGCAGAAGGGGCCCTGCTCTCTCGGAGCTGAGGTCCAGAGGGAGGGAAGCAAACAATACAGCGCTAAGCAAATACTATAAAGTGAGTTCAGAGTAATCAGGGCATCCAAGGATGACCACAGGCACCTGTCTAAGGTGGTAGGGAGGTACCTTTGAGCTGTATGAGGAGAAGCAGCCAGTCTTGTAAAGCCCTGGGGAGAAGCAAAAGCAAACACAAAAGCCCTGAAATAGGCCTGGGCTTGGCAAGCTGGAGGAAGAGTCAGAGGGTGAGTGGGGTTGCACCTGGTGAATATAGGGGGTGGGGGCAGGCTGTGAGGTGAGGGCAAATAGGCAGGCAGCCTGGATCGGCAAGCTGAGCCCCAGGGGGACGTCACCTCTTTGCTGTGCCCCAGTATCCAGCTGAGCTCCTGGCTCAGATGAGTGTTTAATAAACACTTGCCCAGTGGCTCAGTGGTTGAATGGTTGAGCATCTCCCTTCGGCTCAAGACGTGATCCTGGGGTCCTGGGATCAAGTTCCACATGGGGGTCCCCGCAAGGAGCCTGCTTCTCCCTCTGCCTATGTTTCAGCCTCTCTCTTTGTGTCTCTCATGAATGAATGAATGAATGAATGAATGAATGAATGAATAAATAAATAAATAAATAAATAAATAAATAAATAAAATATTTTAAAAATAAGAGAAAATAAGCACTTGCCACATGAGCAACTCTGTGAGAGCATGCCTGGGTCAATGATGAACAGAGCAAGGCAGATGGAAGTGATCGTGGGTGGCTTTCTCATGGTGGACCTCCTCCCACCCTCTGGGTCCACAGGTGCTCCCCCACATGGTTCTCCTGGCAGGGTCCCATCACTAAAGCAGAAAGGGACAGACCAGAATGAGGGCCTTTGAGTTGGGAGACCCTAGAGCTGACTTCAGTCTCTGTTCTTTGCAGAAAACGTGAGCCTCTGGGAGACCTTGACCAATTCACCAGCCAGACCTTCTTCCCCGGCACGTCACATTTGGCACCCAGGGACTCCCAAGCCCGGTCATCATCTGGAAGTTGCAATGAGTTTACCCCAAAGACCCAGGCTGGGCAAAGGGAGTTCTGTTCTACTGGTGCTGGTGACCTTTGGCCCTGCTGTGCAGATTTCATTTTTTAAGGAGAGATTTTTAAGCTTTGTTTGCATTCGTCTGGTGACAGAACTGAACTGAAGAGCTCCGTTGGGATCAATAAACATGTATCCGCCTGGCTTGCTAGCACCAGGCACTGGACTGGCCTGGGGATTTGAGGCCGAGTGAGGAGCCATCTAGAGCAGAAGATAGCCACACAAACAGGGCACAAAAGCCCCATTAACACTGTCGCACTGGTCAGTAATTGCCTGGGGCTTTTCTCCTGCAGAGCCCCGGATGGGACCTGAGTGAGGATTTCACTCCTGCTCTCCCTCCCTTGCTTCTCCATCTTTTGTTTGTTTGTTTTCTTCCATGGGCAGAACACACAGACACTGAAGTCTGGAATTCTGGAAGCTTGTGGTTCCCAACAGGAGGATGGTCTGTGGAAGCAGTATGCTTGTTAGTAACACACTCCAAATCTCTGGTGCCTGTAAGACTATGAGCCTCCAGGAGGTTGGTCTATTCACGCCAAACACTTTTCAGGGAATAACTCAGCATCCATTAGGATGCTTTTAGAAGAGTGGAAATGGCCCATTTCCCCCCGAAGATCTACTGCAGGGGCAAGGGAGAGTGCAATGTCTCAGCAGCCTGTCTTCAACCATTGCTGAAGGCTCAAGCAGAGCTGTACAAAACCCAGGGGACCCACCCAGCTTTAGGGATCTTGCCACACCTCTCAGGGGTTTCAGTCATCTGTTCCCGCCTCTCACGGTCCCACAAGGTCTGCATTCCCCGAACTGTACCGTCCACCCAAACCTCACAAATCTGCCCCTACTGCATGTAAGCCTTGGGGAGGTGCCCAGCCTCCCCTGGGATGACCGTGGCAGTCGGCACCCAGGGCTCCCCCTTGGAACTCTCTGCCCCCTCTTTCTGGGCCCCATAGACAGTGAACTTATCTAGAGCTCTGCCTCCCGCACTTGAACTGAAGATTTCCTGATTTAAAAGTACCACGAGTACAATAAATTCAATAATTCAATAATCAGCAGTTATTCATTCCCTGTCTGCCAAGGGTACTTGGCACTGATTTGAACAAATCAGACGAACTTTAGAGCATGTGGAAATTACTGAAACCTACAAAGAAGAAAAATTAAAATATGATCCATTAGGCAATTATCTAGGAGCAATGGGGTTAACGTTTTTAGTATATTCTTTCCCAGACATTTTCCTATATATTTTTAATATGGTTGAAATCGTATTGTAAACCTAATTTTGTGTCATGACTATCTCAGTCCATTTGGGTTGATATAACAAAAATACCATAGAAACACAGTTCAAGAGGCTAAAAGTCCAAGATCAAGGCCCCGGCAGGTTCAGTGTCAGGTGAGAGCCCACTTCTGGTCATCTTGGTATGTTCTCACATGGCAGGAGGGGCAAGGGGGTTCTCTGAGGCATAAAGGAACTAATCTCATTCCTGAGGGCTCCACCCTCAGAACCTAATCACCCCCAAAGCCTCGCCTCCTAATAGCATTGCATTGGGTACTAGGATTTCAACAAGTGAATTTAGGGGGAGGGAGACACAGATATGAAGTCCATCATAGTGATTTTTAAATGTAACACTATGTCATGACCATCTTTTCTCCTTTAAGGTTCCCAAATTTAGCAAACAACAACAACAAAAAAATCAGGACATCCAGTTAAAATTGAACTGGAGACATAATGAATCAAGTTTTAGTATAAGAATGTCCCAAATATCTGCACAGGACCTGCTTAAACTAAACAATTATTCACTGTGTTTCTGAAATTAAAATTTAACTGCTGTCTTGTACCTTTATCTAGCAACCTTCTGGTTAAAAATTCACACAGAAGCCTTTTTTTTTTTGCCTCATATTTGCTGTTTGCCTACTTCTCTCATTCTGCTTGGAATGTATGAATCTCAAGCAGGTCACCTGCACCTGCCACAGAGCCTCCTTCTGCCTAGACACCCATGCCCCATAGTTGACTGACTTCTTCCTCACTGATCAAGAGGCCTCCCATCCCCCCACCTAAACACTCTCCATCCCTCCTTGTCTCTCTTTTTCTGACTAGTTTTCTTCATGGCGTTTATCCCCCACGTAACCTTACATAATTGTTTATCTTCTGGCTCCATCTATTTAAGTAAAAGATACTTGGGAACAGGGACTTCATCTGCTGGGATTTTGTTTTGTTTGTGTTCCTGCCATACCGGTGTGTAGAGCAACACCCACTCAAGAAATATTTGTTAAGTGGATGATACATGGTATACATTGTATGTATCTGGTTATGGATTCTACTGAACAATGGTCTATTCTTGAGCCATTACCACCCTGATTTAATTATTACAGCTTCAGGAGTTTGTTGTTGTGGTTTTGCTTTTGGTTTTGATTTTGGTCTTTAATATTTGATAGAGCCAGCCATCTCATTAACCTTATTTTACACTGTTTATCCTTGGTCATTTTCAGCTGATTGTTCTTCTATCTAAATTTAGAGGCATGAAAATGGCAAACAATTATAGAGCACTTACTCTGTGCTTATAAATGGGTAAGAAGTCACTTAAATATTGGGCTTCAGTGTGCAGGCAGATGGAGGCTATGTGGCAGTTGCAGGTGACCTGCTCAAGATTAGTGGTACGCTCCAAGCAACTAACCCCTGGGGCGGGTACTGTATTTATTCCCACTTTCCAGATGAGCAAGCTAAGGTATAAGTAACTACTTCAAGGTCAGCAGAGCCGATATTTGAACCCAGGCTGGCTCCAGAGGACATTCTCTGAACCACCATTCTGTGCCACCACAATGAATTGCCACAAACTCTAGAGTGGCTCTAAGGCAACACACATTTATCATATCATAGGGCCATGGATTGGGAATCTGGGGTACAGCTTAGCTGAACCCTCCACTCAGGCGTTGGAGGCTGAAATCATGGTGCTGGTGGAGCTGCAGTTCTCATCTGAGGCTGGGGTCTTCTTCCAGGCTCACTGGTTCTATGGCATGTGGTGCCCACAGCCACTTGCAGCACAGCAGCTGGCTGCTTCTTCTTGAAGCCAGTAGAAACACCTCTCTATAACTTCCTCTCCTGTCACCGGCCAGAGAAAACTCTGTTTTTAAAGGGATCCCCTGATTGGGTCAGGCCACTCAAATAATCTCTGTGTTTTAAGGCCAGCTGTCTTGGGATTTTATTTACATCTTGTGAAGTCCCTTCACAGCAGTAGCTAGGTTAGTGTTTGATTGGCGTTAACCAGGGCCAGGGTTGTGAGGGGCCTCTCTTAAGAATTCTGCCCATGGGGTGGTGGAAGGGGAGGATGGCAGGGGTTGGGGGTGAATGGGTGATGGGCACTGAGGGGGGCACTTGACAGGATGAACACTGGGTGTTATTCTGTATGTTGGCAAATTGAACACCAATAAAAAATAAATTTATTATTTTTAAAAAAACGTATTCTGCCCACCAGGCTGTTTATATGAGTTTAGTTATTATTAAGGTATAGTTAAGTCCAACAGATTAGGAAACAACTGCCCCTGAAAATATGTTTTGTTCTATTCAGAGATCCCAAGTTGAAGGGTCATGCCACAGCACAGAGGGCCCAGGGAAATACTGGGGTCAGTCAGTCAGAAACAGGGGCAGGGCAGGGGTGGGGAGAGCAGGGAGGAAACCAAGAGTACGAGACTTTATTGTCACTTGCCTGGGAAGCAACACTTCACATTGGCCAGTTTTAATAATTTCAGCAGGCCTCTGTCTAGTTGTCCAATACCTGGCATTCGGTGATTAGGGCAGAGAGATAGAAGCCCACGTATACTAAAAGAGGGGACCGGGGCTGTGGGCTCTGGATTGGCTGGTTTGCGTTTGAAAAAGACTTGCAGGCAATTTCTAGGAATTGGCTAACCCTGGGAGAGGGGGGGGTCCCTTCCAGCTCAGCTCAGGGAGGCCCCAGGTGTCAAAGCAACAGAATATGGGAAAGATGCAGTGAATGCACACAGATGCCCCATTTGGTCAAGTTCCAGTCTTTTCCCCCATCTCCCACCACCTCTCCCAGAAGAAAATAATTCTTTGTCCTTCTGATTCCCTTTGTTTTAAATTTGTATGGCAATTTAGGAAGAATGGCTTCTTTAGGACAGTCTACCTATCCAGGAACATAGTATACCTCTCCATTTATTCAAGTTTTTTTTATAAACTCTAAGTAAAGTTTTGTACTGTCATTTATGTAACTCCTCACTCTTTCATTATGGCTGTTCCAGATATTGTATGTGTTTTGTTGCTATAACAAACAGGATTTTTCTCTATATTTCCTAATTTATTTTACCAATATAGAGGAGCTGCATGCTTTTACAGCTATATTGAGAGATAATTGAGATCTAATAAACTACCCATATATAAAGTGAGAATTTAATATGTTTGACCAATGTATACACTCATGAAATGATCACTACAATTAGGACAATGAATATATCTGTTATACCCAAAATTTCCTCATGCCTTTTTGCAATCTCTCCCTCCCCGCCCTCCATCCCATTACCAGGCAACCACTGGTCTGCTCACTCTGTCCATTTTTTTTTTATTGTATTTTCAGCTACTAAATTGTCATACTACTTTTCATAGTTTTTTCAGCTTAATCTGTAGAGTTTTCTAGTACACAAACAGATCATTGGTACATAATAACAATTTTACTTCCTCTTTCTGTATTTACATCACCTGATCCTAGCTCCAGCACAGTCTCTCAGCAAGAATGCCCAAAACAATGCCAAACCCCATCAGGGACTCTTGTGTCATTTCTGACTTTCATTGGAATGACTACAGTATTGCGTCATTGTTGCAATGGTAAATCTGTTGCCACCCGGAGCCAGACATCAAAACACAGAGAGTTCTATGACCAAGTAGTGTCCTCTTTCTGAGCCTGGATCCATCCACATCCTAACCCTGTCTCCTGTCTTGTCATTTCCAACCCATTTTCATGACTCCCTCCTCTGCATCTGGTAGAGGCATCTCTCACATTAGAGCAGAATTAGTTTTCATCTGTCTTTTTCCACTACCAGACTGAGAACTAAAGCAGAAATTGTCTTTTTCATCTTATTGAGCAAAACACCTCACATAGAGTAGATACTTCACCAATGTTTATTAAACTAAACTGAAATACAATAATGTTTACCTAAAAGCATGGGTCCCAGACCTGGATCTACATTAGAATCACCTTAGTAAATTAGTGAAGGCAAAAGCAAAAAATATATAAACATATGTATTTTAAAACAGATATTTTTCAATTAGCAAATGAATAATTTTTTTAAAAAAGGATGTATTTTCCCATGTCCCATCCCACACCCCATAAACTTGAATCAATGGTCTGGTCCTAAAGCCTGGAATTTGGATTTTTAATAAGCTCCCAGATGATTCTTAGCCAACCAGCCTTGCATGGGATGATGATCAGTTTGGAGAACCAGTGTCTTTTAGTAATAAAAACAAGCTGGGAGCAAAGATCCTTATATTATAAAATGTTAGTGCTAAAGGAATTCTAAAGAGCTAGTCTACTCCTGCATTTTGCAGTGGGGAACACCTCCAAAAAGCGAAGTGCTTTGCCTAGCATGTTTTCGATCACCCTGGTTAGTCTCAAACAAAAGCTGGGACCTAGAGGGGTCTGTCTCCACCTTCCCCTTGACCTCCCTGGAACTCCACCCGGCCCTTGGCAGAAATGAATGTCTCGTCCCAACCTATGCAGCAGCAAGCAGCAGGGGCAACTGGGGAAAGCATATTAAGAATAATTACTTGGGGATCCCTGGGTGGCGCAGTGGTTTGGCGCCTGCCTTTGGCCCAGGGCGCGATCCTGGAGACTCGGGATCGAATCCCACATCGGGCTCCTGGTGCCTGGAGCTTGCTTCTCCCTCTGCCTGTGTCTCTGCCTCTCTCTCTCTCTCTATGTGACTATTATAAATAAATAAAAATTAAAAAAAAAAGAATAATTACTTGGGGAGGGATATGAGGACTATAAACCAAACCAAATTTTTCGGCCAAATGCTTCGATCTGGGTTCTGAAATAATTCAAACTCTTCAGATAGTTATAAACAAACACGAAGCCAGACAGCAGGAGATAATCCTCCAGGCCACCTCTGTCGGATGCATTATTTATAAGGTGGGAAATATATTTTGTGCATTTTTTTCCTTCATAGACATTCAATAAAAAAGCGAAAAAAGCAAACAAAGCAGTTCTTACCACTCGCTCTCTTGACGCCGTCGGGCACAGGTCACATGCTGACTCGTGTCCCTGGGTGCTCCCCGGGGAAGATGTCTTCCAGGCCTGACCAGATCACCCCAGAGAATGTGCCCAGGTACTTCGCAGCAGCAAAACCCTCAAGACAGGAGAGGAAGTTGTGGACCATCTGGTGCAGTCTGGGGGCTTTTCAGAGAAGAAAAGCAAAGCTCAGAGAGGGAAAGTGATTTGCCAACAGCCACCAGCATGGCTGGGCGAAGCTGAGATGAGGACGGTCCTGGAATCCAGGTGTGCTCTTGCCACCTTGAACACTGTGTGCTAAATTCTGTGCACTTTATTTGTGGGGAAATGTCTTCGTGTCTTATCAGATTTACAAAGAGGTCCATGCCCCTTAAAGTATTGAGTTACCTTCCAGAAGTGTCCAAGTCCTCACCACCCCATGACCCCCTCTCCTCTCTCAGTGCTTCTCTGCAGCCTTCTCACATATCACCTGCATTTGTGCAACACCTTCCTGCATGCCATGCTGCCTCTGGGTGTGATCCGTTTTCCCTGCTGCTGGGGCTGGGGGCTGGGGGCGGGGGAGGACTTTACCTAAAATGCAAACCTACTTTGTTACCCTACCTATAGGACCATAGTATATCACATGAGGTCCTCCATGATCTAGCCCTTTTCTGGATCCTTAGCCTTAAAACTCACTATTTTGCTACTTTTCCCACCCACAGTTGAGGACTGGGGCCTCACCAGGGAGATTTGAACCTCCATCAATCTGACATCAAAGCACTGTCTCTGGATGGCAAAACAGTGTCCCACACCAGTGAAGAAGGCCCTTTCATCTCTATTCTGGCCCTCAATAGATACTTTTTAGGTGTTTTCTTAAACCCACAGAAGACCCACCCACTCTGGCCCATAGACACATGCTCCCTCTACCAATGGGAGCCTGATGGGATTCATTCTAGTACTTAGAATTCAACTATCATGTGTTAAGCATCAATTTTGCCCCAGTCCATGTGCCAAGTGCTCAGATAGGAGCAGAAATCAAACACAGTACCCAATTATTAGCTATCTGGAAAATCCAAATGAAAACCATGGAAGACTCTTCACACCCACTGGGATGGCTGGAATAAAAAAAGACAGTATGTGTTCGTGAGGATGTGGACAAATCGGAGCCCTCATACACTGCTGTGAGAATGCAAAATGCTTTGGAAAACAGTCTGACAGTTCTTCAAATGATTAAATGGAGCTGCTATATGACCCAGCAATCCCACTTCTAGATACCTACCAAAGAAGAATAAAAACATACGTCCACATAAATATTTGCCTGTTGATGTTCATAGCAGCATTATTCCTAATCACTGAAAAGGAGGAACAACCCAATGCCCAACGTGTGATAAATAGACAAATAGATGTGCCGATCCACATAGTGGAATATTATTCAGCAATTAAAAAGGAGCAAAACATTGACACATGTGACAACATGGATGAACCTTGAAAACATTACACTAAGTGAAAGAAACCAGACTCAAAGGGCACATATTGTATTACTTCATTTACATGAAATGTTTAGACAAATTTAAAGGAACAGAAAGTAGATTAATACAAGGCTGGGGGTATAGGGGGGTGGAGGTTCATTAGGCAGAAATGAGGGACTACTTGCTAACAGGTCTGGGGTTTGTCTGGGAGTGATGAAAATGTTCTGAAATTGGTTGTAATGATGGTTACACACTGTGAATGTACTAAAAACCCCTGAACTCTACACCTTAAATGGGTCAATGGGTGGCATGTAGTTACTCTCAATAGAGTGGTTATAAAAACACTCTCCACAAGGGACACCTGGGCGGCTCAGCGGTTGAGCATCTGCCTTCAGCTCAGGTCGTGATCCCTGGGGTCCTGGGGTCGAGTCCCGTGTCGGGCTCCCTGCATGGAGCCTGCTTCTCCCCTGCCTGTGTCTCTGCCTCTCTCTCTCTCTCTCTCTCTCTCTCTGTATGTCTCCCATGAATAAATAAATAAACTCTTAAAAAAAAACACTCCATGAGAATTTTAGAGTGATCAGCTTGCCCTGGTTTGCCTGGGACTTACCCAGTTTTGGCACTGAAAGCCCCACATCTTGGGAAACCCTTTGGTCCAGACAAACCAGGATGATATCACCTTTCTGGAATCCCCCCCAGCCACTGGCCTGGGGATGCTGGGGCGGGAAACAGGGCAGAGTGTGGCTGGCACAGAGTCAAATGTCGAAACGACACCTACAGGAGGGAGGTGAGGGGCTGGGCAGGTACTCCAGAGCAGGGCCAGGGGTGGGGGGCATCTGGACCCGAGCTGACAGGGCTGACCCTACAGGACCCTGGTCCCTCAGGGGGAGCTTGTGACCAGGGAGTTTTAAAGCACAGTGTCACCCCAGCCCCGGCTCTCCTTGAGAGCCGGTGTCACTGAAGGCAGCTGGTCCCCACTCTGGGTCCTGAGTGTTTAAACTGCCAAACCGGGTTTAATCTCACAATCTGCTCTGGTGTCACCTCAGCCCTGCCTTCAGAACTCCCCTCTCAGCCAGCGGGCTCCCACTGGCCTACACGGCCCTGCGCCTCCCAGCGGCCGGGGAAGGCTTCCCAGACAGCAGATCTGGGAGGCTGAATGACGTTTGGTCTTTCTAAAGCACTTGTAATCATCTCCCATGTTTTATGGCCCAGTTTCCAACGTGGCAAACGGTCCTGCCCCACCTAAGTGCCTCTACTTGCAGCCAAAGGCTGAGGAGGAGGATGAGCGTGCAGCGTCTGTGGGGTGGCCGGGCCCAGGCCCAGGCCCAGGCCCAGGTGAGGATGGCAGGATGGCTCCCCCTGCTTTGGGCCCCAAGCTGCCAGTGATCCAAGGGGAAGGTGCTCCCCCATCGCCCTTCAGCAATCACACAGCTTCCCCAACTAACCCTGCGCTGTCTTGCTCCAGCTACAGGTAATCCCCTCTCCAGGGGCTTGGGTACCATGGGGCCTGTACATCACTTCCTGTGGGGCTGCTATGAGCTTAAGAAGCACTTACGGTTCGCAGCTTACTCTAGAACTGTTTTAAAATATAAGTCAGTTGGGGCATCTGGGTGGCTCAGTGGTTAAGCATCAGCCTTCGGCTCAGGACCTGATTCCAGTGTCCTGGGAGCCTGCTTCTCCCTCTGCCTGCCTCTGCCTCTCTCTGCGTGTCTCTCATGAATAAATGAATATAATCTTAAAAAAATAAGTCAGTTGATTTCACAGTCCTGCTCAAAACCTCCTGTAGGCTTCCTGCCACCTCAAGAATAGAACCTCATGTCCTCTACGTGGCCCTGCAAGGCTTTGAAGGATCCAAGCCCAGGATGCTTCTCCAACCTCATGTCTGAGCACCCTCCCTTCCTCCCTCCCTCAGTCCCAGACACCCTGACCCACGTGCTCTTCTTCAAACAGCAAGTTTTTGCTTCAAGCTCTTGCACACACTGCCTCTTTGACTCAGAATATTATTCCCCCAGATAAGCCTGGGACTCTCTCCCTCACTCCCCTCGGGTTTCACTCCAAAGTCACTCCCTTAAAGGAAACTTCCCTGAATATCTTGTTAAATATAACAGCAGCCTTCTGTAGCTGTCTCTCCCTTTCCCTTGCATTATTTTTCTTCATTGCATTCATCATTACAGGAAACACTTGTTTGGTTATTTGTCTACCTCCCTCCAAAAGAACTAAGGTCTGTGAGAGCAGGGCCGCTATCTGTTTTATTCCTGTGACCCCAGGACCCAGGATAATGTCCAGTATATGACAGGTGCTCAAGTAGCATTTATAGGATGACCACTATTATTCAGCCTCCTGTATGAGGTGCTCATCAATCCACCTCCACTTCCCAGAGGAGGAAATGGAGCTGGAGAAAGATTATGTTACTAGTCCATAGTCATGTAACTGGTAAATGGCAGATATAGAACATGAGCTACAATCTCTCTGAAGCCAACCCTATGTTCTTTCAATTATACCACATTGCCTCGCTTCTGAAACGGTCCTCTGTGGAACTGTGTGGGCAGGGAGCTTAAAAAGAGAAGAGACTTCTCAGAGAAATAAGGAACCTGCCGCCCTCTGGCTCCACCCCCCAGATCTCAGCTGATGTTATGTGACATTGAGGTTGGGGCAACGCCAGCTAAAAACACTGATCGATTCCAAAGTCAAGCATGCTGTAAGTGCGGGATTAAGGCGATTCCATCCCAGACTTGAAGTCGGGGGTGACAAGAAAAAGTTACGACAAATCTCAAGGTGATAGCAATTATCCTATGCAGGGCTTAAATCCTTTTGGGGAGAAGACTGGAAAGTAAGGGAGAAATGACTGAATCATTAGTATAAGCTGCACAAAGTCAATTCATGGCCTAATATGAAACTTTAAAGAAGCTCCAGAAAATCCATCAGCTATTTGTTATCAAGGAGGGCCATGAACATAGTGTGGGTGTTTCACAGAAGTTAAAGAGTATCAGGAGTATAATGGTCTCACGGTTCAGCTAAACCAGAAAGGGTAAACTTGTTCTACGAAGGAGCAGGTAGTAACTATCCAGGCTTGCCAACAACACTGTCTCTACAACTCCTCATCTCTTCTCTTGTGGCCCCATAATGTAAACAAAGGAGCACAGCTGTGTTCCAATAAACCTTTATTCACAAAAACAAACAGTGGGCCAGATCAGGCAGTGAAGTTTGCCAAGTGCCTGTGTAGACCAATTTGCTTCTGTGACAAATGAAGAAACTAAGACATAGAGAGATGGGGTGACTATCACAGCCAGTTACGAAGGAAGGAAAAGAGTTAGAAAGTCATTCCAGAGGCACCCGGGTGGCTCAGTCCGTAAAGCATCTGACTCTTGGTTTCAGCTCAGATTGTGATTTTTATGGGTGGTGGGCTCAAGCCCTACGTCAGGCTCCATGCTCAGCTTGCAGTCTGCTAGGGACTCTCTCCCTCCCCTTCCGCCTCTGCCTCACCCTCCACTCATGCTTGCTCACGCTTTCTCTCTCTCAAATAAATAAAATCTTTAAAAAAAGAAAATCATTCCACGTTCATTCAACAAATATGTATTGAGCATATATCACATTTCAGGCTAGTTTAAACAGAGGAGAAGAAATGGTGCAGAAAACAGCAGAAGAGCTCCCTGCCCACCCCCTAGACCTCACATTCCGTTAAAGGAGCAGACAGTGAAACAAATGCCTGATGAGATTGCGTCAGACCCCCGCGAGGGCATGAATGCAATAAACACAGCATAATACGGCAGCGGGCAGCTGGGCACCCAGGGGTGGGTGGGGAAAAGCAACTAAATTGGTTTCAAGGAAGACACTTGAGCCCAGACCTAATAAATGTTGCCCCCTGGGAAGATCCCATCTATTAAGCCGCCACCTTATGTATACACTCATTTACCTCCTAGAGCCCTGTTGTCACAGATGGGCAATCTGAGGCGAGCAGGGCTGAGGAACTTGCTCACAGAGTGGCCTGCAAGGCACCAAAGGATAGACTCTTTTTTTTTTTTTTTTTTCACAGCAGATGACTTAGGAGTCCCTTTGGGAATTTTTAAAACACCCAGTCTCACATGTTTGGTTTGGGGCCTGACTGTGTATTAAATGCAGATTTAATGTTACCTAAGCTATTACGGCATCGAAACCTGCTTTGATGACCTGATGCTGGAAATGATGGGATTTTGCACTTTAAAAATTAAACTGGCTCATTTTTTAAAAATTGTTCACATTCTGTTTCTAAACAAGATAGGAAAGAAGGTTTCAGGCTGCTATTCTCGAGCTCTGCAAACAAAACCTTCATGAATATTATTTATTCCCAACAAATGGAAAGCTGGAATGAAATGCATGTTCTCTTTCATATCGGTTCCTGAAGTACTGCAGACGCTCAAAGCACTCTAACGGAATTTGGATTAGCTACATGCAGCTTGCTGCTTTGATCAAGATGGCCATGAAGCAAGTAATTCTCACCGTCTCCTTCACTTCTGCTTGAGCGTTCCCCATGCGGCCCATCTTCAGCCAGCGGTCCTGGTGCGGAGTCCACGCTACAGAACACGACCACTGGTGGGAATGCTTTCATCCGTGGGAGTGTGGGTGCTCACGCCCACCCAAGAGGCTGAAGGCCAAGCCACTGCACATGCTCACTCCATATCCACTCTGCGCACCCACTGTTCCTTCTGGAGGGAAAAGGATGTTTAAGTAATCATTCTGTTGGTTGACTGTTATGGGCCACAAATGGACACCAGGGCCTTTCAGTGGGAATGTCCACCCCCCTTCTCCCAGCCCAGGCCCAAGGGGAGGCAAGTGAGGGAGGGCACCCCCCATCGCCACCCTTGGGTCCCACCCTGCACCCCCACGATCCTGGCAGTAGGAGCCTCCTTCTCTTTTGCACCCTACCTGCCTCATACCCTTCATCCTGCTGCATGCAAGTGCTCGTGCACACACACATACACACACGCTCATGCACACACACATGCTCGTTGACACACACACTTGCATGTGCACACACACATACACAGTAATTCCACCTTGCCATACACAGTCAGCTGTTAGGAAACACCGTACCTCACCTACCAGCTCCTAGAACCTTCCAAACCAGACTTGAATTCAATTTTCCAGCCCAGGGTGAGAATGGGTATAGGGGGGTGGTTTGTGGCCTTGGCAGAGCTGCTGCTGCTGCTGCTCAGCTTGTGTCTGCTCCTGCTGGTTACCCCCATGGCCCACTGTGTCTCTCTGATGTTGGGTCTGAGGTACCTGTTTTTATGACACCTTGGGATATAACGAAAAATGTTTTCCTTTCTTTTTTTTTCTTTTTCATGAAATTCTGGTTTTTTTCTTTCTTCTTTCAGAAAGAAAAGGACCTTTGGAGGAAAACCCAAAACAACAGACATCACTGATGACTGAAATCCCCAAAGCAACCATGCTGTCATTTGTGGAGCTCTCCCAGGAGGAATTCCCAGGGGTCCCCGGGTCCAGCCGCCCACCTCCACCCAGTCATGGCCTTGCAGCTGCGTTGAGGGGCTGAGTTTGAGAATCCCGGCAGACAGAGCCAGACAACCCAGGGCTGCTGCTCACCCGTCACAGAGTACTGGCAAGTGCGTGCCGCCCTAATGTGCAGAAACGAATACCCACCCTGGGTACCTGACAGGGGCTTGGGAAGACCTGAATAAGCAAGTTACACAACAGTACTTTAAAAAAAAAAAAAAGGTCTTGGGGCACCTGGGTGGCTCAGTCAGTTAAGCATCCAACTCTTGATTTCTGCTCAGGTCACGATCTTAGGGTGGTGAGATGGAGCCCCAAGTTGGGATTCTCCCTTCCTCTCCCTGTCCCCCACCTCTCTCTCCCTCTCTAAAAAACAAAACAAAACAAAATAAAACAAAAAATAAATAAAAAATGTAAAAAAGTCCTGAATGCTACAAAATGAAAGAAATACTTGAACATCTCCAGGAGTAGTGAAACTTTAGAATCCCTTCACCGCTATCTCAACACATAGCCAACCATGTAGAGAAAGTTTATCCTCACTCCTAATTAGCTTCTCCTACTGCACATCTTATTTGTCTTCTGGAAGCTGATAAAACCATACTCAAATCTTGATGTCACCATTATCAGCTGTGTGACCTTAGACAAGTCACCTAACCTCTCTGGGACCCTGCTCCCTTACCTGTAGACTAAGGATGTGATACCTACCTCAAAGGGCCATTCCAAGGGCTGAGTGAATCAGTGTGGGGCTCGTTGTATATCTCAAGAAATGGTACTGTCAAGAAACAATTTTATCACAAAAACAAAACTTCAGAGTTACTTAAAATCCATTTCATCCTCATGTTCTTCTCTGGAATCAACACCCCTGTTGCCTCTAACTTTTCCCAATTCTCTAATCCTTATTTTTCAAACTAGTGATTCTTAAGCTCTTTGGGGTTCTTAGCTTTATTGAGAACCTGATAAAAACTTCAGACCCTCTCCGCCAAAAATTTGCACACAATTTCAAGAAATTCAGGAACCTTCTGAAGTCCATCCGCATGCCCACCCTACCCCCACCCCCACCCCCCGCCAAAGTCCATACACCACAGCTGGAAGCGTCAGGTTTAAGAATTCCCTTACTGTGCGTGCCCCTCCTCACTAACGTGTGGGCAGTGCTCCAGAAACAGCCCTTTCTGGCAGGCTCTGGTTTCTGAGAGGGGCCTGCCTGCCCTAGAGTGACCTCAGATATAAATTTTTGGCAGGCCCCGGAATCTGGAGGAGCCTGGGGTTTGGGCAGAAATAATCAAGCTGAGGGGAAATGCGCCTCAGCACAGCCTGAGTCTTGGCAGAACAGAGGCCCAATTACCAATCTCAGACTTTCAAAATGTCAGGCCCAGTTTATAGGAAATGTTTTTGCAGTTAAGAGGCATTAATAGCACCAAAGGGGCAAAGCTGAGTCAGAGGCAGGAAACCCCAGGGCTGGCAGGGAAGCACCCGGGCGCTGGCAATTATAGGTCCCCCGACAAAATCGCAAAGCCCTCCGGGGGGGCAGGTCTGGGAGCCCCTTCATGCACCAACGCTCCCCACAAACCCAAATGGTAAGGTCCACGTCCCTTCCCCACACAGGGGCTCCAGGGCAGGCTATTACTATCTCTGGCCGTGACCACAGTGAATCTCACCTGGAGCCGCCACTTAGCAATATTGTGAGTCCAGAGAGGGGTCCAGCACAAGGGTCCCCAGAACCACCCAGGAGAGGGGTGTGAAGTCAGACAGATGCCTGGGTGGGCGTCCAGCTTCTGTGCCGCTTAGGTTACAAGCCTCGGGAGGTCACTTCACCTTTCTGAGACCATATCCTGGCCCCTGAAGGCTTGGTAATTCCCACCTGTTGGAGTTGTGTGGGCATTTGGTGAGGAAGATTCTAGGAAGCCCTCGTGATTGACATTACTCACTGGTATCATTGCAGTTATCAATACTGCCCACAGGAAATAGTGCCATTTCACCAAATGTGTGGTAAGAGCCTGCTGTAGCGATAAGATGAAAGCAGGATCAAAATGGGAAGAAACCATTCTCTGGCAATTAGAGTCTCCATTTACCACCCATTGCGGTGACACTCTGTCCTTGCAGACCTCCAAGGAACTCTGTCTTGTAGGGACTATTTGGCTCGTTGCTCTATGTTTGGGAGAATGCAACCACCATCGAGGGAAAATCCTACAGTTAGATTTTATGTTCATTCACACTGGCCTTTGCCCTAGCAAATCTTAATTTAGTAAGATTTGTCTATAAGGTTATTTGTTTATTTATTTGACAGAGAGAGAGGGCACATAAGCATGAGGAGTGGCAGAGGGAGAAGGAGAAGCAGGCTCCTCACCAAGCACAGAGCTCAACGCAGGGCCCGATCCCAGGACCCTGGGATCACAACCTGAGCCAAAGTTGACGTCCAACCAACTGACCCACCCAGGCACCCTGGTTTGTCTATAAGGTGAGAAACCCAGTCGACTTACCACCTGTGAGCCAGAAGCTTTGAGAGCTGTTTTATTTAAGCATTGCAATCCTGCTAGGTAGGTATGATGATCATCTTCTGTAAGAGGAGACATTTCAGCTTAGGAGAGGTCCAGGGGTCGTTCCTTTTGTTTGAGATCACAGGTAGACCTCTGGGCCTTCAGCACAAGCCACCTCAATGATGCTTCATGTAGCATTGCCTTAGTACTTCAACCTGCCAAGCCCTGGTATAAGCTGGGGTGAGCAGAGGCCAACTCAAAGCAGCCAAGTGTGGGGGCAGAGCAGGAAGGAAGAGGAGGACTCTCCTGTACCTCAAGGGTCCTACGGAAAATAAATTACACTGGACATTTCTTAAATGTGAATCTAGCTTGCTGAATTATCGAGGAGGGCCTGAACTCAGTTCCCAATACATCGGGGCCTGCTGGGGACTTGTGGCAACAGGCAGGACGACAGAGAGTTTGGACAGCCACTAACAGGAGCTTGGTGAGGTACCAAAGATGGACATGATTGGGGAGGAATCTGAACACACGTCAATGGTGGGGGTTTCTCCCCAAACTGGCTCGGCAGGGTTCTTGCTAAAACTACGCTTGCTTGCCAGGCCAAGGATGGAGCCAGAAACAAGGCCTAGTTGGAAAGAGGCTCAGGCAAGAGCTTGGTTCATGAGCAGGTCTTTCTCAGTCCAATGTGGAAGGCTGCAAAAATGGCCCCCCTTCTCCATCCCTTCTTGTGTCTGGGCCTTCTGTGATGTGAAGGTACAGCAATTCCCTTAAAGGTGGTGCCATCAGTGGCCCCCTCCCTTGAACCTGAGCTGGCCTTACTACCCATTTCAGCCAAAAGGCAACGGTGGAAGCCGCATGATGCCAGTTCTGAGCCTAGGTCCCTCTTTCTCCTCTACCAAAAGCCTAGAATGGACTTACAGATGGCCAAGGAAATAAGACCCCCCACACACACACACCTTCCTTGCCCCTGCAACATCCCCCAGAGGCAGAGCTGCCCTCCTGGCCCTTGGCTGCCTGGAGGCACAGTGGCAACCAGAGGAACTGCCTAGCAGAACCCAGCCCCTATAGACTCCTGAACTAAATAAATGATTATTGTTTTAGGACACAAATTTTGGGGCTATTATGAGGCAGTAGATAATTGATACAATGCCAAACATGTCCACAAATTGAAATCACTTGAGGAGCTTTAAAAAATATTGTTGCCTGGGGCTTGCCCCTATTCCCTTTAGAGCTTCTCATGTCTTTGGCCCAGAGTTGACCTCAGCATCAAGAGCCTTACAGGCTCCCCAAGTGAACTCACTATGTGGCCCAGATTGAGCATCACTGCCCTAGGTCCTCTGGCCTGGGCCTGCCTGATACAGGCCTGCTGGATTCTCCAGGGGTGTGGAGGATACAAGGGCGGGGCAGGGGGGGGGTTACACAGGTCATTAATGACTTGAGCTGCTGTGAGATCCAAGGGTCTATAGATCAGAGGCAGTGCTTCTCAAACCTTAATGTGCATACTCATCCCCTGAGGCTCTTGTTACAGTAGAGAGAGTCAGATTTAACAGATGTGGCGCAGGGCCTGACAGTCTGCATTTCTAACACAGTCCCAAGTGACGCTTATGCTACCGTCTGTGAACCATACTTTAGTAGCTCTGTGAAAACCTGCTGGGACTCACTCCTTCCTACCACTCTTCAGATGCTTGGCAGCCACCTTGAGCTGGACTTTCTCATGGATACTTTGTGGTCTAGAGGAAAGCAACCTCCTAAATGATGAGATTTGGGGCAAGCTGCCTCTCCCAGAGGCTCATAGGCAGGCCCTAGGGCTCTTCTTGGCTCTGTCAGGCTCCCATGGGATCAATTCTAGGACACGAGCCTCTGTCAGATCCAAAGAAGGGCACTGTATTCATTTGCTGGGGCTGCCCTAAGCCAGTACCATAGACTGGGAGGCTTACAGAACAGAAATCTACTTCCTTACATCTCTGAAGGCTGGAAGTCCAGGCTCAAGGTGTCTGCAGGGCTGGCTTCTACTGCGGCCTCTGTCCCTGGCTCGAAGATGGCTGCTTTCCCTCTGTGTCCTCACATGGCCTTCCCTCTGTACGTGTCTGTCTTGATCTCTTCTTATGAAGACACCAGTCATATTATACTAGGGCCACACCAGTGACTTCATTGTAACTTAATTGCCTCTTTAAAGACCCTATCTTTGGGGATCCCTGGATGGCGCAGCGGTTTGGCGCCTGCCTTTGGCCCAGGGCACGATCCTGGAGACCCGGGATCGAATCCCACGTCGGGCTCCCAGTGCATGGAGCCTGCTTCTCCCTCTGCCTGTGTCTCTGCCTCTCTCTCTCTCTCTCTGTGTGTGACTATCATAAATAATAAATAAATAAATAAATACCCTATCTTCAAATACAGTCACATTGTAGGGGTTAGGATTTCCACATATGAATTTGGGGGGACAAAATTCAGCCTCTAAGAGGCACCTACTTTTCTCTTCCATCCTGTGTGGAACCAGCAGCATGGCCATCTTTAGCTGGTTGCAGTCCCAACCAGCAGAGCCCAGAATGGGCAGGAGATGTGGGGCTCTGAAGACTTTCCAGGGTAGAAAGACAAGCCAACAAAGCCATGTTTGAAAGGGGGAGGACAGGCTGGTGTGGCCAGAGTGCATACAAAATACCTGAAGAAAAATGGCATCTTCTCTCAGAATAACCATATGATAGCGTGGATCTAGAGTACGAAAAGGTCTGTCCCAGCAAACCACATGCCTGACATGCTCAACTTGAAGTGGAAAAATGGTCCAGGGATGATCAGAAAGGACCTGAGACCACACTAGGAAACCACAGAACAGTCTGGATCAGGACTCCAGGGCAAAGCTTGTAGCTTTGCCTCCAAACATCTTACCAACCTGGTTAACCTCTGAGCCTCATCTCTCCTGTGTAACATAAGGTTGCTTTCACCTCCTTCCCTGGGTTTGGTGAAGATTAAATGATAGGATGTTTGTGACTAGGACCGGATTTATTGGCGTGTAAGTGTGCCAGTATTCCCGGACTCCATCCTTTCTCCACCTCCTTGGCCCCCACCTGCCTTTGGAGAATTTTGCTCGGCATTTCCTCAGCCCTGATCTTTGAGAAGAGTTCAGTCTCTGCCCACCCATTGTCTGGATTTTTGCAGAGCAGTTAGGACGGACAGAGGGAGAGGGAGAGACTGTGCCAGAGAGGCAGAAGGCAGAGAGACAGGTTCCCACCCTTTGGGTCAGCCCCTGGTCTGTCCTCCACCGTGGAGACAGACCCTGCATAACGGGCAAGCAAGGGAGACACTAAGCCCAATGTCAGAGAAGTAAAGATCTCAGGCAGAGGAGAGGCAAGGCAGAGGAAAGCAGTAGCAAAAGCACTGAAGCATCAGGAAACATTCTGGAATGTTTGCCAAGTGAGAGCTTCTGATGGAGGCCGCAGAGTGTGGGAGAAGGAAGGCGGACGCAGGCAGATTTTCCTGTGGCTGGAGTTCTGTTATTTAATGCTGTTTGAGAGATGCCAGTCAAGATTGGAATTCCTGTTGAATTACTTTTGTCTGCTAGAATTTGCTTCTTTCAACAAGACTTAAAACAGAGACTGGCGAACACAAAGCCCCGGGTTTTATAAGGGAGAGATCTGTCCATATTCATATCCTATCCACCTGTACATCTATCTCGTCTCTTGTTGCTCAATTAATGCCACTTCATAAATGGCAGTTTATAACTGTTATTATTAGCCACTTGACATCCACAGCCTTCTGAGAAATGACCCAATATTTTGGAAAATCTCCTATACCTGCCCCCGTCTCCCCAGTCCTAGTCCTCCTCCAGACTCATTTATAGAAAGTCTGTTCCAGGATGACTGCAGGAGAGACTTCCAAGGCTGGTTACCACCTTTCTGAGCCTCCTGAAGGAACCAGGAACTATAGACTCTAAGACAGAAGATCCCTCTAGTGCAATAACTCTGAACTGTACACCTCTGAGGACAGTAGAGCTATTGGTGAATCCAAGATCCAAAGGCATGCCAAGCGTGGTCCGTGGGATGAAAAAATACGTCATCACAAAGATAAGCTATCTTCGAAATGCATGTGCTAGAGTCACAGTACTTTCTGCTAGTCCTTTTTTAAAATAATTTCTTTAGATTTATATATTTTAGAGGGAGAGAGAAAAAGGGAGAGAGAGAGAGAGAGAGAGAGAATCTTCAAGCAGACTCCATGCTGAGCACGGAGCCCCGTGTGGGGCTCAATCCCAGAACCCTGAGACCATGACCTGAGCCAAAGTCAAGAGCTGTCTGCTCAACCGAGCCACCAGGCACCCCTCTGCTATTGTTTATCTTCTCTATTAATGTACACTTTATAGGAAGACTCTAAATATTTTTTCTGATGTAAAAATAGTTCTTATAACCAAAAAAATGTTAGCAATCTCTAATTTAGGATCCTTTAAGGCAGGAGATGTGCCTTCTGTGGGTTCCAGACTCTCTTGCCCTTACCTGGCAAATAGCAATGGGATTTTGTTCTGAGTTGTGTAATACCAAGCATCTCTCCGGAGACTCACAGCATCTTGAGGCCAAGTGTGGAAGCAGTGGTGTCCCAAGGGAAGGAGACCTCCCTGCCCCACCACCCTGTCCTGTCTCTGGGTGCTTCCTCAGGGACAGGCTTGTTCTTGGTCTAGCTGTGCCACCAACTAATATTGGTGTTGTTGTGGCCAGCTCATCTCTCCATTCAGGATCTTAGGCTCCCGACTGAATGGTGAGGTGGTGTCATTGGATGGTCTCAGAGGTCCCCTTCCCATGTTGAGCCATGTCTGCACGAGGGGGCATGAGGAGGACAGGGCACTTCTCTGGCCTCAAGCCCACAAGAGAGCACTCTCAAAGCAAAGTGTGGGCAAGTGCAAAGTAGTGACCCAACCTGGGGGCAAGAGTACTGAGGGGAGGGGCTGAGAGAGCAGAGAGCATGAGTGGTATGGCCAAGGAGGGCTTCCTGGGAGTAGTGCCCTGGGTCTCAGAGCACTTGTTTGCTGAGGAGCAGGACAGAGAACACTCTGTGCCAGACAGGCTCAGATTACATATGAAGCACATGAATTTAAGTTTTTGCCCCAAAAGCCACATTATAAAAAAATCCCTTCTTCTTTTACATTATGCAAATCATCTTGGTACCTATTGATTGCATTTGCATGTGAAGAGGGATGCTGTGTTTGTAACTAATGTATTTGCATGTGCATTTTAATTAATCCACTTGCTGGCGCTGGTGATTAGAGAGGTAGGTATGGAAATAGGACTCTCTCCTGCTAATAGAATTTGGCACCTCCAGAGGAGGCTGAGAGCCGTCTGCCGGGGGCATTATTGCAGGCAGGTGGGAGCTGAGTGGCCACAGCCCCTCCTCACCTGCCCTGCAGGACTGCACCCTGGCTGCCTTCCAAAGCCACGCACTGTCTGGCCCGGCCTGAGGACGAGGCAGAGAGCAGGTGAGCTTTCGGGGAGACACCTTCTGTGTGGGGAAGAACTCCTTTCCCTTCACTCCACTGTGCTTTCATTTCCATGTGGCTTGGCTGGGGCCATGGAAAAGCTATCATGGGGTGTCTGCATACTAGCAATAGGCTCATCTATTCTGAAGAAAGCCTTGGGGTGTTTAACTCTCCCCTTTGCTCTTTGCAGCTAGAGATAATGTTATGTCTAATTTGCATCTAACATTTAAATGTACTCATTAAGCTCTAGAAGCCACAGCACCTCTTGACAGCCCAGTCTCTGGTAACCGCTCCAGCTGCTTCAGAGGAATGGGGCACTTTCACACAGAACAGAACTTCCTGAAACACATTTTATGCAAGGTTTTTTGCATACAGAGGAATCAGGTGACTTCTTTGCCGACTGTCCCCAGGGACAGCATGGTGATGAGGAAGCTCCAAGGCAGGAGGTCAGGGGGCACAATCCTGACTGATCTCAGATTCAGAACTCTATGTCTTTTGTCGTTGATGCTTTTTCGTGTGTTGGTGCTTGTGTGTTTTCATTGACTCAAGATCTGCATGTGGAAGGAGTGCGTGAGACTGGCCACCACCTTGAGGCCAGGGACTAGGCCTCAGTTCTTTTTTTTTTTTTTTAAGATTTTATTTATTTGAGAGAGAGCACAGATGCACAAGCAGTGGGAGGGGCAAAGGGAGAGGGACGCAGACTCTCCACTGAGCAGGGAGCCCTATGCGGGGCTTGATCCCAGGACCCGAGGATCGTGACCTGAGCTGAAGGCAGGCACTTCACTGACTGAACTACCCAGGCACCCCTAGGCCTCAATTCTTAAGATCTCAACTGTGTGAGTTCCCCTTTCGTTCACGAGGACCACCTAAGATCCCCTACAGGTGCACTTTTCCAGGAATTGGGAATAACAGGGGAGCTGGAGCTGGTACTCCAATAAACAGACTCCAGAAGATTGTTAATATACATTTGATACATTGGGTGTGATTGCAAACAAGACAAAATATATCTTTGAAAAGAGACTTGAGTCAGTATTTTTGAAGTGAGTCAGAGTCCTAACATTAAAGTATACAACTGCAAGATTTAGAGATAGAGAGATGATAGATAGGTAGCCAATAGTTAGCCGATAGATAGATAATATAGGTAGATAACAGATAGACAGGTAATAGATTGATAATAGATCAATAATATAGTCAATAGATGGATATATTATCTATCAATCTATCTAGATAATTTGAAAAGAAAGAGGATCTTACTATTCAGAAGAATAAAGACATTGAGAGAATTAAACATTACAATATCTGTCACGTATTTCACATTTACCTAAGTTCTGGCTGGAGAATTGACAGTTCTGTCCTTGGCTCCCATCTCAACTCAATTCACGCTGACTCCCTTGCGCATCTTTCCCATTCCCCCAGCTTTAAATCCCATCTCAGGGGGATCCTGAGATCCCAGTTTGGCGCCTGCCTTGGGCCCAGGGTGTGATCCTGGGGTCACAGGATCCAGTCCCACATCGGGCCTGCTTCTCTCTGCCTATGTCTCTGCCTCTCTCTGTGTGTCTCTCATGAGTAAATAATAAAATTTTAAAAAAATCCCATCTAAATGCTATGCCTCCCAAATTCATGCCTCTAGCCCAGCTCATTCCTATGAACTGCAGACTTGTAGCCAACTGTCTTCCAACACCTCCACTGGGGTGTCTGATGGGCCTCCAAGGGTAACAGTCCAACACAGGACTCCTGATCCCCCCTCCCCACAAACCTACTCCAGGCCCACAGTCTTCCACGTCTTATTCTTCCAATTGCTCAGACCAAAAACTTTGGTACCACCGTTACCATCCCTCATTCTCCCACTCCCCAACCTGTTGGGAAATCCTATTAATTCTGGCTTCAGAATATATCCAGAGTCCAACCACTCTCCACCAGTTCCACTGCTGGCACCCAGGCCAAACCCCCATCATCTCTCACTTGGGTTATTGCAGATGCCTCCCACTGGCATCACTGTTTCCCCTCCATATTCCTATAGAGAATATTCTTGGCAGAACACCTGAAGTAGTCCTGCTAAATGTCAGTGGGATTAGATCACTGTCTGCTCAAAGCCCTCCAAGTGTCCCTATCTCTCAGAGAAGAAGCTGAATCTTTTCAATGCCCTGCAGAGCCTAGCCAGTCTGCACCCCGCTTCCGCTCCCTATGTCCCAAACTCCCACTTCTCCCAACCCTGTCACTCAGCTCCTGCCCTACGGGCCCCTTGTTGCCCCTCAGATCCACGAGGCACACTCCTACCCCAGAGACCCTGCATTGGCTGGTCCCTCTGCCCGGAAGGCTGCCTGCACACACCAGGCCCATACTCCCAGATCCTTCCTGTCCTTGCTTGTATGTCATCTTCTTGCTGAGGCCTGCTTAGACAGCTCCATTTCAATAGCAGCTGTCACCCCCACCAGCACACCAGCCCCCTGCCCTGCTCTTGCTGTAGACTGCCTCCTGCCCAAACTGGAATGCAAGCTCCGCAGGGCAGAAATTATGGTCCACGTTTCTGTGCACCTAGAACCATCCTTGCGACACAGTAGGCAACCAAAACGGATATGCCGGGTGAATAAGCAGGTATTTCGGTGGGCGGGGGTTGTCCCAAGGGCTTTAGATACATTTTTGTATTTAATAACTTGATCCCTGTTTTATTGATGAGAACACTGAGAGTCAAAAATTAAACAGTTGGCCTAGGATTTTGTAGTTAATAAATGACAGGGTCAGAATATGCATAGAGGCCTGACTCCAGAATGTTAAATAGCAAGCACAATTCCTGAACAAAAAGAGACTTTCCTCAGAAATTTCACATTCCTTGGTGAAGGATGCGACCCAGTGTCCACAAATGCGTACCTAAAGGGACAGAGGGTCTCTCCTCTCCAAGGTGGGTTCAAGGAGCTTGGCAGTGGGTGGACCCCGCCCTTCAGGTCTGCCCCTCCAACAGGTGGCCTATGTCCAGGAATGAGTCCAGTAGGAGGGGAAGAAGACTTTCAAGGCCAGGGCCTCTGTTTCAGAATCCTAAACTTCTACCCCAGTGTGATTAAAAGAATCAAATTGGGGCACCTGGGTGGCTCAGTAATTGAGCATCTGCCTTTGGCTCAGGTCATGATCTTGAGGTCCGGGGATCAAGTCCTACATCGGGTTCCCTGCAGAGAGCCTGCTTCTCCCTCTGCCTATGTCTCTGCCTCTGTCTTTGTATCTCTCATGAATAAATAAATAAAATCTTTAGGGGCACCTGGGTGGTTCAGTGGTTGAGCATCTGCCTTTGGCTCAGGTCATGATCCCGGGGTCCTGGGATTGAGTCCCATATCGGGCTCCCCATGGGGGACCTGCCTCTCCCTCTGCCTGTATCTCTGCCTCTCTATATGTCTCTCGTAAATAAATAAATAAAATCTTTTTTTAAAAAAGAATCAAATTAAGGTTTATTCCAGGCATGAAAGTCACCACTATCTTGGCAGCTCCTAAAATAAATAATTACTATGCTTCTAGCCCATGACATGATCTCATTGATCTTATTTGGCCTTCACAACATCCCTAAATGGGAGGTCTTATTGTCTCCATGGAAGTAGAAGTTTAGACAGGTTAAATAACATGCCTAAGAATCAGACATTAACAGATGGCAGATCTGGATTCGAATCCACGTCTCTCTACTGCAAGTCCATGGTCATCCCATAATTTCACATTGCACACATGACCCACTTTTCAGGCAGCTCCAGGGATAAAGAGTTAAGTGTGGTGACTAAGACCCTCCAGACACTGAGCTCGGGGGAAGCATGAGCAAGCCTAAATCTCACTCAAGGGGCAAGGGAGGCAGGTCAGGATGGAGCAGAGGGAAGATCTTTAGGACTTGCACAGAGAGAAGTGAGGGCAAATCAGTACACCAGCCTTCTTGGACTTCCCTGGAAGGGGCCTGTCTTTGGCCTTCAGCTAGATTCCCCCAGCCAACAGCCAAGCCATTCTTGGCTTATAGCACATGGGTTACCACAGCTCATTGGCCAGTGCCCCGGGTGGGTACACAAGCCGATGGAGTTGGGGTGCTCATGTCAGAGGTTTCATGGAGAAGTAGCATTTGGGGAGGATCCTAAAGGATGTTTACAGCCTAAGGGAGGATGTTTACAAGTCTTAATGGATATCCAAGAGGGTAATTTCTGGCAGCAGCATAGATGCCAGGGGCAGGAAAGCAGGGGTATGTTCACAGGATGGTGAGTGGCCCATGTGGCTAAATTGAGACCACAAGAGGAAAATAAGGGGATGATGGTGGCCCCCAGTGCTCAGGGCCATGGGAGACCCCGGCTGCTGCTTCTAAGTGCTTGTTACAATCAAAGCTTATTTCCTGGAGATTAACCAGTACAGTGGGTTGGGAGGGAAGGAGCCAAGAGGCTTGATAAGAAGCTAACTAATGGTGTGGCCAGGCCTGAGGCAGGACAGTGGCAGCAAGACACAGAAAAAGAAACAGATGTGACACTTTGTTCATTCCCCTGAGGTCCCCAGCTCCCTCCTGCCTTAGGGGATCAGCACAGACTTTGTCCTCTGCCCGGAACCTTCCCCACACACCTCACCCACCTTGTCCCACCCATCATGACCTCTGGCTACAAGTGGTTCCCCAACCTCCAAGACTAGTCAAGGCCCCCACTTCACAGCCTCCTTTTACTTGGTTTGCTACTTAGGAGCAAGGCTGTGGGTGTGGGCCCATCCTGCCAGCCACAGTGTGTGTCCAGGCGCCCCCCGCATGGCCAGGCAGGACGGCAACCCCAGGCTGTGACCCCAAAGCTCTGCCGCACTCTCTTCTTGCTGCTTTCAGATGCAAGTGGTGTGGGGTTCATGGAACGCCCCTGCCACTTTGAGAGGTGCCACGTTCAGGGGGACGGGGACTCTAAGCTGGGAGCATTGCGGGACAGGGAGCACCTACTCTCCCCACAGACTCCTGGCCGCCTCCGGGGCAGCCCCCCACTTCTCCAGCAGAGCAGTCGGTGGCAGGCTGGCAGGAGCGTTTGTCAGGCCTCCAAAGTGATTGACTTCTAAGAGAGCTTGGCAGCTCAGGAGAGCCTCCTGGCTCCCAGTGTATTGTGAGTAAAAGAAAAGAAATAACAGGTACTCTTCAAGTGTGGGAGCTGAAAGAGATGCTAATTAAATGTCAGGGCTGGAGTTTAACCCACTTGAATCTGTGTTTCTATTCTGGAGTCACTGCGCTTCTGCTTCCCAAACCCGGGCTCCGTAGCACCCGAGCTGGTTTGCAAGCTCACCCCAGGAGCCGGTGGCAGGTGAGGGCTGGGCCTGGGACCCCGGGGCCCAGCTAGCCTCCAAGATCCTCCTCCTCACCTGGATCTCAGAACCAGCCGTGCTGAGGACCCACAGGGACCTGAGAAGCTGAGGGAAGCCACCAGGCCTCTGAGGCAGAGCAAAGAAGGGGCCAGAGTGGAAGGACCACTTGTTGGGATGGGGGCGGGAAGGGACATGGCTTAAATTCCCTGTGAAGAAGGGGATGTGCGGCGGATGGCCCAGGGGCCCAGCCCAGCACGCTGAGGCAGGGTGGGGACGGTGGCCACACATGGAGGAGGCTGGCCTGGCAGGGAGGGGGACTGGTCCAGCGGGGACCCCACACCCAGCTCTTGGTACTCTCCTTTTGCATTCCTGTCTCCAGTCAAGGGCCCCGCAGAGAAAGCCCCGCCATGTGGCGGTTTGGCCGATGTACTCTGGCTGGAGACGCCAGCAGACAGGGCGCTCAGGCCTCCGGACCCTCGGCTCCCAGACGCAGCTGTCCCCGGACAGCCCACTCCTGCAGGACACGGGCGCTGGGGTCCTGCTCTCCTCCAGGCCATCCCCAGGACCCACCACGTGGGAAGGAGGACGAGGAGGTCCCCTCCCTGTCCCCTGCCCCACTGCCCCTCCAGAGGAGCACGGCTTGCAATACCGATTATAATCCCGATGTCCAACACCGGCTCCCTCCTTGGCAGCTTCTGGACTGCTTTTCCCAGCCCTACTGCCGCTAATCATCGTCACTGCGCTGGGAGGGCAGATGCACAGTCCCGCTGTGCAGCTAGGAACACAGATGCCCAGAGGTGATGTGACCTGCCTGAATCTAACAGCAGGGACGGGTGGAGCTGGGACTCCTTCTCCACGGCTCCCTCTGGCCCAGGCCTCCAGAGCTTTGCCCTCTGGCCCCAGGGACCCTGGTGCACTGGATTCTCCCAACCCCGGGCGGTCTGAGCCTCACACCAAGAACCACTGCCCAGGCCTGCAAACCTCTCCCTCCCTCCTGGGAAGCCTGGCAGGCCTGGTGGGGGCTCCACTGCCAGGTTGAGGGCCAGAGAGAAACTCAAGCCGTGAGCTCTTGAAAACCAAAATCCGGGGATCCCTGGATGGCTCAGCGGTGTAGCGCCTGCCTTGGGCCCAGGGTCAAAGTGGAGTGGTCCTGGAGTCCCGGGGTCGAGTCCCACATCAGGATCCCTGCATGGAGCCTGCTTCTCTCTCTGCCTATGTCTCTGCTTCTCTCTCTCTCTTTGTGTCTCTCATGAATAAATAAATAAAATTAAAAAAAAAAAGAAAACTGAAATCCTCATTTTAGTCATCCATTTCAATGCATGCTAACCATTTTTCTATTTTTTCCTCCTACCATCCATAGGCATAGGAGGAGGGAAGGAGGGGAGGAGGGATAAGGCTGAGGAGGAATGAATGAAAGGTGAACAACCCCCCCCCCCCCACTTGAAGCAGCAGCATAAACCACTTATTATTAACAGAGGCCCCGAGAGAGGCTTGTTTTTAATATGGTTTGGATTAAGCAGAGAAAAGGAACATGGGCTCCCACACACACCTTGGTGTGATTAAATCAGCTGCGAAGGCGGAGGGGGGGGGGGGCGCGGGGGGGGCTCTGGCCATTAACGGGGTGGGAGGGGGTCCAGCCTCTGCACAGGGGCTGGGGATTCACACCACCTCTGACCCCCTGGAGGCCCAGCCCACGCACGCATGCCCAGGGACCCATCACGCCACCCTCAGAGCAGCCACCGTCTGTCCTCTCACTACCTAGGGGTCCTCTCAAAATTGATTTTCTGTGTTCTCTGAAGGCAGGGAAGATCACTTAACCAGGGACCCAGCCCCAGCTCCACCACACCACTGACGGGGTGAATGACACAAGCTCTGTCTGGAAGGGTGGGTCTGCGAGGTCCCTGAGGGCCCATAGGCTGGGCCGTGTCAGCAGGCAGCAAGCAGGCATCTTTCAGACGCTGCCATCGGTTCTGTACTGTTGATGTCCCCCTGTCCCCCTCCTCACCTCCCTGCTGGGGACCTGCAGAGAGCCCAGCATTTCAAGGTATCTTACACCTGTTTGTTAAATTAATAAAGGAATTTGCCTTTTTAAATCTGTGACCTGGGCAGACTGGACTTTGTGTTTAACTGAGCTCTGTGCTTTTATTTTTCTTTCTTTCTTTCTTTCTTTCTTTCTTTCTTTTTTTTTTTTTTTTTTTTTTAAGATTTTATGTATTTATTTGACACAGAGAGAGACACAGAGAGGGCACAAGCAGGGGGAGCAGAGAGAGAGGGAGAAGCAGGCTCTCCTTTAAGCAGAGAGCCTAATGCGGGGTTGGATCCTGGAACCCTGAGGTCATGACCTGAGCCAAAGGAAGACACTTAAACAACTGAGTCACCCAGGCACCCCTCTATGCTTTTATTTTCAATGCATTCCCCCTTTGGCGTTCTCGGTGGATATGGCAAATATGGTTACTGAACGATCCAGTCCTCAAGAAGAGGATATGGTGCCAGGCCAGAAAAGGGGTTAAATATACGGTTTGCATTTGTATATACATTCAGGGATAGTGCTTAAAATACTTAACAACTGCATGGGCACCAAACCAATCAAAAGAGATGCCCACTCTAACATTCAATGCCTTCTCACCAGTGAGGTTTGGGCATCTGTAGCAACAAGCATGCATGTAGACATGGTAAGACATGGCAGGCTCTTAATATGTAGCCTGCAGTGAAGGAAAGCCTCAGGAGAAATCACAGGCTGGCAGCTCGGAAATGGGTTCCAATGTTGTCACTGGCCACAGAGGTTACCAGACCTCTCACTAGGCAAAACTGTATTATTGTCCAGCAGATGTCCACTCTCTAAAGCCCTCACCCCCATGGGAGCAGACACCGTCCACACCTTGGTTGACAGGCTTAACTATGTGACTTGCTGTGGTCAGTGGAATCTGAATGGATGTGGCATACATTTGGGCATAGGTCCAAAGCTTCTAGAAGAGCTGTCCATTTGTGGCAGCCTTGGAGACTCCTTCAGCCTTGTCCTGGGATGAGAAAATTTGGGGAACAGACCTGAGGGAGAGTCAGATTCCAGAGCCAAGCACAGCCAGGGCCAGCAGAGCCACAGCCGCCCTGCAGACCTGCACATGAGAACAGAAGGTTAGCCGTTGTACGCCATGAGGTTTTGTTACAATAACAAAAGCTGACTCATACATTCACTTCCTTGATCCTTGGCAGCTCCCATCCAAATGTGATCTGAATGCTATTGTTCAGGGCATCATAAAGAGAAATTGATGGGCTTAGAAAGCAGATAGACCTGAGGGCTAATTCTGGCTCTGTCACTTCACTGTGCAATGCTAAGCGAGTGACTTTAACTCTTGGAACCCAATTCCTTCCTCTGTAAAATGAGACTAGAAGAAACTACCTTAGAGAATTAACAGCATCACATATGAAAAATGTGTTCATATGTGTTTGGAGGCACTTTCCCTCGTTTCAATGAGCCTTAGCACCTTCAGTGGTAACAAGTAGATATTGAGTCAGTTGATCTCTAAGAGCCAAGTGCAAAGTCATTCATTCATTTATCCATCCATCCATCTACCCACCTACCCATCCATCCATCCACCCACCCACCTACCCATCCATCCATCTACCCATCCATCCATCTACTCATCCATCCATCCATCCATCTAAAAGCTATGGTTTGAGTAGCCTTTCCATGAGAGCACTGTGCTGGGCCATGGAGTCACAAAACTAACCAAGACAGATGTGGTCCCTGGTTTCACAGAACCCAGCTGGACCCCCTACCTCTAATCTGAGCTCATTACTAAAGCTAAGAGCTTACTCCTCACGAAGAACACAGACATCGGGCGGCTCCTCGGGTATTTAAATGTACATACAGAGGGCTATGGGAGCATGCAATGGGGACCTGACCTGATCTGGGGCAGCCAAGGCACCCTGGAAGAAGGGAGACTAGAGATGAACGTTGAAGGCTGATTGAGGGATCCCTGGGTGGCGCAGTGGTTTGGCGCCTGCCTTTGGCCCAGGGCGCGATCCTGGAGACCCAGGATCGAATCCCACATCAGGCTCCAGGTGCATGGAGCCTGCTTCTCCCTCCGCCTGTGTCTCTGCCTCTCGCTCTCAGTGACTATCATAAATAAATTTAAAAATTTAAAAAAATTTTTAAAAAAAATGAAGGGTGATTGAAATTAACCAAGTGAATGGCTGGTGAGGGAAGAGCATTGAGGCTGAGGGAACAGCATGTTCAAAATCCAGCACAGCTAGAAAAGAGTGAAGAGGGGAGGCGAGGCAGGGGGCATATCCCACAGGTCAGGATTGAAGCCACAATGAAAACTTTGGGCTTGAGTCCTAGGCAAACACCGGGAGCCCTGATTCTAAGCCAAAGACAGGTACGGACAGACTTGCTCCTGGAAATGATCCCTCTGCAACCCCTAAAACAGAATGTCTCAGAAAGGATGGAAATGAGAGCTAAATGTGGAGTTCTGAATACACTTACCTCTGTTTACCCCCCGAAGTGACTAAAAAGGTGTCAGTGAACAATTGAAAAAAGGCATAAAAACCACAATAAGAGAGAGAACAGAAAGAAGATGAAAGCAGGCAAGAGATGTAAACAGAGTTTTAGAATTTAGGGGGGAAAGGTAGAAGGAGTACAGAGAAACTACTTAGCTGACAAAGAGGAGGCCTAACTTCTGACAAAGAGGAGGCCTAACTTCCAGCAGGGTGGGGCCGGTGTGTGTGGGGGGTAGGCAACACGAAGCTGCTTTCATGCACAGGGTCCCAGAAAGGCTCAGGAAGGGGAAATACCAGGAGATCCCAGGGCAGGGCCTGGCTATGGCCCATAACCATGGCATTGGCCCAAAGTCTGCAAGAGCAGCAGGCAGGCCCTGGGCCCCACCATCACCAGGCAGAAAGGAGGTTTCAGGTCTGGAGATGGAGAGGGAGACCCAGATGCTGAAGGTACACAAGACAGTCTGTATGTTAAGTGGTGAGACCCCCCTTCCCTGGCCCTCCTTCCCCACCTAGTTTCCACAAGTGGGCTAGGTATATCTCTCCCCACCCCTACCCCTACCCCCAGGGCCAGAGATGGACACATTTCTCTCTGTACAAACTCACTGGTCAGGAGGAAAGATAATGTCATGGCAGAGGGATGGGGAGACCTCATGAAGCAAACTGCTCCCTGCCCAGTGACCTCCCACGGAAACCCACCACTGGAATATCTGGCCCACGGGCCAGAATTTCCAGTCCACATTATAAAGCTTCTCTCATAGCAACTAGCCAAAAACCAATAGACTTTAAAAAGTCTCTAATATGAAGCACAGACATCAAATAGAAAAACAGCTTAAAAGAAAGTGGATCAAGGTAGAGCAGAGAACACATCCCCAGTATTGATCCTCACAGAGATAAAAGGAATCTGTGACACCCATGGAAATTAGAACAGGATACAGAAAATTTTTTTTATAAAGTGTTGTGGAGAGGAGATTCAGGAGACTATATATATATATATATATATATATATATATATATATATACACTCTTATATATAATGAATTTAAAAGTTGAAAGAAAAGTAAAGAGATAAGATAAAAACATTTTTTAGGTAGAAGAATAAGATAAAGAGATTGAGAATAAGAAAGAGAAAAATTAGAGGATTTATCCTGGAGATCAACTATCCAATAATATGAGTTTTGGAAGGAGAGAAAAGAGAACAAAAGGGATGAAGTTGTTCAAAAATATATCATGCAAGATACTTCCTGGAGCTAAAGACGTTTCCACATGGTAAGAACCGATCATCAAGACCCAGCACAATTTGTCGTGATGAGACCAAGTGAGATCTGAAAGTGCTGAATCACTATATTCTACACCTGAAATTAATACAACTCTGTGTGTTAACTATACCGGAATTAAAATTAAAAACAAAAATAAAGAACCTAACACAATGTAAGAAAATGGATATCCAACACATTATTATAAAATGTCAGAATCCTAGGTGTGAAGAGGTGGTCTAGAGGCCTCCAGATGGGCAGAACAAGAGATAGGGAAGTTGGGGTCACATCCAAAGCTTTGATCCAGAATCAGAACAACTTCTCAGCAACACTGGAAGCTAGAACACAATGGCCTTTCAAACTGGAAGGGGAAATTACATCAAAGGCAGGATTCTCTCTCTAGCCAAACTATCAACCAACCATGGAGGTAGAATAAGAATATTTTCAGAAATGAGTATCTTCCAAAGTTTGATCCACCATGCACCATTTCTCAGAACACCATTGGAAATCTTATTCTCACAAAAATGAGAATAAACAAGAACAAGCCAAAAGACAGGGGATCTGACATAGGAGAAAATGAAGGGATTTCCTGGAGGGTGGCAGAGAGAGGCCCCAAAATGACAGTTTGGGCAGCAGGTGAAGAAGGTGACCATTCTGGATCAGAACAAGAGACCAGAGGCCTTCAAGAAGATATTAGTGGAGTTTTGAACACATAGAGACAAGAATAATACTCCCATCAGAGAGTTGGGAGTAAGTTAAATGATAAATACAGAGAAAACTATACAAAAGAGCAAGAAAGTCATTAGTAATAAGAAAAAAAAAAAACAGAAATCTGTACAAGAAAGGAAATGTAGCTGTGATTTAACACATGGCTCAAGTCTAGCTAATATTCATATGATCACAATAACATAAACATTATAGATTTATTTAGTCCCCCAAAGTGTAATATAACTGTATTAGGAGAATCAAGAGGGGAAGTGGGGAAGAACAGAGTAAAAGAAATAAATCCACATTTTTCCATTGTGGAAAATCAGTAGATCATAGTTAAAACTTCATGAAGTTACAAAAAATAGCAATATGACTGTGGCTCAGTAGGTTGAGTGTCTAACTCTTGATCTTAGCTCAGCTCTTGATCTTGGGGTTGTGAGTTCAAGCCCTACTTTGGGTTCCATGCTGGGTGTGAAGCCTACATTAAAAAAGAAAAAAAAAATCTAGAGAAAATGCCAGAAACACTAAAAGGATTCCAAGTGATTGCCTTGTCTGAATAGAGAAGATGTGGATGGAAAGGACCAGGGAATTTTGTAAATATATATTTTAAAATATAAGCCCCACAGAGTGTTTGCCATTTATGTCTGTATATTTCTACACATTCCTATGTATTTCCATAAAAAACATAAGTGAAAGGGAAAAAGCAACACAATAAGTAGCTTCACTGAGCATCTCATAGACATCTACAAATGGATAAAACAACTGAATGAATCTTCAAGAATGTTCAAGAATGGGGGGTGCCTTCAAGAATGTTCAAGAATGTTCAAGACTGGTAGCTCAGTCGTTTCAGCATCCAGCTCTTGATTTCAGCTTAGGTCATGATCTTGGGGTCATGGGGTCAAGCCCCACACCAGCTCTGCACTCAGCAGGGAGTCTGCTTGAGATTCCCTCTTCCTGTACCTCTGTCCCTCCCCACTCATTCTTTCTCTCACTCTCAAATAAATAAATCTTTTTTAAAAAAAGAATATTCAAGTATTGTAACTTAGGATAGCTTTTGCAGTGACATTAGGACTCATGGATACAAAAATTGTGGTATCTCAGCTTTTAGAAGGAGATAAAGATGATGTGCTCTGGAAAATTGGGATAAATGACTCAGAACATTATCTCTAATGATGGAGAAGAAAACCGTAATCTTGAAAATGCATGCAAAGGGTTTGAACGAAATGATTTCATAAAATAATGAGGGTGGAGGAAACTGCATTTCTAAATTAAGATTTTATATAATATATGAGTTTAAACATGCATCTGCATGTGAACTAATTGATAAATTAAGTCTGAAAAATCCTAAGTAAAAAATATGCAGGAGTATGAAGGAAAGCATGGACAAAGGCACACCGGGCAAATATATATTTGAAGTGGAAAGCAGGGCAAAAGTACTAAAACAGAAAAAGTTATCTTACAGGAAAGGGAACAATTGACCATGAGGGTCTAACAGTTCTAAATACTTGTGCACCAATAATATAATGTCTACATTCATAAAATAAAAACTAAAAATATGAAGGAGAAATAGAAACATCTGTTTAATAATACTCCCTATTGGCAAGAGTATGGGAGAAACAAACCCTCAGATACAGTGCTGATGGACTGGACATCCTATGAAGGGCAATTTGCAAAAATACAACAAATCCCCAGGACACAGATGTATCTTTGGCCCCAAAATTTCAGTCCTATAAAGTTACCCTACAGATAGAATTGCGCACTGTGAGAGACACCTACAAGAAAATTATTGTAGCCTTGTTTATAAATGACAAAATACTGAAAATAATCTGAATCCAAATAATCTGTCTATCCAAAAGGTGGTCAATGGACCAGAAGAATCAGTATTCCCCAGGAGCCTATCCAAAATGCAGAATTGCAGGTCCCAGCCCAGAAGTGCTGAATCAGAATCTGCCCTTAAACAAGATCGTCAGGGGGTATATATGTACTTTAGAGTTTGAGAAACATTTGTCTGAATATCCATCAATAGGAAGCTGACTGAATAAATTACAGTGCATCATAAAGTGAAATTTTATATTCAATCATTAGAAAATAAGGAACATTTCTTACATGCTGATTAAAGAGCAGTCTACAAAAATACGCCCTAAAATGGGGACAGAAGTGCAGTGTAATATGCTACCATTCGTATTGGGAAAATTATTTTTTAATGTATTATGCAGCTACAACCTAATTGGTGACCTAATTGGTTGCCCAGAGTCTCCTCTTGCCCCAGTTAGGTCGGTATTTTTCCTCCTTCTCATTCCCTGATGATCATGGTCAGCACTGACCATTCATTTTCATCTTACTCAGCTCCTGGAGGAGATGGTTAAAGACAACAACTAGAAGGAAATATCTCCAACATCCCTAGGCTCCATGGAAAAAAACAACACGACAATTTTTCTTAAAAGAAACAACAGCTCAAAGCAGCACTAATTGTTGACATTTCATACCCTTGTCTGATGCCCACACAGGACTTAGAGGTGAGGTGGCTCCATAGGTCAAAGCCCTCCCCAAACTCATCCCAGACTCATGCTCTTGCCCTATCTCTCTCTCTCTCTCTCTTTCCTTCTCTTTCCCTCCCCGCCCCCCCTCTCTCAGACACACAGACACACACACCCCACTTTGGACATCCCCCTCAAACAGTCCCAGACTGCTGAACACCAGCCCCTCCCCACATCCAGACACACCACAACCACATCCACACAGGAGGCTCTGTCGGAGTCCCTGCCAGGGCCACAGAGAGAACTGTGTGTCAAAGTGGGCATTTGTCACTTGTAATTATTGCTGCTGTGGTCAATAGTCATTTTGTAAGTGAGGCACTAACAGCCCCTAAGAGCTGGCTGGGAGGCAGATATTGATTAGGCTTCAGGGGCCCAGGCCCTCCCTGTGGGGCTCATGGCTGAGCTCTGAAACCTGTGAGCAACCCCCTGCAGATGGAAGGAGAGTGGAAGGAGGGTAACAGGTAATTAACGGCACCACCTGTTTCCCCTTTTAGCCAAGTGATTGGTGGGAAGGAAAGGGAAAGTGGCCCAGCCATCACCTCCAGGCCAGGTAATCGATGCCATGGACAAATCCGTGCTGTTCCCCAGCAGCCCACACCTTGCCTGCCTCTAAGTGACAAGACGCTTAATATTGAGGGTCTGAAAAACTGAGTTCCCCCAGACTTTTGGTCATGATGTCCCAGTTATCTGCTGCTGCACAACAAACTAAGTGGCATAAAAAAAATTATTTCGTTACATTCACAGACTCTGCGGGTGAGGCACTTGGACAGGCAATAGCAGGAATGGCCAGTCCACACTCTGGGATGTCCAGGGCCTTATCTGAGAAACTCAACCAGCTGGGGATGGTATGAACAACCCTAGGGTTGGGATAAACCACGGGAGGCTGATTCTTCACTCTCGTGTCTGGCACCTGGGCTGTGGTAACCTGAAGGTCGAGCAGAGCTAGGGTTACCGCACCTTCGTGTGACTTCATCTGGCACAGGCTGCCCACAGGAGGCTAGCTGGCATCCAGGAGGGAACACCTCCAGAGGGAGTATCCAGAGACAGAATGTTCCAAGAGAACCAGGCAGAAGCTGTGTGCCCTCTTGTGACACAGACTCAGAAGTCTCAGAGAAGAGTCTCTTCTGCTGTATTCTACGGGCCAAAGCAGTCACAATCCCACATGGATTCAAAGGGAAGGGACAGAGATGCCACCATTGAGGGGAAGATACAGAGATTTCCTGTATACACTCTGCCCCTTACACGCACAGTCTCCTCCTTGTCAACATCCCCCAGCAGAATGGCATCTTCGTGACCAAGGATGAAGTTAGCTACCCTAACACCAAAACCACCCAACGTCCATAGTCTACATTAGGGTCACTCTTGGCACTGCACATTCTATGGGTTTGTACCAATGGATAATGACATGTATCCACCACCATAGCATCATACAGCGTATTTTTCCTCTGTGTTCCATCTATTCATCCCAGCGCTGCTCTGACCTCCTGGCAACCAGTGATCTTTCAAATGCCTCTGTAGTTAGGCCTTTTCCAGAATGTCATAGACTTGCAATCACACAGTATGTGGCCTTTTCAGATTGGCTTCTTTCTTAGTAATATGAAATTAGGGTTCCTCCTTAACTTTTCAATGGCTGGGTAGCTCATTTCTTTGTCAGCACTGAATAATAAATACTTCATTGTCTGGATGGACTGCAGTTTATTTATCCATACCTACTGAAGGGCATCTTCGTTGCTTCTAAGTTTGGGCAATTATGAATAAAGCTGCTGTAAACATCTATGTGCAGGTTTTTGTATGGTCATTTTTTTTTAACCACCTAACATGGGGTCTTCTAAAAGGGGGCCTTCTAGAACAGCTATATAAATTAGCTGACACTCTAAAAAATATAAGACAGGGAACTAAAATATAAACTGAGGCATTTAAAAGGGTTGAATTAGACTAAACCTTTCCTTGAAGCATTCAGATCTGGATATAAGCTTCTGATTGGCTTCTAAGACTACAGACTCAGGGAGCCTCAGTTTACCCATCTACAAAAGGGGAAAATAGAACTTGGATGCTCTTGCCTGCCAGATATCAAAGTCCAGTCCCTTTTCTCAATGGATTCCAGAATATCAGAGGTGGATATGTTAGCTTCTGGTTTCCTGGTCTCAAAGGAAGAATTCATCTTGGACCACAATCCTTGAGAGAAGAGGATCAGGGTAGAGCAGAGATGAGGATAGAAATGGACCAGAGAATTTAGAGAGGAAGAGGAGATCAAATGGAGAGAGATAGGACTCAAACTTTCAGAAAACAGCAATCCTTTCTTTTTTTTTTTTTTTTTAAGATTTTATTTATCCACTCACAAGAGAAACAGAGAGAGAGAGAGAGAGAGAGAGAGAGAGGCAGAAACACAAGCAGAGGGAGAAGCAGGCTCCACGCAGAGAGCCCGATGCGGGACTCGATCCTGGGTCTCCAGGATCATGCCCTGGGCTGAAGGCGACGCCAAACTGCTGAGCCACCCGGGCTGCCCCAGGAAACAGCAATCCTAATGTGCTCAAAACATTAGGATGTTGGAGCACCGAGAGGGCTACCTCTGGTTTTTGAGAGTGTAGACCAGCAAAGGTCATCTCCAGAACCATCCTCTGTGTCCTTAGGAGGCTCACAAGTTGTCACAGGCTGTCCACTCCTCTTTGTCTCAGTTACCTCCACATACAGCCTTCCCATGGCCAACCCAATTAGTGACCCTGCCCTCAGCCGAACCTGGGGAGGGTGGGGAAGGCGGGCCAGGACATGTGATCACACAGTAAGAAGGCTGAACTTTGCCCTTGGGTGAGTCACCTTGGCTCTTGGGACTCGGTTTCCTCATAATCAAGATATTTTCAAACTCTAAGGTTTGATGAAACCGATCAATAGAAGACCTTTCCTCCACTCAATAAACTGTTATCGATCATATTCAGTGTGGACTGGGTGCTGGGGTTCGATAGCAAACCAGAAACAGTTCACTTAGGGAGCAACATCCTTCACCTCTCCCCATACTCTTGCCAGCGGATAAAAGCAAAGCTCACGCACACCTACACCGGTGCTGGCGTTCAACTACTGTAGAGAGGTGCCTGAATGCCTTAGTGGCCTACACAAGCAAACCCCAGCTTCAGCCTAGGGTACCTCGAGGGTTAGAGATGGACACCTGAGGACCACCAATCACAAACAGCCTGCTGAGCCTTCCCAAATAATGCAACCACTTACACTCTAGCCAGTCAGTGTCCTTGCTTGGCTTCTGCCTCCTCTCTATAAAGTCTTGCCCCAGCTCAGGTCGGGAGCACTCCTTACCACTTCCCATTTGGTGCCACCCGATTCCAATCAATTTTTGTCCACATAAACTCTTTAAAATTTCTAATATGCCTCAGTTTCTCTTTTAACCTTGGGCAGAAACAGCTGCTTCCTTCTCACTTGTTTCCAGAAGAAGGAATGACTACTTGTTGAGATCAGGCAAAGGGCCAAGGAGAAATGTGACCACCTGGCTATCCCTTTGGAGCTGCCTGCTGCAAGTCAGGCACACACTTCCTTCCTCTTCTGCGGCCACTGCCCTGCCGCTGAGGCCAGCAGTTGTCCTTTTCTGCTGCTAGGACTGGAGGAGGAAGGCGTAGAGAGCTCATTGTGTCTTTGGGCCAAGTCACTCTCTGCAATTCAGCTTTATTAGTGATCATAAAAAGCCTAATAATAATAAAGAGCCTACCTGATTCTTGTGCTTACTTCTCAACTCAAAACTCACAGCTAGAGAACAGGACTCGCTGGCTCCCCATTCCCTGTCTCTCCTGGAATGCAGGCTGATGGGAAAGCCAGACCAGCCACAGGCAGTTGTAATCCAGCATAGTCAATGGGATGTTAGGGACCAGCCCGCACTGCTTGGGAATCCTCAAAAGGCTGTCCCAGCCCAGTCCTGCAGGCCAGAGAAGGCTTCTTGGAGAAAAAGATGCCCAAGAAGCTGGAGGGGAAGCAGGCGTCCAGCTGGTGACAAGGAGGAGGTGCATGGGACATGGGACAGCTGTGTGGTGCCCACTCAGGAAGCGCACCTGGAAAGAGCGGCGCGTGCTGCATCTGGTTGTAGGTCAGAGTAAGGATTTGATGAGGGCAATCTGGAGGCAGGGAGGCCAGTTAAGAAGCTGCCACCACCGCCCAGGTGGAGGCCGATGGTGGTGCGCACCAGGGTAGTGGCCGCGGTGAGGGGAGGCTGGTGGAGGGATATGAGGCACACTCGGGCGGTCGATAGAAGTGACTCAGAGACTGATTTGTAGTGAGTAGAGGTGGGACAACGGACAGGTTTCCTGCCCTGGGGCATCTTCCAGGTGTGGCTGGAGCTTGGGAAAGGAAGAGAAAGAGCAGAGATGACAGGAGAGGGAACCCGGAGCAGCGCCTGATGCCGCAGGCACGTTCATGTCACCTGGCCAATGCTCCCCTAATTAATACGCGAGCCTGTTCCTGCTACTTCACCAGTGCACTCTGCTGATTTGCCCCTTGAGACAAAAGGAAATTGGAATTAAGAGGAGACAATGGAATTGCTGTAGGATTATTAACTTCAATGAAGTTAATGAAAGGAGCTGGAGAGGAGGGAGGAGAGGAGGGAGGAGAGGAGGGAGGAGAGGAGGGAGGAGAGGAGGGCCTCAGGGGGACAATGGCTCAGTCTGGTCACAGCGGCAGAACTGGCTGGAGTGGGCCACTGTGGGTAAAACTCGGCGCGTCTTGTTCCGGGCTTCCAGGGGTGAAAAAAGGTCATGGCTTCTGTGGGCGCATGATCCCATGGGAAGAGGACAGGAGTTGGGACTGGGGGGATCGTCATCCTTGAGCAAAAGAGGCACAGCAGAGTAACAGATGGGATGCAAGCATGGGATGTGAGAGGTTCCCCCGCCCCCGCCCTCATCCCCCCCCCCCCCCCAGCCAAGGGAGAGGGGCTCCAGGCATTGAGCAGCCCCAGGCCCGGCCAGGTAGAGACAAGGTCCAGCTGTCTTCCCAAGGTGGTAGAGAGTTGTGTTTCTCCAAAGGGGACCCAACTAAAACTCCAATTTTTCCCTGGCAGCCAGACCCAGCTTAGTGGTCTACCCCAGGTGCCTATCCACAAGAGGGTCAGATCCGGGGGTTCAGCTCAGGTCCCTAAGGTCAGAGGCTACAACACGGATGGAAAGAGCAAAAATAATTACAACCCAAGCCAACAGAAGAGAACCGGCACTTGGGTCAGGGCACGTCTGCACAAATGCGCACATGCACACTATAAGCCCATGTAGTCACCAACCCACATGTGACATAGATGCAAACTGGAATGCACAGATGCACTCACGTGCACTCACACTTGGGTTCTCACCTGATCGTGAGAGGATCTAATATTAATTTGGTAATAACCATCTCCTTCCCAAGCCCATTCACATGCCAACTCCCCTTCCCAGTGCCCTGGGACCGGGTTTGCGTCCCCAAACATGGTTGACGTCCATCCTTCCCTGCTCCTGTAGCACTGGACCACTTGGAGGGGAGGCAGGGGATGTGGTCACCTCAGCAGCATTGCCGGGATGACAGGGCTCTGCTCCTAACCGCAAAGTCCAGATTTGCCCTCCCTGCTGAAGTAAGGAGATGAGGTGCTCAGCAGACAGATGCAGTTTCATTTCCAGGGTGGGTTTTTTTTTTTCCTTATATGTAGCTCATGAGTCACTAGATTAGCACCTTTCCAATTACTGGGAGGCAAAAAACCTATTATCATATAAAAGCTCCTGCAGACTGACGGCTCTATTCTTCTTGACGGCAGCAGCCAGTCCCACAGAGCTGCAGAGCTCAGCACGCTGGGAGCCCAAGTTCCAGGCAACTTTTTGTCCTTGTTTTAAAAGTGAACTTTTAAAGAACTCGCATCACAGTCTCAGCAGCACTTCGCATTCTGAGCAAGATGTGCCGGGACAGCCCGAATGGGGACACTGAGGAAGGATAAGCGAGTACCCCCGCGGAAGCTGCACCCGGGGCCAGGGTGGCCTTGTACCCCCGTGGGGTCTGCAGCACGGAGACTGTCAGCGCTAAGGAAGACTGCGTGCCTCTGAGAGTTTGAGGTTCTGAAATCTGCTGGGAAGGATTGCTGGTGATCCTTTGTCTGGAGGCCTCTGGGACCAGGACAGCCAGCCTTGCAGAGAGGTGGCCTGTCTAGCCCGGGTCAGGTGAGCAACTGGAGGTGTCAGACCTCAGTCAGGTTCAAGGGCCGCTGAGCCATCTTCACGAGCCACACCCTGTGAGCAGTGGGCTGAGCCAGAACTTGGATCTGAAATCATTTATGTGTAATGTGTCCTCACTAAAGGACTTCTCAGAGCCTTCATTTTCTCGATTGTAAAATGAGGCTACTGATAAACTCCCTTCCACCTCTAATGTTCTCTTGTCTCAGTAATGCTTGCGTCTGGATCCATTAAGACTGCCAGCTCCATGAAGATGCCCTGCCGGAACAGTTCAGGGAGCCTGTTCCTCCCCATTATCCCCCACGACCCCACCGTCCTTCTCCCCACAGTCCATGCTGGGTCCCTAGGATCCCTATGCAAAGTCCTATGCAGGTAGATTGAATGAATGACAGTCGTGATCGGCCCCACGTGGTGAGCACTTCTCATGAGCCAGGCCCTGCATGTAGATTATCCCGTTATCTCCTCCCAGAATCCTGGAAGGAGGGGCTACCTCCATCTCACCCATGCACGAAGAAACTGAGCCTTAGGGAACTGAAGTCATTTGATGAGCAGGATTCAACCTCAGGTAGGGTTTGACTCAAACCTGGGCTCTTTTTTTTTTTTTTTTTTTTTTTTTTTCATTCCTGAGAGACACAGAGAGAGGCAAAGACATAGGCAGAGTGAGAAACAGGTTCCCTGCAAGGAGCCCAATGTGGAACTCGATCCCCAGACCCCGGGACAAAGGCAAAAGCTCAACCACTGAGCCACCCAGGCATCCCCAAACCTGGGTTCTTATTCATAAGCTAGGTCACCAATATACCAGTTGCAGGTCACAGCCTCCAAAAATCTCAGATTGGCAGGTTGCCAATGACGGCAGCCCCCTGCAGGCTTTCCTCTGCCCCTCTAGAGGTACAGGTCATCAGGGCTTACTAGAGGTCAACTCCAGATCACAGACACCACCCCCTTCCTGCATCACTGGCTCCCAGAGCACAGGGACATTCAGCCTCAACCAGATGTGTCCTCTGTGCAGGAAGGAAGGCCTGTGCAGGAAGGTGGGCAGCACCTGATCCCGTGTCTACCCTTCCTTCTACCTCCCTCTCAAAGCTTAAAAGTTTTGCAAAGTCAGCTCAGAAAATTTAAAGGATGGCAAAGGGACAGCCTGTGGGCAAAAACACAACCAGGAGCCAGGAGGTCTGGGAGGTCTGGGAGGTCTGGGAGGTGTGAGGGGCTGGTGGGACAGGTGAGCCCCAGACCTTTAGGGGATCTAGCTTACCCCACTTTCCCTAATTTACATGTCAGGCCTCCTTACATGTTACTGTCCTTTCCTTTTGGGATTTGCTGTATGCCTCTTAACAACCTATTCCTTCCTTTAGACAGTAGGTTGAGGCCTGTTGTGTCTTTCCTTTTTTCTTTATTAATCCATAATGAAATTCTATGCTGGAATCAGGGACCCCTAACCAGTTCCACTGTCCCCAGTGTCTTTTATGCTCTGTCTGAGTTTCTTACAAGCTCCAGGCCAGTGGGCCTGTTACTGCTCCCCAGCGGCAAGCCACCATCACTCTCCAACTGACGCCAGAGCCATACGAGGGAACATAAGCCATTCCACCAAGAGACCAATTATTAAATTCTTATGTAGTATCTTAGCAATGAAATGCTTCTCTCAGAGACACACACATATAAAAAAAACTCTAAGATGTCCTATTTCAATAGCTTCCAGCATTTTTCAGAGCTGGCTTTCACTCAGACAAGAAGATCATTTATTATTATTGATATTCACTTACTTTTTACAAATGGTCCAGCTCTATTTAGGAAGTCAGAAACAGGATCAACACCTAACCACATTAATTGCTGGGTTGTAGGGTTTTTGTCTGCAAGCTACATCATCTGTAGCTCAGTGGATGTCAACAGAATAATTAGAATTGGCTGCATTAATTAATCAATTAGAACATTTAATATTCCTCCAACTGTTCCTTTGAAGTCATTTGAGCTTAAATGGAACTCTATTGGAGAATAAAAGATTTCCATAAATAATGCAGTAAAAAATATAATTACACTTCCACTGCTCTGTGGATTTATTTGCATTAGTCAGGAAGTTCTCCTATACTCAGCTTCTCAGCTCTTTTTTGGGTCATTAATTAGCCAAATAACCATCTGGCTACTTGACAGGCCTCAAATTCTAGTTTCATGGAAACCTTCAACATCCAGGGAGACAGGCCAGGCCCAGAAGAGGAGCATTACAAACCTGTCCCAGCTGAATTGCACCGTCTCTTCTTTCTACCATACCTGCTGTGAATGAATAGTGATCATAATATAAAATAACCATGTAATTGGGGTTCATAACTTACCAGGAATCTGTGCTGAGTACTTTGTACACATGATCTAATTCATTTCTTGCATCAATTCTGGAAGGAATGTGTTATTACCCCAATTTTACTGGTGAGAAATCTGAGCACAGAAAGATTACATAATTTACCCAAAGATACATCATGAGTAAATGGTAGAGGTGGGATTCCAACCCAGTCTCATCTTGTTCCAAAGTTTATTTATTCCATTTTGCCTTCCAATATGTACCACTAAATAGCCCATAATGGACAACATAATGGGTTACACCATGGTCCTTCCCAAACAGTTTCAGGTCTCTGATGACTACCTGAATGGTTATTCTCTGGGGAAGATACTCTAAGTCAAATGGATGGAGGCTGCTTATGGTCCACCTGCCCCTGGACAGCTGTTCTGCTCTTCTGGCCCATGGACCATACAATCTGGGAGTGTGAGAGCAGGGGTGCCTTAGACATGATGCAGCTAACATCCTCAGCTTCCATAGAAGGAACCTGAGGCCCAGAGAGGTTCAGGCTATTTGTCCAAGATCATCCAGCTAGTTAAGGCCAGAGCAGGACTGGGTACCTGGATCTGACCATTAAGATGAAGAGATGGGGCCCTTCCCCTGCCATCCCAATCAGACCTCTTTCCCTTTGAGTGCATCACACCCTGAGACTAATTCATACAACCTCTTATTAAGTCCAGAAGGTCTATCCAGGACTAAGATTGTGGGGCTTTGACTGTTATCAGTCTGCACCACACCAGTCTCCTCTGTCAGCAGCCAGGAGCCCTTTGCTCAAAGTGGGGCCTGGCCCTCTCTGCACAGGCCCTCTGAACCCCATGTGTCCCCATCTGCACAGTGAAGGACATGACGTCTAAGGTCCTTTCCAACAGCTGTGGCTTTGGACAAGTGACTCTCCAAGTCCAGTTTCTTCATCTGTATATTGGGTATAATACAACTGGATAATACATATGACCTGGGGTCTAACACACTGTAAGCTTCAATAAATGTTAGCCATTGTATTACCATTTTGTTATCTGGGAGCAAGTTTTGTCTGGAAAAGAGAAAATTGGGCAGGAGGTTAGAGGTATGGCCCATGTGCAACACGGGGCCAGGTGCTCCCAGCGCAAGGGCAGCCCAGGACAGATGGCCCACACCCACCAGCCCCCTTTCATAGTCACTGAGTCCAGGGCCACAGTCTGGAGGCTGCAATCTCATTACAGGCAGCAGGATGTCCAGTGCAGGAAGCCAGGCCCCATCCACTCTACCGGGACTTTGTGCCTGTTATGGGCTGGATTGTGTCCCTCCAAAATTCATATGTTGAAGCCCTGACCTCTGGTACCTCAGAATGTGACTATACTTGGAGAGAGAGCCTTTAAAGTGACCAATAGGGTAAAATTGAATCATTAAGATCATCAGGTGGACCTTAACTCAACATGGCTTGTGTCCTTATAAGAAGAGATTAGGACACAGAGAGACACACCAGCCATGGTGCAGTGGTGCCTGCACAAACAGGTGCACGTGAAAGCATACTGAGAAGGTGGGTGCCTCCTAACCCAGGACGGAGGCTCCAGGAGAAACCAACACCGCTGAAAAACCTGATCTTGGACTTCTAGCCACCAGAAGGGTGAGAAAATACATTTCTGTGGTCTAAGCCTCACCCTTCCCACAACCCCGCTGCCCCCCAGCCTGTGGCACTGTGTTATGGCAGCCTCAGTAGACAAATACAGCGCCCTACTGAAGAGAATGGCTTGCTGAAGGCCTGGGATGGCTGAGACACCAGCCAGGACTTCCATATACCGTTTGCTGCTGTGAGTCCCCCACCCCTTTATTTATCTTGCCCTGCCCTTTATGCAGAAAGCTCCAGGGCTCCTGAGACAGGTGGGTGGGGTGAAGAGAAGTCTGTGGAAAAAAGAACAGAGAAGATCTGCATCCTATATGTAAGGGACATGTAAGGTCAGCTCCTGGGAGCTGAAGTGGTATTTACAACAGACAGATTATCCATCCTGAATTGGCCTAGACTGGTCATGGAAAGGTGGCCTCCAGCCTGTCTTATCTTAATGCTCAGACCAACTAGAGTCTGGGAGCAGAGGCCTCAGACTGCTCCCTCCTCTCTCAGGCCCCCATGTTTCACAAAAGTGGGGAGAGAAGAACAGAAAGCTCCAATCAGGGAGACAAATGATGCACATCTGGTCCCTTCCATATAATCCTGACTGAGTCCCTTGGCCCTCTGTCTTTATCTACTAAATAAGATACCCATCCCTGCCTTCTTAGCTTGGTGTGAGGGTAAGCATGATCTTATCTCTGCAATTGCATTCAGCGAGCTTGCAAGGTCTCCTTGTTGCTGAAGATTGTTCAAACTTGAGTTATCACTCTGCAGGAATACGTGGTTGGAAACCAGAAGAGTGCTAGCAAAACCAAACAGCAGGCAGAGAAAGGACTCAGGGACTTGTGGCCTCAGGAGACTTGGCAGGCATTCAATGAAGTTGAAGTTGGTTGTCAGGACCCAGGGATTGACTCCAGGTGGGCAGAGGGGTCTGTGGAGCCAAGAGATTTAATAGCCATCTGCTCCTCCCCAGCTCCCATCCCCAAGGAGCCCAGAGTTTTTGGAGAAGCTTTTATCTGGACTAGTCTCTGATGAAAATAATCATTATGACTCAATGTTTTTAGGGAAAATTATCATGAAGATGCCATGTTCTCAGTGATATCTGTCTTGGGTGGCATACAGGTGATGGAGTAAAGGCAGGCTGGTGTACAGGAGGACTGGAGGATCAGGTGATGGATGATTCATGGTCCTAAAGCCTGAATCCAAGACCAGCTCAGGATGCAGACACCATGCAATTCTGCTCTCCAACCAAAAATCTACTGAGGCCATCAGCCAAAAAGCTTTGGAAGAGAGAAGGCACAGAGAGAGCTGTAAATTTGGAAGAAGATAGTTTCCCTACAGTCAGTCAAGGGGAACACTTCAGGAAGAAACAGTGAAATTTGACAAAGAGTTTTCATCAACCCCTTTCACCACAAAGAGAAACCATATGCCTACCTCTCAGAACCTTTTCTCTAGAAGGGGACAGAGGGAGGGGGAAAGAGAGTCTAAGAGGACAACCATCCTAGGCTAATCTTTCTTTGTAACAGCTTTCTGTTTCTATGAGGTTGCATAGAAATATAACCCTTGCATAGACTTGAAGTGCACAATGGATACATTTTGACATATGTGTGCACCAGGGGAAACCATCACCGTAATCCAGACAGCAAACACTTCCATCACACCCAAAGGTTTCCTTGTGCGCCCGTGTGATCCATCCTTCCCTCCACCCCCACCTTCAGGCAACCACTCACGTGCTTTCTGTCACTATCAATTGGTTTGCTTTTCCTAGAATTTGATGTGAATGGAATTACACAGTATATATCCCCGCATCGGTACTGTGTTCCTATAATCACTGAGAAGCATTCGATTGTATGGATACACCACAATTTGCTTATCCATTATTGACATCTAAAAGGCACATAAAGCTGCTGTGAACACCCAACAGAGTATGCAAAAGCAAGCCAGTCTTTGACTACTGTTTGACCAGGGCAGGGACGGTCTCTTTACCCATGACAACTGCATGTTCTCTAAGGCTTTAAATTCCTCAAGGTCTTTCACCTGTGTGAGCTCATTAGATATTCAAAACATCCCTGTACCGTAAGTGAGGTAGTGGTAGGCACCCCTCAAATGCATAACAGCATGCTGACCACCAGCTATGTTCAGCCACTGTGTTAAGTGTCATGGGGTTCGGGACATATATGAGATGGACCCTGGAAGATCTTATGCTCTGGTATTTTGTAGATGAAGAAACACATGCTCTCACCCAAGGACACATGGATGAGAAGTGAGAGTGGGAAGTAGAGCCCAGTCCAGTGTTCGCTGCACGCACATCTGCTTCATTAGGTCCCCTGTTTTCAGGAGCCACATCTGAACTGGATGTTGACCAGGAGGCAAGAGAAAGGGAGAGAGGGAAGAGGATCAAGTTGCATCCATGTTGCCTTGACCTTTGACCAGACTTCTATCTGTGAGGAGGCAACAGGGAGGAGGTTCCCTACACAAGCTGGCCCAGGGCTTCCCCTTCCTGACTTATTTCGTGGACACAACTGCTAAACTAAATTTTGTTTTAGGGGGAATCCTTCTCTCGCTTTTTCCACCATATTGTGGTGGACCTTGCAGGTGGCCAAGTCAGGAAAGACCTCCCTGGTGGCTGGCTCTTGTCCTCTAGACTCCTAGGTAGCAGAGCTGAGAGCAGAAGGGAAAGCCAGATGAAGTCTCAAACCCTGTTCTTGGGGCACCCGCAGGAGGGATAGAACACAAGACTCCCACAGTGAATCATTACTTCATTCCTTTTTTTTTTTTTCTTTTGGCTGAGAACACATTCCGTTGTGTAGATATGCTACATTTTGTTTATCCGTTCACCAATTAATGGATATTTGGCTTGTTCCCACTTTTTGCCAACTGTGCATAACATCACTATGAACATTCAAGTTTTGGAGTGTCTAGAGACCATAACGTCTGTGTTACAGCCCTGCCACGGGAACGGTACAAATGACAGCAGCTGGGGCATAGGGGAGTTTGGCAGGCTCAGTCTGGAAAGACTACCTGGAAGGGGCATCTTCTGGCCTGCTTTTAAAAGCCTTATTTTGACCCGAGGAGAAGAGCGGCAGGATGAGATGAGCTGATGGGCAGGAGTTAAGAGCTAAGGCAGAGCTATTCCAGGCTAACTGAGGAAGCTCAGACTTCCCTTACAGAAGCTTAAACATGGACTGGACCATCAAGGTGAGCAAGGATGAAGGAAGGGAGCAGCTTTGTGCTTCAGGTGTGATCCCACATGAGCCTCACAAGCTCATTAACCTTATTCTAAAGTGAGGCTTTTAATGGGAAAAGCTTGAGATCCAAAGTCACACTGTCCTAGTTCCTCTTTAGTTCTTATGGGATTGTAAAACTTCTGAGCCTCAGGGGCACCAGTTGGTTCAGTGGTTGAGTGTCTGCCTTTGGCTCAGGTCATGATCCCTGGTCCTGGGATCAAGTCCTGCATTGGGCTCCCCTGCGGGGAGCCTGCCTCTCTCTTTGTATCTCTCATGAACAGATAAATAAAATTTTAAAACCTACTGTGCATTAGTTCCTTTGTAATATAAAATGGAAGCTGTAATAGTAACCATCCCCAGAACATCCCCACATTTAATAAGTGTGTTTCTGTGAGATTCCATGGCTGGTGCATGATGCTTGATACATGTTTAAAAACCAGAACATGGCCAGATAAAAGGCCCTCCAGCACCCCACACAGGGCTGTCTCCAGCATTCACCCTCCCCGAGCTCTGCCCTGCCCTTTCTGGGTGCTTTCAAGATAATCCCTTAGGAAGGGGCCCTTCCGAAACTCCTGCCTGCTCAGAAGCTGGCAAGCATTAACACACCCAAACTGCCAAATCTTGACTCTGTCTCTGGCTGGCTCCATGCAAAACAGAGACAGTGAGAAGACCTGCCCAGTGAAGCACTTAGCACCATACTTGCATCTGGCAAGCCATCTACATTTTAGATATTATTCTTTGTTATTAAAATAATTGTATTAGATTTTTTAAATATTTCTCTGTTTAATTCCTTGGGAATGAATTTCTACGTGTGGCATTAGATAAGGGGTTGTGGTAGTTTCCTTAGGCTGCTATGACAAGTACTACAAATTGAGGAGTGTCTTAAAAAAATAAAAAGTTTATTCTTTCATAGTTCTGTGTAGAAGTCCAAAATCAAGGTGTCAGCAGGGCCAGGCTCCCTCTAAAACTCTGAGTGGAATCCTTCCTTGCCTGTTCCAGCTTTTGGTAGTGGCCAGCCACCCTGGGTGTCCTTGGCCTGCAGCTGCCTCTCTCCAGCCTCTGCCTCCATTGTCACATGGCCTTGGCCCTGTGTGACTTTGTCTTCACAGGCTGTGCAGTTTCCCTCTTTATATAAGGACATCAGGCATATTGGATTAGGGTCCACCTTAATGACTTCATCTTACTTTAGTTATATCTGCAAACACCCTATTTCCAAATATGATCACTATATCAGTCAAAGTTCTCCAGAGAAATAGAACCAAATATATCCATGCACAACACTATATTTTCTATAATGAAATAGAAAAAAGAAAGGAGAGATTGATTTATTTTTAAAAATTGGCTAAAGCAATTGTAGGGGTTGGCAAGTCCTAAATCTGTAGAGCAGCAGCAGGCTGGGAGGTTTGGAAAATCAGGTGAGAGTTGATGTTACAGTCTCAAGACCCAAATCCATAAGGCAGGCCAGCTAGAAACTCAGGAAGGACCTCTAGGTCACCATCTTGAGGCAAAAATGGGGAGCGCAAGCTCAGGTCCTGTGCGCCTCCCTTTGTCCAGCTCCCTTCTTAACCCAACTGGAGCAGCTCACACTGAGGCCTGGGTCTTGGTCTCTTCCCCCTTCACAATTCAAGCCAAAATTCTGATACCCCCAGGGGAAAAGAACTCACAGACAAAATCCGCCAGCCATCTGAGAAGCATCACTGTAAAAGAAAGACAACAAACTGTACAACCAATACAGGATAAATTAGAACTATTGGTACAAATTAATTAATAATGTAAAATAAGTATAATAAATAAAGAAGAGAAGGCAATGGTAAGATGAAGCAAGAAAAAGCAGTTATCAAAAAAATCAAATAGAACCACTAGATGCAAAAAGTTTAATCATTGAAACAAAGCTTTCAATAAATGTCACAAAAATAAAAAACGGATTCCATTGAACATAGACAAGTGAGAGAGGCGATCAGGTTGATGGATTCCCCAGGATGACACTGGGAAGGAAGAAAGATTTAACAGAATTAGAAGCTAATAAACAGAAAAATAAGCTAATTAAAAAAACAGATGTCATCATCTGTATAATAGGAAGTCTTGAAGCAAAGAAAGAAATCTTAAAAACAGTTATGTAGAAGAAAAAATACCAAGGAGTTTTCCAGGATTAAAAAAAGATGAAAAATATTAGACTACACATGAGCTCATGGAGTATCTAATGAGAAAGACAAGAGAAAGCTCATGCCTAGACATACTAGAAGAACATTTAAAAACGCAAAGACAAAGGCAAAACTCTAAAGGCTGCCAAAGAAAAAAGGATGATCCTTTCATGAAAGAATGAGAATCTGATAGACATTCCATTTCTATTCAACAGTTACAAAGAGGTCAAAAGACAGCACATAACATTTTCAAAGTGTTAATGAACTTCAAATCAAGGATCTACATTCAACAAAAACAAAGATTTAAAAAAATATGCCATAAAAATAATCTCAGGCATAAAAGGGCCAAAGAAGTTAACACATGAAACTCTCTTTGAAACAAAACTTTCTCTTACAGAAGGTACTCTAGTTGGAAGATAAATAAATCCATGAGACTGCTGTAAGATAAAAATGAAATGATAAATAGCTTAGAAAAGTTAATTCTAGTATTAAAAGGTAGAGGGAGGAAAGATAGAGATAGACTGAGAGAGAGAGAGAGAGAGAGAGAAAAGAATACCAAGAATATTCATTACCACGTGGAAATAAGCTCTGAGCAACACCAGCACTACTAGTGAGCTGTGGATGAAAAATAGTTGTTGTAAAGGAGTCCAGTGCAAAGTGAACACATACTCATTTTGTCATAGAGAAATGTATAAATACTAATAGAGAACTGATGAGAAAAATGTAAATATGACTTTGAATAAGTTTCATATAACCACCATTGATAAAAGTAAAACTCAGGATTTTCAAACCAGCAGAAGAAAATCGTATCCAATGAAAGACAAGAAAGGAAAAGAAGCAAAGAGAGAAAGGTAAAATATAGTAAGTATAAATTAGAAATAAGGAGTGAAATAAATACTAATATCACTCCTTATTTCTAATTTATACTTACTATAACAATTAGTTACACAATTTATATTATGGATTGAATTCTGTTCCCCCTCCCCAAAGAGACACAATGAAGTTTTAAACCCCAGCATCTCAAATTGTAACCTTATTTGGAAATAGGGTTGTGTCAGATGTAATCAGCTAAATGAAGATGAGATCATACTGGAGTAGGGTGGACCCTAATTCAATATAACTGGTGTCCTTATAAGAAGACAGAAACACAGGGAGAAGGCCATATGACAACAAAGGCAGAGATTGGAATTACCCAGCAGCAAGCCAAGAAATGCCACAGATTGCCAGCAAACTACCAGAAGCTAGGAAGAGACAAGGAAGGATTCTCCTACAGTCTTCAGAGGGAGTGTGGCCCTAGGGGCTGATACCTTGATTTCAGGCCTTTAGCCACCAGAACTGCAAGATGATACCTTTCTGTTGTTTTAAGCGCCAGTTCATGGTATTTTGTTAACAGCTGCCCTAGGAAAGTAATACAGTTTATAATGGATTAAACTCACCAATCAAAGGACAGAGACTCATGGATTGGGTGGGGTTGGTTTTTTTTTTTTAAAGTAATATTCAGCAATGTTTTCTACAAAGGATATTTGTAAAACAAAAGGCGACAGGAAAGGTACAAATAAAAGGATGGTAAAGGGAAATGAGGTCTTTTTGAACCAAATAAAACTGGGGAGTGAATTTAATATCAAATAAAACCGAATTCAAAGAAAAAAAAAAACTTCATAAAGGGGAAAAAAATCAGAAATCCTAACAGTTTTGAACATACATGTCCTTAAAGATACAGCTTCAAGATATAAAATGCAACAATATAACTATAGAAACACATAAAAATTATAGAGACTTGTGCAACCATCTAAGAAACTGAGAGAATGAGCAGACAAACAATAAGCAATGACAGAGGATATTCAAATGACAGGATTCAAACACTTAAAATAATAATTACACAGGAAGGGAGAAGAACTTTACAAAACTGACAAACAAGTGGAAAAACCACATTTTTTTAAGCACACGTTGAACATTTAGACAATTCACCATTTACCAGATCAGAAAGAGAACCTCAACACAGCACCAAATATCAACATTATTATACACAATATTATCTTAACACATTGGATTAAAGTGATAAATTATCACCAAAGTACATTTAAAGCCTTGTACATCTGGAAAGTAAATGACATAATACTCAATAACCCTTGGGTTAATGAGAAAATATAGAGCAAATTATAAAACACTTGGAAATGAATTAAAAGAAGAAAAGTGCATGAGAGAATTTGAGACATCTAAAACAGCCTTAAGGATAAAATTTATAGCTCTGAACACATTTATCAGACACACATGACAATTAAAAACAAATGAGCTAAGGTTTTAACTCAAGACTTTAGAGAATGAACAATAGAACAAATGCAAAAAAAATAAGAAGAAAGAAAAAAAAGGTCAGGGTAAAATTCAATAAACAAGTAGACCAAAGCAATAACAACTGCAAAATTAAGAACCAACCCAGAGGCTGGGCCTTTGAAAAGATTGCTAAGTATACTAACCTCCATCACAAGTTGATAAAGGTGGAAAAAGATACAGCTCTCCAAAATTCAGGATAAAAAAAGAAAAATACTTGCAGACACCAAAGAGATTAAAATAACCATAAAAGAGCACTGTGGATATATACACTAGAAAATAAAAGATAAAATACGTTAGAAACATTGAAATATTTAAAATTTTAGAAAAAATATAAAACTGGCCCAAGAAAAATTAGGAACTTTGAACAAATCAGCAGCAAATAAAGAAAGACCTTAGGCCATTTTGTTTTATAGATGATAGTTAAAAAAACAAAGTACTCCCTTCTGGAACAATTTGTCTCAGAGAGTAGAGAAAGAGTAAAAGCTATCCAACTTATTTTTTAGATTAGTATTAGATTAATTCCAAACCCTAAAAAAAATAGAAGCAATTACAGAACAATTCTTTTGTAGTTATTGATCCCAAAGTCTTAAATAAAATATAAGCCAACCAAATTAAACAAAATATTAAAAAGGTAATAGATCACAATTAAATAAGGTTTATCCCAGTAATGTAAAGATCATTTGGCACCAGAAATCATTAGATATAATCCACACACTAGACTGAAGGAGAAAAATCAAATGATTTCTCAATAGATTTTAAAAATCTGACTAGAATTCTACATATATTTAAGATAGAAACCCTCAGGAAAAAAAATGAAAAAGAACTCCTTTACCTTAATAAAGGATTTATACCCAAAATATACAGCAAATGTTACACTTAATGGAGAAGATTAGATTAGACGTGGTGTTCATTATCTCCATTTCTGGGTATCCTGGCTAATGCTGCGTATGACTTGTCATAATAATAACAACAGCACAACAACGAGAAGTTGCAAGAATTGAGTAGGAAGTGATAAAACTATTATTTGCAAATTATATGCTTATGTATGAGGAATGCCAAACTGTAAAATCTAATAAGAGTTCAGCAAGGAGGCTGGATACTAAATCAATCTACAAAAATCAGTAGCGTTTCTGCAGACCTATAATAACTGTCTAGAAATAGGGGGGGAAAAGAGACATGATTCACAACAGTAACAAAATCTATAACATAGCTAGGAAATAAGCTACTAAAGAATGTACATCCTTCTAAGGCATAAGTTTAAAACACTATTAAATTTTTTAAAGCTTGTTTAAAAGATACAAAGAAGACGACTAAATGGAGAGCTCTATTTTTTCCCAGATTAATCTATAAAATCAATGTAATCCAATTAAAATGAAAACTGAATTTTTGGAGAAACTTGACAAGTAATTCTACACTTTATTTGGAAAACCTGACAAATAATTTTACACTTTATTTGTCAGCTAGCAAAAATCAACTTAAAATACATACTCAAAAAAAAAAAAAAAAACATACTCCAGGGCAGCCCGGGTGGCTGAGCTGTTTAGTGCCGCCTTCAGTCCAGGGCCTGATCCTGGAGACCCAGGATCCAGTCCCGCGTCGGGCTCCCTGCATGGAGCCTGCTTCTCCCTCTGCCTGTGTCTCTGCCTCTCTGTGTGTGTGTGTCTCTATGAATAAATAAATAAAATCTTAAAATAAAATACATATTCCAGGGATGCGTGGATGGCTCAAGGGTTAAGCGTCTGCCTTCAGCTCAGGGCATGATTCTGAAGTCCTGGAGTCCTGGAGTCCTGGGATCAAGTCCCACATCAGGCTCCCCACAGGGTACCTGCTTCTCCCTCTGCCTGTGTCTCTGCCTCTTTCTGTGTGTCTCTCATGAATAAATAAATAAAATCTTTTAAAAATATATATACTCCAAATTACTGGTCATTAGGGAAAAGCAAACAAAATTACTGGTGGAAATGTAAAATGGTGCAGCTGCCCTGGAAAATATTTTGGCAGTTCTTCAAAAAATGAAATAGAAAATTACCTAGGTATGTACCCAAGGGAACCGAAAGAACAGATATTCGTACACCTATGTTTACTGCAACATGATTTACAACAGTCAAAAGGAAGAAACAACCCAAATGTTTATCACAAACAGCTAAATATAATGTGATATGTGCATACAATAAACTATTACTCAGCCATAAAATGGGATGAAATTCTGCTACAATAGAATTTGAGAAGAGAAATAAGTCTGTCACTAATGACAAATACTGTGTGATTCCACTGAGAGGAGGTCCCTAAAATCAGCAAATTCATAGAGACAGAGATTAGAGATTACCAGAGCCTGAAGGGGAGGAAGGAATGAGGAGTTACTGTTTCATGGGTGCAGAGTTTCATCTGGCGTGATGAAAAAGTTTGGAAATAGTGGTGATAGTTACACAACATTATGAATGGACTTCATACCCTTAAAAATTGTTAAAATGGTAAATTTTATGTTATGCATATTTTACTACAATAGAAAATACAGTAGAAAAAATAACCAACACACAACAGTAGAAGAAAACATAAAACCCCTAGGATTAGACAAAAACTCAGCTGATGTACATGATGATACGTGTACAATATGGCTGGAAGATATTAAAGACCTGAATCTTTTGAGATGCAGAACACACCGTTTTCCTGAATGTGGGAGTTCCATATCGCAAAAATGCCCATTTTTGTCAAGTAAATCTATAAATTTGTTGCAATTCAGATTAAATTGTGCTGTCTCTGGAGACACGCATATACATGTACTTACACATAGACACCTTTGTATCTAGGTATGTACAGAAACTCTAGAGAACAAAGGGGAAAATGATACTCTTGCTCAACCTGTCATCTTAACCCAATCTGCCAAAATCGTTTTCTACTTTGGGGGAAGGTAATCAAAACAGAAACAAACAAAAACCTGCTCCAGGCTGACTAGATGAGCCAAATCCATTTCACCATCATCTCTTTTCTGGAAAAAGAAGTCTCCTTCTATTGCCCCAAAGAAATGTCCTCAAGATACCGAAGTGGCAGGGGGCGGGGGATGGGGGGGATGCTGAGTGGCTCAGTCGGTTAAGCATCTGCCTGCAGCTCAGGTCATGATCTCAGGATCCTGGGATAGAGCCTGCATGGGGCCCCCTGCTCAGTGGGGAGCCTGCTTCTCCCTCTTCCTCTGCTTGTGTGCTCTCTCTCTCTCTCTCTCTCTTTGTTGAATACATTAATAAAATCTTTTTTAAAAAAATTTTTTTTAAAGATACCAAAGTAAGCAGATTCCTCTATGGTCCCACAGATTCCCTCTGAGTCTCTGAGGTCTGAAATGGACAGACCTCTGCTCCTTCATCTTACAATGCTTTAAGAACAGAGTGAAGTGGGGAGAAATGGAACAGAGACCCTGCTAAGCTTATTGGAAAGGCAGAAGGGACCTCTTTCTAGGTGTCTATATGGTAGAGGGCCCATTCTCACACCTGGAGGGATCCAGACTCCCCTGCAGTCCTGGTAAACAGAATTTCAGGGCAAGAGAAGCCCTGTACTGAGAGGAAACGCTCTGTGCTGAGTGACTGCTCCAGCCTGAGCAAAATTAGGAAAAGGAGGAAACTCAACTGCACTCTATCTCCCGGCATGCTTTCTCCTTGGTCTCCTCTGTCTTTCCATGCTGTGTCCTTTCCTCACTCACCTGCCCACTCAGAAGATACTTATCAAGCTCTTCCTGGGTGTCAGGCACTATGTCAGGCATCAGGGCAGTGGGGAAAGCAAGGATTTAGACACCAACCCAAAGCACTGGACACGTAAACTGTGTCCTCTGCCAGCTTCTTTCACGAGAGAAGCCAATGCTTAACCCAAAGGTTATCACTTCCCTAGTAAGGATTTTAAGATATTGCTATCTATTGGGAAAGAGAAAATACTTTGGCCAACAAAAACCTTTCCATTATTCCTCAAATCAACAATAGCTAACATTGCAGCTCAAAACAATGTCTCCCAAGGCCATTCTTCATTTCACTCTGTAGTAAGATTCACTATGCAGCAGTGATTTCCACCATGGGATGTGTCAGGAGATCTATGAAGTACAAGAAAAGATCATGAGAACTTCTAATCCTTTAGAGCTATCACAACCTACAAATTTCCTATCTTCTGTATAAGCTCTGTAACATACATATTAGTACAAATGTACATGTATAGAATTTAAGAATAAATACATAAGCAAAAACTGGAGTGTGTACTCAAAAATGTATTACTCATCAGGAAGCATGATCAAAAATTGTAGATCCCTGATGTAACAAGCAATCTAGTTTGTTATACCTAAAACCAGCCTTGGTAGGCATAGTATTGGCAGGTGCCTGGGACGTTACAGTTTGTGTCTCCAGAATAAGGCGCAGTTCCATTAACTCTGGGTCATTTCATCCCAGTCCCACAAGCAGAGGGAAATTCTGGTAGAACAATAAGGGAAATAAGGGAGTCAGAAACATAGACTGGAGGGAGAATTGGCTCTTCCAGGTCACTGGCTCATTCATGGGCAACATCCCAGGATCTAAAAATAGAAGAACCATCTGCAGTTTGCCTCCTAGAGCTAGGGCTTGGATGAGCCCCAGGATAGGCCCTCACAGTCTGGTGGCCGTGATGACAGCATTGGCCTCTCAGGTGACCTCAGCAGATAATGGCCAGGAGCCAAAGCAAAGATGCTTGCAAAACCAGGACCCTCCTGGTAAACTAGAGAACCAGGAATAAGCAGGGATGTTAGCTCTGTAGCCAGAAAGCTGACTTTGGCTTCTTAGTCAAGATAAGTGAAGGGAAGCAGTGTAGGGAAGGGAAAGGAGAAGTTTGGAAGAGAAGTTCAGAAATCAGATGGAGTCTCCATTCTCAAGACTACACACTAAATGATGCCAACTATAAGGCATTCTGGAAAAGACAAAGCTCTGGACAAAGCTCAAAAAAAAAAAATCAGTGGTTGCCAGTAGTTGGGATGGGGAAGCATGAATAGGCAAAGCACAGAGTACTTTTTAGGGCAGTGAAAATGCTCTGCATAATACTGTAATGATGGATATATGTCATTACACATTTGTCCAAACCCACAGAATGTACGATACCAATTGTGATATGTCAGTGTAGGTTTATCAATTGTAACAAAGGCACTCTCTGATGAGGGATGTGATAATGGGAGATGCTCTGTGTGAGTTGGGGTAGGGGACATAAAGAAAATCTCCTCACCTTCCCCTCAATTTTGGAGCAACATAAAACGGCTCCAAAAAAAAAGAAGTCTTAAAAAAATGAAAGCCCTTGTAGTCCTGAATTTGAATTGGAAGAAGTATCAGTATTAACTAATGATATTGGTTTTTTTTTTAATATTTTCTAGCTTTGCCCCTGAAAAGACCTAAAAACAATGGCTAAGCCTATAGTAATGAGCACCCTTAGAACTAGATTATGATCTTTAAAGTCATTCCCAACTAAAATGAACCAGGACTCCAGGAAGAAATGGTTGATACTCAGTCTTAGATAATTTACAAGATGAGTTTAGAATATCTTATCATACCAGAAATCTAACAAAGACACCTGGGGCCATGTCTAGAACACTCAGAAGCCAACCTGAAAGGCTCCTATGGGCCAGAGATGGAATAATGTAAGCCTTATTAAGAGTAACTACAATTATTTAAACACACTAAATATGTTTAAAGCCATGAGTTCATAATGCTACATTTTTGAAAACCTCATCAGCTAGTTATCTTTGGAGAATGCCAAGAAACCAATGCATTATCTGGAAGCTGGCAAATAATCCAAAAAAAAAAAAAAATCAAGATCTATGTTGTCTTTTTAAATGTACTATCTCAAGAAAAGCAAATAATTGATGAGGGTACATTTCTTTTTCAGGTATATGGCAGCTAATAAATGAAGAAGGCATGTAAGAATTTGGGGGAGAGAATGTAGTTCCATCCACTATATGGTAGTGGCTATTTAGCACTTGAAATGTGGCAAGTTCAATTTGAGATGTGCTTTAGGGATGTCTGGGTGGCTCAGCGGTTGAGCATCTGCCTTTGGTTCAGGGCGTGATCCTGGAGTCCTGGGTTCGAGTCCCACATCAGGGTCCCTGCAGGGAGCCTGCTTCTCCCTCTGCCTGTGTCTCTGCCTCTCTCTCTCTCTCTGTGTCTCTCATGAATAAATAAATAAAAATCTTTAAAAAAAAGAGAGAGAGACATGCTTTAAGCTAAAATCCACACTGAATTCCACAGACATATAAAAAAGAATTAAAATAATTCATTAGTAATGTTTATATTGATTTCATGTTGAAATGATATTTGAAATAGATTAAATAAAATATATTAAGATTTTTACCGATTTCTTTTCATCTTTTTAAATATAGCTACTAGAAAATTTTAAATTACTTATGTGGCTTGAATTCTATTTCATATATAATTATATTTCACATATAATATATATTATATTGGTAGCACAGATTAAAGCTCTACCCAGCAATACAGTAAATACTAACAATACAAAACAACAGCTAACCAGATGTTATATGCCTTCTGATAAAAGTATACAACGTTACCAAGGATGCATTCTTACTTAAAAATATTGACCCTGGGGGCTCCTGGCTGGTTCAGTTGGTAGAGCATAAGACTCTTGACCTCAGAGTCATGAGTTCAAGTCCCCAATTGGGTGTGGAGCCTACTTAAAAAAAAAAAAAAGTTGACCCTGGCTCTGATAAAGATTTTATATTTAGCTGCTAAATTCAGTAGATACAGGTGACAGAAAGACAAGGTAAATGACACCATGAGCATGTAATCAGCGAAATCCTGAAAATAAGAAACTAACTCTACAAACAAATTGTCCTGTTTGTAAAACAGAGAAATTGCAAGGGAGGGAAAAAGAGGAAGAGGAAACCTAGCAGTGAAAAGAGATTTAAAAACATATCAACTGGGATACCTGGGTGGCTCAGCGGTTGAGCATCTGCCTTCAGCTCAGGTCATGATCCTGGGGTCCTAGGATCAAGTGCCACATCGGGCTCCCCACAGGAAGGCTGCTTCTCTCTCTGCCTGTGTCTCTGCTTTTCTCTCTGTGTCTCTCCTGAGTAAATAAATAAAAACTTAAAAAAAAAAGTATCAATTAATTGCAAGGTGTGGACCTTATTTGGATCTTGTCTTGAAAGAACCATAACAATAAGTAAATAAATTAGAATACAGGGATCCCTGGGTGGCGCAGCGGTTTGGCGCCTGCCTTTGGCCCAGGGCGCGATCCTGGAGACCCGGGATCGAATCCCACATCAGGCTCCCGGTGCATGGAGCCTGCTTCTCCCTCCACCTGTGTCTCTGCCTCTCTCTCTCTCTCTGTGACTATCATAAATTAAAAAAAAAAAGAATGTTTTATAAATTAGAATACAATAGGATTGATCTGAACACTAACTGGGTATCTGGTTATATGAAGGAATTATTCATAATTTAGGTAATGGTATTACAGTTATTTTTACAGATTGCTCATCATTTAAAGCTACAAACAGAATATTTATGAATAAAATGGTAGGATCTCTAGGATTTGCTTGGAAACAGTCTAGGGATAGAGCAATAGGAGTGGTGATAGTATGAAATGAGATTGGCTGCAAGTTAATTATTGATAAAGCAGGATGATCAGTCCATGGCTGCTTGTTATACTATTCTACTTTTGTATATGTTTGAAATTTTCCATCACAAAAAGATTTTTCAAATGCTAAATGTCATAGTATTCATTATTAAAAGTAGAAAATCAGAGAAAAATATCAATACTTTTACCATTACCATAATTTAATATGAACAGGGTTAATGATTTATTGTACTTCCTCCTGGGTTTTTTCCTACATATTTTACATATATGCCTTTTTTCATTCTGTTTGCTTAGTATTTTATTCATTCAGCAAATGACTGTATCTGGCAGTAAATATTATTGAGTCAATGAATTAATTATATTTTTATGCTCCTACGTGGTCTGTGCATCTATCTTTGTTAATAGCTGCACGATGCTTCATTAAGCAGATTACATCATTTACTCCAGTGGACTACAGCAGTTAAGAACTCAGTCCATGAAGCCTGACCTGGGTTCAGATCTCAACATGTAACTTAATAGCTATGTGACCTTGTGCAAGATACTTAAACTCATTAAACATTACTTTTCCACTTTCTAAAACCAGCATAATAATAGTATCTAACTCAAGAGTTTGCTATAAGGAGAAAATGAGCTAATATGTGTAAAGCACTTGGCCTGGACCCTAATAGATAGTAAGCACTCAATCAATGTTATTATTGATAGAAACTGTTTCCTTTATCTCTCTTATTGATAACACCAAGGTAAATATCTACATGAATATAATTTCCTCTAAGTTCTGGATTCTTTCCTTAGGCTAGAATTCTGGAAAAGAAATGACTAGATCAAACAAAATAAATGTGCACTTGCATGGCGCTTGTCACACTTGCCAAATTGCCTTCCCAAAGGCTTGTACCAATTTTCAATACCATGTGTCTCACCATCCTTGCCAACACTAGGTATCATTATTTTAATGTTAATTTAATAGAAGTCATCTATATTTTAGGACTTTTGCTTTTTGAACACTGTCCAACTCTTATGAATTGCAGTTAATTTGCATACAATTAATATCACTGTATTTTAGGGTTTTGCTTCTATTTCCTTTTGGCATGGGTGATTGGGTGATCCAGCTGTGAGAAAAAAAAAAAGAAGAAGGAACAGGCTTAGGAGGAAGCTTTTTTTTTTTTAAGATTTTATTTATTTATTCATGAGAGACACACAGAGAGAGAGAGAGAGAGAGAGAGAGAGAGAAGCACAGGCACAAGCAGAAGCAGGCTCCATTCCATGCAGGGAGCCTGACGTGGGACTTGATCCCAGGTGTCCAGGACCACACCCTAGGCTGAAGGCAGCATTAAACCTCTGAGCCACCCAAAGCTGCTCAGAAGCTAATAATTCAGATTTAGACAGGTTGGGTTTGAGGCACCTGTGGGATTTCTAGATGGAAATGTCCAAGAGACACTTGGAATGACAGTTCTAGAGCTCAAAGGAGAAATCTGGGTTCCAGACATAAATTCTGAAGGTATCACTGGTAGCAGTGGAAAGCGTGTATCTAGATGAGATTGCCTAGGAAATACATTTAGATTGAAAAGAAGCAAGCGATAGAACAAACCTTAATTCATAACGAACACTTTTAAGCATTTGCAGAATTTCAGACTGCAAACAGATATCTTAAAAACTGAAGAGGGAGGGGCTCCTGGGTGGCTCAGTCAGTTAAGCATCTGCTTTGGGCTCAGGTCATAATCCCGGGGTCCTGGGATCAAGCCCTACATCAGGCTCCCTGCTCAATGGGGAGCCAGAGCCTGGTTCTCCTCTGCCTGCCACTCTCCCTGCTTATGCTCTCTCTCTCTCTCTCTCTCTCACTCTCTCTCTCTGTCAAATAAATAAATAAATAAATAAATAAATAAATAAATAAATAAATAAAATCTTTTTAAAAAATTGAAGAGGGAGTGAGAAAGAGAGATCAGATTCATAACCATGTTCCTTTAGGGGGACAAGGAATTGGAATAGAAAGAAACTAGCCTTCTTAGTAATGCTCTTGTCTCTGTGTATGTGTTTGAGGAAAATATATTTTTGTATTATTTTCAAAATCAAAAATGAATTTTTTTAAATTGGACAAGTGGATTACAAAACCCACAGGGTTAGCATGTGGTGTCTTACAAACAAAGCAATAAGCTTATTTCATGTGGTCCCAGAAAGGGGGCTCCTGTGACTGTGCCCAGAAACACAGCAGTCAGTAAATACAGTGCATGAAAGATTAATGTGGCTCCCAAGCTGAAAGAGACAAAACCCAAAGGTTCTGGATGCTTCTGTCAAAATATATCCCAGAACTCAAGACAGAATCCTGGGTTCTAGTGATGGAAGAAGTTGACTCAGTTGCCTACGTCTGTAAGGACCAGCCAACACCCTGCTTGGCACGTGATAGATTTTATTTTTTTAATCTAAGGCAAGATAAGAAATTCTTTTTTTTTTAAGATTTTATCTATTTATTCATTAAAACACACACACACACACACACACAAAAAAAAAAAAAAAAAAAAAAACAGAGAGAGGCAGAGACATAGGCAGATGTGGGACTCAATCCCAGGCCCAAGATCACGACCTGAGCCAAACGCAGATGCTCAACCACTGAGCCACTCAGGTGCCCCAGGATCAGAAATTCTTCTGCATACCAGCCACATGATTGCTTCACTGCCAGCAAATACAAGGGGAGAGTAATAACCTCCTCTTGTTCGCTGCCAGCTCAGTGTCAGAGACTAAACCAAGACTTTCATTTAAATCTCAGATCACTGGATGTGGGTATTGTTCACGGGTCTTCACAGAGGAGGAATCAGAGACTTGGAGCGTTCAATTACTCACTCAGGCTCACAAAGCCAACAAATGACAGTGCGGGGACTCATACCCAAGTCTTACTAATTCCAGAGCACTTATTTTTATACTTTAGGTTATGTTGTATCTCTGTGAGCATGCACACTAGTACTAACGTGGAACATGACTCAAGAGTGAGTCAAGAGAGGTGCCTGGGTGGCTCATTTGGTTAAGTGTCAGACTCTTGATTTTGGCTCAGGTCATGATCTCAGGGTCATGGGATCAAGCCCCGTGTCAGGCTCCGCACTGGGTATGGATCCTGCTTGAGATTCTCTCTCCCTTTCCCTCTGCCCCTCCCCAACTGCATGTGCATGACACGCATGCTCTTTTTCTCTCTCTAAAGAAAAAAAGAGTCAAGAACGTTCACAATTATTCTTTCTATGTCAGTGATCTTTTATAATGCCCTGTTTTATGTTCTACTTGGGCCCCTTGCTGCTCAGTGTTCTCCTCGGACCAGCACCACGGGCATGGAGGCTCACTAAAAATGCAGGATCTTGGGCCTAAGTCAGGGCAACTTCGGTGCATTGAAACCTGAAGAGTTCAAAATGACACAACCGATTCACTCTGTAAATAACTAAATGTTAGCTTATTAATTGATCCAAGCGTCTTCACATAAATGCTCTGCCCAACTATTCTTCCTATTCTTCCTGTGCATGAGTTTTGTGTTAGCTAATCAAATGTTTTAAAAGTTTGGTGAGACCCTAAAGGTAGACCTCATCGGGTGCCTTAGGCTATAGATCAGAGTGGCAAGTTGCTGGCCTCCTATTTGAATCTCTAGTCTTTTATTTTTTAAAAAAGATTTTATTTATTTATTCATAAGAGACGAGGGAGAGAGAGAGAGAGAGAGGCAGAGACACAGGCAGAGGGAGAAGCAAGCTCCATGCAGGGAGCCTGACATGGGACTCAATCCCAGGACCCTAGGATCACCCCCTGAGCCAAAGGCAGAGACGCTCAACCGCTGAGCCACCCAAGTGCCCCTGAATCTCCAGTCTTATGACAAAGACTCAGAAAGTGAAACCTTCCTACCCTAGTTCCCAAAGCTTCCAGATTCTCTAATGGTGAATGTGTTGGCCTCATTGTAGAAGGTGGTAGACCTTATCCAAATCTGGGTGCTCCTCACCATTTCCCAGTCCCCTTGTCATCGATTGGCCAAGTGACAGAGTTCTGGTCAGTAGGGTAGAGGAGACAGTGATGTGTGCCCCTTCCAGACCTGGCCCCCAGCAAATCCCACACCAAATTCCATCTGACACGCTGGCAGAACAACAAAATAGGAGCCTGGCTCCCCCTGAGTCACTACTTGAAGGAGAGATGCCCAAGAGCATAACCCAACCCCATCAACATAAAGTTTTACATTGATGGGCCACTGAGATTCAAGGATTGTTATAGTGGCCACCATTACTTACAAAGGCTAGATAGCTTTACTAACAATCATGCCAGCTGGAATCCAGCCCAAAAAGCCAAAAAAGTAAGATTTTCTGAACATATGAGACAAGAGTAAGTGAAAGTAATCGCTTGTATATTAGTCAGGGTTCCTCTAATGCACAGAATGAAACTTTGCCAGAAAATAATGTTTAAAGTCTCATTGGTTTTTATACTACGTGTTTAGATGAGTTTCACAACTGGTAAATGAAGGTTCTGCATTACAATAGAGATGAAAATCATATCTAAAGTTAGAGAATTACCAATGTAATACAACAAGTGATTATTTGCAAGGGTTGGGAGAGGTTGGCAAAATATTCAGTATTTAGACGCTTCCAGAAACAGCCAGAGTCTTTTTTTTTTCATAAACGTTGACTATATATTTGTTGTTAGAATTAATAGCCCTATTTTATATATTTAACTGGATACAATTGTGCTAAGTTAGAAATCTTATCTCAAGTGAAATGTAAAATAAAAAGCAGCCATTTCTTGCAATAGCAAAGAGTGCATATAAGAGACACTTTTGAGAGTTGGATATTGAAAATTACAAAAAGTCATAAATGTGTAGAAAGAAATTTACTTCCAAGAAAGGAAACTAAATATTAGAAGTGTGTGTATTCTATGAAGTTAGAGCAAGTGTCCAAATTCACTCTGTCCAAATTCACTCTGATTTTTATCAACACGGACATTATGTTGAAGGCAATCTGTTAATGTTTCAGTAAGAGTCAAAATATTAAGTGGTTGTCAAGACTGTTTAGCTGTTTGCTTGTACCATAATTTTTAAACAAACACAGGTTTGTTATAATTTGTATTTTGTAAGGAACCTGCGGACTCAGTGGAGCCCCCTTCAGGAGGACTTGGGATGAGCAGTTTGGGTTTGACAGGGTTTTTAGGGCCAGAAACGATAGACAGCAGAAGTATTTTTGGAGGATAAATCTTTCATTGAGTGCAGGGTAGATATATTGGGAAAAAAATTCAGCCCTTTCTTCCTGAGTAGTTACAAAACCAATTCTCTCTCCTGTAGGTCTCCTCTGCACCCACACAACTACCACAATCACAATTCTTCTGACACCAGATATGTGGGGTGAGAGCGTGGGGGGGTTCCCACCAAGCAATTCTCTGTACACAAGCTGTGTGTCCTACAATTTCACTCAAGTCTGACACTCTCTACCTGGAGACAGCTTCAGGTCCCACAGGATATGTTTCAGTTCTACAACACTGTGCCTTGCCCCACATCAGAGGCCAATCAAAAGTTTAGGCTCTCATTTGTCCTTCCAATGGATTAGCTGTAAGTCAGAGGCTCCCAGGACCCCCCTCCTCAGATTCAATTAATTTGTAGAGCAGCTCACAGACCTCAGAGAAACACTTCCTTGCATTTTATGGCTTTGTTAAAGGATATGACAAAGGATACAGATGAACGGCCAGACGAAGAAATACATAGGGAACTGGAAGGTCCTGAGAGTAGAAGCGTCTGTCCCTGTGGAGTAGAAGCGCTTCACCTCCCAGCACATGGATATGTTTACCAACCTGGAAGCTTGGTGCCCCACACCATAGGGATTTTTACTAAGACTTCCCCATGTAGGCACAATCAACCATTACCTCCTCTCCCAGTCCCTCTCCTTTCCCTAGAGAATGAGGAACAGAGCTGAACGTTCCAAGCTTCTAATCATGGCTCCGTCTTTCTGGAGACCAGCCCCCATCCAGAAGCCATCCAGGATCCCACCCAGAGTCACCTCATCAAAACAAAAGATGCCCCTACTGCTCTTATCACTTAGGAATGTAGAAGGATTTAGGGGGCTCTGTGTCAGGAACCAGGAACAGAGATCAACTTGTATATTTTCTATTATCTCACAGTAGATGGCATAAAAAAGAAACTAGAGGTGTCACTAAGGCCAGTTTCAGAGATTTACAAGGATTCAGAAAGCATGAGGACTAGAACAATAGCAGTGGAATTGGAGAAAGAAATACATTGGAAAGAGGAAAGAAATACATTGGAAAGAAGACAGACCAGAAGTGACAGCTGGATAGAGGTAAAGGAGACAAAATAATTAAAATCTTAAACCTGGGTGCCAGGGAGAAGAACAAGCCTAACAGGGGTGTTGGAAGGGGTTGCAGAATAGAAAGGAAGGTGTTGATGAGACGCTTTGGGAGAGCAGGGAGGTCATATTTGGTCAGAAAGCTATGTTTCCCCTGGCAGAGAAGCAGGAACATGAGCAGTGTGTCTGTCAAACAAACGCCTAGGCCAGCCTGAGAGAAGCTTCCTGGAGACACCTGGAAAGTATTCAGGAAAGAGCCTGCACCTGGCATCAGGCAGCTCTGCCTCTGAATCCTGGCTCAGCCCTCAGTGAGCTGTGTGAGCTTAGGCAATTTACTTAACCTTCCTGAACTTCAGTTTCCCTCTCCATAAATGAGATAAACGATAGGTCACCAAACAGAAGCTATTGCTTTTCCTTGACCTGTAAGACTATTTCCCAAACTCATCTCAGATACAGCCATTCCTGGGGTCACAGGGGAAATCATTTCTTAATCCCCCATCCTTTGGCCCATCTGTAAAACAAGAATAATATCGTTTAGGTCTGTGGTTCTTGAATATTATTTATGCATCAAAATCATCGATAGAATATTTTTAAAATACAGATTCCCAAGTTCTCATCCAAGAACTTCTGATTCAGCACTTCTGGGTGAGGATCCATCAGCATCTGTCTAGTCAAGAACCACTAACCCATGTTAAAAAATGCGGTGGAGATTCAACAAAACAATGGTTTGCAACCCACAGAGCACAGTTCCTGGCATCCAGTGTTTGCTTACCACGTGGCTCTGGTTGCAATGGTGAGATGGTGATGTGGATGGGAGTGGGTTGGGCTAGGATGGTGGTGGGAAATGGTGATGGAGGGTGGGGCACACCAGTGGAAGTGGGGAGTGATGGAGGTGACTGGCAGGTGGTAGAAGTCAGCTCCTTGGAGATTGCTAACTCAGCAAGAAGATTCAGACTACCTCTGGTAGAGCATGAGGAGACAGAAGATGGGAAGTTTCCATTGGGAACAAGCATTCCCTCTGACCTTCATCAGGGATTTCTTTTTTTTTTTTTTCTTGTTAAGATTTTATTTATTTTTCATGAGAGATAGAGAGAGAGGCAGAGACACAGGCAGAGGGAGAAGCAGGCTCCATGCAAGGAACCTGACATGGGACTCGATCCTGGGACTCCAGGATCACGCCCTGGGCCAAAGGCAGACGCTCAACTGCTGAGCCACCCAGGCGTCCCTCATCAGGGATTTCTTTGTGGACTGTATCTAAGAAGCAGCAGCTCTTTGGAAATCATGTTCTCCTGTCTTGAGGGATAGGAAGTAAAAATGAAGCCACAGACTACAAAACTGTACTGACTCAAAAGAGATCAATTGTGTGAAACCGTATCCTACAATCCAAACTAAGATCAAAATATTTTCACACTGGTTCCTACAGACCCAGTGGACCCAGTGGACTCCATAAGATCATGAAAATGATTTAACAGTAATTCCATATGAACTCAAGTTCCAGAGACTAGACCACCGACAATTCACTTATTTGCAAATTCTGACCCATCCTTGCCCAGATCTCACTTACTAACTTCTTCCCTAAAGCCACCCTATCACAAGAGCCCACTAACTTCCCACTTTTCAGCCACTATTGAGACTCTATCAACATGATGCTCCCCATGTTGTAGAAATCACCGCATTTCCCAGGGGCTTTTATAAGGGGGCTTCAACAGGGAAGGCAGGCTTTTGCCTCTAAGGCTTTGCTCTTAGAATGTCAGCTCCTTTTCTTAAAACACCATGTGGACCCACTGAATGTGGGAAATGTCTCATTGGGGAATCAAATACTTTGAAGAATTCAACAAGTTACCAACTCCCTGCCCAAAGCAAGTCTCTGGAATGTTGGAATAAACCCTCAAAGTTAAATTTATTTGAATCTCTTCGTCCTCATTATGAAGAGAGATCTGGGGCCTGGAGGAACCATCAACAGGACACTAACCTTCCCACACACAGAGCCCTCTGAGCATCTCTTGAAAAAAAAAGGCCAGTGGAAAAGCAGGGGTGACTTAGTTAGATCTGCAGAGGCCATTTTTCTGACAAAGGTCAAATTCACTGGATCCAGGAGTCAGAACACAGACCTATATTTTGGGGCCACCTTTCAATTCCCTATCCCTCCTTGACGCTGTGAAAGTAAGAGATGCCTGCCATCTGTACAAACCTGGCTCTAAAGGTATCCCTTGGAGCCCATCTTAAGAATGTCATTTTATTCTTCCATGCAATGTTCCTTAGTTTTACCTACTTGAGAAGACTTTCCAAGTTACCACCAGCAAAAAGATGTCCTTAACCTTTTCTAGAAAAGCCGGGACCCTGAGAAGCATAGATGTTGACAGGAAGCAAACGCATTTCCTCATCCTGAAAGCTCTGCTCCCCTCCGCCTGCCTGGCTGTTCACCAAACCCCATGCTACTCCTTGAGGCTTCCTGGAAGCCGCCCCTCATCCACCCTATTCATAATCCCGCAGAGATTTGGCCAGTCTTCTGTTGCCTTCACTATGTAGTGTGTGACTTCCTGATGCTAACTTCATCTCCATCTCCCCCCCACCCCCACCTCCCTGCTTGGTATGAGGGATGGGAGGATGGGGAAGCAGACAGTTGACCTTGAAGGTCCCTAAATTCTAGCCAGAGTTGAAGCTATTGAGCTGGGAAACCACGTCCCTCTTGCAAGACCTCCACTTGGCCTCACTCTCCTGCTCAGGGATATGTCATCTTCTCCCCGCAATGCGAGCCAGCTCATCCTCTTCTCCTGCCCTTCCAGGGCCGTCTGTGGGGCTGGGCTCCCTTCCTTCCTGGCTCTTGGAGATCTGTGCCTCCAGGCAGGACTCCTCACTTCTTACTCCCACCCACTTGGTTCTCACCTCCCCTCTGAAGGAGTCAGAGCAGAATTCTTAACTCCTCTATTCAGCTCCTGTTCCCTTGCCAATAATTAACCTTATAATTATTTAATGAAGACACACAGAGGACTCCAGCATTCTTAGTAAAGCACCACAAAAGCCTGATTCCAAATGCTATTATTTACTCATCACGTTACCAGCCAGAAAGTGAGAAAGATGAGAAAGAACTTTCTATAGGTCTCTGTGCCTTCTCTGTTAGAGGCGGCAGATGGTTCTCAACCAAAAATAGACTTGGTCATGCTTGATATAAAAAAATAAAAAAATAAAAAAAACCACAACACACAATGCGTACACCAGACCAAAAGGACAGAAATGGAAAGCAAATCAACAACTATTACTACTACAGCTTTATTTTTGCATTCAAAGGCACTGGTTTGTGTGCACTCAAATCACATCAAATCACTATAATAGAATCTATATGGAATTTGAAGAAAACTAAAAAAAGACAAACCTGTGTGTGGTTTTTTTTCCAGCAGACATCAAGCTCAAACACTAGATTTTCAGTTCAAAACCAAGCACATAATAACCCTGCTGCCTGCAGGGGCCTGGGGCCCAAACATGGCCTGTGTGATACCCTCAAGAACAAGTCCAGGGGCAAGGCCAGCCCTGTGGATTCCAGGGATCAATTGCTTCAAATAATTGTCATCCTGTGACTGCCTTCCCTACCTCCCTTGTGGGCTGGCTTGGAAACTTCTGCAGTGGCTGATCACCTTAGTCTTCACCAGAACAGCAACCGTGTTCTCTTTTCCAACTGTGCACAGGGCAGCGGGTGCTTCACCGCCTACTCCAGCAGGTCTGTGAGCAGCCGAGCCAGCCCCAAGTCATCCTCCCTGCTCAAAGCCCAGCCAGCAGGGCAACTCTAGGGAGGCCACAGGGTCACTCTCCCCCAAGAGCTGGCAGCAGAATTCAAAAGTTTTCATCAACCATAGGAAGTAGAAAAAATATCAAATGGGGAGGGGGGAGGAATCCAGTGAGTTGTGCTGTGATAAGCTTGCCCTGAGGAGTTTCTGCAAGTCATTATTCGGAAGCCTAGAAGCAATGTCTTCCCCAGGGCTGCCTTGTTCTCACAAATACTGAGAAGCCAAACAAAAACACTCAATCTCAGAGCTTCCAGGAACCCCTGATGAGGCTAGGGATGGCCCCCAGCGGCACAACAGTTGTGTGTATGAGGAGAGATCAGAGGCCAGTGGCAGAGGCAAGGGACATGAAATCCAAGAACCGCCCACTCAGATAGCTCCACACTGGACTGGTTTCCATCCATCCATCCATCCATCCATCCATCCATCCATCTATCCATTCAGCACCTAATGTGTGTCAGGGGTTACAGCAGTCCTTGTCCTAGCAGAACTTTCACAGGAAGACAAAATAAGATTTGTGATCATAAAATACCTGTTTTCTCGGAGACATGCAAGTTGAGGTATTGAGGTACACAGAGAAGGAGGAAGGTCTAATGCCCAAGGCAGGAGGGTGTCCTAGAGGAAGTCATGTCCAACCTGAGAACTGGACACAGAGAAGGACCTTACAAGGAGGAAGGAGAGGCAGAGTGTGGCAGAAGTGATGGTGACTGTGGCCATATTCTGTGACACTGAAAGAAGGTCTACACCTGGAGCAGAAAGGAAAGGGGAGGCACATCGGTGGAAGAGGAGACTGGGTGGTGGATTATCAGTGCTTTAAGGAATCTGGACATGCTCCCAAGGATATCTGGATAGTCTTAAGTAAGGGGGAGGTGGGGGACAAACTGGAGATGGGGAGCAAATTCTACAATGAGATCTGCAATTTAGAATCACTTCTCTTAGAAGCAGCACGTTGGCCTTGAGCTCTTCATTATCTTTGACATGCTCAGCACGGGGTCACGGCAATTGATAAAAAAATTAAAGTTAAAAAAAATAATAAAAGGCAGGAGATAGGAGGCAGAAGATGGAAGGAGTCCTTTAATATTGTCTGAGTGTCATTGTGGGAGCCAGCAGAAGGCCTCCAAGGTCCAAAGCTCTCTAGAATCCACATATGAAGGGAGAGCCCTCACTACCTCCGATGCCCAGGAGAGGCCAGGCCACCACCCTTCCTGCACACAGACAGGCTCCCTCATACAGCCTGCCCACCAGTTGGGCCTTGGGTAAGCATTCCACTGTTTTCTGGCCAGGGGCTCCCCATCACATTAGGTCGAGTCTGTGTTCATAGAAGATGCCCAGAGACTCCCTCCACATGCTCTACCACCGTCAGTGCAATCCTAGAGACCAGCCCCTCTCTCCTGCCCAGAGTCAGCATATTTCCAGAGGGTGGCTGTTGGGGTGCTCCAGAACATCCTTGGGGAGCACGTGGCCTGAACATTGAGCTACTGTTGGTAGGTGCATTTGACACCTTTCCTAACGGACCTGCCTGCTGCCTATTCTGCAGATGGGGACACTGCTAGTGGACACTGTGAGGAAGCCACTCTGGGCCAGGCCCCACGTGGGCTCTTCTGGGCAACCTCCCCAGGTCTCTGCCTGGACAGGTTTCCCCACACCCATGACAAGAACCTGGAAGTGGGGGTTTGGGATCATGTGGCCTGAAGGAGACATGGAAAAGTATGGAGGTGCATGGAGCAGTGAGAGAAGAGTAAAGAATGAATTAAAACTCTTCTAACCAAGACAAATGGGCCACTTACTTAGAAACAATCTGTTGCCAGGTACCAACAGGAATCCTGAAGCAACCAAAGACCTGTGACCCTATCAGGGGTTTATACATTTCCTGTGCAATTCAGAGCTCCTAGAGGTTGACCCCTTGATTTAGGTGAAAATGGATGCTCAATAAGGCTCTAGAGACACAAGCATACATGCATTGATAACTCATGTTTGTATAGAGCCTTAGAGTTTGCAAAACTTTATCACCACCACATTGGGTTTTCACAAACCAGATGAAGTAAAAATGGAAGGTATTACCACTTGGCAGATGAGGGAACTGGGAGGAGGTGAAGCAAAATAGGTGTGGCACAAAGGATGTGAGATTTCGGTCTGAAAAATCGAGAATCAAGCCCTGACTCTTCACCAACCAAATCTGTAGTAATAATTGTGTATTAATTCTGGCAAAAATGGCTCTATTTCCCTTATTTCCAAGTTCCTGGGGTGGGAATGGGCCCCTCACTGCTACCCCCAGGCATGGGGGTAACACAAGCAACACAAATCACATTCTCTCCATGGCTCCCAACAGCTTGTGGCTCTTTCAGTTCCAGTATACAAAGTGCTTTAAGCAGAGCCTGGCCTGCGGTAAGCAGTATATGAATGTTAGCTGCTATTGCTTATCTCTCTGTTCCCGACACCTAGCACCGTGTCTGGCACATGCCGAGCACTCAATAATGCTGAGGGCAAGATTGATCAGAAGGCCTTCAACGTCCAGTGCAGAAGAGAGACATACATACATATAATGGCAATGAGATGAGTGCTGTGGAAGGTATGATAAGTGTGTGGCAGTGGGGAGTGTGAGGGGAAGCTGCTGGTCATGGGAGGAAGGGTGAGGGAAGATGCACTGAAGAGGTGATCCATTACGTGGGGCCGAAAGAGGGAGAGTGTAGAGCTTGGACATCTTAGCAGGGAGGTAAGTATGTAGGAAAGTCTGTAGTTAGGATATAGCAACTCAGAGAAGAGCAAACAGGGGCACCCGGGTGGCTCAATGGTTGAGCATCTGCCTTCAGCTTGGGGCATGATCTTGGGGTCCTGGGATCAAGTCCTGCATCAAGTTCCCTGTGAAAAGCTGGCTTCTCCCTCTACCTGTGTCTCTGCCTTTCTGTGTCTCTCATGAATAAATAAATAAAATCTTAAAAAAAAAAAAAAAGACAGCAAATAATTCAGTCTGACTGGAAGGTAGAATCATGATGGGGAATCATGGTGGGGGGGAATCATGGTAGAAAAGGTTGGAGCCAGTGGCCAGGGCCAGACATGAATAGGTTTGAGTGTCAGGCTAAGGAATTTGGATCTAATTCTCTAGCAGTAATAGAGACCCAGTGAAGGCTTCTCTTTGAATCCAATAAATGGATATTTAGTAGGAAGAATGGACTTGAAAGGAGTAAGACCAGAAGCAGAGAGGCCAGTCAGGAAACTACCTTCATAGTCCAAGTAAAATACAAGAAAAGTTTCAACTAAGGTTGGATCCTAACATAAGGTTGAATCCCTTGGATGTGTCAGGGGAGAAGAAGAAGGAGGCAAAGATGGTGTTGAGGTTTCAGACTTGAGTGCCCAGGTAAATAAAGGCACCACTAACTGAGTTTAAAAAACACTGGCCTGAAAGCACATGAAGGTTTCCCATCTAGACATGCTGGAGACACTTGTCCAGTGTGTACAGCGAGCTGTGCAGCTACTGGCTGAAACTAGAAGAATTTGTGAAGAGCCTGTAGGAGAGCCAATCCTGGAGCTGTAGGTTTGGGGTTGTCAATGACAGGCTTGAGCCACAGCAAAGGGTGCCATCAGTCAGGGAGAGAAGGTGACCTGGATTTGCCATTCATGGGAGCCATGGCCAGATGCTCATTCTGCCCAAGAACTTGGAGATGAGAGAAATACAGTCTTCTAAGAATGAAATAGTAATAAACAGACAGGGGGTATGAGGAGCTAACTGTGGGAGTTAACCAAGACGTCTGTAGTCAAGCACCCCAAGAACTGAGAAGGCCTAAACACTGATCAGAACAACCTGGTGTGACCCTCTTCCTTTGAACCTTGTCTATAGCTATGAGGCCTGGGCTTGCTGCAGGATACCAGCCTGAAGACATGTCAGTGTCCCAAGAGCATCTCAAAGAAACCAAGCAAGAGCCGTGTTTGCATCATGTTCCACCCCTAGCCTTTTTCAGTAAACCTAATCAAATAAATTTCTTTTACTGTTTTTAGTTTATTTGAGTTGGGTTTCCTCAGGCACCTGGGTGGCTCAGCGGTTGAGCATCTGCCTTTGGCTTAGTTCCTGATCCCGGGGTTGTGGGATCGAGTCCCACATCGGGCCCCCCCAGGGAGCCTGCTTCTCCCTCTGCCTATGTCTCTGCCTCTCTCTCTCTCTCTCTCTCTGCCTCTTATGAATAAATAAATAAAATCTTTATTAAAAAAAAGTTTGAGTTGGGTTTCCTGATACTTCAGCCAAAAAATCTGAAACTAACATCCTTAGTCAGCTTATAAGCATAGCAAGAGGAGTAATGAATGGGTCCCAATAGGGATATGGCTGGGGACCAGGGGACTCAAGTTTAAGGGACAGACCATGCTTTCTAGGCTCATTACTTACATAGGGTTGAGATCTTTGGCTTCCCATTTTCAGAACTCTGGACTCATCAAGGATACAGTTTCTGTGGCTCTGTCTTAAGAGTGAAGAAGCAGTATGCCTAGGTGGCTCAGCGGTTAAGCATCTGCCTTTGGCTCAGGGTGTGATCCTGGAGTCCTCGGATTGAGTCCCACATCGGGCTCCCTGCATGGAGCCTGCTTCTCCCTCTGCCTATGTCTCTGCTTCTCTCTCTGTATCTCTCATGAATAAATAAATAAAATTTTAAAAGAAAAATTAAAAAAAAAGAGTGAAGCAGCATCTTTCCAAGAAGACTGCAATAAACTTGCCCCTGGGTCTCATTGGACCAAGTGGGTCACAGCCCCTCCTGAACAAATCCTGGGCTAATCCACATTGGCCTGGATTCCTAAAGTCAAGAGAATGCCTATTCTTAGGCCCAATAGGCCCGACTTTGGAGCTAAGGGCAGGGTTGGCTTCCTCTCCAGCACATGGGAGTAGACAAGGGTTGGGGACCCAGAAAAAAAAAAAAAAAAAAAACAGGATAATTCCTAAATGACAGGGAAGCAGATGTCAGGGAGGCAATAAAGACTTCCACTAGACAAACCAACTTTACCAACTTTGAATACAAGCTGGCTTCCTAGTTAGACCTACCTGAGGAGAAAATAAAAACACTGCTCATACAAATATCAGGGCCCAAGTTTTATTTCATATTAGTAAGGTTGTTTTCATTTTCAAGCAGCAGCTATAATAGATAAACCCAGAAATTTCAACGGTTTAATAAACTAAAAGTTTTTCTTGCCCAAACTCTAAATAGCATTCAGAATGATAAGAATGTCTGCTCTAAAGATGTCAGGGTCCCTCCTGCCTTCTTCAAAGTGACTCTGAAAGTCATCCTGGACATCAGCATTCAGCCAGAAGATGATGGAAGAGAAAGTGGAGGATTGAGAGGGAGGTTCTATGGGCCACACCTGGAAATAGGGGACTTTACCTCCGTCCACGGTTACATGTCACATATAACTGCAGGGAAGTCTGGAGAAGGTGCTCCAACCATGTGCCCTAGAGGGAGGGGTATGTAAGCAGCATCCAGTCTGTGCCACAGAGGCTTCTTAACATTCCCTGGCTACCTTCCCTGCTACCACCCAACCTTACCCTATCTGCTCCCTCCACCCATTTCTTTTTTGTTTTAAGATTGTATTTATTTGAGAGACAGAGAGAGAGTGCACAGAGGGAGAGGGAGAGGGAGAGGGAAAGGAAGAGGGAGAGGGAGAAGTATACCCCTCAATGAGCAGGAAGCCGGATGTGGCACTTCATCCCAAGACCCTGAGATCATGACCTGAACCGAAGGCAAGTTGCTTAACCGACTAAGCCACCCAGGTTCCCCACCCCTTCCCCATTTCAGTTGCCAAAGAGAGAAAATGAAACAGGAGAGAGGATGGAATCCTGGAGAAATATAACATGTAATCTGTGACCCAAGTAGGAAAAGAAGCAATGAAGATGGTGGAGAGAGGAAATCCAAGAACTAAAGACAAAAACCATGAATGTGGATGCATAGAGTTCATTCATAGAAAGGAATCCCAAAAGAGAAAGAAGACTTAATCTGTCTTCCTGCCTCATCAGATGGTTCAGAGGATTGAATGAGCTAGGAAAGTGGAAGCATTTCCAAAGTGGTAAAATGCTGTAGCCATGGAAGACATGACTTCTGATACCCTATCAGTTTCCTGCCACCGTCAAAAACCCAGCCTGCCGGCAACATTCCCAGCCCCTGGAATTGCCAGTCCCACCCTACTCCCTCACTTTCTGCACTCCCAGCAGTTCTCCAGCCAGGAAGATTGGACAACTACTCCCACAACCTGAAAAAAATGCCCCATGATTCCACAATGCCAGGTAGAGCTTCCAAGGTGAAGAGATGCCCCTCAACCCACAAGAGGTCATGAGGGCTGGCATCCCCAAGTTACAATGTCCCAAGACCCCTTGCTCACACTGGACTGGACAGGACTACACTTATACTGGAAGAAGAGAAAAGAGAGAGAGAATAAATACAAGAAATCTCTTGTACAGGCGGTGAGATGGGAGGGTAGGAGGAGTGTTTCAAAAGCTTTTCTAAATTTAATTATATGTCATTTTCTAATTGTACTTCATAATTGTGTAATTATCCCCAAGTATTTTTCTTTAAGTAATAGAACTCATAATTACATGCTAATTGAAATGTGTAATCTCGTCATTAGGATATGTAAATACATAATAGTGTGAAGATAGGTAATTAAAATTCCAGGGATGACTGCCATAAAAACCTGTAACATGTTCCTGCTTCTGTCCCAGGATTCTCTGCTCCAATAGGCTTTGAAATTCCACCTGGATGGGAGAGATAAGCTCCAGGACCCAGGAAACATGGAATGAGACAATGCATTTACCAACAAAGACAGGCGAACAGGCAGTGAGATTGCCTGCCTCCCTCTACGCGATCCTAAATTCCCAAAATTCCTCTCCAAGATTTCCCACTTTCACACTTTTCCCCAGCAGGAAGGAACCCTGGACTTTCAAAACAGCTAAATGTGGGCCCTCTGATAACTACCCCACCTGAATACAGAGCTCAAAGAGGGCTAGATTGGCCATGATACCAGACCCAAGTGATGCACAAAAGGAAGAATCTATATCCCCTCTGTATTAGGGTTCTCCATGGAAACAGAACCAGTAGGATCTACACAGACATATTCAAGAGGAGATTTATTCTAGGAATTGCCTTATGTGGTTATGGAGACTGAGAAGTCCCATGACCTGCTGTAGGCAACCTGGAGAAGTAGGAAAGCTAGTGGTATAATTCAGTACAAATCTGAAGGCTTGTGCATCAAAAGCTGAAACAGAAAGTTCTGGTCTGAGTCTGAAAGCCTGAGAACCTGGAGCACTGATGTCCAAGGGCCGGAGAAGATGCATGTCTTAGCTCAAATAAACAGAGTAATTCCTTCCTCCGCCTTTTTGTTCTATTTGAGCCCTCAACAGGTGGGATGATGCATGCCCATATTGGTTAGGGTACTTTCCCTTACTCGGTCTACCAATTCAATGCTAATCTCTTCTGTAGGCACCCTCCTAAACGCATCCAGAAAAAAACATTTTACCAGCTGTCTGGGCATCCCTTGGCCCATTCAAGTTGACATATAAAATTAATCATCACACATCCCTGTTTCCCTAACCCCCTAACCCCTGTTATGTCCCAAACCAATCGCAGATCAATATCCAAGATTTCCTTCATGGGTAGAATCTGCCCCTTTAGGGCATCCCACTAATCAGGATCACTCTGTGAGAGGTTTCAGCCAGCTTGACAGTCCCAAGGGCAAGGCAGAGAACCACGGACACAGACCATGAACAATCTGGTCGATGTGAGATGACACACTCATGCCTTCCTCTATAGGGTGACAAACGTCCTCATGGAGTAATTCAAGAGCTAAGGAAGCACAGTAGAGGAGGGGAATTCACTCAGACATGGGCAAAGGGGAGGGTGTGAGGACAAGCTTCTTGGAGGAAATGATACCTCAACTCAAGCCTGAAGGGTGAGTGAAAGATGAACCCAGTAGAGAAGTCAAAGTAAAGAGGATGTTAGGTAGGGGTGACAACATGTACCACAGCAAGGAGGTGAGAATGTGGACAATTCAATAGGGTGTAGAGCATGAAGCAGAGGGTCAGGAGAAAAAGGCAAGAGAGGAGACAAGGCAGGACTGAAGAGCCTTGTAACCTTCATTAAAGTTTGGGCCCTCTGAAGATAATGTCATTGCCTAATTTGGAAAAAGTAGAAGGCTGGAAGGATGGAAAGATGAACAAATTGGAGGACTGATGAAGTGATGGCAGATGGGAAGGTCTTGGATATCACAGCCAGGCCTGAAGCAGACCTACAAGCTGGGCTCCCTGGAGGCTGTGGTGTTTTGTTCTCCTTCTGATTGCCTCGTCCCACAAGGCCAGCAGCAAAGAAGAGCCTAATCCCCTAGACCCAGTGCTCTCTCCAGTATGTGAGCTCATCCTGAGAACATAGAGAGGCTTCCTTTGTCCATCCAATATTTCTTACTGGCTCTAGTCACTTCATATAGACACATACACTCCAAGACATGCATGGCAGCACTAAAGGCCCTTGACCCCCCAAGTCCCAAAGGAAAAACCTCTCCAAGCTAACACACTTAAAGAGAATTTTACACCAAACACATAGATTGATATTTGTTCCCATCATCATATTAAAAAATGAGTATTTCAAGCAAGCTGCTAGGAGATTCAGGGTGGGACATTCAGAAATCTCAGAGTAAATGGGCCTACAGCCCAGATGTGACAGGGCAGACACTTTTCTGGGAACTGGGTCACACCCTTGCCTTTCAAGTGCAGGACCTGTTGAAGTATGGCTTGAGTGCCAGAGAGGAAGAGGGAGGATGGCTCTCTGCAGGAACCTAGTGGGACTCCTTGGTGACCACTTTGGTGTGGGAGGGAAGAGGAGGGGAGATTAAAGTCAGAAATTGGAAAGAAGGGAGGTAGAGTCCCCCACCTGTGTGTATTTAAGCATTTTCTCTGTATACCAGTCAGATGAGGGTTGAACTGTGACTTGACTCAGTGTCCCCAGATGCCAGCAATCTGTTACAAGACCCCCTCTAATCACTTACACTGAATAATTCCTATTACAAGTCCTTTTTTCTTTCTTCTGAGATGTCGTTTGAGGAACATGAAGAATTCAGCCCCTGTGCACACAGAAATCCCCATGCCGATGTTGGCGGCCTTGTTCTACCATGATGAGCTGGAAGGCTGGGGATAAGACATGAGAGCAGAGGGATCCTCAGTACCTGTCCCTGTGCTACTCTTTAGAAGATAACGGGGACCTTCTTCCTGATATTTTCTTGGAAGCCTGGAATCTCAACTACAGTCACTGAGGCCTCAGATGCCAATTTTGGCCAGATGGCTTAAACCCCATCCCATTTGTTCAGAAAAGTAACAGTTGCTGTGGCTTAGACATATTCTTTATGAAAGTTTCTATAATTGGCTGCCTCAGAGACACACAATGGGGCTTACATGGTAACAATACAGCAGTGTATTAAGTTAAATTACATTTCAAAAGCCATTATCTACCTCAGAAGTCTTTCCCAATAGGTCTGGAAGATGAGGCTGGATAGTTCCCAGCTGAGTCATTACCCAGGGCCTCTCTGGCGAAATCAGCAGGTGGAAGGGCAGGAGCAGATGGGATGAGGGAGTCACCAGCAACCAGAAAATGCAGCTGAGATTCTTGGACATAACTTGTGGCCTGACACCCTGTCGTCTAGTTGTGGTCCTCTGTCTTGGGTTGTTCATTTCAGCACCCTTATGTCAGAGGCCATGCTGTGACAGATGGGGCATGATGAACTTTCAAATCACACACATGTGAGTTCAAGTCCTGGCTTTGCCACCACAAGTTGAGGGATGTAGAGAATTTTACTTTACATCTCTGAACTTCATTTTATTTCAGTAAAATAAAAATAGACACATACATCACAAGACTGTTGTGAGGATTAAATTAATTTCATTGAGTACTTGGCACATAATAGGTATGCAACAATGGTCTTTTCTTGCCTCCACTTGACATAAAATATGTCCTACCCTCAGGGCTCTTTCCTTGCCCCAGAAATTATCTCTGTCTAGTTGGCTGGCTCATCTCCTTCCTATCCACCCTAATAAGAAAATGGTGAGTATTTACTGAGCAGTCACTAACAAGGAAACCATAAATGGTGAGTAATACATCTGGAGGGATGGGGAGAGTGGTCAGCAAATGATGTCCTAGAGAAAAAAAAAAATGATGTCCTAGAGTCTCATAATTAAAGCCATTCATCATCCAGTAGATGATAAGATACAAGGGTTGAGTGAGGGGGTAAGTGAGACTCCTTGTAATGGAGTACAAGGGATGGAAGATTCCAGAGGCCATGTGCCAACCACTACTCCATACTGCCTATCTTTAAAAGTTTAGACAGTTGGACAGTCTGGGTGGCTCAACAGTTTAGCCCCACCTTTGGCCCAGGTTGTGATCCTGGGGACCCGGGATCGAGTCTTGCATCGGGCTCCTTGCATGGAGCCTGCTTCTTCCTCTGCCTGTGTCTCTGCCTCTCTCTCTCGCTCTGTGTCTCTCATGAATAAATAAATAAAATATTTTTTTAAAAAGTTTACACAGGGATCCCTGGGTAGCTCAGCAGTTTAGCGTCTGCCTTTGGCCCAGGGCGTGATCCTGGAGTCCCAGGATCGAGTCCCACATCGGGCTCCCTGCATGGAGCCTGCTTCTCCCTCTGTGTCTCTGCTTCTCTCTGTGTGTGTGTGTGTGTGTGTGTGTGTGTGTGTGTGTGTGTCTCATTAATAAATAAATAAAATCTTAAAAAAAAAAGTTTAGATAATCGGAAAGAGAAGAGAAGACATGCAAATACAAACCAGGTACAGCCACAAGATTATGAGGTTATGGTTAGTTGGGGGACCATAGAGCACTCTGTGCAGCCAATGCTAGTTCAGATGGCCAATATTTGGCAATGCAAAGACTAGAGGAGACAAGTTTGAGAAAATAGCATGAGGACTCAATTATTGCGAAGCTCTCCTTTATTGGTTCTGGTTCTCCCAAGAAGCTGAATATAGAATCAGAAATGTGGATTTTAATCCCAGCTATTCTGTTGTTGTTGTTGTTGTTGTTGTTGTTGTTGTTGTTGTTGTTTTATTTAGAGAGAGAGAGAGCATGAGCGGGGGTAAGGGGAGTAGGAGAGAGAATCTCAAGCAGACTCTATACCCAGCATGGAGCTGACACCAGGCTCCATCTCACAACGCTGAGATCATAACCTGAGCCAAAATCAAGAGTCAGACACTTAAAAAAAAAAAAAAAAAAGAGTCAGACACTTAACTGGCTGAACCACCCACATGCCCCCTAGCTCTTCTGTTTAAAAGTTAGTAACATTGGATACATCACAACCCTCCTGATCCTTAGTTTTCTCAACTGTAAAATATGAATAAGAATATTGGTTTGGCTGGGGTACCTGGGTGGCTCAGTCAGTTAGGCACCTGCCTTCAGCTCAGGTCATGATCCCATAGTCCTGGCTTCCTGCTCAGTGGGCAACCTGCTTCTCCCTCTCTCTCTGCCCCTCTTCCTGTTCATACTCCTTCTCTCAAATAAATAAATAAATAAAATCTTTAAAAAAAAAAAAAGAATATTGGTTTGGGTTCCACGATTAAAGAAGAAAGTGGTAAACGGTATACAGATCAGTGATTCCCAGGCATACCCAAATACTAATATTACCTAGAGTGGGACTAAAAATATAGATTTCTAGAGTTGACACAGCTCTGACTAGCCAGGGCAGAGCGGGAACATGTTTACTGACCAATTGGAGGTCCTGCCAGGGCTCCCTTGGACTGAACCTAGCCAGAAGCTGGCCACCATGGAAGGTAGGTGAGGCAGCTTCTGGGAGTGTTTCTCCTGGCATATACAAACAAAGGGATAAACACAATAATTTGCACTCTCCCCTTCTCAAAACCTTCAGTGGCTGCCTATTGCCTACTAAACTAAGCCTCAACTCCCTAGCTGAATGCTCTGGTCTTTTCTAGAGTCTTCCTCCAATCACTGCTCACATACTTAAGTCTGAAATGGGAGTCAGTTGGCACCACTTCTTTTCTAACACATTTAGCCTTCTGGTGTCATTCCACCTGCTGGAATGTGCTCCCCAGCCCCAGCTCTGTTTTAGGAGATCCTACTCAGCCTTAATTTAAGGTCTGTCTTGAGCTCTGTCTCCTCCATCACATCTTTGATCACCTCCAGCTGGAAGGATTCTTTCCTTCTGCTACTACAAATTTCATAGCTGGGTCTTATATGATTCATCACATGCCATACCGCCATCCATGTCTATTACTTCCACTGTTCGATTAAAAGACCCTGGAGGGTAGAAACTCTATCTTGTATTCCCTGGTTCTCAACACTGTCCTGCTCAAGTTGTCTCTCCTTTCTTCTGCTAGCTCACGGATTTCTATACCCTCTTTAAGATCCAATCAACTGCTAATCCTTCTATCCAGAGAGCTGGACAGTGTATACCTGGCTCCCTACTCCACCTAGGGAGGCAGTGCTGTGGTTGGGAGCACACACATTCAAATCTGAGTTCAAACCCTAAAACTCTCTCAACTCAAAAACTGTGTAACACTGAGAAATTTATTTAACCTCTCTAAGCCTGTTCTTCCTGGCACCTTTCACAGCAAATGGGTGAATATATGTAAAGCATTTAGCACAGTGCTGGGCATATATATTCAATGTTGAATAAGTGTTAGCTTAATATTAAAACTTCACTCTAAGCTCCCTGAAGACAGGACCTACATCTTGATCTTTGTTTCCCTGCTGTCTACCCAATGCCTGGTATATAGTAGATAGTCAGTATATGTCTGTGGGCTGCACGAATGAATGTGCATTTAATATTCAATAAATGCTGAGTTAATTTATTGATTGTTGGTTGATTGTTGGTTGGTTGGTTGGCTGATTGGTTGGATGTATAGAGGGATAGGTGGTCCAATAGTAGGTACGTTGTTGCTTATTGATGGCATGGATAAGTAAATCAGTATTTATTCAATATATGTTGGCTGGTTAGTTCATCGCTTGAAACAAATGAATGAACAAGGAAATGAATGAATAATAGGTATTTAATAAGAAGGTTGGTTGTTTTCATGGTTGAATTAACAAACAGATTTTCCACAAATAGCAGATGTTCCATAAATGTTGGCTTGGTTGAGTGAATGAACAAACATCCCTAAAATATAACAACAGCCTGGAGCCAAAGCCAGAGAGGCCACAGCTAGAGGGTTGGAGGAGAGGGCTGATAGAGCCTGCCCCCCATTAACTGCCTCGGAGGAGGCTCCCTTCTGCCTGCCACTTCTGAAGCTCTCCCCCTCACCCCACAGCTGCGTATGCACGTTGCCTGGGGCTGCAATAGGACCTGGGGGTGGGGAGAGGACTGGAGATGGGCCACCCCAACCCTCTTCTTCCTACTCAGCCAAGGACCAGCCTGTACAGGCTCCAGAGGCCCCCAGGCTATCCTCCCTGCCCCACCCCTGGGTGGGGTGGGCTGTACCTCTGAGCACTGAAGTGAATTCTAGATTACCTCCGCACCTCAGGGGCAGGGATGTCAACTAATTGGCTCACACATCCTTGGCCCCATTCCTTAGCCCTGCTTTTCCCCTGAGGCAGCTCCAGCAGTTCACATCTCTAGTTAATGAATTATTTTGCAACACGTCTGGAGATGCATGAACTCAAAATCTTACACATGTTGGAGGATTTTTGCCATTTCCATTAAATATGCCATTCACTTGGTGGGTAATTAAACGTGCAATAATGGGCTCTAATTTCCATCTTAAATAACTTCCTAGGAGCAACAGAAAGGGAGATGCAGGGTGTAATTTTCTGGAAAAGCCTCCCCCCAACCCTAAAGCTTTTTGCACGTAGAAGAAGGGAGAATTCAGTAAAATAAACTTAATTTTGATCCTATTCCACCTGTGAGTCATCTGCAATTAGCCCTATTGGGGAAAGAGAGGAGAGCCTACAGGACAATAACAAGCCCCCACCCCAAAGCCCAGGGGAGCCTGGGGACAGCCTGAAGGGGGGAGGTATAGAGCAGCAACAGCAGCTAGGGTATGGCGGGGAGGGAGCATCTCTGCATACCTCACACCCTCCTCCATCTCTCCATACTTCACACACCGTACACGTGTGCTGTAGGTGAGCACACACACGCCTGTGAGGACCCCCAGCACGGGATTGGCTTCCTAGCCCTAGAAGCTCCAGTCTGAGCCAGCTGCAGGGAGGCAGCCAAGCAGCAAGGGGGAAGCAATGGGAATGAAAAGAGCCAGGTGTGTAATGCCCCCTCCTAGGGAAGCAGCATGGGCTTTGAAGTCAGATACATCTGGGTTCAAATTCAAGCTCCCCCACTTGCTGTGAGAAGGCAGTTGGATTACTTCACCTCCCTGAGACCCAGATTCCTCATCTGCAAATGAGAGTAGTCAAACCCAACTGAGAAGATGATTGTGATAATCAAAGGATAAACCATGGATAAAGTCCCATGGTAGCAAGGTCTCGATAAATCACATTCCCTCCTTCCTTCTACCCTCATCCCCCCTCAGCTGGCCAAGAAGGCAGGCTTGCCTGGGTCAACTTTTAGTTCCAGGGCCCCCAGAGACACTCAACCTCCGAGAGGTGCCCTGATTCCTCCCTGCTCCACAGCATCACTCCTCGGACTGGCTTGTACTGGTCCCACTCCTGCCCTTCTCTTGGTCCCATCTCCAGGACAGCATTTCAGAGGAAATGGAACTTTCAGTCTATCTCAGGGCCGGCCTGAAGTCACAGACAGGCTGAAGAGGCCTGACAGAAATGGGCTCCTGATAGGAACACAAAGATAGCACAAGGCATGAGGCCAAGCTGAAAAGGCCAAGAGCAAGCCCTCGATATTCTAGCATGGTCTGTGGTGACTTCCTGGCCAGCCCCCAGAGGCATTCCTCCCTCAGTGAACCTGCAGAAGCTGATGGCTGGAGGCATGGAGCCAGGCTGTCCTGAGCTTGGAGGGCCCAACACCAGGGCTGTGCCTGACTGGGTCTCCCCTTGGCTTGGTAGAGCCAGGGAGCCAGGACAAGCATGCTGGGATGGGGCTGAGGGCCGTAACTCAGGCTGCCTCCCTGCTCCTCTGACTGGTCTGCACTCTGGGCGTCTGGAAAGGAGATTGAGTAAATAACCGAGGACACAAGCCAGGCTGTCTCCAGGTTTCAGTCCAGGAGATAGGCTGCATAATGGCCTAGCTGGAAATAGACTTGGGGTAGAGGTAGAGTGAAGACGAAACAGGAAAAAAAAAAAAAAAACCTGATTGACTCAAAGCAGAGGCTCCACTCAAATGAAAAAGGAGATACGGGTGAAGGTGCTGGGAGGGGGTGTGGAGTCCTTTCTGAGGTGAGAGCAGAGACCAGAATTGAAAGGGACCCAGAAGACAGTTACCCAGCTCCAGGGCCTGGGCCCCATTCAGTGAGGTGAAGGGGGCGGCCTGTATCCGCCTCAGGCCTCTCAGGACCTGCCCCTGAGTGTCTTCTTCCACTCACTCACTCTCCCCGGCCTTACTCTTTACTTACTTCACTTACTCAGCTAATCTTTCTAGACTGTCAACGTTACTCAAAGCAGACTCTTCCTATGATAAACGTCATGGCTTTTAGAGGCAGGAAGGCCCGGGCTGAGTCCCTTTTCTGTCCTTTACAGTTTTATGACTTTGGTTAAGTTACTTGAGGTCGCTGGACCTCAGTTCACACTTCTCTGGAATAGGATAGGATAGTCGTGCAGAGGAAAGAAGGAAACGCCTACAAAGCACTTACTGACGGAGGGCACACGATTCTGTGTGAACTCTAAGATTAGTCATTGCTGTTACTATGAAGCCAATGTGCTAAGACTTTGAGGTGCTCAAAACATGATTATCTCCTTGGAAAATCAGCGCATGAGATACACTATATAAGATTGTGTCCCCAAGGAGAAGAGTGCTCTGTTCTTTTTATTGCCTATGGCATGCATGATAAGGTTTTACACACAATAGGAATTCAGCAGCTATTTGATAAATGGAGTTAAATTCCTTAACGACCAAGGATGAACCATTTCGGGTGACAGTTGATAGAGAACGTGACCTTATACAGGGACATTGGGCTGGAGAGGTGGCCACTTAAGTTTGGGCACTGACACAGACCCAAATCTAGACCAGCCAGGAAGTCTATACCTGGACAGTCTCCAGAAGTTTGCCTTTATGATGTTTCATTTGAATTTTTCTTAAAGACATAAGAGATCAAACATTGCACATAGGAGGTCAGGTATTAGCGCTACAACATTCATCTCTTATCTTTTGTGCACTGTTTATTCCTTCCTGGAGCAATGCTGACGTGCAAAGCAATTCCAAGTTGTGAAGAGGAAGGGAGAGGTATTGAGGGGGACGCAGGGAGAATTCATAAAATCATAGGGCATGACACGAATCTGGAGGCTCCGCGCATAATATGAGACCACGAGGGCAGAAGGGGCTTAGGAGGTCACCCTCAGGCTTCCTGCTCATCTGACAAATGAGCACACAAGGTCCAAGGAGGCTCCGTGACTTGGCCAAGGCCACTGGCTGCCTAGTGACAGAGCTGGGACAACGTGTAGTCTCCTGAGTCCACTTGGATGATCCACTACACCTGGCTGTCCTGTTCCTTGAACATGAATTCATCAGAGAGAAGCAGATGACTGCTTTCCCTCCCGAGCAGGCCGGAGGGACCCCAAGAACATCACTTAGCAAGAGAGAGCCAAGCACAGCTCCTTGTGAGAAAGAAGGCAATGCAGCGGGCCATGGCCGCGCTCCAACAGATCCCTGTTCTTCTTGACTCCCCAGCCACCACTCTCTACCCTGGCTTTTGAAGGGATTGGTGTTGTTAAGCAATTTTGCATCTGCAACAAAGCCAGCTATTCAGGAGACATAATCCTGGACACAATTAGAACTGACACCTTTGAATAACAAAAACAAGCTGAGGGATATTTAAGTGAGTCACAGTGCAGTTGCCACATTAAAAGAAAAAAAAAAAAAAAGGAACATGGGGCCTGAGAGATGACCCTCCTGGAGGGATAGTGGCCGTTGGGGCCAGGCTCTCCAAACTCAGGAAAGCACACAGAGCCCCATCTGCCCTCTCTTCCCAGACCCAGCACACCAAAAAGACACAGGACAGCAACGTGCAGCAGAAGTGAACACGCTGGGGCCCCAGGGGGCGTGGGGACACTGAAGGTCTGGAAGCTACGAGTGGACCCAGCCCCAGCCTGACCACCTGCGCAGGGTCCCTTGCCCTCTCCCTGCCCTCATACCCAGTCCACTCATTCTCCACACCATCTCATTCTTCCTGAGAGCTGTTGCAGTCTCAAGTGAGAATTGAGGGACCTCTCTCATCCTATGATATCCAGAGCCTGATACAGGTTGAGTGTGTAGTGAGCATTTAATAAAGAAGTGTTAAATAATTGCTGTCAAGTATTAGCATTCATTTCCCTGGCAACTTTATAGCTTAATTCTATCGTACCTACTCCTTACTTGGATATTTTATGACCTTTCAGATGTGGGTGGCCCTGAGCACCATTTCACGGATGGAACACTGAAGTTTGAATCAGTGAGGAGGACTGGCCCTGGATCACCAGGGAGCCAGAAAAGCCAGGAATCCAGTAGCTCTTTTGGCCTGTACGCTCTCTGCCCCCATCATGTGCCTCCCTGCCCTGAGATGTTCCACAGAATAGCATTTAAAAGGGAACTCCCCTGGGGCACCTGGGTGACTGAGTCAGTTAAGTTTCAACTCTTGATTTCGGCTCAGGTCATGAACTCAGGGTCCTGAGATGGAGCCCCACATCGGACTCTTCACTGGGAGTGGAGTCTGCTTAAGATTCTCTCTCTCCCTCTGCACCTCCCCACAGCTTGTTTGTGCATGCTCTCTCTCTAACTCTCTTTCTCTCAAAGAAAAATTAAAGAAAAATAAAATAAAATAATAAAATAAAATAAAATAAAATAAAATAAAATAAAATAAAATAAAATAAAATAAAATGGAACTTCTTCCCACAGTCCAGGACCTACCTTGGGGCCATGCACGCACATTGTAGGAGCTCATTAGCTAAGATAAACCAGTTTAGAGGTATTTGACTTTGGAGGCTATTCTCTCACAGGGGCCAGGGGATGAGTGGGGGAGGTGATCTAAGCCTAATGGTAGAGGTAGGGGCTGCTACATAGGCAGTGGTGAGAGGAAGCAGCAAGAAAACAGAATAAGGGGTGCCTAGGTGGCACAGCCGGTTAAGTATCTGCCTTCTGCTCAGGTCATGATCTCAGGATCCTGTGATCCAGCCACCTAACAGGCTTCCTGGTCAGTGTGCAGCCTGTTTCTCTCTCTCCCTCTGCCTCTCACTCCCACTCCTGCTCTCTCTCTCAAATAAATAAATAAAATCTTTTTTAAAAAGGAAAAAAAGGGGATCCCTGGGTGGCGCAGCGGTTTGGCGCCTGCCTTTGGCCCGGGGCACGATCCTGGAGACCCGGGATCGAATCCCACGTCGGGCTCCCGGTGCATGGAGCCTGCTTCTCCCTCTGCCTATGTCTCTGCTTCTCTCTCTCTCACTGTGTGCCTATCATAAATAAATAAAATTTTAAAAAAAATTTAAAAAGGAAAAAAAGAAAACAGAATAATAAGGCAAGTTCAGATAATAATAAAGAGCTGCAAAGATTGTCACACATGGGAAATTTTAGGGGAAATACACAGGACAGAATGCATCAGTGGAATCAAGGACTCTTGTGTGAGTCAGACGCTACGTGCTCAGAAACTTGCGGAAGGAGAAACTAGGGCAGATGAGGTCTGAGACACTTCATGGACGTGGAGCCCTGTGTTGGGCTTGAAGAAAGGTTAGAATCTGGCTGAGTGAAGGGCGCAGGAGCTGCGTCTTCCCCACATGAAATCCAGAACAAGGGAAATGGAAGCAGGATGGGTTTATTGAGCAACTATTACGTGCCCGGCACCGTGACAGATGCTGTCCCATCTATAAGAGCTCATTCCAGGGGATCCCTGGGTGGTGCAGTGGTTTGGCGCCTGCCTTTGGCCCAGGGCACGATCCTGGAGACCCGGGATCGAATCCCACGTCGGGCTCCCGGTGCATGGAGCCTGCTTCTACCTCTGGCTGTGTCTCTGCTTCTCTCTCTCTCTCTGTGACTATCATAAATAAATAAAGAAAAAAATATTAAAAAAAAAAAAGAGCTCATTCCAAAGAAGAGAGAACAAGCATAATGGGAGGGCATGGCGACAGGGGAGACATCAGACTACAGCAGGGGGCCCAGGTAGGAGAGGAAAGGAATGAGAGGCAGAGGCAGAGGAGTTCAGGCTAAGGCATGAGCCTCCCAGCTCTCATGCTGGGCTGGGAAAGCATCCCTAACCTCCCACATGCTTGCCACAGCGCTGTTTCCTGATTGCTCAGTAACGGAAGCTAAGCCAGGAGCAACGTGAGAGTGGGAACCGATTCCTACATCCCTGCAGTGGTTCCCAGACTTTAGCATGTGCATCAGAGGCACCTGGAGGGCTTACTCAAACACCGATTATAAGGTCCACTTGCACAGATTCAGTAGGTCTTGGGTCAGGCCTGAGAATCTGCATTTCTCACAAGCAGCCAGGTTCACAAAAGACCCTCATGATCCTTGCTTCCAGGTTCACAAAAGGCCCTTGTGATCTTTGCTTCATGAGGGGGTTTCCTCCTACATTGAACAGAGAGCTGGCTTGTGTGACCAACAAGATATTGTGGAAGTGATGGTGTGGGACTTCCAGGCGAGGTCACAAAAGAAGTTGCAGCTTGCCACGCTTATCTGGGGCTGTTCCAGCCACCATCCTGTAAGGACACTCAAGCAACATTGAGGAGACGTGCACAGGGGTGGGAAGTGAGGCCTCCCAGCAGCACCCAACACCGCCGTGCCAGCTGTGTGAATGGGCCACCTTCGAGGCGGGTCCTTCAACCCCACCCAAGCCCCCTGACTGCAACCTGAGCAGCTTCCTGATAGGCCCTAAGCCAGAAACTCCAGGAACTATGAGGGATGATAGATGGTCACTGTTGACTTAGGCCATGAAGTCTGGGGGCCATGTGTTAGGCAGGCTAGGTAACTAACACATCAGATGGTGCTGACGCAGCTGGCCCAGAATGACTGCACTACTTGACTCATGGTCCCTAGCATGTGCCTGGCATACAGGGTGCACTCAATAAAGGGTTTTCAAATGAATTAATGAGTAAGTGAGTGGATGACTGCATGGATGCAGGTGGGTGACTTACAGCTGCACGTACTGGGGAGCCACGGAGTTGGTGAATGTTAGGACATCAGAAGTATCTGAGGATAAGTGCTGAGAAAGGTCTGTAGAACTGTGGTTTGAGGAGAGGCCCTGCTGGCAAAATTGCCCGCTTAGGGCACAGTGTCCTCTCCAGTTTCCAATGCCTCTGTCCAAGAACGGGGCAGCCAGGGAGACTCGGCCTGGGGCCTGGTCTCTCTCATTCTCCTTCCAGCATGCAGGAGACCTGCCAGGACATCCATCCACCCTTGCATTTCTATCCCCATCAGGGATCTTTCATCCCTCTCCCTGCTGTCCTAGGTCAGCCCCTCTGCCACAATTCTGCAGCCCCCTCTTCTATTCCTCCATCAGGGGAGGGAAAATACTCTGCTGCTGGCCCCATGATGACTTTCCTCCCTCCCAGCCTAGGATGTTTTATCCCTTCTACATTACTCTTGTAAAGCAGTTCCCAGGACAATGCCACAAATATTTACTCAGCACCGGCTGCCTGTGCCAGCCAGCACCAGACTGAGTAGATAGAGACAAATAAGACCCATTTACATCTGAAAGATTTCTGTTAAGGACTTCACAGTACTCAGGACCAGTATCTCTGTTTTAGTTAAAATCCCTTCGTGTCAAACTCCACCCCACACCTCCCCACACCTCTAAACCACTGTCATCAGTTTGGGGCTGGTGTGGGTATGGGGGTTGTGACCACAGGCCTAAGCTAGGCACCACCTCACTCAGGGGTAGAAATCTGCAGAAAAGTGTTAAGTAAGAGCACCTCTATCAGAGGGGACCGTTTGCTACAGCCCTAGCCCAGGAAACGTTCTCTGCTCCTCCAGATATTTGATTACTGCATTTGTAACTAGCCTGGAGTCTCGGAAGAAAATTGACTTTACTTTGATGCTTTGCCAGCTCACTCTCTCTCTTGCTCTATTGGCTTCAGTCACTCTGCCAGGGCTTCGGACTTGTTTGTCTTCCCTTGCATTTTGGCCCGCAATGTTTGTGCAAGCAATGCTCAGGATTCAGTTGGGATTTCTAAAAAACACAGTATCTGATATGCTGCAGAAGGTTGGGGGTGTCTAGCTCACTTCTGAGCAGAGCTTGAGATGCTGAGCCATTTATTTTTAGCATCGTCATGGTCAGGGTAAGTGAGCCCATCTATGTCCCCTTCTCCCCTTTAGGTCTCAGAGGTCACTTTCCAGGATGCCCAGAGCCTCCCAGACAAATGGAATCAGGGTAAAGGGAGAGGGCTGAGACCAGCCTCAATTGCTAACCTCTCCCAAGCCTTCCCCATAGGAGCTCCAGAGTAGCTTGATGATACTTGTAAACTTCTAGAGAAACTCTCGTCCACAAGGGGAAGCAGCTCACATGGTCCCACAGCTACAGACCACCTGTGTCACCTCAGGCAGTGCCTGTCCCAGGAACACTTCAGCCCTACATATTCAGGCTCTCAGAGTGTGACTTCCAGCCCCTTCCCTAAGATTGCCTTCTGTAACGAAAGCACCTCACACCTAGCAAGTCCAAATCAGAACATTTGACCTTCCCCTCTATCTGCTCACACTCCTTAATATCACCACCAACCAGAACATCTCTACGCACCAGGAAGCTCTCCAGTTCCCGGTGGGTACAAGCATGCAACAACCCTAATGTTCACTTGAAATTTCACATGCCATCATTATCAACTCATCAGTTGTTCCCCTCAACTAGTAGACTCACTCTGTTCATTTTTTTAAATCCCTGCAAAATATCAAATCTGAATAACCATAGTTTTTCCATCTATAAGTTAAATGACATTCTGTGAAAAAAGTGGCTAGTTCAGCTTGCAACTCGGTCATACCAGTGCTTTTCCTAGACACACCCACCATATTTCAGTGCACAGCAGAAGGGCTCTGCAGGTGCGCCACACAAGCTCAAAAAAGATGTAAATGTCTTGTCTCAAAAGTCAAAATTTAATACAATTAGTGCTCAGTTGCTTCATCTAAGATACTCTTTAGGGACTCCTGGGTGGCTCAGTGGTTGAGCATCTGCCTTTGGCTCAGGGCCTGATCCTGGAGTCCCAGAATCGAGTCCCACATCAGGCTCCCTGCATGGAGCCTGCTTTTCCCTCTGCCTGTGTCTCTGCCTCTCTCCCTCTGTGTCTCTCATGAATAAATAAATAAAATCTCAAAAAAAAATACTCTTTAGTGAAACTGGATTTTTTTTTTATTTTAATGTGAGTATGTGGTGGTGAAAACCTGCTAGAACAGGTTGGTGGCATTGCCTTGATCTATGCCAGGGTGCCAGTGGTTTTATCCACCACTGTTCTTGAAGTGCCAATATTATAAAAAGGGCAAACAAAATATTAGTATTATCATGAAAAAAGTTTTAAACATACAAATCCCTTGAAGGAGTCTCAGATTCCTGGGTCCTTGGACCATACTCTGAGTACTACTGGGCTAGACCAAAAATAATAGCTAGGACAACCAGGTTCCCTGTCTTAAATTGTTTAAAGTGAGAAACACTTAACCAACAGGGTAACTAATAGGAAGAGGTAAACTTGAGAACAATAGAACCCTTAGATCAGAGCCAATAGGCCCCTGTCCTGGGTGGGCCTCACACCTCAGGGGGGCCAGTGCTTTCTTTCATAAGCCTAAGACCTGTGGTGAGAAGGGCTAGCAGTATCATCTAGATGGGACACCACCAGCCTGAACTAGGACTTGCAAAGGTCTGTTCTCTATTTCTTTCCTTTGGGAAGCTCACAGATGCTCTACCTCATATGTGGGATTAACCAGATTCCCAGAAAGCTCTAGGCTCAGAGCAATGTGATTGTCACAGGCTCTCATAGGTGGGTCCTGGCTCCAGGAGGGCAGCCTGGTGAGATGATCTGCTGGCCAATGCAGTAATTCCTTCATGGAATTACAGAAGTTTAGGTGACCAGGATGGTATTGTCACATTTCTTTTGTTGACACTCACTTGTGTCGACATAAGATGAATCCAGGATGTTAGGCAGCCAAAGGTCTACCACCAATCCTTGAGCTCATGTATCAGCTCTCATCCGTGTTCATCCATGGTCCTCCCTTCAGTCTACAGCATCCAAGGACAGGGAGGCACCCATGCTCTCCCATAATTAGCACCTTTGCCTTCTGCAAACCCCATATCACATATCAGACCATCCTCTGGGGATGGCTGGGCCATCTCCTCCTACAGCTTTAGAGATAACAGTTCCACCATGCCAACAGGCCTTTCTTATTAATAATGTCTTCTCTTGATTCTGATGGATATGATGACATCATATTCTTTCAGGTTAGTCTTCAACCATCCAAGACAAGGGACTTAGCAACTTCCTCCACCTGGTGTCCTTCATCTGTCCTCCCTGCAGGTGGCAGTGTACAGTACTGGAGTGGAATCAACACTGAAAGAGATCATATTCTAAAGCGCCCAAAGAGGTCAAATGAAGACATGATTGGGAAATTCTTAAATTCACTTTCATTTTTAAAGGATTTTTGTGCTGAATATAAACTTCTTGGCTGACAATCTTCCTTTCAGAACTCTGAATATGTAATCCCACTGCTTCTGGCTTCCTTGGGTTCTCATGAGAAGTTAGCTGTCAACTCCATGGAGGATCCCTTTATTTTTTTTTTTAAAGATTTATTTATTTATGATAGACAGAGAGAGAGAGAGAGGCAGAGACACAGGAGGAGGGAGAAGCAGGCTCCATGCCGGGAGCCCAACACGGGACTCAATCCTGGGACTCCAGGATCACGCCCTGGGCCAAAGGCAGGCGCTAAACTGCTGAGCCACCCAGGGATCCCCGAAGGATCCCTTTAAATGAGTCATTTCTCTCTTGCCATTTTCAAGTTTCTCTGTCTTTGGCTTCTGATCATTTGATTATAATGAGTATAGGCATGAATTTCCTGGAGTTTGTCAGGCTTTTGTATGTATGTATAGATTAATGTTTTAAATCAAGTATGTTAAGTTTTTAGCCATTATAAGTTTTCTCTCTTTTCCTCTCATTCCTCGCCTTCTGGGACTCCCATTAATGTGCATTTTGGTGACTTGATGGTGTCCCACAGGTCTGAGCTCTGAGTTGAGTCAACTAAAGACACACCTTGAGAATGGCTGTCTTTCAGGGAACTTCCATATGACTCAAATAAGAACATTTCTCTTTTTGGAGAGTCCGAACCCATTCTGCCCTCTTCTGTGGCTACTATGCTGCTGGTTTTCACAGAAACCATAGTTGTGAGGCTGTTGGCTTCCACGGTTACTGTGGAGCTGGGGAAAGGGGAATGGAAATAGGGCAAGATAAAAATACTAAAGAAACACAGTGTTCTTGCTGACATTAGGCCATTTCTTGAGTAAATGATCCACAAATTGTTGTATAACTTGGTTAAATTCCAGAATTCTTGAAGTTGATTTTGACTATTTTTGCCAGTGTTCTCATTACCTTTATTTTTTTATGATTTTATTTATTTATTTGACAGAGAGAGAGAGAATGAGAGAGCACAGCAAGGGGAGTAGCAGACCCTCCCTGAGCAAGGAGCCCAATTTGGGGCTCAATCCCAGGACCCTGGGATCATGACCTGAGCTGAAGGCAGACACTTAACCAACTGAGCCACCCAGATGCCCCTCTCATTGCTTTTATGAAGAAGATTTTTGGAAGTCTTTCCTCCCCCATTCTAGAAGTGCTTTAAACTGAACACCCTGGTTGTAGCCCTATCTGAAAGATCATCAGTGAGGTAGAACATAAGCCATGGCTCAAGCTAAAGTTATAAGGAAATACAAATGGAGTAAGATGAGGAGGAGCTGGCAAAAGCTATAAAGTGGATGAAAAACAGAGTACTGGGGAAGCATGTTAGTTAGTAGAAGGCAGAATAAGGAGTAGACACACAGAGTTGCTGAGTCACTCAGTGGCCAAACATTTGAGGAAATGCACGCAAATTTCTGCTGCGAATGTCCCTCCAGATACCTTGAAATCACAACCACCCACCTCTTCCTGCTCTCCCTGAGATCTGCTCAGCCTCCCTTGGGATCTTTAAAATAAAGTCCCTATACAATGAAGTAATTTGAGTGAGGAGCTGTTCCTTCTAACCAAAAGAGGCAAATAAAACATCCAGATGGAGAAAAGGGAAGGAAATCCCGGCCACAGAATTCATCATGTGCAATGGCATAGCCAAGCCATAAAACAGACTGGAGTGTTTGAAAAGATAGAAAATGGGAGCCAGAAAAGAAGAAAAGACTGAGTGGCAGGAGAAAAATCGTCAGAAAGACAAGGATTGTATTTCGTAGTCGTTAAAGGAGATGCTGGAGGAATCTGGAAAACGTTTGATCTGGTGGTTTCTGTGAGGAGAGGGCCATGCACAGCATTATATCCTAGATTTCCAGTAGGCCAGGGTTTGATTCTCCCTAAATTGGGTTAATACCTGGAGAATCCAGACTGAAAGGATCTGTTCTTTTTCTTTCTTTCTTTCTTTTTTTTTTTTAAGATTGTATTTATTTATTCATGAGAGACACAGAGAGAGATGCAGAGACAAAGGCAAATGGAGAAGCAGGCTCTTCTCAAGGATCTCAAGGAGCCTGATGCAGGACTTGATGCCTGGACCTGGGATCACAACCTGAGCCAAAGGCAGAGGCTCAACCTCTGAGCCACCCAGGGGTGCCGGGTCTGTTCTTCAAAGCAGAAATTCTCAAAATGTGCTGCCAAGACCAGCAGCATCAGCACCATCTGGGAATTTGCTAGACATGCAAATTATCAAGCCCCACCCTAGTCCTACAGAATCTCTGTGTTTAACAATCACTCCGGTTGATTCTGATGCATGCTAAAGAACCTCAGGTCCACCAGCTGAGAGAGGTCTCTGCTTGAACCTAGTTAGGAAAAGCCCAGGTAGATTAGAGAGACACATGCACAGAACTTGGCAAGGTGAGACATTCACCCTCCATGAGCCCACCTGCATGTGGCTAAGACTGAGGAAGTCTCACTCCTGGTCACAGGAGTCTGTGCCTCTCCATCACTGGCTTAGGGAGGACGTGTGGAGGAAGGAGATAGAGAGGGGAGCATTGCATGTGGTAAGGGCAATGAACTTGAGCCCCTCAGTGAGTGGAGGGATCCAGAACATCCTAGATCCAGATTTATCTTAGCATTATTATAGGTTCCCACCTTAGTTTTCTAGCTGATCAAAATTGCACTGTGCTGATTTCAACATAAACTCAAGATTGTAGAAGCAAGAGAATGAGTCGTCCTCCCCCAGGTTCTGTCTCTTATCCCCCTTAATCTGGGACTAGAATGTTCAGGATTGCCTTGGTCAATTAGAGACAATTCCACCTCTACTCTTACCTCAATGGTAGACCTGGGTGCAAAACCAGCTCACTCCTCAGCCCTCAGCAGCTTTGATCACACAATTTATCGATCCTCAACATTAGATCCAATAGAGGAGCTTTCAAAAAAAATTTTAAGTCTGAGCCCCAGCCCAGAGCGATTAAATCAACATTTCTGAAATGGGCCTATCATTGGTATTTTTAGGGTGATTGCCAGGGTGATTCTAACACACTCTGGCAACCTAACACACCAGGGTTGAGAACCACTGATGACTCTGGTTCCTTTGTGAATCCCATCCTCCTGCTGTGAAGGAAGAGAACCCTATGGCAGGGGCCTGGCAGCTGTGACAGACACACCAAATCTGCAGGTGGCTGGATATCACAAAAGGTTCAAAAGATGAAGTGAGGGAAATTGGCCTAGGGAAGTGGAAGGACCTGGAATTTCTATGAGTATGTGTACCCAACTCAGGAGCTCAACAGTATCCTGAGGACACTGAGGAGCTGTAGACAGACCTGAGATGGGGAAGTGTGTATCTAGAAAAATCATGAGGTGGTGGTGGTGTAGGGTGAGGACCAAGTGGAGGTAGCTGTATTGAACCAGTGTAGTTGATATGTCTGGTTCAGTGCCTGATACAAAGGAGGTGCCCCAAGAGCACTGGTTCCCACCCTGCTCCTTTCAACCAGGAGCAGTGGTCTGGCCACATGAAAAGAGACCACACACTCATTCTCAGAGCTGTAGTTGGGCTGGAACCAGCTCCTTGCTTATAGAGAGACCTGAGCTCGGCACACTCTCTGGGAGTTGACACCTAGAAGTGTGTGGGCTGTGAGTAGAGGTATGAGATCTCTGAACATGATGCTCAGACTAACCCCCAGGGATATGTACAGCACACTGGAACCTGAGCAGAGGCCCTCGAGGGTCACGTGGCAATCATGGCTTCAGTTCACTAGGGTCACAGTGCCACCAGGAGTCCAGGGAAGCTGCTGAACTTCCCAATGGTGATCCCACAGGGTCAAGAAGCTTCCCCAAACCTCTCTATTCCCCTCACTAGTCCTTTTGCTCTCTAAGCTCCAAGAACTCATTAAATCCTTCCTTGATGTGATTTTCATGCTCTGGTGTGAGCACCAGAGATAACAAGCTCTCCCAATAGGAGATTCCTTTTGTTCATCCTGAAATAAACTCTTTCCAAATTCAGCTTTGAGACCCAGCCAACAGGTCAGCAGCTATTCTGACCATGACCTGCTTCTAGAGTGTGCTGCTCATGCCAATCCGTGCAACGAAGACTTACATGTCTTCATTTATTCAGTCTGCTCAGCTCAGCATTGTTCTTGAGAAAAATCCAGCCTGGCCTCTCGGGACCTTGTCTTAATAGACTGGTTTTGCAATGGCTGCCCCCACCCTGCTGTTTCCTATCAATTTAGCTGCTTTGCCAATTCACTTTCATTATAATCTCCTCTTAAGCTTCTCAGCCCCCTACCTTCAGTGGAGGCTTAATGGGCTGTTTTTCTTTACTTGGAAGGACCAATGCCAGGAAACTGTGGATGTGAGGGGGCCTGAGAACCAGGACCACACTTCACCCAGAGCCTCAGCATCCCACCACGTTCTCTGTACCGGGTCTGTCCTACTCCCTTGGTATCTTAGATCTTGCAATTAACAGAGAAAGAAAGGCTGCCTGGCTCACAGACCCCGGGACAGTTTATTGACTCCATGACACCTGATGCTTCATGATAGTATCATGAATCCAGACCATGGAGGGTTCAAGCCCATCTTCAAAAAATACATTTCAACAAAGTTCACATATATGTTAATCCATTTCCCCATCTACACTGCACACTGCATAATTTCCACTAAAAGCCCCATTCTGAACATCATCAGAAGAACCTATATTCAGGTGCCTGGGTGGCTCAGTCGGTTAAGCATCCAACTCTTGGCTTTGACTCAGGTCATGATCTCAGGGTTGTGAGATTGAGCCCTATGTCAAGCCCTGCATCTGGCTCTGCACTCAGGAGGAGTCTGATTGATATTTTCTTTCTCCTTCTCCCTCCACCTCTCCCCCACTTGTGCATACTCACGCTTGTGCGCTCTCTCTCAAATAAGTAAATCTTTAAAAAAAAGAAGAAAAACATGTTCTATGACTTGTACTGAGGATATTCCTGGGAAAAATTAAGGGACAAATGCAATGTTCATTCTAATTAAAAGGTATTGGAGCTCAGGCATCTAATGTAAACTCTCACCTTGAAGAGAACAAGACAGGACAGGGTTGGGTATGCAGGCTCTAGGGCCAGACTATGGATTTGAAGCCCAGCTCTGCCACTTACTAGCTGTCTGACCTTGAGCAAGACACTTAACCTCCTTGTACTTCAATTCCTTCATCTTCAAAATGAGGATAATGATAGCAATCATCTTCTAGGATTGTTGCAAAGATGAAGAGTGTCGGTAATATAAAATGCGTGAAACAGTGCCCACTACATAGCAGGTGTTTAGTAAAAGGAGCTGTTACCAGTTTCCTCTTGGGGGGCTTTTGTGCTTCATGGAAGCTCCACAAGTGTACATGGGTAGAAGTTTCCAAATGGATGTGAGGTCTCCCAATATTCTGACATTTTGCTTGGATTCTCCCAATGCCACAAATCACAGCTAAGTACCAAGATTATACAGATACCATATGCTGTCCAAAGGAAAGACAAACCTAATGCACCCACCCCACCTTCCCACTCCTGCCAGTTTTGAGAGAAGTGCCTGTCAACATCCAACTGAAGAAGTATATTAAGTATTAATATAACCCACACCCCAAAAAGTATTAATGTAACCTAATTGTTCAACTTCAGCCATGGTAGGACCAGCTGCTGTCACCTGGTGAATGCCCAACACAAATAAGCCACTTAATACCCTTAACTCAGGCTAGGAATAAAATCATGTCTTCAATTTCCATCTGTGGCTTGGGGTTTCTCGAACAGTTTATTTAAATCTCATTTTAAACATATTTTAGCCATCTAAACCATAATGTGCTATATATTTTAAAAAATGTGCTATATATTAAAAAATGTGCTATATATTTTAAAAAATGTGCTATATATTAAAAAAATGAAATGAAATATATAGCACAATGAAAATGTGCTATATATAAAAAAAAAAAGAAAGAAAGAAAATGTGCTATATACCCAATTTTGGTATTTGGAGACCACCAGCCCATTAACCTAGGTTACAAAATTAACTCATTTTTATACAAGCCTCTGAATGAAATTTTCCTCTTTTAATTAACGCATGTCCTGAGACTGAAAGTCAAGCTGCGCAGAACTCATTGCTATTAGCAATGACTTTAGCCGGGTAAGTCAGGATTCCTTGGTGCTATGCAACCAAAACCAAAATCTGCAAGTAAAGTGGATCTGGAAGTGAATATAACTCTGTAATTTGAGGCATAGCCTGTGACTTCTTATACTTTTTATTATTATTATTTATGATAGTCACAGAGAGAGAGAATGGCAGAGACACAGGCAGAGGGAGAAGCAGGCTCCATGCACCGGGAGCCCGACGTGGGATTCGATCCCGGGTCTCCAGGATCACGCCCTGGGCCAAAGGCAGGTGCCAAACCGCTGCGCCACCCAGGGATCCCCTTATACTTCTTATATTCATCAAAATGACACTACTGTTCTCACTGATTGATTTTATACTAAGTACATGTTGCCAATTTGCAATGATAAAATAAAGGCATGCTAATAAAACACTGCTTTGTATCATATATTTAAGGGCTCCAAATAAAGATCTTATCTTCAAAAGCAGTTTGAAACCCTACACTAATGGTTATGATGGCATGCCGGTGCCCCTCAAAGCTCACCTGCCCGTTTCTTCCAGAATACTCTCTCCATTATACATTTATACTCTTATTATATATGACTATGACTCTCTCCTGATTTAACAGTCTCAGAGGCTCCCTCTCCACTTCCCATTAGATAAAGTGAGGACCTCTTGGTCTGGCTGCCACATACTCACTGGAATCAGACCCTGTTCTGGGTCCACAATCATAGAACTACTTGCAAAGAACCACTTGCTGTTTCTCAGGAAATACCAGGTATTTCACATTGTTCCATTGGTCCCAAAGGCTCTGTTCTCTCTTTCCACCCCCAGCTGTATCCCTGCCCCTGCCTCAGCTCAGTTCTGACATTCACAGAATCTCCTTACCCAGCCTCATGCCTTATTCATGCTCCTGCAGCACCTGACCCTTGGCCCAGTACTGAAATGATTGGTATAAGGGATCCACACATGACTAGGAGTTTCTGCTGAAATAGTGAGATATTTATCTCTACATTCTGGTACACATGAGGCACGTGATAAAAACAAAGGAAAGGCAAATGGGGAGTCGGGAGAAGGGAGGACAAAGGGAGGAAGGGAGGGAGGGTGGGTGGGCAGAGGCCAGCAGGACAAATCAGGGAGGATTGGATCCTCCATGGTGACGTCCTCACAAGGTGGACACAAAACTGAACACGGCCTCTCATGCCACGCTGCCTGCCTCCTAGGAGTGTGATTAAGCTATGTTCTGGACTGAGTGACTACTCTGTTACTTACTCTTTCAAGATAATAAAAACTTTAATGTGATTTCAGTTTCATGATAATAAAACCGATGAGGCAGGATCACTCCTACTATACAGATGAGGAAGCTGAGCCCCAGACACATACGGTGATGGTCCAGGGTTAGAGCCCAGATGCCACTGAGAGCCTGATCTAATCCCTGGAAAGGCCCCAGCTCACCTACCGTTGTATGCTTATGTGTCTGTGTACGGGAGCACAGACAACATGGCAGGGCGCTGAAGGGGCTGGGGGCTTAGTCTTTTCTACTAAAAACTTGATTTGACCAAGGCTCGCCTTCTTGTGAATCAGAGGCAGCTGTTCTGTTTTGGGCTTTCTAGTCTGCACAAATATGTTGGTATGGAAACCACACTTTGGAGATTACGATCGAAACATCATTTGCCTCCACTGGTTTTCTTAAAACCCTACATGCTGATAGTAGGTGGGAAATTTCTACATTTATCACTTCAGTCCTTTCTTGGCAACGAGCATCTGTCTGTAAATAGCTGTACAGTAATTGCAGCAAACTCTTTCAAAATATTTCATATCTGTGCTCTCTCAGCAAATAAACTGCTCTCAGACCAGTTTTTGGTGCTTGTCTGCAACCAGATCATGAACCCCTTGAAGGCAGCATTATTTTATTCAGTTCTGGGTGCTCCAGGCTTGAGATGGGTCATGACACCAAGGAGACATCCAGCAAATGGGGTTTGACTGGATAAACATGACAACTGGCAGATGTGCCAGTACAGATTCGAATCAATAACCTTTTACATTTGCCTAGCTCTACATGATCTCTAAAGCTTTCTTGTCATTTAATTTGCCTTGACTCTGTGAGTTACACAGGACATATGTTATTAGTCCCATTACCTAGAGGAGAAAATAGGAACGTAACAAAATCCAGAGACAGCTGTGCTCAATAACAGGCAATGAAAGCTAGATCAGAACCCAGACTCTGGGGATGCCTGGGTGGCTCAGTGCTGAGCATCTGCTTTGGCTTAGGGCGTGATCCTGGGGTCCCAGGATCGAGTTCCATATCAGGCTCCCCGTGGGGAGCCTGTTTCTCCCTCTGCTTCTCTCTCTGTGTGTCTCTCACGAATAAAAAAATATCGTTAAAAAGGGAGAAAAAGAAAAAGAGCCCAGACTCTGGGGTTCCTGGGACCAGCACTCTTCTCTCCCCACTGACCGGGCCTCCCCTAACTGCCTCCCACACATGGTGCAACAGATACCTGAGCCACAGTCTCCACATCAGACTGCGACACCCCATGCTTGCTCTTGTATTTATTCTCCTGTTTTATGAGCATCTTCTATGGTGATTTAGTTTGATATTAATCGGCAAGGGCTGCCCTAACAGAATACCACAGAGCACATGGCTTTAAGAACAGAAATCCATTTCTGAAGCCTGAAGTCTAAGACCAAGATGCCATCAAGGTCAGTCCCTGGTGAGGACTCTCCTACTGCCTTGCAGGTGATCACCTTCTCACGGTGTCCTCACATGGCCTCTTCTCTGTGCCGGTGTCTCTTCCTTTTCTTATAAGGCCACCAGTGAAGACCTCATCTAACCTTAATTACCTCCCAAAGACCCTGTCTCAGTATACGATCACACTGGGGGTTAGGACTTCAACACAAGCATTTGGGGAAGACAATCTGTCCATACAAGGTTAATCCAGATCTCTCCAGAATGCCTACAGACTGTATCCTGGCTCCTCTCCTACAGACCTTCCCTGACCCTACTCAGCCATTTTTCTAATCAGCCTTGACTCATCTTCATTTTTTTTTTTTAAGATTTTATTTATTTATTCATGAGAGACACAAAGAGAGGCAGAGACATAGACAGAGGGAGAGGCAGGCTCCTCGCAGGGAGCCCAATGCAGGATTTGATCCCGGGACCAGGATCGCGCTCTGAGCCAAAGGCAGATGCTCAACTGCTAAGCCACCCAGGCATCCCAACTCATCTTCATTTAAATTAATTCGGTTCTGTGACAGAGTTCTGGAATACAATCCATTTGTCCACTAGAGTTTCCCCCTGTGCTTATCTCAGTTAATTTCTGAGTGGCCACATGAGTGAGAATCACAATGAATGTCTCTATTTTTCCATTGAGCATGAGGGCAGGGGCTGCCATAGGGCTGAGCTGATGTGAAGGAGAGTTCCCTGAACTGTGGCCAAAGGTGCTTTCTAGTACTTTAGAGGAGTGGAGGCACACGGAAGAGGGGATCTACCTCTGCAATCTTAACCTCTGTCTCACTCAATGGGCTGCAATAAATTTCAGCTCCCATAGAGACCAGAGAGAGAAGCCCACCCTGCTTTGGGCTGCTCACTCTGTAAGATCCTGTCCTGTAGGGCCAGTACCAGCATGAGGGAGGAGCCGGCCCATCCTGTGTGATCCCGAGAGCCCTGCCTCACTTGCCTCACCCTAGGCCTGATCCTGCTGTCCTTGCTCTTTCTGACCATACCCTCCCTCAAGGGAGAAGCTCACAGGGCTGAGGCAATGTGCCCACCCACAGCCCATGTGTCCCCTTCTAGATCCTAGAATTCAAGTGGCCCTGAGGCTGCACAGGTCTCTCCAGGAGGGCAGACCCCACAGGTGGACACAGCCCTAGGCAGGAGGAATGCCCACAGGGCTGTCCACAAGGCTCTGCGTAGGAGGGGGTGGGTCAGGATGTGGGAAGAAAAGGTGGCCACATGCCGACTCTTCCCATCCAGCCACATTCCGGGGAAGAATCCAGGGATTCTAGGATTCTAAATTTGAATCTGGCCTTCCACATCTTTAAGAAGGTTTATTTGTCATGGCAAGACATTCCTGACTTAATTATTTGCTAGTTTGATATGTTACTTTTAACGCTTTAGACAAGATGGTATATGGCCTTCCACCCACACTCCTGACCTAAGCCCCACAAATGTTAAAGTGGACCTGGGGGGAGCAGTCTTGAGAGGCTGACTTAAGATTCAGCAGCCCCTGTGGGGAAACAACCACACACACACACACACACACACACACACACACATGCACACACATGTACAAACAAGTGACTACAGGTCTTTGTTTCCTACATATGACCATTGTGATGGCCATTGTGTTCATTACCAGGGCCATGAATAATTACTTCCTAGTAATTTATGATCATGCCTGGCAGGGTAAAATGTTGAGGTGGTGTGTGTGTGTGTATGTGTGCACAAAGTGTGAGCACAATGGGGAGAGAAAAGCTAAAGGTGGTGGGGGCCCTGTACATGGAAACTGGCCAGAATTAGATCCACCTCTTCAGGGTGAGGGTAGAAATTCTGTAGAGCCTCACACATAGGTATACACACAAAACCACACACAGACCACACAGATACAGACACACACCATATGGATATCACTTCCCAGGGGCCATCCCCAGTCTCTAAGACTTCCATCTCTTCCACTCCCTCCCACCACCAGTTCTGACCTGTTGGGATTGACTGTATTAAAAGTTGGGATGCCTGGGTGGCTCAGTGGTTGAGTGTCTGCTTTTGACTCAGGTCATGATCCTGTGGTCTGGGATCGAGTTCCACGTCGGGTTCCCCACAGCGAGCCTGCTTCTCCCTCTGCCTGTGTCTCTGCCTCTCTCTGTGTCTCTCATGAATAAATAAATGAAATCTTTAATTAATTAATTAATTAATTAATTAATTAAAAAGTTGTCCATCTTTTGTTGGCCCCAGAAACAGGACAATGTCACCAATATATGGTTGTATGGTCTTAGACGTGTATGGGGAGGTAATACTGGACCCTGTCCAAGGTTGCTCACAGCTGAAGGGTTCCTAGGCCCAGCCCCAGCCCCAGGCCCACCCAGCCCCAGATGAGGCTAGGCCATGATGAAAGTTATTTCTCGATTGTGTCATTACCAGGGCCATGGATGATGAATGCGCCCAGCTGGAGCCCTCTCCTTGGGGTCCTCATGGGCAGCACCCTGTAAGGCCCACCACATGCCCCTGGGTTTACAGGTCCTGGGACCTGAGCTGCTTGCTATGGGTTCATGGTGGCAAGAAGGTGGGAGAGGGGAGAAGACGCCCCAGCCTCGGGGGTTGGAGACATGGCCAGAAAGCCCCATTGCAGCCTTGCCTGCAGCTCTAGCCAGGGTCCTCATGAAAAGACTGCCAGGAGTCAGACTTTCTCCCTGTGCCAGCATCGCCCCCACCTGCTCCAGCCCCTCCTCGCCCAGATCCGCTGTGCAAATACAGGGCCACTGCCAACTGAAGGAACAGTAAATCTTCCCTCACTCTTTTATTCATGGCCTTACCTCTGCAGACGGTGCTGAGGAAAAACAAACCCCACAAAATCCCTGTGGGCTCCAGCAGTCTGGCAGCCTCTTCTTTGCTCTTCTCTGGATGGTGGAGGCCGGAGGAGAGGCCCACCCAGACAACGCACACCCTCCTCCGCCCCAGTGAGCTCAGTGGGCACCCCATGCTGAGTCCCATACCAGTTCTGGGGAGCAGAAATCAGCGAGACCTGGGGAAACTGGGAAATCACCATTTGTGGCCTCCAGGAACGGCACTACATCCACCTCACCTTCCTAGCCTCCTTCAATGTGCAGGAGAGCTTCTGGGCCTGAGCGGGGGCCAGGCTGGCAAGGGGAGGTACAGCTGTGCTGGCTGCCTGCTGAGGAACCACCGTCAGAAAGGAGGGGCAGCCAGGACACCAGGGCACTCTTGTTCCAAGGATCCCAGGGCCAAGGCAGCATCTGCTCATGCTGTAGCCTTTGCAGAACAGCCAGACCTCGAGAATTCCCGGGAAACTTCTCTGCCTCCAATGCCGGGTCACCAGGGCAGGCTTCTTCTAAGCTCGGTCAGAATTAAAGAGGACTAGAAGAGGCCGAGGGGCACTAGATTTTACAGAACGCCTTTTATATGGAAGTCAGGCAGCGGACTTAGTGTGACCCACTGTCCTGGTTTGCCCAGACGGTGGTTTCTGGGGACATGGGGCTTTCAGTGTTAAAACCAGGACGATCCTAGGCAAATGGGAAGGAAGGGTCAATCTGAGGGGCCATGGGAAAGGATTCGCCTGTCACATGGCCAGGGCCAGAGGACAGCTTGGACCAGCTTTTTAACATGCCTGTTAATGGTTCTAACCAAACCTTTCCTCGCTGCTCCTCCTCCTTGTCTGCAGGGGTAGGCAGGGGAGCGGAGGGCATCCTGAGGCTGGCTTAGGAGCTGCCAAGAGAAAACAGGCAGAAGGAGAGCATCTGTGGTCTTTGTGGGAGGGAGGAAATCACCTCACTGTCTTTGGGAAGCTGGGGCCTGTGAGGCCCTACACAGAGCCTAGGGTGTCAGGAGGGAGCTCGGAGAGCACGTGTAATACTGCCGGTCAAGGGGCACTACCCATCCTGGAGCCCTTCACCCCAACACAAACGCTGGACAGATGGACATGGGGAAAAACAGCTTTAAAACAGTTTGCCTGGGGCACCTGGGTGGCTCAGTAGTTGAGCATCTGCCTTCAGTTCAGGGTGTGATCCCAGGGTCCTGGAATCGAATCCTGCAACAGGCTCCCCTCAGAGATCCTGCTTCTCCATCTACCTAAGTCTCTGCCTCTCTCTGTGTGTCTCTCATAAATAAATCAATAAAAATCTTAAAAAATAAATTTGTTTGCCTGGTGTTGTGCCCACTGCTGCCAGAGGGCAGGCCTTCAGGGAGATCAGCTGTGAGTGGGGTCCTGGTGTGAGCCTGGGGAGCCAGCTTGATCCTTCATCTGTCCCAGCACGGAACCTACGGAACCTATGGTGCCCCCCACGCTGGGGCAGACGCCTCCAGAGGGAACAGAGGTTTGACTTAAAGCTGAGGAGGCAAATACCAAGGAGACAAATCCCAAGGAGACCACTGGGCCCAGACTCCTATTTGACAGGTGGGAGACCAAGTTCAAGGAGGCTGAGTCACTCGCACAGGGACACACACTCTTGCGTGGTTGGAGCCCCAGACTGGGCCTGTACCCCATCGGATGCCACAGCCAAAAATCCCTCAGAAGGGAGGAGGCTCAGAAGATGAGCCCAGCCCGAGAAAGCCCCTGCCTTCCTGGAGTCCACACACTGCTCTACGAGAGGCACATGAGTGGGAGATCCACGGCTTCTGGAGCAAGGCTGCTCTCTCCATTCTGTCAGAGTCCACAGCCTGGTCTGCTCCAGCACCGGCTCCAGCACCAGCTCTGGCACTGGCTCCCAATGGAAACCCTCCAGTAGATGCCCTGGGACTACTCTGCTCCCGGGGCCTCTGGAGCAGAGTGGTGAGTCTGCAGAGGTGCCAGCCTGCTCCACCTCTCACTTGCCAGGTGCTGGAATATGTAAGAAAGATCAGCCTGCCCTCAGCAGTAGGAAGCTACGCCCCATCTGCTACTAGAAACCCCCCTGGGGGTGGTGGCATTTAAGACAGTTTAAATAGCTGTTAAGAACCCTGGACGGGATGTCCGGGTGGTTCAGTGGTTGAGCATCTGCCTTTGCCCAGGGTGTGATCCCGGGGTCCTGGGATGGAGTCTCTCCCTGTGTCTCTGCCTCTCTCTCTCTCCATGTCTCTCATGAATAAATAAATAAAATCTTTAATAAAAAAAAAAAAAAAAAAAAGAACCCTGGGCTGCAGAAGGGGAAGTGGGTGGGGGGATGGGCAACTGGGTGATGGGCACTGAGGAGGGCACTTAATGGGATGAGCACTGGGTCTTATATGTTGGCAAATTGAATTTAAATAAATAAATACATTTTTAAAATTAAAAAAAAAGAAAGAACGAACGAACCCTAGGCTCCAATCAGTTAGCAGGAAGCAGAGTCCCAAGGGCAAGGCATACCCCCAGAGCGCATTCTGATGTGTCTGAGTAGAAAGGTGTTGTGTGTGGGGAGGGTGGGGGTGGTATCCAAAGCAGGGATGCTGAGAGAGGCTGAATAGTGCAAGCAGGTGTAGCTGGGCTCTCTCTTGAGTAGCCAAAAGGGCCCTAAGTGCATGGCCAGGAGAAGGCAGGGCACGGAAAACAATGGAGACTGGGGAAAACCATCTCCCAACAGCTCCCGTTCCCGCTTTTAGCATTCATAGCATTTCCAGTTTTGTCCTATTATGGGTGAGCCCAGCACTTCCAAAAGTAAAATGTAGGAAAGAGCCTGAGAAATGTTTCCGAGGAATGACAAGTTTGCCCCCTTGTTCACAGCAATGCTTCTAGGAAAAGCAGGACCCCACAGAAGGTCTAATAAGGACAGAGAGCCTGTGCCCACTGTACCCTACAGACCTTGCAAGCACGGAGAAGGAGTAGACCGTGGGCATGGCAGCCAGGAACAACCTACTTGGGAGGTCTCAGGGAGCTCGCCAGCTCTGCCTAGGCAGGTGGGACACTGAATCCTTGGACAGGAGAGACAGGTTTCCTGCACAGAAATGCCCTGACTTATTCCACGATAGGCCCTTGGAGCTCCCTTAGCAATTACTGCTTTGTTCCTGGCTGGCCACAATAATTTATTGCAAATAAGTCTCATAGCTCCAATAAGGCAGTCGGCTTCTCTACCTCTGAATCCCCTACAGAGCTTAACACAGCTGGGCACCCAGCTGGTCTCCATTAAAATCCTTCTGGACCCGAATCTCCCCACCCTTTCTTGCTTCCATCTCCAATGCTGCACTCTGGCAGCTGGCCCAGGGGAACAGGGCTGCCCCCTCCACTCCCTAGCACACTTCCTCACTTTCCTAAGAGCCGAATTGGCAGGTGCTAACAAAGGAAAGGCAGGTGGGAGCCTCTGAGTCTGCAGATCAGACTGGTAGCCTGGCAAAAGATACTAGGAGCTTCTGTAGGTAAACAGGAACCCGCTATTAGCAAATTCTCTAATTAGGGTTCTCTTTATCGTCCTCCTGTGGAAGATACTCATTTGTAACATTTAAGTCACACCATGAATCTCACGGAGAACTAGAAATCTGTAAGAATATTGCCTAAGAAGGATTTCTGGCAGGAGCCACTTAACTTCCCAGGTTTTGCTTACCTCACCTATAAAAAACAAGGATGGCAATGCTTCGTGTAGACAGGTGACTCAACTAGGTGGTAAAGCACCTTCCAGTGTCCACTTCTGCATAACACTGGACCATCCCGTTCACCCACATGCAAAACAGTGATGTGGCTGTAGAGTAAAAAGACCCACGGTTCACTGGCACTAGTGGCGGGTCTTGGGGAGATACTTAATCTTTCTGAACTAATCTTCTTGCCTGTAAAATGGGCACAAGAATAATAATATCTTCATCACGTAGGTATTATGAGATTGAAGTGAGATACACATGAGCAGCGTCGATAAACTGTAAAACCCAAACATTACTGATTATCAATTGGCTATAAGGACTGTGATAAATAAAAACCTCCCTTTAAATAAGCCAATGCTTCTCGGTGACATGAGAAACACCAAAACGATCCTAGTTGATGGATTTCCTGGTAACTCTTCCCTGCTCAGGGGGATCAGCTGCCCTGAACCGGCCTCTTGGGATGGGGGCTTTCCAGAGTCAAGGAGTAAATGCTTGAGTTCAGGGCAGGGGCTGGAGTCTAAGAACACAGGGTGAGGCTACCTGCCACCCGCCAAAGCCTCTCCCATGCTGCTTCTGCAGTTTGAGAGCCAACGCCCAGCTATCACCTCCCAGGTAATAGAGTGACAGTAAATCGAGGCCCTTATGTTTTAGTGTACTTCACGCAAAGGGAGCAGATCCTCCAGGACAGAATATTCATTTGTACTCAAAAAAAAAAAAAAAAGTGCTGATAAACTCACAAAAAAGTTGTGTTATTGCTAAATGCTAATTGCATTTCCTTGGGTAAGCACCATAAAAAATTCATTGCAGTTTTTAGAAACAAGATGCCGGCCGCGTTTTAATTGCTAGAGAGGAGAGAGTTGGGGAGAAGCTGAACCAGGAAAATGCTAACTGGGCATAAACTCAGAAAGAAATCTCCCCAAGAAAGAAGGCCCAGTGCTGAGGTAGGACCTAAGGAGACATAGGTCTTGGGAAACCAGAACCTCTTAAGAGAACACTGACTTAATGGTTCTCAGGCCTGTGACATCAGCCCACCCGGACAGATGGGGCTTTTAGCTGCAGATTGTGACATGTAGATTTAAGAAATGTAAAGAATTAAATTAAGGAATGCCAAAATTCTAGAGAGATGAGCAGGAGTCAGTTGCAGAGCTTTAAGAAACACGTATGGGAGGAAAATTATAATTGTATCCCTTAGTGTGTGTGTGTATGTGCATGTGAGAGAGATTGAGAGAGAATGAGAGAGGGAGGGTGTGTGGGTGTATGGGAGACAGAGATAGACAGAGAATGAGAGGTGGACCGAGACCGTACATCACTTCACTTTAATAACAGTGCTCCTTAGACCAGTTCACAGAACTGTCATTTTAAAGCCAACACCCTTACCCAGTGCCAACCAGAGTGCTCTTGCAGTGCCCCCCCCCCGCCCCCCGCCTCAGCAGGGCCAGCCAGAGCCAGGTGAGAAGAGACAGTGGGTGAGAGGACTGAAGAATGGGGAAGATCCTGTCTCCATGGGCTCGGCCCTGCCTTGACCCCATCTGCCCAGAAGCCACAGGGCTAGTGGCTCCTCTAGGGAGGCACCTGCCCCTGCCTGAGAGAACATAAAGAGGTGGTCTTGGGGCATCCCTGAGCATCCTCCCAAAAGATGTGCACAAAAGCTGGGGAGGGAAGAGGGCAGAAGGGCAGGCACCCAGCTGCTGCCAGCAGCTTCTTCCTCTCCGACTCCATTCCCACACCCCCCAGCTCCCCGACCTGCCCAGCCCAGCCCCACCCACTCTCCTGTTACTGAGGCTCTCTGGTGAGGAACAGGGACTTGAAATCAGGCCCAGCTCCAGGGACTGGCCCGCAGCTGGTGACTGTCAGGTGTGATAGGAGGTCCGTGCCTTCTGCATCTGAGGGTGCTGCTTCTCCTCCATCTAGTGAACCTGCCGGAGACCCAGGAAACATAAGGCTGCATGCAGTCAGATGGAGGAGCAGTAGGACTAGGGGAGGGAGTCCTGGGCTGACGGTGGAAGGAGCCAGACCCATGGCACAGCCCCATCACCTCCCAGCCCAGTAACATTCATTCTAGTAAGTCTAATAAGTCACTTCACCATTCGGAACCTTGATTGCTACTTGTATCAAATGCAGCTAAAAATATGTGCTTGAATGAGAAAGTGGGTGCATAGTCCCCCGTAAATTCTAAACTGTATTACCAACTAACAGTGCCTGTGCCTAACCCTGCAAAAAGATGCTCTTTGTCATCACGCCCTGCATTTGTAAAGTTCTGTATATATATAAATAACACACGATCTTAGCCCTCCCGCTAAACAGAGGAAGCTGAGTGCCCTGCCCAGCGTCCCACAAGAATTAATCCCTTGCTGAGCCCAAACTGTGAAATGCCGGGCTCTCTCCATAGTGCAGGAAATGCGGGCACTCATCACCGCCTTAGAAACCAGGAGAAAACACGCACACGAAAACCACGCGGACCACTTGCTAACCACTCGCTAACCAGCGTGGCACCATGCAACTAGCTGCTCCTGGTCTTACCTCACTCACTCATCGCAGGAGCATTCCGGGCAGCTGTGGTGCTATTACCAGGAACCTGAAGCTTGCCAGGGTTAGGGATTTGCCAAAGCTATCACAGTAAATGGCAGATCTGGGCTACGAACCCAGGTCTATTCTTACTCAGTTAATACTTAAATTGATAGAAATCCAATGGATTCGGTGTTATAAGCATCATTTCCTCCTCCCACTCTAGGGAACATTCTCCAGCCCTGAGCAGAGTCCAGGTCTAAGAGGTGAAGGTCACAGTTTCTAAGGGTTGGGACCTTTACAAACTCGCCCACTTCACCCCCACCTCCACACTCACCCTCGCCGTGTCATGGATCCAATCCAGGAACTCAGCAACCTTGGCGTAAACACCCGGGTGATTGGGCTCCGCACAGCCACGGCCCCAGCTGACCACCCCCACCAGGTGCCATGTGTCCCCATCTGGGCACACCAGGGGTCCCCCGCTATCCCCCTGAGGCCATAGAGACACAGAGAAATAGGCCATTAGTCCTCCCTGGTAGAGGGAGCAGACCCTCCATTCCCAACCCCTCCTACTTCCAGCTTGGGATCTCCACTTGCCTAGCCCCCCCTTAAATCCTTAGCACACAGTTTGACTTGCCCAGGCACCCCTCCTCCTAGAGAGGCTGCTCAGAGCAGGGGCCAAGCCACAGCAGATCCCCCCCATTCCCGCCCTCCACTTTGGTCCCCCTCACTGCAGTACCTGGCATGCATCAGCCCTCCCGTCCATGTAGCCGGCACACAGCATGCGGGGGGTGAGCGCCCCGCTATACATGCAAGAGCTGTTGCAGAGCTGGGCGCTGAGCAGAGGCACCATGGTGTCCTGGAGCGTATCTGAGTTGTGGGCTGTGGGAGGTAGACGTGGAGATGGAGGAACACAGAGCCAGGCCGCGGAGCACAGGGCAAGGCCAAGAAGACACAACGGCAAGAGGGAAGGTGGTTAGAGGCCCCGGAGACACAAGACCCAAAGAGGGGAGCCCAAGGTGGGAGTTGGGAAGGAGGCACGGGGCTGTCAGAACAAGAGTGAAGAGGGGGTGGAACTCACATGCACCCCCCCCTCCCCCTGCAATGCTGAGGCCACAGCACTCCCAGGATGGAAGGCAGCTGTGTGAAACACCTGGCTTCTGGGGAAACTTAAGGAATGTTCTCCCAGAAAGACCCAGGCAGGGGAGACGAGGTCCCCAGAGATGAAGGGGGCTGGTACTGCCGAATGGCTGGGGAATGGAGGTGGGTAGTAGAGGTGCCTCACCTTGGGGCGAATGTCCCCCCACCCTCCCACCTCTAGGTTCCCTGGGGCCCTGGGAGCTGACTCACTGTGGCTGGGGTCCGTGTGGCCCCAGCCAGACACCCAGCAATGAGAGCCCCTTGGAAAATCTTGCTTCTCAGCTGGCAGGCACACAGCACCCACTGTGTCTGTGGAGAGGCACTCAGGCTCAGCTTCCCTTCCCTACCACCTCACCCTCAGCCTGGGGGAAGAAACAGGGCTGGCGGGTGCTCCTTACTCCCTCTCAAACCACCCTGGCTCCTGGCCTCCACCAACCAGGCCCCCACGGGGCCCGGGGAGAGGGGGGGCAGGTTGCGCACTGCACCATGTTGGCAGGGAGGTCACCATTCACACAGAGGACAATGCATAAACTGCCATGTGCATGGTACCTTCTAGGCTGGGCAAGGTACGCACTGCACCCCCAACCTGGGGACTGAGAAAGAGTGGGAATTCCTTCTGGGTGCTCATGCCCAGCTTCTCCTAATGAGGATTCATTTTGGATTTTCCTTAGGGTGTCTGATCCCTCTTGGGGCATTGTTTCCAAAAGCGTGTGGCAAGTCCCACAGGTCGGGCCCAGACTTGTTGTTCTTAATAGCACAGAGACGTGCCATTCAATAAACATTAATTCACATGGGAAGAAAGGATGTCCTTCTCAATGCTTTCTGTCCCTCAAACTGTACCAAGGAGAAAGATTCCATCAAGTGCCCCTCTGTGGCTCACCCAAGGCCTGTCAACCTCCACCTAACACAAAGGGGGCCGGCCTCACAGACTCGCCCAGGCACTGCGAGTCTGCACAGGGCACCTCGCTGGAACTGGAAGGCTGTCTAGTTTGCATACTGTGTTTTGTTTTGTTTTGTTTTTAGATTTCTTATTTAATTATTCATGAGAGACACAGAGAGAGGAAGAGACATAGGCAGAGGAAGAAGCAGGCTCCCCACAGGGAGCCCAATGCAGGATTCAATCCCAGGATCCTCGGATCACACCCTGAGTCAAAGGCAGATGCTCAACCACTGAGCCACCCAAATGCCCCTACTTTGCACATTGTATTTTTCCGGCTGTTACTTTGCTACGAGTAAGATGGGTTCTCCTAGGTAGGTTGTAACCTAGTTCCCCTTTCAAATGTACTTAAGTCAATTTAGAAATATTAACTGCTGGGATGCCTGGGTGGCTCCATGGTTGAGCATCTGCCTTCAGCCCAGGGCCTGATCCTGGAGACCCGGGATTACATCTTACATCGGGCTCCCTGCATGGAGCCTGCTTCTCCCTCTGCCTGTGTCTCTGCCTCTCTCTCATCTCATGGATAAATAAATAAAATCTTAAAAAAAAAAAAAAAAGAAATATTAACTGCTGAGCAACAGCTCAGAGAGTACAGGTAAGTGGTGGAATCTGTGAAAGGCAGGCAGCAAGCACCGTGATCTGGGAAGCCTGAGGCTATAGGCGGTGGTGGGAGGGAGGAGCATAGAGTGCACGCGAGTGTGTGCCTATGTGCATGAGTGTGTACATGTGAGTGAGTGTGCGCATGTGTACTTGGGTGATGACCACATGAGTGTGCACACGTGTGAGTGCACGTGTGTGTTTGTTGGTGAGGGTGCATGCACACGGGTGTGTCGGCGGGAGGGGAGGCGGTGCTCTTCCAGGGCAGCAGCTGTGGAGAAGCCAGACCCAGAGTCAGGACACCAGGCTCAGAAACTATTGGCTGCGTGATCTTACAAAGAGTCACCTTCCTTGCTAAATGTCACTGCCCTTCTCTGTTTATACCTGCCTCATCTACCTGGCAGGGCTCTTATGAGGACCAGGGGGAAATAAAGCCTATTAACTGTAATGCACCACACGGTGGCTGGGACCTGGGGCCTGCCTGGGGACAGGGGCCGAGCAGCCTGTTGGTAGAGCGACAAAGAAGCTCTGCTGGGGACTTTGAGGCAGGTCCCACTTGCAGCCCAGCTCTGTAAAGGGCCACACAAGAGCTGGTGCAAGCCTTTGTCCAGGTGATGACAAAGCTCACTGTGGTTCCCAAATGAACTGAATGTGTTAAGGTTTATACCCCTGGGAGGGAACCTCAGAAATGAGCTAGCATCCCCGCTCACCCTGCCCTCCCCCAGGGCCTGCCCCCCTCGCCACAGCTTGCAGTTTGCTAGCTTGCTCGCCCCAGGGCCAGCGCCTCACCTGAGAAGTTGAGTGGTGTCCGGAGCCGCAGCAGAGCGATGTCGTAGTCATGATTCTGGGTGCTGTAGAGAGGGTGAGGGATGATCCTCTCCACCACAGCCCCCTGATGGGGCCTGACGGCACTGTGGCTGACCAGCCCAGCATGCACCCGCCAGCTGGACAAGCGGAATAGCCTAAAACTGCACACAGGAGCCATGCTGAGCCCGGGAAGGACGGGGCAAGAAGAGGTTGGCCTAAGTGAGGTGGCAGGTGGGGGAAGCTGGCCAGAGAAGCCATTAGCGGATGCCCCCATCACCAAGCTGGGAGCTCCCAAAACCCGGGGACCGTGACTCCCAGTGTCCCTGCAGCAGCTGGCAAGACACTGGGCACGCAGCATGTGCTTAATAAGTGTTCTAGAACTGCCAGAGAAGTCAGATACTGTGGTGATCTCAACTCCCACCCTCTCTGTCCTGAATAACTATCCTCCATGTTTTATAACATCAAAGAGGCTTCTGTGATAGCCTAACTGTGAGGCAGGAAAACTTCTAGGAGTCCTGTCTCTCCACTTACTACCTATGATCATGGGGACGTCACCCCTCCTCTCCCAGCCTCGGTCTCCTCATTATAGTGCCTTATCTGCCCTGCCTGCTGCCAAAAGAGGCCCAAAGAGATCGTTCACTCATCATTCATTCCTACGCTGCTCCAACCAGTATTTATGAGGCACTTATTATATTCCAGGACTGTTCTAGGCCATGGGGACATAGTAGTGGGAAAAATCAACAAAGAGACTCAGTGGTAAACAAGATAGAGAGTCTCTGTTCCCATGGAGCTTCCAGTCTAAAGGGGAAGAAAGGCATTAAACAAATAATTACACGGAAGGTGATTTAATTACAGCTGTGATAAACATTAAGAAGCACAGAGTGCTGTGAATGTGAGAGCGTTTGAAAAACTTCAAAACTGAGCAAATATAAAGAACCAATCTTTGTATTAATGCAATTCACGCAGAGCTGTTCTTGGCATGGAATGGGGAGAACTTCACAGTCTGAGCCTCTCAGAACGGGCACGGGGCAGCAGACAATTCGACGTGGACGTTATACAGGACATACCGACGACCAAACAGAAAAGGCCCCCCAAGGCCTCTGCTCCCCAGCGGCCCCTGAGACTTGCCTGTGTATGCAGTGTGCGGCGGTCACCACCCAGCGCGGGGCCAGCACAGAGCCCCCGCACGTGTGCCGGGAGCCCAGGGCCACACTGGCCTGCCAGGGCCAGCGCCCAGGAGCCACGGCCTGCCCGCCGACTATCCGACTATCCGGGAGGCCAGGGGCCTCGCCCCACACTCTGCAAACCGAGAAGCAGGAAGGAGATGGTGAGCGAGGAGGGAGGTGGGTGTCAGCATGGTCCTAACTCTCCGGGAGTGTGAACAGCTCTCATTTATCACTCCTGCCCCTAAGTTTGGGGGATGGGATGGTAAAAGTGCTCATGACACATCTGTCTGCCCCATCAGGGGTGACCGTGCCTGCATTGTCCATGGAGCCCCAACACCTAACAAAAAGCCTATCCCACAGGAGGGGCCAAAATGGACAGGTGGCTGGAAGAGGAGAGGTGAAGAGATGCATATACGACTGGGGGTCAGACAACAGGAGCTCCAGACTCTCCCGCGTGGCTCTAAGTTTGCCAACTTCCTTTGTCTCTTGGAGGTGTTAACCAGTTAGCAGCCAATAGTAATTCCTTTGGGGCCCTCCAGATGAAAGGGGGTGGGAGCTTCCAAAGTCACAGCAGGTAGTGCCAGGAAGTGAAGCCAGGAAATCTGCCCAGATCAGTGGCTGGTGGGGGACAGGACAGAAGCTTGGACAGGGCTCTGTTGGGGCAGACCTGTGTCTGTAAGAAGGGGACCTGCAGGCAGAGGGGCAGGTGGCCAAGGAGTTCCACCTCAGACCCAGTTGAGCCTGTCTGTGGGGCTCTCCATGCTTAGGACAGCAGGGAGACTCCTTCCTCCCACCACCACCTTCCTGGACCCAAGATGTGACTCACCAGAGCATCTGAGGGAAACGATTAGACCGGAAGCACAGCTGTCCCTACAAAACAGAGGTGGCAGCAGGAGGCTGGGCAAGACCCACCTGAGGGCATGGAGGCCATGGGTAGCTGCCAGATGGAGCCAGAAGAGGCCTCTGGGGCAGCCCCCCATCTGCTTCCTGCCCCATCCACACCCGTAGTCCCCTCCCCACAACAGGTCTCCAGGTCAGCATTGCTACTCTGCTCCATCAGCCCAGGGCACCAGCAGGAGCTTGTGGCACTTGAGGGCTGTCTTGGGCAGGGCCCTAGGTGACAAATTGAGTATTTGTAGATAGGAAATCCAGCTGTGCTCACTGAGGGCCCCTAAATAAACATGTGTTCAGGGGATGGATAAAGGAGGAATGAAGAATAGCATGCTTCGCCCTATGCCCTTCCTGGGCTTACTCTGTTCTCTATCTCCAGCCCTTTGCCTGGCCGACACGTCCTTGCCCTCCTCTTCCTCCTCCTTCCTAGCAAATCTTAATCCCTGCTGGACCAAAGCCCTCTTCCCTCTCCTACTCATCTCTGGTTCCAGCAGCCCAATGCCTTGATCCTTCTAGTGGCCCAAACCCACAGTGCTCTGGCTTTCCTGGAAGAGTCCGTCCCTCATGAGAGTCCCTACTCATGTGAACAGAGTTTGTGATTTCTGACTGGGAAATGGTCCTCTATGTCCTACTTCACACAGCCAGTGTCCTCACCACCAGGCTCCCATGACGGGAAGATTTTTGCTGAACTGTCCGCCAGGGAGTAAGGGACCTCACTCAACCTCCTCAGAAGCCCTACCTGGGCTGCCACACCTCCTCCAGGAGGCCTTCCAATCTGGGAGAGAGCCACGCAAACCCCTGGGAGCTGTTGAGCTTGATGTCAGACAGGTTCACTCCCTTGTGGTGAGTGAGTCTTGGCAGAAGAGAAGAACAGAACAGGAAGAAACTGGTTTACACTGCAGCACGGGAGATGCTAGAGTCATGACCAAGATGTGCATAAGATACAATCCATGCAGCAGTACAGTCACTGAACAAGACTTTGACAATGACCTCTTCTGGGATTTCTATTTGTTACAAAGCAGGGATGTTCAAAGAAGAGAAACAAGCTGGGGCACGATCGTGCCCAGAGGCCAGGAGATGGCCAGAATGACCTCTTGCCACTTCCTGATCACTTTGATGGGGACAGGCAGGTAGAGGTCTCCAACTCTCCTTCCCCACCTCCCCACCAGCCCTCCGCCCTCCCCCAGGGACCCCAAGTGGGAGCCCTGGCCCCAATTACCTGAGATGCCCCAGGTTCTGACAGATCCTCAAACCCAGGGCAGAGCTCCAGCCCTCGTAGCAGACCAGGAGCCAGTCTGGCCGTGCCCTCACCTGCACTTCCAGCAAGTCCTCCGTGTTTATCCTGAAAGATACTGAAGGCGCAACATGAAAGTCACATCCTGCCTGCCGCAGAATGGAGGGGCAGGGTGGGCAGGGGGAGCTGGACCTGGCCATGCTGAGACTGAAGAGGCCTCAAGACAAAGCTTCTAGGTCACCCAGTGTCAGGCTCCCTGTCCCCCATGGCATCAGGTTGGTTCTAAGAACAAAATAACCCCTATTTGTGCTGCATTCCAGTTTTGTGTTTTCACCAAGTGCTTTTAAACTGCTCTATCGCTCATTGTCACAGCAACCCTGTGGGGTGAGTGTGACCGTCTTCCCAATCTGCAGAGGGAAAACTAAGGTGTGGAGGGTTAAGAAACCTGCCCCAGATCACAGATCTGCACGTGATGGATCCAGGACTTTGGTCTGGTCCTCTGGTATCAAATCTTGCGGTAATACCAATGATGGTTACCACTGAGCATATGCTTTCTCCAGGTTCTGTGCAAGGCTCCTTTCCACATTAATTCATATTATTCTTACAACTTTAAGTAGTAAATAGTCCTGTCTCCATTTTACAGGAAGGAAACGGAGGTCCCAAGAAGCAGTGTGCCCAAAGTCACACAGCTAGCGAAAGACAGACTCCACGCTTATTCTAACTTCTATAACTGATTCCAGCCCCTGTCTGGGACGATGATCTTCTGATCCTCAGTGGCTCATGTTTGGTGGGGAGAGAACAAGATGAAAGGAAGGTAGGGGGGTGGGCAATGTGCAGTAGGTGAGGCCCCTGCTGCCTACACACTTGCTCCCCACATGCACCTGTTCCCCCTTCCCATCCTGCTGGCTCAGTCTGGCCCAAATGACAAGTTGCCATCCCTACTCCCCACCTGGGTTCCTGGCCTGGGGTCCTGGCCCTGCCCCATTCCTCAGGTAGTGCTGAAAACTCCACACCAGAGATGGACTTTTCAAGGCTGGACCACATCACTCCCTTCCCACCAGAGGAAAAGCCACAGATGCTGGCAGTGATGTCATGGCCCTTCATTCTGATACTCTTGCCCCTGGCTGGAAGTGAGGATCCCAGAGCTGTGAAGGGGTGTGGGGCTGGGGTTGGGGGGCAGTCTGCAGGCTTCGGGGTGTGGCCTACCTGTTCTGGGGAGCGAGGGGAGCAGGGCTTCCTGACCGCTGGCCTCAGAGCAACCCAAAGGCATCTCCTCATCCTGCAAGTTCCCGGGAGTAGGCGGAGAGGTTGCTGGCCACAGATACAGCACTTCAAAGGACAAGGGTAGGAAGAGGGTCACAGAGAAGACACTAGGAGAAGGGAGGGACTCCCACATGCAAGGGCCAAGGGACAGAACAGAACCCCTGTAACAGAGGGAGACAAAAGCAGCTGCCTGGGGACTCCTCATGAGCCACCCAGCCTTAGACAGGTCCCCACCTACCACACTGAGGAGGGGGCATAGCTCACTTGCTCCCTCTTGCTCTCTCTCTCTCTCTCTCTCTCTCTCTGACTGGGAAAGATTTCTAGAGAAAGTCTGGCTTGGGCCTCCCTGGGTTATCCATTCAAGTACCTTCCACTTCCCACTGTAGGACTAAAGCATTCTTTACACTAAGCCTAAATCCCTCCTGCAGTCTCTATCCCTTCTCCCCTGCTGTCAGCTCAGAGTAGGTGAGAAAGATGCTCTTGTCCTGTCTGCCTCTTATATCGGGTTGTATCTTCCAACAGGCATCCCCCAGACTCGGTTCCTCAGCCCTTCCCAGAGCACTGATGGGTCCCAGCACTGACCAAGAAGCCACACACCGACACTCGCACCAGCCAGCAGTGCCAGGGCCCCCAGCCCCACATAGCAGCGCCGCCCTGAGCACCAGCACCCCAGCGGAGAGCCTGTGGGAGAGGCCAGAGGAGTCTGTGTCCCACCCCTGTCTGCCAGTCCCCCTCTGCCCTGAGGCACCACCATGGGGCCAGTTTGCCCCACTGCCCCTGCCCATTACCGCCTACCCCATCACCCCTGAAGCCCACCGAGCCCAGTCAATCCCCAAGCTAGGAACAGAACACAAGCAGGTCTGGGATAAACAATGAGGCAGCCTCTCACCATCAGTGATTTGGAGCTGTCCCAAATGTAGGAATATTAGGGGAATGTACGAAGATTACCCATTCACTGTCCCCACCCTGTCATTCCCCTATAGCCCAGTCTGGCCTACAGGGTTGCTGCTGGGCCTCGGGACTCTGCAGTGGGTCTCCTGGCTTTGCTTTGAAGATCCCAGGTCCTGGGGTCTCTTCTGCATACTGAGCCTCCATGTCAGCTTGGCCATCCGGCATCAGGCTCTAGGGAAATAACCGTTGGTCACTCAGCAGGATCTCCACACCAAGGGGAGGAGAAAGAAAGAGAGCTTACTTCTCATCAGGAAATCAAAAAAGGCTTCCTGGAAAAAGCAGCCTGAAACAGTCCCTCATAGGTGAAATGGGCTGGACTGGACATACATGAGCTTTGGGTATTCCAGGCAGTTGAAGAGGCAAAAGCATATGGGTAGGAAAGCATAAAGCAGAGTAAGTTATATGTTTGCCTGTCGTTCATGTGCCATGAAGGGAAGAGTAATGGAAAATAAGATCTTGGAAGAAATACCAGACCAGCAGTTCAAAGCTAGATCTATGTGCACTTAACAGCTCTCCAAACTTCAATCTTCTCATTTCTAAAATAAGAGTGATAACCACTACTACCCAACAAGCAATCTCCCTCCTCTAGTATCTTATCTCCATTCACTTTCCAAGTCAGAGCAATCCTCCTATAATCCAAACATAAGCAAGCTAATCCCATCCTTAAAGTACCCAGTGAATCTTCATACTTTTTATGAAAAATCCAAAGTCCTGTGGCCTGGCCCACAAAATCCTCTGTGATCTCACCCTTCCTCGCCTCTCCATCACCACCTGCCAGCATAGAACCCAAGGTCATACTAATACACATGCCAGTCCTCAGGGCCTTCACGAGTTCTCACGCTAGAGACTTTGCACTGGCCTTTTGCCCACGGGGCTGACTCCCATGACCCTTTAAGACCAGCTTAGATGTCACTTCTCCAAGAAGCTTTCTTCAATCTAGAAGGCACCTGTTGGGTCCCTATATTGTGCTCATTTACTTCTCTTTCTCTCTGTCCTTCCTCACTGGACTAGGCTCCCAGAGCCTAGCTCAGGGCCCACCACAAAGTGGGAATTCAGTGTGTCCACTGAATGAAAAGAAGGAAGGCAGGCAGGTGGGGAGACCACAAAAGATTATATAATCAAAAGGGTTTTATAAATTACAAAGTACAATGCAAATGCTAAGTATAATAATAATATTAATAAGAAATATGTAAAAGCTATGGATCCTTTCTTTGAGGAACTTAGGACACAGTAAAATAGATAAAACCTCTTAAAAGTTAAAATAATTCCAGGGGCACCTGGGTGGCTCTTTCAGTTAAGCATCCAACTCTTGATTTTGTCTCAGGTCATGATCTCAGGGTCATGAGACTGACCACATCACTTCAGACTCTTTCTCTTAAGATTCTTTCTCTCTCCCTCGACCCCTGTCTCCACCTCCACCCACCCATGTGTGTGCATATACTTTTTCTCTCTCTCTAAAAAAAAAGTTAAAATGACTCCCATCTCCCCTGAAGACCACAACTTACCCTGTCAACACCTAGAGTTATACCCAGTGATCATAAAAACCTGAAACACTGACTCCAAGACAATGTTGGCTTACATGGGATTTCCATGTGTCACGTGGAATGTTCTTGTCACATTCCTCAGTCCTGTTCAATTGAACTTCATGCTCCTGCCCCTCAGGCTGGGAGAAGAAAAGGACTTTGAAGACTCATCCAGGTCAGTCACTTCTAAATCACCCTGGAACTGCTCTACTGGGACTGTGAACACCCTCGCCAGTACAGCTCACAAGTAGGGCAGCAGCCCCAACTTTCATATGAAGCAAGACCCCACTTCCTACCTCCCATCACCTATACCAGCTACAGCCCAGGACCTGTAGGGCTGGACCTCCCCCCAACAAAAGGGCTTGCTTCTCCACAGGAAACATGCAGTCTTGGCTTGCCCCTTACCATAGATACTCCTTGTGTCTAAAGATGAGCCTCAGGGGTACAAGCAATGAAACTGAAGAAACACAAGTGGGGGAGAATGACTCAAGTACCCATAAGAAAGCAGAGAAGTGGCAACAGCATTTGGGATTTGGGTTTCTTCTCTGAGAATATAGTTTCTCTTGAACTGACATCCTTCTGAGCAAAGTGGCAATGCTTGGTCTAGAGAGAATTCTAGGGCATGCCCAGGATTTCCTCCTGTCTCAGTATCAAGGGAGCTTGGCTTTCAGTTCAGCTTCTGGACTAACTAGCCTCACCCCAGGAATTGCTCTACCTCAAAACCCACATGTTTGAGCTTATGCAGTAGCCTGGAACAATGGTCAGTAATGCTGCAGGATCTCCTGGTCCTCCTTTTGAGTAGCAGTTCAATGTAATTATGATTTGCGAAGCACTGTCTATGTGCAAAACACTTGGATAGGCCTACAGGAGATAAGAGAAAAGAAAAGTCTGTCCCTGGAGAAATAAAGAGAAAGTTGGCCACACAGGGCCCCCTCCAGGATCTAGCACTTGCACCAGAGCTGCCAGAGGAGGCTCTTTCCACTTGCCTAAAGTCCCCAGGGTGGGGGCAGGGAGAGAGAAAGAGAGAGAGAGGCCAGGTCAGGGATGCCCCAGATGCATGCACGGCCTTACCATCTGGGTCAGTGGCACCAAGGTAAGCCCTCAGGGTCTGCTAGCCAGAGTTCTGCTCCTGTTCTTGGATCAGCACTGATTAAATAGCCCAGCCAGCTTGGTTGGAGGGTGAGGTTTCCCTAGTTCAAATATGGGCCCCTCCCTGTATCCTCCCCTCTACACACACACACACACACACACACACACACACACACACACACACGCCAGAGAGACAATCAATCTGCTCAGAAACCATGAATAGACCCCTTGTTGCAGGAGAGGGGGCCACGGGCTGGGCTGGGCAGCCTCAGCCCCTCCCATTTACTAACTAGAAGCTTAGAAACAGAGAGAAAGGTTACAGGGAGGAGGGGAGGCCAGCTACTGTTGCTTAGCAACCAGGTCCCTTGTGCCAAACAGTGTGCCCTATGCATGCTAGCACAATTCCCCCTTCCTGCTGACAGGACTGTATCAGAGGGACTGATAGAGGATTTTTGGAAATGTTTCTGAGCCCTCTGGATCACATCTCATCTCTGTGTGGGTTGGCTTTCCCAGCAGTCTGGGGTTGTCATCATGTTGGAATCGGGATGATAATGAGGAATCTCTGCCATTTCTGTCCTCAGGGCTACACCTGTCACCCCCATGCTGGGGAGATGGGGCCTCTCCACCCAGCTTTCCTGGGGGCAGTTACTACAGGAACCCTCAGCGCCATCTTGCTTCAAAGCACAAGTGGCCCAGCTGAGCCCAGGGTAGGCTGAACACACCTGGGAACCACATCTCTTCAGGGAGTCAGAACAGGTCCCAGGGATGAAAAAGGCTTGTGTGGTTCCCCTCCTTCAAATGCTTCTCAGAGATCCCTCAGCTGGACCAGTTAAGAATATAGGCTTTAGAAGTCAGGCCTTCATCTAAGTCCCATTCTTCTTCTTCCCTTCCTTAGCCTCACCTATAAAATGAGGATAATAGTACTTACCTCATAGGATTGATGTTGGAAATGAATGAGATAACTGAATATAAAGCTCCCAGTCTGGCATCTAGCATAGTATCTACTCAGTAAATCTTGTCTGCTATCATTACTATTACCACTGAACCCCATCCACACAGGTTTTATTTTTGCTGTCTATTTCCCTCACATAGTCAGTCAATTCTGAGCTTACGGTAATCACACAGAGCTCCCACACTTCTAAGACAATGAAGAGACAGAGGTCAGCTATGAATCATAGAAGCAGGAGGAGAGAACTGGTGGCTGGTGCTGAGAGAAACCCCTGGTTAGGCTCTGAGATCTCTTAAAACAAAGACCCCTCAGCCTACAAATATGCATGCTTACCTTGTGTCCAGAACGAATTTGGGCATGGCGAATGAATAAGTCACAAGCGAGGAAACTGTAAGCTGAGAGAAGACATGGGAGCAGATATAAATAACTGTTATTAGTGAAAAGTGAAATAACAGAGGAATGAACACAGAGGTGTAGGAAGATTAAAAAATAGCTGACTCCTTTGCCCAGAGGACATGGAAAAAAACTTCATAGTAGAGGAGGCATTTGAGCGGTGTTTTGAGAAATGAGAAGGCAATCATATAGAAGGGCATTTCAAATACACTACAGGTGATATCAGTGAAAATGCCAAAGACCTCTGAAAATTCTCTTCTCCATAAAAGCAAGGAGAAAACTGACAAAATAATGATCAGAATCAACTTTTTAAAAGTCTGGAAATTAACCAAAGGCTTACAGCAATGTGGAAATCTTGGTAAGAACAGTGAGCTTTGTGGCATTTTAATTTGTTGTATTCCATCACCCTCTCTCCAGCTCTGAAGTAGTCTTAGAAACAAACATCCCATAGTCACATGGAAAACTAAGGGCAGCCCCAGTAACTCAGTGGTTTAGCACTGCCTTCAGCCCAGAGCCTGATCCTGGAGACCCAGGATCGAGTCCCATGTTGGGCTCCCTGCATGGAGTCTGCTTCTCCCTCTGCCTGTGTCTCTGCCTTTCTCTCTCTGTGTCTCTCATGAATGAATAAATAAAATCCTAAAAAAAAAAAAAAAAAGGAAAACCAGCAGCCTGGCACCATAGGTAGAATAGGATGGAAGTTCCTTCAAAGTCTCATTTCCAGAGAATTGGCATTATTTGAACTGTCTGGAAGATCCCTTTATGGAGACCATCTTACTTTGACTGGACTTTGAGCTTACCCAGTATGAACAGCTTTTTCCCTAAGATTTGTTGAAGACAATCAAAGACAGTTGTTGAATTTTATGGCTGCCTAAGACAATGGATAACGGTTGGGGCAAACAATAAGCTAATCAAAAAACCTTTAAAACCAGGGGAAAAGGTGTCCACAGAGGCTTTGAAAGGCTCTGAAATATTCCAGAGAATCTAGAAAGCAGGCTCATGCACAGGAATGGCACATACTCAGGGCTGTGTACATATTTAGGAAAGACTTCGAAAAGGTCCTAGGCTCTCATCTCTGGCTAATCTTGATATTCTGAAAAAGAAGGAAGTGAAGGCTAAGGCAGAGTTGTAAGCTTTCTGGCTGAGTGTTGAAGGCATGCCCCCAACATGCCCATAGAGTCCTTCTGCAAAGAGTGAGAGACTTCTTGTTTCTAGGCATCAAAGGCAAACCTCTGTCCAATCTTTAGCTGACCACTAAGCTAACTGAGCAGAGCCATCAGTGGCCACACATGACAAAGAATACAGACATTACAGAATTCATTCAGAAAAGTCACTAAACAAACAGCTAAACAATAAACACTAGGGAATAGGGAGAATCTGATTTCCAGAGTTGATGTATTATATTATTTAAAACCCAGTTTTCAACAAGAAATTGTGAGGCACACACAAAAAATAAGAAAGTATGGCCCATATACAGGGGGAGAAAATGGAATCAGTAAAAGGTTCTGGTTCAAGATAGTGAATACAAGGCTCCTGAATTCACTTCTTTCAAGACACACCAAATCTATGGCTACACAGAGAGCAATTCTCTCTGAAAGAGTGACTAGCTAAGTGACTCTTACAATAGGGTTAACAAGGAAATATCCACATCATAACTGGCAGCGAAGTTTGAGACACACTCTTGCCATAAACTCTACTCATGGCACAGCAACATATAATCAGGAGGGAACTTAGAATTCTCAAGTTCTCCCTAAGCATTTGGACCCCACATCTTGCACTCCAACTTTTAAGACTTCCATCTGAAGGACAGGCTCCCAAACACCTTGTTCTGAAAGTGAAAGAAACTTGCATCCATAGTATCCACTATCAGGTATGAGCACCTTATTCACCTTATAACTCATATAAGTTATAACACAGTGACTATAGTCTGTAACAGTGCAATATATAATTAAAATTTGCTAAGACTATACAACTTAAATATTCTCACCAAAAAGTAAGTAAATAAATATGTGGGATACAGATATGATAATGAACTAGATGAGAGGAACCCTTTTACAATGCATATAAATATCAAATCATTAAGATGTACATCCTAATTTTACAACCATAATTTTGTCAGTCATTAAAAAGAAAAAAAGAATGTGTTTTAGATTAAGCTAGGACTGGCCTTTTTTTTAGCCATCCTTCTCTGCTTTGCTACCTAAGAAAGCTCTCTTCTCTTTCTCTCTCTACTCCTTCCTTCCCAGGTGAGCTAAGTACCCTGGCTGTTTCCTTGGTTTGAAGAGGATACCCACCTCTAAGGTAAGGTAGCAGAGGCCTACAGTACAAACTTTAAGAAGGCACTCACTAGTAAATGGAGTGTCAGTATTTGAATATCCTAAGAGTAATGTCTCCTTAAATTTTGTGCCCTAGGGTGCACTATCTGAAACCAAATGAAGCATGACCCCTCTGCATGAAGGTCCTGGGATCTCTATTTTTACCATGGTGACTCATATGTATCCTGACCCTACTCCCCTACTTTCTTCCCCCTGACAACTCGACTCCCAGAATCATGTCTACAGATAAGCTATGAATCATGAACCTTGAAAGTTTGCTTTCTCTCCTAATTCAGTCACCATTCTCAAAAACAACAAGGGCCTTTCTCACTTGTCCTTTGGACAGATCACACTGTTGTATTTCTCCTTTGTCCAAATGGAAATACCTGAGTTCAAGTTATACAGAATTCTCAGAAAGTTTGTTAAAAGAATCTACCATTTATGCTGCAAGAGGTTGGAGGCCATCCAAAACCAGGTCTCCTGACATCTGGCCCGGATTTTCTCCCATTCCTATCACACATACACACCCCAAAAGTCATATGTTCATAGAACAGGCAGGCTCAGAGAGAAGTTCCACCTATGGACTACTGCTCTAGCCAGTGCCGGTGGAGTTCCATCCTGCTCATAATCTTCTCTTCCTGACTGCCTACCCCACAGATTTCAGACTTGCTTAGATAGCCCTGATAATCACTCTCTCTTTTTTTCCCAGAGAAAGAAAGTTTGGTGCTCTCTGTGGAGGTTGTGAAAGCATGCGTGGGATGAGATGCAGGATCAAGATTCTGAACAGCTCTGTACATCCTTTCAGTACAATCCCATTCCTCTCTTTAAAAGCTTCATCTCTACCAAGAACACATCTCTCACTCTCATCTAGCCTCCATCTGCTGCACAGTCCATCTGTATGTACAACATCCCCAGGTCCCCTCAAACAAGTCCCACTGCCTCCCAGTTGGGTTTAGATCATCCCACTGGGGTTAATTCAAGCCACCAGACTCTCTAATGCCATCCCACAGCCTAATGAGGCCCAACTATGTATCTCGTTCCCTCCAGCCCTCTGGAGAGTGGTTTTCTCAATGAAGAAATTAATGATTCCTAAGTCTAATATAAGAGAAGCTTTAACATGTGAAAATTGGGAAAAAGCGAGATCCAGTTAACTTATTCCAGGCCATTACTGTGTCTTAGTAGGCAGTGAAGAAACCCTGTCTGTTGTCATTTTGCTTGCTTTGAATACAAAGAAATAGATAAAAGTGTATTTAGAATGAAAAGAATAGCTATGTGGTCTCATATGGTAATCAGTTGCTTAATCATTAGCATACTGCTTTCTGAGTACTCTCTTCTGTCTTATTCTAACCAAAATCTAAAATAGAGGATGCCTAAGTGAGTGTGGAGGGCAGCCTCTTCAGAAGGGTCCTGAAGAGCCTAGAGATGGCTCCTACTTTCCCTTCTCCCCTCACTCCCCCTTCTATCCAGCAAGACCCCACTGGCAAGAAGTTTGACTCTTCCTTGGCAAATAGAAATCTTGAATATCTAGGGGTCACCTTTGCCTGCTCCCAATTCCTGGCCTTCCATCCAGTCATTCAAATTGGACATCTCTCAGATCTACCCCTTTTTCTTCCAGCTCCACAGCTACCACCCTAAGCATCCACCAGCATCTTCCCCAGAATTACTGCAACAGCTGCCCAAAGGATCTCCTGCCTCTTGTCTATTCCATTCTAATCAGTCTGTGTCCCTTCACTCCTTTTGAGCAAATCTAGATGTTCAACTATCAATATGGAAGGATAAAATTAGTGAAATGGACTGCCTCTTCTTTTCTACTGTGCTTCCAAAGTTACATTTTCTAGAGCAAACCTAAAAATATTAAAAAAAAACCTTCATAGATCACCATAGCTCCCACGATAAAAGCATTGATTCATGTGCTCATTCATTCATTCAACAAGTGTTTTTGCAGGTTCCTATCAAGTGCTAGGCACTTTTCTAGATTCTGAAAGTAGATCAATGAATAAGTCAGGCATAGCCCTTGCCCTCGAGGAGCTTATAGGCTTTTACTGTCAAGCCAACAATAAGAATGCACTCCCTGATGGAGGAAGAACAGGGTATAAAGGGTACATCTAACTTGCACCCAGGGTATCCTTATCATGGCAGAGGGTTTTTCCCAAGTTTACCTAACATACTTTTCTAGTCTCATTGTTTTTCCTCCCCTTTAACCTCCCTCCCATAAGCCAGTCACTAGCTGTTTCCAGAATATCCCTAGAATAAACCATTGCACCTTTGTTCATGCTGTTTCCCCATTCCTGAAATGCCCTTCCTCCTTTAACTAATTAATTATTGTAGTCCATCAATCAGCCAAAATGCATTCATTGAGAATGTACTATGTGTAAGGCACTGTGCATATACTGAAGGTAGCAATGCTGAGCAAAACCAGACACAATTCCTGCCCTAAAGAGCTTACTATTTCATGGGAGGAGACACACATGAATCAAAGGACCACAAAAGGTACTTATAGCTCTGAAAAAGTGCTATGAGAGAGAGTTCCAAGGTACTAATGGAAGCATGTAACAGAGACGTGATTGAGTCTGAAGACTTGTGAAGGATGTCTCCAAGGAAGAGATGATTCAGATGGGATCTGGGAAGGGGGGGAGACTGCTCCAGGCAAAGATAACAGGCAAATTTCCCGTGGCATGAGAGTGTCTGCTGATACCAAGGGACTAAAAAAAGAGGAAGCCGAGAGCATAAAAGAGATGATGTGCGCAGAGGCAGGAGCAGTGGGTAGACCAGACCAGACTGGTAGACCAGTCATTATTCCCAGAACCATGATAATCATTTTTAAAGATTTTATTTATTTGTTTGAGAGAGAGCATGGGCAGAGGAGTAGGGAAGGATAGAGGGAGAAGCAGGCTCCCCACTGAGCAGGGAGCCCAACAAGGGGCTCCATCCTAGGACCCTGGGATCATGACTTGAGCCCAAGGCAGATGTGTAACTGACTGAGCCTCCAGGCACCCCATGACTACCATTTTTAAAAAGCAGCCCAGGGACATAATCAGATTGCCACCATCCTTTAAGACCAAGTTGAATGTCCCTCTACCTCCCCCAATAGCCCTTGCACTAGTAGCTCATGAATCACATGCATGTGGGACATGGCTGAGGGCTAATTGGTGCTAAGCCCTCAAGATCAGGGACACTCTATCTTCATCTTTGTCTTTTCTGCTGCACACAGTGTCAGGCACGTGTTAAGTGCTCAGTAGAGGTTTGTTGAAGCAATCAATCAACGTGTGCAGTTGCCAGTCTGTTTTATTGCCTCTCTTCCACCATCCTTTCAGTCAAGAAAGTTCTACTCACCACACCCCACCCACCCCACCTGAGTTCAGACTCCTGTCATCTCTTGCTTTCCAAACAACCTCCCTGCCTTTCTTCTCAACCACACACAACCCATCTTCCATGTGGCTACCAGGGTTCCTCTCTAAGCAAAGATCAAACCAGGCCACTCTGCTCCTTATATAAACCTTCACTGACACCTCATTCCTCTCAGGGTCAAATACAAATTCTTTAGTCTAATTATTCAATGCACATCATGATCTAATCTCAAACTAATCTTTTTGGCCTCATGTTGCATTGCATCCTTTCTCCTTCTGTACCTTATATTCCAAGTATAGTCAAAGTCCTAGAATATTCCTCAAGTAGACCACCACCCCCACTTCAACTCTTCGCTTAGCCTGTGCTCTCAGCCTAGAATGTCCTTCACTCAGTTTTCATAAGGAGAAAACTGCTCAAGATACAGCTCAACTGCCAGCCCATCACCAAACGTCTCGCCTAATTCCCCAAATCCAGAATTAGTGGCTTCTTTTTGTACAGGCGTACCTTGGAGATATTGCTGGTTCAGGTCTAGGCCACAGCAATAAAGCAAATATCACAATAAAATGAGCCAAATGAGTTTTTTGGTTTCCCAGTGCATATAAAAGATATGCTCACACTATACTGTAGTTCATTAAGTGTGCAATGATAGCATTATGTCTAAAAAACAATGCACATACCTTAGTTAAAAATATATTGCTTAAAAAATGCTATCAGCTAAGCTTTCAGCAAGCTATAATCACTGATCACAGATCACCCTAACAAATAAAATAATAATGAAAAAATTTGAAGTATTGCAAGAATTACCAAAATGTAACACTAAAACTCTACGTGAGCAAATGTTGTTGGAAAAATGGTGTCATAGATTTGTTTGATGTGGGGTTGCCACAAACCTTTAATTAAACAAAAAAATACAGTATCTGCAAATTACAATAAAGTGAAGTGTGATACAGTATGTCAGGGCACCTGGGTGGCTCAGCGGTTGAGCGTCTGCCTTTGGCTCAGGGCATAATCCTAGGGTCCTGGGATGAAGTCCCACATCGGGCTCCCCACAGGGAGCTTGCTTCTCTCTCTGCCTGTGTCTCGGCCTCTCTGTATGTGTCTCTCATGAATAAATAAATACAATCTTTAAAAACAAACAAATAAACAAGGTATGCCTGCAGAGATGGAGTTATTCCTAGTACTTTACCCAGGAAACAGCCCATCATCTCCTCTGCACTGTACTGTCCCTGCATCAGCCACTGTGGCAGCCATAAAAAGTGGGAAGGACAGAAAAAGCAGCTCTCTCCTCCCCACGCAGGAGCATGCATTCCCCAGAGGATAGCAAACAAGGCCTCCGTTGTTCAAATATTCAGACAAAATATTACCCAAGTTGTATTCTAGGAAATGATTTCTAAGCCTACAAAGATCTGTCCATCGTTTCTGGCTGATTTCTCAAGCTCAGAGATAAAATACGAAGTTTGTAATTCACATGCTATAAATAAAAGTACCCCCGTCTCCCAAATTTTGTTAAGCAACCACTTTTTTTGTTTGTTTGTTTAATTTCGTTGAAAGCCATTTTTACTTTGGGAGCCATTCACATTTCTACCTGAGGATTTAAGCTTGTAGAATACACAGCCAGGTCTGGACTGTGAGAAGATTTTCCCACATGGTAAGTTGGTGGTGTCACCACGGGACAAAAGGACATTATTCATCCTGCTTTAATTAAGACAAAAAGGAGTAACAAAAAATATCAGTCATAGGGTTCACTAAAAATAACTGCAATGTCTGAAGTAGTTCAGCAATAGCCATCTGACACTTTAAGTCAATGTTTAATGACCGATAGGACTGTAAACCTTTGTGACTTAAAGAAAATAGGTCCCTCTCTCCAAGTGCCACCTTCTTGGAAATCCACATTGTTACCCACTGGTCTTTCCTTTCTTCTCCTAAGACTGGCTGTCATCCATCATCTGAAGCCCATTCAGGCCTGACTGTGCATCATGCAGTTGGGGGCACCACACTCAGTTCTCTGCCTTCTTGGCATCTGGTCCAGCTCGGCGCTCCACGTGCAGAACACAGAGACCAGTCATGACCTCAGAAATACGCCCAGAGGTAAATCCAACATACGCAAAATGAGAGTTTTCTTCTTTTTCACATGGGCTTGTGTAGGGGCAGCTCCTTTGATGTTTATTCTGTCTTGGTGACCATCCTGAAAAGTCAAGGACTTCTATCTGCATTTGGCAAGTGACCACACTCAGAGGGCAGAGGAGCTCAGTGGTTTGCCCACGTTCATGCTGCTGGGCCAAGTGACTGGAGCAGGAAGAAAATCATGTGTTCTGATCCTGCTTCCAGAGCCGCCCCCCACAGCTCCTTCCACCCCGTCTAGAGGGCTGCCCCGCCCCCCACAGATCTGGGAAGGCCAGTGAGAGACTGACAAGATGAGGACCCCTTGAAGGGAGAGGCAAGCCTAAGACTGGGTTGAGGTGGGGGAGACGGGGAGAGGTTTGGGGAACCATATCAGCTTGGATGGGAAGGTGGGAGGGAAGGGTGGAAGTGGTCGACAAATCCAGCATCATCAGCCCAGGAAGGTTCTGCAGGGAAGGAGATTTTCAGAAACCTTTTACATTATGGGAGAACTGACTTGATGTGTGGTAAGGTGAGGAAAGAGGGGAATGAAACTGCAGGGTCTTGCTTTTTTATTCTGGTTCTCATTTAATTTTAAAAGATACATCCAGGGGCACCAGTGTGGTTCAGTGGTTGAGCATCTGCCTTCGGCTCTGGTAGTGATCCTGGGGTCCTGGAATCGAGTCCCACATCAGGCTCCCTGCATGGAGCCTGCTTCTCCCTCTGCCTGTGTCTCTGCCTTACTCTCTGTGTCTTTCATGAATAAATAAAATCTTTTAAAAATAAAATAAGGGATGCCTGGGTAGCTCAGTGGTTGAGCACCTGATTTTGGCCAGGGCGTGATCCTGGAGTGCTGGGATCAAGTCCCACATCAGGCTCCCTGCATGGAGCCTACTTTTCCCTCTGCCTGTGTCTCTGCCTCTCTCTGTGTGTCTCTCATGAATAAATAAAATCTTAAAAAAAATAAAAATAAGAATAAAAAATAAAATAAAAGATACATCCTGGGTGGAGAACCCCAAATGCCCCTTCAGCTCTCCTTTCTTTTTCCTGCCAGAACAGGAGCAAAGTTCTTGGGGCCTGGGGCTGCATAAAGATGCCTGGAATCAGCAGTGAGCTCTGTCAGTCTCGCCTCTGTCCTCTGCCAGCCTGTGAACTGGGGTTACAAAGCAGCTGTCACAGTAACTTGACTAATTAAATTAGAGCCCACTGAATGCTTTATTGACCTGAAACTCACTCCAGTGAGCAGGCCCAGTTAAAAGGTGACTATGTTCATGGCTATGAGTTAACAGATTAAATAAAACAGACAAAGATAATGATGGGCAAGAGGAAACGTCTTGTTACTGTAAACAAAGTGTGTGAAGCACAGCTGCCAGGGTGTGTGACATGTAGATGTGTCTTGGGCATGAGTTGGGGTAAATTGTGGGTTGCCCCCCCCATTCAAATACCTATGTTGAATGTGACCTTATTTAGAGAGAGAGACTTTATACAGGCAATCAAGTTTTTAAAAGGCCATTAAGATGGGCCCTAATCCAATATGACGGGTATCCTGAAAATTAGGGGAAATTTGGATAGAGACACATCAAGGGAAGATGTACAAAGAGACAAAGGCAGAAGATGGCCATCTATAAGCCAAAGAGAGATGACTGGAACAGATCCTGCCCTCACAGTCCTGCCAACACCTTGAGTTTGGATTTCTAGCCTTCAGAACTGAAATAAGACATTTCTGCTGTTTAAGCCACCCAGTTTCTGGCATTCTGTTATAGCAGCTCTTGCCAACTAATACATCTGAAGACATATAAGAGACGCCTGGGTGAGGCCTTTTCATAAGAACAATAAAAGGCAGAAAGACGCCTGGGTGAGGACTTTTCATAAGAACAATAAAAAGAGCACCAGCTCTGAACTCAAACAAACCTGGGCTGGGACCCTGACTTCCTATTACCAGCTGTGTGCCCTCAGGCAAGACACGTAACCTCTCTGTGCCTTGATTCCTCATCTGTAAAACAGGGACAATAGTATCTTCTTTGGGGCACCTGGGTGGCTCAGTGGTTGACCATCTGCCCTCGGCTCAGGGCTCAGGATGTGATCCTAGGGTCCTGGGATCAAGTCCTGAATTGGGCTCCCCACAGGGAGCCTGCTTCTCCCTCTATGTCTCTGTCTCTCTCATGAATAAATAAATAAAATCTTAAAATAATAATAATAATAATCTTCCTCAAAGGAGTGGTTTTAGAATTAAATGTGAAAACACAGTCTTTGGCTTATACAGACTCAGGTTGCACACGGCCCCTCAGCAATTAAGCACAGTTGCCCCTGTAAATTCTGACCACCCAGCAAAGACTGATGATACTGATCATGAGTCCCTTTTGTAAAATAACTACAAAGTGCACATTACCTTGATTATTACCATGCCGTCTACGGGATTCTATGAACATTATGATGAATGCTTCCCATCTTGATTCCTTCTGCCCCACTGAATTTATTGCACACTTGCTCTTCCTCCTGTCTCTCTGACTAAAGACTTCAGCTTCCTGCTCCTTGATCCACCTCCTTCATTTCTCCTGCCAGACTTGGAACAGAAGGGGAGTATGCTCAGCAGCCCCCAAGGCCTCTCTCCCTCATCACTTCCCTCTCATGCTCATTTCTGGAGACAGCCATGCAGACTTTGCAAAAAAATGTTTTTGCTCCCTGCTTTAAGAAAAAAAAAAAAAAGCTTGTTACTTAAATCCTCCCACTTCCACCCATAAATAATAATCATTGTAATAAAACCAAATGGAAAAAAAATTTAAAAAAAAACAAATGGAAAACCACTTCCAGTAGTAGTAGTAGTAGTAGTAATAATAATAATAGTAATAATAATAATAACCCCAACTACCCTGTTTGTTCAGAGTAGCTGGCAAACTGGCTGTTTTGGTTAACTGCCTGCCTGTTCTATTTAAAAGTTGCCCCCCCCAAAATAAATAAATAAAAAATAATCAATCAATCAATAATCAAAGTTGCTCAATCAAAGTTGAAGACCCATTTTCAAAGAACTAGAATATAAATCACATATGCTAAACTCCAAGTACACTTGGATGGTTTCATCTTCACCAGTCCAGAAGCGTTGCAGAATTTGGCAGTGTTTCAGGGCTTCAGTTAGTGCCGAGGACTCCTGGATAACAAGAACTGAAGGTATTTTGTGTTTCTGGGTGGTATAAATCCTAAACAAACAGGCTTTTAAACATATATGCAGGGCACCTGGGTGGCTCAGTGGTTGAGCACCCTACCTTTGGCTCAGGTCATGATCCTGGGGTCCTGGAATCAAGTCCCACATCGGGCTCCCTGCAGGGAGCCTGCTTCTCCCTCTGCCTGTGTCTCTGCCATTCTCTCTGTGTCTCTCATGAATAAATAAGCAAAATCTTAAATATATATATATAAATATGAATATGAATATAAATATATATATACACTAATATCCACTCACAGCCTAGAGAAGAAGTCCCCCTGGGACCCAAAATCAACCCTTTCCCACGTTAGAGGTCTCACGGGTTACTTAGAAGGACAGTCCAGCCCACACGGCAAAGATGTCCGTTCTCTCTGCATGTGGGCTGCAATGTCCCATATTGCTTGGGGCTGACGTGAAACCACTTCAAGGTTATCACTAAGGTTACTCTGTCCAGCTCCATATCAAGAGAGGCATTAGACACCATTTCTGCCCTCAGAGGAGTTCCAGTTTCATTGGGGAACCACCTACATAAATAACCTCTAAACTGTATACACTGAGCTCAAAGCTCTGAACACTGGCATTAGCAGGTCTGTGATCGCTCCGCTAAGTCAGGCTCTGGGCTGTGTGTTTTACATAGATTATCTCATTCAATCTTCTTAGCAGGCCCATGAGCTCTGTCACATTATTATCTCCGCTTTACAAAGGAAGATTCTGAGTCAGAGAGAATCAACAGCTTGTGCAAGGTCACAGAACTAAGGAAATGCAGACTCGGTTACCCGGGACAGTGTGACCCCACAGCCACCCTCTTCTGCCCTTCCTCCCTCACGAGCCCAGCCAGACCAGCTACCAAGAAAACCCATCACAGGGCCAGATTGAAATCCCTGTCCGTCTTTCTTCCCTTCCCTCTTATCCCCATGCTCTCACCAACAGTTCCCACTAGTCTTTCCCAAGATAAGATGAAACAAAAAACCAGAAAACTAAAACTAGAGGTTCTCTTGGGAGCTCCTTTCTCCTACTCCACAGCAAAGTCCAAGGCAAAATATACTTCAGTGCAAATTTAAAAAGGTGTTTATTGTCTTCACTTCATGGAAGAGTAATATTACTTTCTTTAAAAAAAAAAAAAAGATTTTAATTATTCATAAGAGACAGAGAGAGAGAGGCAGAGATATAGGCAGAGTGAGAAACTGGCTTCCCAGGGGGAGCCTGATACAGGATTTGATCCCAGGATCCCCGGATCATGACCTGAGTCAAAAGCAGATGCACAACCACTGAGCCACCCAGGTGCCCCTAATATTGCTTTCTTAATGAGACTGTGACTTTGTCTTTAGGAAAAGAAAACTGTCTTATGGGTCTGATGGTTTTGGAATATAGGTGAAATTTGGTGGGGTGAGGTCCAGAGCTGACGACCAAGAAAGAATTCTTGAGACGTCTATGGTGCAAAATGACTGTTTTATTAAAGTATGGAGACAGGACCCATGGGCAGATAAAGCTGCTGCCTAAGGCCTGTGGGGGGTGGTTGATTTTACACCCAGAGGCTGGGAAGGTAAGCAAAAGGGAGATTTCAAAAGGATTTTCAGGGATCCCTGGGTGGCGCAGCGGTTTGGCGCCTGCCTTTGGCCCAGGGCGCGATCCTGGAGACCCGTGATCGAATCCCATGTCGGGCTCCGGGTGCATGGAGCCTGCTTCTCCCTCTGCCTGTGTCTCTGCCTCTCTCTCTCTCTCTGTGACTATCATAAATAAAATAAAATAAATTAAAAAAAAATAAAAAAGATTTAAACAAAAGGATTTTCATATGCTAACGACGGCCCACACGATACTGGAGGCCTTGCCATCGTCAAGTTAAAGATTGCCTTTCCCTCTAGCAAGGTATTAACATTAGAACAACAAGTTTCCTGAGGAATGTGACACACATCCCACCCTGGGCAGTCCTCTGTGGGTTATCAGCTGTGCTTTGTCCTTTGTCCTCAGCTAGCCCTGTTCCCTCATCAGGTCTGCTTCTCCTCTAACTGAATCTCTCTTTCCATCTTACTGCTTTGCTGGCAAAAATTACTAAGACAAACAAAATGCAGAAAGTTAAGACTCTATGGAGTTCTCTCAGGGGCCCCAAGTTAAATGATCGTAGGTTGATAAAGTGAATGTGAACCAACCAGGCACATGAGGTAAAGGGATACAGAAAGAGAATCAGAAGTAACATTGCCTCGTGCGTGTACTACAGCGCCACCCAGCTAGATGGACGAGGTAGCTGGTGTTTTCCTAAAATGAACAAGAAGGTGATACAGGGCTGTGGGCGATTTCAGAAGCTCTCTGTATGCCTGCTAGAAGTCCCAATCTGCTAAAAACCAGAATGCCCGATGTGTTTTTTAACCAGTAGCCTTGCTAATGATTGCTTTCAGAAAGTCAAGGAAGCAAACAGGGGAACATTTTATCCAAGACATCCGCCGGAGAACAACTGCAAATTTCACAACAGGCTGGGAAGACATGATGTGGCCTGGCGCAGGCCCTAGCTCTAGGAAAGCGTATTTCAAAGACCACAGCAAGGTGCCAGAACCGGTTTCATGGCTGCTGCCACAGACTTTAAAAGACAGACATCATTCTATGAATGAAGGGAGGGGGGTAGGGAGTTCAAAACCGAAAATCTGACAATAAAATATGATGATATTAAAAAAATATGCTGCTATCATACAAAAACAGCAGTATGGCTGCAAATGGAAACCAACGATTGTGTTCTCCAAAACACCACCACAAACAACAAAAAAACAAACGGGCCCTTCATACGCAAAAGTATCCGAATGGCCTGGACAGAGGTCAGGAAGATCAAAGCCCAGGATGTGCTGAAGTTTATGAAAAACATTATTTCAAGAAATTTGCGGGTGGGGGGGGGCGGCAGGGAGGGAGTGTAGTCAGTGAAAGGAAAGGAACAGAAAGAGCTCAGCTCTGCTGGGAGATGACAGGGTGGTGTTAAAATCCAACAGAGAGCAGGCTGAGCGATTCCGACACTGTTGTGCTTCTGTATTTCCTACCAAGGAGAATTTCTCGGAATTCAGCCTGGAAAGGATAGAATGAACATAGTTGGAGGAAAAATAAAGCCCGGGGTGGGTGGAAAGACAGAAAAAGGAAAACTGGGTTTTAGATGAGCTCACAATTCTAGCCTCAGATGAATTCTATCCCATGGAACTTAATAAAAGAAACTGCATGTGTAGTTGCACACCCAGGCTATTCGTGAGCATGAGCAAGTGCCCTGACTTTGAAGGAGGCAAATGATCTACTGGTACTTCGGACCAATGTGATGGGCTAATGCCCTAGTTTAAAAAAGATCCTAGGACACATTACTAAATAGACAGTTGGTGAGCAAGAAGTCCTATTTTTTTAGTTTTAAATAATAATGAAAATGTAGATAGAGATATGCCAAATGACCTCGACTTTGCATTTAGGAACAGAGCTTGGTATTGAAATGAAATGAAATTTATAACCTGGGTTAATCTGACATCACGTTACGCATAATTTTTGTCATACTACACGTTAATCAAGCATAAATGGAGCCCTTCATGCAAATGAAAACAATTACTATTCTCTTAAAGCAGCATTTCTAAAGTCAGAGAAATGGGAATGGGAGACAGAAGCCAGGAAGTGGCTGCTCCACACCCCACATCACTCCCTCCAGAGGGTCCTTAAGGAGAGGGGGCTGCCCTGCTTTAAACTGAGCCAGCCCCAGACTCTAGCCCATAATCAGTCCCTGGATCCACTAGCTGGAGCTGGGTCACCATATCTGCTGGAGTCTCTTGGGAAAGAAACCCAGGAAAATCTTGTTCTAAGAGGGCAGAGGATATCTTCTGATGAAATAATCAACAAGATGAAGTCTTTACTGGTCACCTTCACAACACTCAGAAACTATGGGGTTGGGTTAGCTGGAGTGAGCAGCTTGGGGCAGAGAGGACTCGACGTGGGGAAGTGGTGGTGTGAGTTGGCTGTCAAGCATAGTTCGGTGCATACACAGAACTCACACCCAGTGTTCAGGGAATGAGAGTTGAGGGGAACAGTTTGAGCCTGAGTGGAGAGGTAAGGATGGGGACACAGGCAGGGAGGCAGGCAACCAGAGGACACTCCTGCTGGTGGAGACCGGGGAATGACAAGAGCTGAGAAAGGAAACAAAATTCAGACTTTACACAGGAATGAGCCCTGGGTTTGAATAGATATGCTGTCTGGCATTTGCTCCAACACCCGGTGTGTTTGTGGGAGCAAGGAGGATGGGGGCATACAGATCAGACGGTCATAGTTGTATTGCTTGTATGATCATAACTGTTGCAGATGGGTGATGGGTCCCTAGGGGTTCACCATACTGTTTCCTCTTTTTTTTTTTTTTTTTTTTTTAAGATTTTATTTATTCATGAGAGACACACAGAGAGAGGTAGAGCCATAGCCAGAGAGAGAAGCAGGCTCCATGCAAGGAGCTCAATGTGGGACTTGATCCCAGGACTCCAGGATCACACCCTGGGCTGAAGGCAGGTGTTCAACCACTGAGCCACCCAGGCATCCCATGTTTTCTGTACTTTTATATATGCTTCTCCCTACCTTTTTTTTTTTTTTTTTTTTTTTGCAGCTACTAAAGCTCTTCCATTTACTTAGAGTTAAAAAGAAAAACAATAACAGGGCAGCCCCGGTGGCGCAGTGGTTTAGTGCTGCCTGCAGCTCAGGGCGTGATCCTGGAGACCCTGGATGGAGTCCCACGTTGGGCTCCCTGCATGGAGCCTGCTTCTCCCTCTGCCTCTGTCTCTCTCTCTGTGTCTCTATGAATAAATAAATAAAATCTTTAAAAATAAATTAAAAATAAATAAAAACTTAAAAAAAAAGAAAAACAACAAAACAAAATCCTTCTAATGGGCTACATGAGCATACCTTCTGTTACTTCTCTAACCTCCCTTCCTCCCACTCTCTCCCTCACTCTCTGCTATTCCTGGAGTTCACCTGGCACACTCCTTCCACCCTAGGGCTTTGCAAGGGCTGGTCTCTCTGCTCAGAATTATCCACACCCAGGTAGCCACAAAGCTTGCTGGCCTTCTCAAGATGTACTCTGACCATCCAATTTAGAATGACAGCTCACTCCCTCTTCCCTCTTTCTCTGCAACTCTGGTGGAGTTCACATTTATCCCTCTACATTGATGTTTCCTATAGCATTTAAAATCTTCCAACATCCTAATTTGCTTACTTTATGTTTATTACCTGTCTTTGTCACTAGAATTTAAATCATTAAAAGGACAGGAAATTTGGGTTCTGGGGTGGGGTAGTGGCATCCTTCAGTGACTAGGGCAAGGCTCGGCACCCAATAAATATAAGTGGAATGAATGTAGGAAGTTTTAGAACTGCTGAGACAAGGTAGGGGGTAGGTGTCTTTGGTCTTGGTACCAGTTTTTTCCCACCCCACTCTTTCACACTAAACAAGAAATCTAGGGCACCTGGTTCCTGAGGAGGAGTGCAGAACTTATACATAGCTCATCAGAATTACTGCTTTCCTCCCAACCTCTAGGCAGGGATTTCATAACTTGGTTTTGAGACCTCGAAGGCTGTCCCCAGTCATGTCATGTGACATCACAAAATTCTTAAACCACACTCCTCATGACACAGTGAGAAATTCTGTCTAAACCATATGATAATTGAAAAACTCAAAATTAGAGCTTTGTTGCTTTCAAGAAATTTTAGGCTTCAGTACAATGCATATACTCAGGAGGAAGTCATCACAAATGTTCAAAATCAAGTCTATAAGGAAGAATGAGCGCACCAAAACCCAATTTGAAAAGACTACTTTGTAAAAAAAAATTAAAAAAAAAGAAAAGACTACTTTGTGCCAAAACTTTTTTATGTGAGGCAATTTCCAATAGCTTTATCTCTTCCTGCATTTATAACTATCTCCCTTCGTGAAGAAGTTACTCCTATACACAGCCTCTCTGATCCATGGTACTAACTAGCTGGGGAACCTGGGCACACTACTTTGGGCTAGTTTTATGTCAAAACTATCCTTGGTGTGTGTGTGTGTGTGTGTGTGTGTGTGTGTGTGTTTACACATACCACTCAGGACTTTCAGAAGATAGACAAAATCTTGACAAATTAAATTAACAATAGAACGAAACCGGGGGAATCATTGCCTTAAAGGATAGCATCAGTATTTGCAAGTGCGGGAAGCAGATCATCCAAAGAAAATACCATTCTATTCAGAATCTATTCATTCTAATACCATGATCTATTCACAGGTGATTGTTCGATGAGATTTCACAGGTTATAGTTACTAAGGATGCTGTTCAGAGTCTGAATGACCCTCCTGGGCTGATCCAGGCCAACATATACATCCAGGGCAAAATTTCCACAGACCAGCCCTACATGCCTTGTGATGCTCCCAGGCTTGAGGTAAGAGTGCCATCTGGAGGATCCCCATTTTTGAGAGAAATCCTTGTGCAAAACTGACCATTGAAAAAACCAAGAGGAAAATCACCAACAATTCAGTATCCACACAGGGCCAGAAGTCATTAGCAAGTAGATTCAAGTTATTTACAATCTCGCCTTTATTTTTTTAAAAGATTTTATTTATTCATGAGAGACACGAGAGAGAGAGAGAGAGAGAGAGAGAGAGAGAGAGAGAGAGAGAGACAGGCAGAAGGAGAAGCAGGCTCCAGGCAGGGAGTCCGATGTGAGACCTGATCCGGGGTGTCCAGGATCACACCCTGTGAAGGCGGCGCTAAACTGCTGAGCCACTCAGGCTGCCCCAGTCCCGCCTTTTTAACAAAAATTTTTCTTTCCTCTGAAAGCTTGGGGAACCTTTCTTGAATTTCATTCTTGCAGACATTCGTCTAGTTCTGGTTGTTATTTGGAAAGAGGTTTCTTCTAGTCGGCGCACAGAGCCACTAGAGTTCTTGGTCAAGTCCGCCTCCTCCCATAATTTGCAAGCTCTCTCTAAAAGCAGGTTCCACTCCCCTTTCAACTCAGGTTCCCGGTCAGAACAGGTACCTTCAAGGTCCCTGTAAAAGCTTCTAGGCAGACCCACTCCCACATGCTCAGATGGCTCATCTCTAACTGAAATGAACACCCACTGGATCATCGGCTCTCCATGGCACTGGCCAGGGAGAAAGATGCAGTGCACCTGCTCTGTGTGCCATGGTATTCAAACTATTCACTAGGGGAAAACAGTCCTGAGAGACCAGAGTCGACACAGCCTCAGAAGAACTGCAATGCAATTTTCTTGCTGAGGGGAGGGAAAGAATGCAAAGTGTGCTTTTCAGTTACAAGAGATCCCACCCCCAAATTGCTGTACCTGTCAAGCAACAGGAATAGCTTCTATGAACAAAAGAAATCTGCTAGTCGGTGTAATAGTCCTGTGATGCATTTATTTCAGTTCTGTCCTTAGTTCCCCATTCTCTCAATTGCTGAAAGAAGAATGCTACCTGAAATTGTGCGCATTTTCAAAAACAGATATTTTCTTCACCTGTGAAAATGGCTCCTTTCTCTCTCAGGAGAGAGACAACTCCTTTGTTCTCAAAAAAACTAAAGTTGGTTCAGGCAATTCTTTGTTCTGTGAGTTCCCATTGTAGGACGTGCTCAGTATAGACAAACAGCTTATCATTAACCACAGCGGAGTTCTGTTATTAAAAACAAAAACCACCTTCTTTCTTATTCATTATTCTGCGACCCTTTGAGCAAGAAAAGGAAAAATGAAGCAACTGCTATGAGTATGGGCCAAACATGAAAGACAGAACATGTGAGGACAGGAGGAAAAAACATTGTTCTTGTGTGCCAGGAATCAAGGCGTTAAGCCTAAGGAAGCATGCCCACGGTCCTAAAACTTCTTCCAGGCCACATCTGCCTGGACAGCACCTAAAAATCACACCCTTTGCCCTCTTTCTGGGGACAGGAAACCGTATTTCAGTACTAAGAGTCCTACCAAGGTTCAGGATAACCTAGACATAATGCATACCTCCGATGGCCAAAATGAGTTAAAAACAGACTCAGCTGAGCTGAAGAGTTACCTGTGTCCAGCAAATGAAGGGTTAGGATACAGAGCCCAGAGTTAGCATCTCAGGGCATATATATGTGCCAAAGGAACATCATCAATTTAAAACTTTTGCCATTTGATAAGGTACAGAAAGAGTGGAGCTTAAGAAAAGAAGGTGAAAAAAAAAATTCCAACCAAGAAAACAGAATTTAGTTGAAAGAGCAAAGTGCCAAAAATGTATACTGAAGAGAAGTCCTAAGAGTCCTAAGACTTCTGAGAAATTACCAGAGAGTTATGAAGAAGACAACAATGAGTGAGTTCTCTGTGAGGATCATAAATGTCAATAAAAAGAATGGCAGAGAAGTCAAGAAAACTCATTGGTCTCTTTTTTGTCAAAGCTCCCAGGTTATTAAAGACGCTCACCCTTAACTCTGAAAAGCATTATTTATTGGAAAGAAATATTAAAGGAAGTCTCCTTAATCCAGCAAGGACAAATACAGTTCCCCTATCCCCCAAAATATATCTCCCATCTGCTCACAAGTTCTCCCCCTGCCCCAATCTCTTGGGATTCCCTGAATTTGTCGATCTGAGGCCAGGGCCTCCATCTGCAATGGAGTCAGTTCCCAGAAGGCCCAGAGCAACATGAAATAGTGCTACCCTATACTTTCTTATCAAGGGATGATGGCCAGAAAAACAACAAATTGGGGTGTTTTGCTTGACAGCTCATCTTAACATCCAGTTCTTCAACAAAGCCTCATACAAGCCAGAAGGTAAGGCGTTCTTAGGTGAAATCAAACTTCCATGATAAACCGGTTCACCGAAACTAGCAGATGATTCCAAGAAGTCTTTAAGAGATAATTAGGCCAAGAGAGGAATCCACACAGTCAAGACATGGCTTTCTTAGGAAGATACAGCTATTTAATCTTAGCAAGGGCAGCTGCTCTTCTTTCTGTGTTCTGGAACAAGGCACGAATTAAAGCTTTTACTTCACTGGAAGAGAATGCAGCTGCCAAGGGCCCCTTTCCATCTGCCCACCTGCAAAATAAAAGATAAAATTCTATTTCCTCTTATGTCTCTGTATAAGCAAGATTTTAAAACTGCTTATCTGTTCCCAAATGCTTATTTGTCTTAAATAAAACTAAAACAAATCCTGGCATCCTTCTCCCTCTTGACGGCTCTACTACTCTATCTCTTTAACTTCTTCTGCTTCTTGGAGGCATCCTGGTATCAGCACAGTTAGATGAAGAGATCAGGTTGGGAAGATAAGACTATTTCCTCTTATTCTATACTAAGTCCTGTTTGAACTTGAGAATTATGGCCACATCCTCATATGGTTACATGGAATCTTGGGATCAGTAACTATTTTTAAAAATGAGCCACAGGCAACAAACTTTAACCAAGGACTGGTATAAAAAATACACAGTAAATTCCCATGAATTAATAATGAAATCACAAACAACCCCATAGGATAAAGGGCAAAAACCACGAACAGGCATTTTACAATAGAAGAAAAACAAATGATCAGTAAAAAGATGTTCAATATCATTAGAATTTAAGGAAATATAAATTACAATGACAAGGAACTACCATTTCACACTAACTAGCAAAAATTTTAGCATCTGATAATACCAAAAAATTAGTGAAACTGTCAAGCAACAGGATAAATAATGAAATATCTGTAAAATAGAATATGATACAACAGTGAAAACAAACTACAGCTCTGCGTACTAGCATGAGTGATCTTCAAAAACAAAATATTGAACAAAAGAAGCAGGTGATAGAAAATTCCACTTATAGAAAGTTCAAACATGAGCAAGTCTAAACTATATTGTTCACGGATATGTGAAAGTGTGGTGAAACTATAAAGGAAAGGAGAGAAGTACCACAAAATTCAAGACTGTTTGTGGCTGTTTGGTGAGAAACATCTGGAGAGGGGAATACGGGAGTCTCCACAGGACAGGTAATATCTTTCTTACATTAGGTAATAGGTACACAAACACTACTGGTTTTCTTTAAACTGTAAGTAGATTATGTATATATACTATATTTCTTCATATGTATATTTTTATAATGTTAAAACACTTAAACTACACAACTGGAGGTAGCTTCTTCAGTAAAAAATTTTCCCCATTAGTTACCATCCCTATGTTTACTGAGATCTCTGTGTTTACTGAATTCCTTATAGGCAGAAAACAAGAAGCTAAGATACACTAGTACTATAACTGTTCTCACAAAAAAGAATTAATGATTACGAGGCTGCAGCAATGTCCTTTATAACTGCAGAAAGAAAATGTCTTATCTGCTGCCTCTGGAGTCTTACCTAAAGACATCTTATTACCCACTAAGGACTTGTAAATAAGAATAAATAAATCAAATTTTGTACTAATGTAATTGCAAGTATTTTGATTTGATTTTTTTTTCAGGCAGAAATCTCATTTTCATTTTTTAAGATGGACAACATATGCTGAGAACAACTCAAGACACATCTGTGAAGACTGCTCTAATGCACTGGAGCATCTTTAATAAAGTAATAAAGCAAGCCAAAGCAGGCAGACAAGTAGCTGTAAGGACGGAGAAGGACCTTAAGGCCTACTCAGGGAGTTTCCTCTGCAAAGTATGCATACTCATCAACAATTTACCAGACAATAATGGGAGCATCCATAAATGTGTAACTAATCCATATCTTATCTTTTCTGTGCAGCATCAATGAGCTCTGCACACTAAGTATGATGCAATAAAGCATACAACTACTGCACATGGCAACATTAACTGATGGTCTCTGGTGTCGGGGAAAAATATCAGGCACCTTTAAGAAAAGGTGAATTAAGAAAAGATGAATTTTCTCTATGTGTATGATGCTTAATCTCTAAAGCCACTGTACTCCCTACAGAAGTACTGCTGGTCGATCAAACAGTGGTTTGATGCTGACTATTCCGTACAAATAAAAGTCACTTTTGTGTTAACAAATCAAAGCCAATATTAAAATGGATCCACTGTTGGGTTAAAACAAGGCAACAATTTCCATCCAGGTGTCAGAAGGTTGTACTTCTTACAAATGTAAGATAATTGGTGCAGTGTGTCAGAACAATATGCTCAAGACCAAAATAACATGAAAAAGAAGCCTTTATGTTATCAAATATGGGAAAGTGGTAATGAAATCTACACTATTACAGGCCATGCAAAGGCCTCGCCTCGACTACTGCTACTCAATATGAAACTCTTTCCTAAGCAAAATTAAGAAACAGAGAAAAGTACTGCTATCAATGGCACTAATACTTTGTAGCTATCTTTGGAGAGACACAGAGAGAGAGAAAGAGAGAGCATGTGAGTGATAATCCCCTATAAAAAGGGTTATACCCACCGATCCCCAATTTCTTGCAGGCTGGCTTGTAACATCATCATCAATTCTTTGAATGGCATCCATTTTGGCACATAGACTGGAACTTCTTCTTGGTATTTTGTGTTCTTGCTTTCTTCAGACAGAGGTGCGAATACGTGGGGTCCCTCATCCATCACTGTTTTGCATAAGGAATACAATCTATCACCATCTTCAGTAGAGATGTCCTGGTTTTGCAGAGAGGGAACACAAAATAAAAGAATTGGGCCAGCTCACCAGTAAGGAAAGGGCAAATCTCTGGTGCATGCTATCCAAGGGGTCAGCTACAGCAACATGTTTTCCAACCAATTTAGTACACCTTAACAGACATAAGGAGGTATCAGCAGCTTTCTGACAATACTTCTAAAGCTAGAATGACACAAAATATGTTTCAACAGATTGTCAATAATTTAGTTTGCCTGCATGAAAGAGCCCATTTCTCCAGCAGAATGCTGCACCACTTGCTGCAAAGCAAGGGATATTTTTATAAACAAGGACTTAACCAATCTATGCTTTAGAGACATCAGCTGGCAGAGTCCAGGCAACCTGCACATTGGCTCACATTTAAAATCCCAACTGCAACAGTGTGTTACAAAAGTACCTGCACCAGGCTGCACTTCACTTTACCACAAAATTTCATGCACTTGCAAATTAAATAAATATAGGACTTCCTACCTTACAATACATCTAGGGACTACCCAGTTTCCAGACTCCTCCTTCATAATTCACATAGATGCTAAAGGGAAAAGCAGTATAATCCTACTTTCTTATTTAAGTATAAAAGATAGAAATTAGCAAGTCTCTAGCAAAACAGAATTAAGACGAAACTGAAAAAAAAATAACAGTATAATGAGTTAGACATAAAACATGAGCAATTTCTTCTACCATCTGTGTTGACTAGAAATGAGATTTCAACATCATTTTCTTAGTAAAGCAACAATCGGAGGCAAGAACTGCCATCCCAAGTCTGGTGAAACACCTAATGGCCTTTACCTCTAGAGCAGTGATTCTGCCAATGATCTCAGAAATTGCCGTATTGAGTAAAGTCCCCATAGCCTTGCAATATATATTCACTGGCAGGACATCCTGCCACACGATTCCAAGTCTCTTCAGCTGGTGTAGTACCTGTCAGGAGAATATAGCTGTTGATGTGAAAGAGAGACTGTTGCAACTCTATTTTTTACATTCACATTTATCACGCGTGTATGGGAAAAGAGGCATTATATGAAGGTGAGGTAAAAGTCATCAAAAGTATGAGCTTCTTGAATATATGACTCTGGTGATATCCCTGCTGGATGAAATGTACATTTATCCTGAGAACGGGAAACCACTATAAGAAGATAAATCATTTGGACGCCTGGGTGGCTCAGCAGTTAAGCGTCTGCCTTCAGCCCAGGTCGTGATCCTGGAGACCCAGGATCAAGTCCCACATCAGGCTTGCATGGAGCCTCCTTCTCCCTCTGTCTATGTCTCTGCCTCTCTCTCTCTCTCTCTCTCTCTCTCTGTCTGTCATGAATAAATAAATAAAATCTTTTTTAAAAAAAGATAAATCACAAGCATTGAAAAATGTACAGAATTGTGAACTTACTATACTGTAGACCTGAAATCGATATAATACTGTATGTAGTTTTCACTTCAATAAAAAATATCAATCAATAAATAAAAACCATGTGCTCATTAAAAAAAAAAAACACAAAACAGAAAGAACCACGACAAATCATATAGGAGAGAGGGACACTGAAATAAAAGCTAGTATTTCAAATTTCTCAAACTCAAGTTTATGGATCAAAACCTTGCTATGACAGACTTATTAATAACTAGTCACGTTATTGGGTGGGTAGAAAGATAGCTTCCTGTTGGCTTGGTGGGACAAGGAAAGGGAAGACTGTAAACGTGACTGTAAAAGGTATCTGTATTTTCTGATGGGGGTTGTGGTGAATCAAGTGAGCTATTTTCTTTGCTGCTTAAAACACAAGGGGGAGATTATCTAGAGAAAGAGCACAAATTTCAGAGCTGAAAGCAGCTGCCCACCTGCCGGACTGCTTTACTTGCTGCAGAATAATTCTCTTCATCATCCATGTTGGAAAAGTTTCTAGCACTTGATAATCTTTCCAGGAGTTCTCCCTTCTGTGCCCTCATTTGAGCCAAAAAACACTCTGTCCCTATGGTGGGGAAGTAGAATAAAGAATTCTAAAAGTTGTTCAATTACACACTACAAATCCAGGGTGGAAGATGGGAGACAAGCATGAATCATACATTATTGTGCTTATTTGAAACTGCTTGCCAGATGACATCATAAAGCTGTTTTAAGGTTGCTAGAAATAATCACTTCTAATACATTAGCCAGTCCCTCCAAGCCCACTCTCAGGATGATAAGTCTTTCCCAATAGTCTGTACAGGGTCAGATAAGTAACATTACTTATTCAGAAGCAGCTACTTATTTTTCTGATATATCTAAGCCACCTAAGGGAAAAGTCATGAAATAAAAAGCTAAGTGAATCATATACGTTCTCTGCTTTTCTTAGGCTATCATTACAGTAAACATATTGATTCATCCCACACTTCATTTCTTTTGATTTTTAATAATCCCAAGTAAAGCTAGGTAGTAGAATGGAGAGCTACCCTAAGGTTTTGCAAAAAAACAAGCCCTGACATTAGTAAGCTCTTACCAATAATGCTAACAGAATTATCACAATACAAATCTCATTACGTGTTATTCTGTTGACAAGACTCTGATTTGGTGAATTCACTGTGCACCAGCAATGCAGCTTGGATCTCTAACGTACCATGAAACCATGTCATGAAAAAGTAATACTTCCACAAAGACTACATTCACTTTATAAAATTAAATAAAAGGGAACAGCTGCAAACTAAATGCTCTCCCACTTTCCAATATACCTCAGGACCACCACCTAACATCTACCTGCCTAACTCACAAATTACAAAGATACTAGGCTGAAAAGCTGCATAATCAGTATGTTTTCCCCAATTTAAGGTATGCGTTACCAAGTCTCCTGAAGCTGGGTACAAGATCCACAAAAGTAGCAGTGCCATCACAAAGAATGGGGGCCAGACGTGATCTGAACTGATGCCCCAGGGTCAGCAAGTGGTGAGCAATATACATACAGTTGTTGTGGTGAATGGCAGCCAACTGGGGCAGTGTTTGAAGGTTTTCCCTAGGTGAAAAGGAAGAAAGAAATCACAAATTGTTGAAGCTGAGATGGATGAAAAGTTACTTCTCTTTTAATATACTTATAGGCTTTCACAACTGTCTCCTGTACAAATACATGACGAGATATAGTCTCATCACTCACATCCCAGGCAGTGTGAGGCTGTTCTGAGTGCAACTAGGTCCTGAAATACTATTCCAGATTAACAAAAAAGAAAGAGCAAGGGAACCCAGATGTTCACGTGTCTGACTCTATGTATGCAAACCTAGCAGAGTGGTACACAGTAATTCCCTTCAAATCTAAGGCTGACAAGTCTGTGGAAGTGGGGACTCACTTCCTCTTCCTCCAAATTCCCTTTTTCACTTACACAACCAACTCTTCTAATTCACTAGTTTCCAAATTGGCTGCAGATCAGAGTCACCTGGGAAATTTTAAACTATATTGATGTTTAGACTTTAATAACCAATATTCTTTAAACGTGGTTTTTTAGTGGTTTATTCCAGTTCATTGTGAATTTCAGTAACCCAAATATTTTTGGTGGGAATATAAAATTGGTGGTTTTAACCCAACTTCCATTTTAGACACATCATATCATACAGAAATCAGACACATATCACTTACTTGTGATATGTTGGCACAACATCATGGAACAAATGGAAGATGTTCCTCACGGAGTAGAAAAGTTGAACAGCACTGAAGAAAAAAAGTTTCAACAGAAATGCATAAGGATACTGACAATGAGAAAAAAGGTCAAACTCGGTGCACATTAGTTGATAACTAATCTAGTTATCAACTAATGTGCACTAACTAAACTACGGTTTAAGAGAACACTGCCTTGGTCAGTGCTGAAAACACCCTTAATCTAGGTAGAAAAATATTCTCCACCAGTATTTGCTAACTAGACTGCAGTTCTAAAAACCTGGATCTACTAATAATTTAAGCACAGCAGCATTAGCCCAAAGCTTCTTTCCCATTATCAATTTGTGTTCTGCCAATACCCAGAGTATCCCTTCAGTAACAAATGGAGCTAAGCCTCAAGCAAATGTCACCTGCTCACTGACGCACTCTGCAAAGGGCAAGGTATCAATAAAGGCATTCACTTGGTTCTTTTAGAATCAGTCTGACTTTCAGCTTTCACCTTTTCTCCTTCTTCCCCCAATGCAAGGAGATGAATCAACATTTCTAGGATAGGATCTAACCTCAAAATTTTTTGCCCTTTAAATCTGGCCTTAGAACACCTGAATATTATTATTAAAATGCACTCAGAGCAAATATACGGTTTGTACAGCTTACTTCCACAAAGGCATATCTTTTTTTTTTCTTTTTTCACATAGGAATATCTTAAACTATGTATGTACCTTGAATAAGTCACAGGAATTCCACAAATATTTAGAAAAGCAACTCATGGTTACTAGATCCCAAAACACTGTTACTACCTGATTACTAAGATACCTGATGAAATTATTTCATTTTATTTTTGCTGCACGTGTTGCTATATAAGGTTTGGTAATAGGGAAGTAAGTTATAACATGCCTGTGTTTGTCCTGGTAAAAACTATTTGTTTTGGAGGAAAGAATGCATATAGATACACAGTACACAAAATGACTGTTTGGTGTTCTGTGTTATCAAAAAATGGAGGAAATACTGCCTTGTATCTCTAACTTCTGGTCTAACATATATCAGGTGAAATAACAGTTACTCTTAAATTTATTTTGCCAAAGGAGTATATACTTTTTACATGTATTTTTCTTCCTACTTATATTTAAAACTGGATTGACTTGTGAACACAATTCACTGAAGTCATGGAAATATCTTGGTAAATATATTCTTTCTAGTGCAGAATAAAATAAAGGAGTTTGTTTGCAGGTAGAGATCGAAATGAAAGCTCTGGAAGCCCACCTGAGATGCAATGTGGCTAAGTCAGGTCCAGGTGGGACTGTTCTCTCCTGTGAGGATGAAAAGTAAAGAACTGCTACCCATAGATTCAAACTAGAGAGACTTTTGTCAGTCTGCTCTACATCTTCTCAATTCTAAGAGTAGGAGAGGTGCTCACAAAGCAAAAAGAGATTCAGAACGAGATGTGGACTAGAGTTGGAAGTACCTGAATATAGTGTAGATTAAGAGAAATCATCCTCCAAGGGTAAAATCAGATCTCCAGAACATTCCATGCTTTTTCTTCTACCTTTGGCCTTCCAACAAACTATTATTGCATTAAAAACAAAAACGTAGGGGCACCTGGATGGCTCAGCAGTTGAGCATCTGCCTTCAGCTCAGGTTGTGATCCTGAGGTCCTGGGATCAAATCCCACATAGGGCCCCCCTTGAAGAGCCTGCTTCTCCCGCTGCCTGTGTCTCTCTGCCTTTCTCTGTATCTCTCATGAATAAATAAATATAATCTTTTTTAAAAATGTAAATTAAGTATAATTAGGGTCTGTTTTTCAAAAGGTAAAATGAATTCTAAGCTAAACGGCCGGGGCAGACTGGAGTAGATGGTGTAATAACCATTATTACCACCGCCACCGGTAATAATAAAATAAACATTTGAGTACTGATCATTTTCGAGGTGGTATTCTAACTTCTTTATGTGTGCCTTCTCATATAACATCATTCAACTCATATAAAAAGTAAAAGTCAAACAAAAATTAAAAGAGCTTTTTGTAAAAAAAAGTGATTAACTTTAATGTTAAAGAAACTCCACTCATCATCCATACACGTTTCCACTTTAAACATATGCTGTGAGAAGTACATGCTACTGTAAATAAAAGTTAATTATCAGTATGTATCTGTGTGCTGCACTGTTTTTCTAGGAAAAAAAATACTAACTAATGTTAGGATAAGAAAACCCAAAGAATTTCAACTAATTTTCTTAATAAATGTCTAGGTTCGGTATGCATTTAACCCAGTCACTGCCATTTTCAGAACGCTTACCACTGATCACTGCTGGTTGTTGCCTCTACTAAAGTCTGATAGGCAAGTTCCATTAACTGCTTCACAGATTCACTGATGCGGCACGTGGGCAAAGAAAAGGAATGTTGGTCCAATGTATTTTCAGGCTCTAAATTCACCACCTCATTAAAGTGAGTTTTGGGCATATTCTGTACTTGTGGCTTCTCATCCTTCTCAGGACAGGGTAAGGCTGGCACACTTATCTTATAATCAGGAGTAATCTAAGATTCAAACACAAAACACAGAAAATGTATTGTCCTGAGAATAATGCAAAGGCAAACATACAGAAAGGATAAGATGCTGGTGGCCTGCATGATGACCCAGCTGTGGCTCTACAGAACAATCAAAAGATTTGAATAAATGCGGAAATGATTTTAATGACTGCTCAATCTTGGGTGAGAGCATGTCATAAGAAAATAAAGAATCCCCTTTACTATGGCATTCTTCCATTTCTTCTGTGTATTCTTCATAATGGTGGAAACTGGCCCAAGATTTCAGGTAAATAAAAGGACCTCCAGAAATCATCTTTCTCAGGCCAGACTATGAAATTATTGCAGACAAGTATAACTGTGTGTCCTGTTGTCATTAAACACATTATTTCCTACCAGGAACGTGTGTTGGTTCAGTCTAAAAAATAACCCATTCAGGCTAGCATATCATCCACTAAACAAAACAAAACTTCAAATCAAAACCGAAAAAGCTTCCCTTACATTTATACAGAATGGAAATTCCTAGATGTATCAAGACCCTGAAAGAACACCAGGCTGCTAGGCTGCAAACATCAGTGATATTTTTAAATCTGACTTTTAACAAAGTCACTTAATCTCTCTAGTCCTCAATCTTCTCATAGTAAAGTGAAGAAATTGTCCTACAATAATGGTCTTCAAACCTCATTTTCCAAACATACCAGAAGGGCCAAGGAAAAAAAAAAAGAGATTAAGCAGGTGGGAACAGCAGGCTCCACTGCAAGAGCAGCAGTCCTGTTCTGCACTTGCTGGACCCCCACCACGTTTCTAACAGAAAAAGCTCCAAGTTCTAAAAAAAATGGTTATGTCACCAAATTTGCCTTCCTGATCTATAAAATGATATAATAAAACCTACTTCAAAGGGCTATTAAGAAGTTTAAGTGACAATACAAATGTCTCAGGGTCGGCAGTCAAATTTATGGCTAAGAGAGTAGAAGGAAAACATTATAGAGGTGATTTAAAAAATGCTAATGTTTGTCTGAAAAAGAGTGGGCCCAAAATTCACGTGACCCAATTAAGTGACTTCTTAAGGAAGGTGAGGGAACCCGTGATGGAAGCATGTAAGATCTAATCTGCTGCCTGTCAGGTTAAAATGTCAAAACAAGACCCACAACAAAACGTAGCTTTAGATCTTAGGGGAAAATAGTGGCTATACACAAGGAATGGTTTAGAGGGAATTTAGATGAAAACCATGAAAGGCCATTTAGCTGAAAATGGTTTTTAGAAAAAGAAAGAGGATCTTTTCAAAGTTGGGCAATGGAGAAGATCTAATCCCAGGGCCTAAATGCCAACAGAAAGAACCAGGATCAAATCCAGAGCAGTGGTTCTCAAACAGGAACAATTTTGCCCTCTGGAGGACATCTGGCAACGTCTGGAGATATTTTTCATTGTCACCACTGGGAGAGGTGCTACTGGCATCTAGTGGGTAAAGGTTAGGTATACTACTAAGCATCCTACAAAAGAGCCCCCCACCCCCACCCCAACCAACAGCAAAGAATTACCTAGTCCCAAATGTCAACAGTGCCACTACTGAGAAACCCTGACCTAGAGAAAGCTACTATTAGGATTTGAGTTCTTGAGGAAAATGCAGTCACAGTGTCAGAGCTAGTTGAGTATAGGGAGCTCAGAGATTGTCTTGTTCAATTCTGTCACATTACAGAAGAGGAAAATGAGGTCCAAAAGGTTAGAAGATTTGGCCCAGGGCCACAGAGCAATCCAGTAACAATCCTATTTACATCAAGAAGTCACGAGACAGGAAAGTGGGTCATATATGAACTCATTTACCAGATATTTACTGAGCACTAAGTACATAGCACTATGTAGCAGTATTCTCTTGGTACCGGAGATACGACAGTAGACAAAACAGTGGGGAAGAAAAAAAAAAGCCCACGTTGGAGCTTATTTTCCAGAGAGAAAGAAACAATAAATAATAAGAGATTCAAAGAAACATAAAAGCAAGGAAAAAAGGGCATAAGAATAGGAGGAGGTCACAATTTTAAAAAGAATTGCCAGGAAGGGGAACAGTCATACCCCTAGTCATACAGGTAAACATGTTCCAACAAGAGGGAACAAGAGATTCAAAGGTTCTGCAACCGAGTGGGCTGAGCCAATTCAGGGAACAGCAATGAGTCCCAAGTGTGTGCAGCAGAGTAACTGAAGAAGAATGCAATGGGAGATGGGGTAGAGCGGAATGGTGGGACAAACCCTACAAAGCCTTGGAGGCTATAGTCAGGCTACTCTTTTTCTAAATGAGATGGGAAACCCCTGGATTTTGTGCAGGATAATTACATAATCAAATGATATTTATGTAAAAATAAATAAAACCCCACAGCACAGTTGCTGGTACTGAGTGGATTACAGCTCCTTAATTATCCAAAATACCTCAAAATGTGTTCAAACCTGTGCCTCTCAAATGGCTGATGAACTATTTTGTTAGGTGGACACAGTAACAGGGCACCTCCAAGGGAATATCGCAAAAGAAGGGACAAAGGGTAAAAAAAAAAAAAAAAAAAAAAAAAAAGAAGGGACGAAGGGAAGAGCCTCATCCCTATGACTGTGACACGAGAAAAAGAGCTGAGAAATGTTCTATTAAGGGACTACCTTAGTTTACATTTTACTTTAAGTAATACCTTACACTTACCAAATATTATTTGATATATGTAAAACTTGAAAAAAAAAATAGAATACATCGAGGGCAGCCTGGGTGGCTCAGCGGTTTAGCGCCACCTTCAGCCAAGGGCGTGATCCTGGAGACCCAGGATCGAGTCCCACATCAGGCTCCCTGCATGGAGCCTGCTTCTCCCTCTGCCTGTGTCTCTGCCTGGATCTCTCTCTCTCTTTCTCTCTGTGTGTGTGTCTCTCATGAATAAATTTAAAAAAATAAAAAGAAAATACATCGACTTATCTAAGGTCAAAGGAGTAAATTACCCTTCATGCAAATTAAAGAGCCCACTGACTTTGCAGGTAACTGTTGGTACTGTACAAAAATTGTATCTTTTTTGTTTGTTTTATTACTCTGACTTCAAAACTAGTGCCTCTGGGCACCTGGGTGGCTCAGCAAGCAGTTGAGCATCTCCCTTCAGCTCAGGTTGTGATCCCGAGGTCCGCAGATGGAGTCCTGCAGCTTCTCCCTCTGCCTATGTCTCTACTCTCTCTGTCTCTCATGAATAAATATATAAGATCTTAAAACGACAACAACAACAACAACAAAAACTAGTGCCTCCGCTAGCCTAAGAGATGAAGTCAACATTTTTACAGCAATGTATAATCTCTGGACTCAGAAAGCCAAATTACATCTATCACAAAATTGTGGATTAAAAACTCAAGTAATAAAGTTAATTTCAACAACAGGAATCTATGATATTTACTTGGGTTTTTCAGTGTATACTACGCTTTCGTGTACACTATCTTATCTGGGCCTCACAGTAACCTAGGGAAGAGGCAGCTATCAGGACCCCTTGAAAGATGAGAGAACTACCCGTTGCAAGATGAGTAACTTCTCTCACTGAGCTCAGCAACTGTCATACTCTCTTCCACTCTACCAAATTTGTCTCAAAAATGCACGCGGCTCCTAAACACAACATAATACGTGATAAGCCCCAGTACCTTCACAGTGTTGTGAATTTCAGAGGTCATTAGGTTTCTAGCTGCCACGATCACATCCTGACATTTCTTGTTAGCAAAATGAGAATTGATGTTGCGGGCATATTTCAGCAAATCCGTAGTATCTCCTTTTAAAAACCTCATCTCTTTTAGGGCATTTTCAAATTCTTCAGTGGACTGTATGATCTGAGAGAGACAAGGGGGAAAAAAGAAAGAATTATATACACATATTCCATTTCAGTATTGGAATTTCAAACCCAACACACAAAAACTAACAGGGACCAGGTAGGCATTTAAGTTTTACAACAGACCAGCAGTTAGCAGGTATACATATATTAGGTATTCTTCTGGCCCAAAATCCATTAGGAATACTATCTTCAATATGAACTTCTGATTCTACTTAATAAAAGTGCAAAGATCTCTAAAATAAATACACTTATTTTAGTGTTCAAGGAAATGCTAAAAAGCAAAAAAGTAAAGTGTCACACAGTAGCTACAATAGTTGATACAAGTATAAAAGAACAATTGTTTTCCAAAGGTATCTTACTAATGAAAATATACTTAAAAAGAAAACATACTTCCCAATCAAAAGGTAGAAAGCAGGGAGAGAAATGAAGTAATAGAGAATTTGCTTTCACTCCCTATTAATAATTTCCTTAAAAATCTCACTAAAGTGCAAAAGGTCCCCAGGGAAAAACAAAAGATACCAATAGGTACCTACAGTCTCTTCCAACCTTCTGTAATATCTCTGCACTCACCTCTTCATACTGCTGCAACTTGCTGCTATTAGTTGGGATAGAATAAACCAAGCAGTTTTTAATGAGGCACTCAGACAAGTCCTCCCAGATCATGTCACCAAGCATCTCAGCCAATATGATCTTAGATGTTTTTTCATTTTCTAGGTCAGTATCAAGAGATAAATCTGAAACAAACAAAAATATTTTAAACAAGACGCCATTCACAGTTAAGATTATTCTCAAGTTTCCTAGTTTTCTAGAATTCTAGAAATTTTAGCATGGGGAAGAAAACAGCACAGATCATTCTACAGCTATCTCAACTGCCTACGTGGGACAAAGCATGGCACACAATTATTACTTTAGTCTCATTGCTGAACTGAGCAATCTGCACTGTATTACTGCCTGTACTCTACAACAATAAAGTATTAAGCTATCCACATCATACAGTAATCATCTACTGCAAATCTACCGATCAAGTTACATGACAAGCACTCCGAAGTTCTGCATACCAAATTGAAACTCACTTCAATAAAATCCCAGTTCTTTAATAATGAATGAACATCCTCTGTCATCTTTGCCTAGGAGCTGCATGTTTATCCTAAGTGAAATATCAAAAAACACCTTACATTACAGGATGATAACTAACCTAGCAAACAGAATACTTCAATACCTCTATAGTATATTGTATGGTGGTTATTTTCCCCAACATATTTGGATGGAATTATTGAAAATATATTATTAATTAATTAAATAATTAAGAAACAGTGGCCAACATAGAGGGAAGAGGAACCATAAAAGACATAAGCTATTTTTAACCTAGTCCCAATTCACCGACCTTAGAGGATAAGAAACTTAAAAGAAAGTAACCATATTATCTCAGAGCCTTGAGAGTCTTAACGATGTCTAAAGTCTAGATTTGTACAGCCACCAACCACATTTTGCTGCTGAGTACTTGAAATGTGGTTGGTGTGATTGAGGAACCGAATTTTTAAGATTTTTAAATCTATTTCAGTTTAAAAATGAATGCAAAGAGGAGTGGCACCTGGGTGGCTCGTTGGTTAAGCACCTGACTCCTGATTTCAGCTCAGGTCATGCATGACCTCAGGGTCATGAGATCAAGCCCTGCATCTCTCTCCCTCTGCCCCTTACCCTGCTTGTGTGCTTGCTAAATGAATGAATAAATGAATGAATGAATGAATGAATGAATGAAATCTTTTTAAAAAAATGGAAGTCAGGGTATGTGATTATAAAGAGAGAACACAAAGCAGCTTGTGGCAATAGAATAGTTCCATATCTTGATTATGGTGGTGGCTATGTGGACCTACGTATGATAAAACTACACAGAGCTACACACACAAATGAGAGCAGATAACACTGGTGAAATCTGAATAAGTTCTGTTGAATTGGACCATCGTCCATTTGCTGGGTTTGGTATTATACTAAAGGTAGACGAGATATTAATGCTGAAGGAAATGGCTGAAGGGTACATGGGACCTGTATATCTTTTGAATAAAAAGTTTGAAGTAAAAGAAAAAAAGGAAGTAGTGTAAAGTAGTTTTGTTAAGCACAACATTGCTGTTTCAGTAAGACTGCAACATCACTTTAACTACTGTACCATGTAAGCTATTACACTGTCTGTAGTGCTCATGTCAGAGGCACACATCATTTCTAGTACGTCACATGAATACCTCACCAAGCCAGTCAGCATAAACAGATCCATTCCATTCTAATTATTTTTTTCTATGCACCAGTATAACACTGTAATGCATTTATTTGAATACTTATGCATACAGCACAAGCTACACTGGTACCTAGATAAACTGTAAAAGGCAATTAAATTGAAATGCTAATTGTAATTATAATTATTTTTCTAAATTTAAGAAAAATAACCATGGACAAGGTATACTACCAATGAAGAATTAAGTGAAGATGTAAAAGTGAATAGTATCATGGGAACAGTAAAGGAAAAAAAAAACTGAAAGAGAACATCACACATTTCACAATAAATGGCAGATGCAATTTACTAACACAGAGCAAAACAAATCTGATTTTTTAAAAAGAGAATAAAGTAAACAATATTGAGACATTTTTAGCAAATATATATATTTCACTATACTGTTCAAAAGTACTCTATTCTTATTTTAGCTTTTTATTAAAAAAACGTAACTGAATTTTGTCATATTTTCCATATCTAATGACATGGAATTTAATATGAAATCTATTACTAAATACAATTTAATATGCTGACATAATAAACTGGATGATAGCTTTCTTATGTTAAATACCTTTGCACTCCTAGAATAAGCAATGGCTCTTTTTTTTTTTTTTTTTAAAGATTTTACTTATTTATTCATGAGAGACACAGAGAGAGGCAGAGACATAGGCAGAGGGAGAAGCAGGTTCCCTGCAGGGACCCTGATGTGGGATTCGATCCCAGGACCCCAGGATCACGATGTGAGCAAGGCAGAAAATCAAACACTTGAGCTATCCAGGCGCCCCACACCCCAGCAAGGTCTCCCTTTTTTATTTTTTTAAGATTTATTTATTTATTTATGATAGACATAGAGAGAGAAAGAGAGAGAGAGGCAGAGACACAGGAGGAGGGAGAAGCAGGCTCCATGCCGGGAGCCTGACATGGGACTCGATCCTGGGACTCCAGGATCGCACCCTGGGCCAAAGGCAGGCACCAAACTGCTGAGCCACCCAGTGATCCCTAAGGTCTCTTTTTTAAAGATATTGGATTTTTAATTTACTACATTTTGTAAATGTTTGCATTTAAAACCCAAAGGTAAAATTGTTCTACAGTGTTTTCTCTGGGTGTAAACTATCATTATTACATTTTGGTATTGTTTATGCCGGCTTCTGTTTTTTTATTTCTATTTTTTTAAGATTTTATTTATGTATTTATTTGAGGGAAGGAGTGTGAGAGCATGAGCAGGGGGCAGACAGGCAGAGGGAGAGGGAGAACCAGGTTTCCCACTGAGCAGGGAGCCTGACATGGGGCTCGATCCCAGGACCTGAGGTCCTGACCGGACCTGGAAGCAGACACTTTCTTAACTGACCGAGCCATCCAGGAGCCCCATGCTATTTTTTAAAAACTTACGTAGGACATAGACATATTTTTCTATTGACCGAAAGGGTTTGATTAACACAGGGATTATCTATAATTTGAAGTATACACAGAAATGAGTATAAACTCTCTGTGCCTGACTAGTGACCTTTTTAGTGGCAAGTCTATGATAACCTTTCAAATTTCTTCTACAAGTATTTGTATGTTCAGAATTTCTGCTCCTTGGTAAAAATGTGTAATCGATACTTTCTAGAAAATCATTCATGGCAAGAACAAAATTTGCTTGTTATGACAAGTCCCAAACCACTAAGATTTATAAAGAAAAAGCCAAATTTTCTTTCTCTATATCCACAAGCTTCTTTCTCCATGCCCAAGTGACCAATGCTATCATTTTGGTTTGTATTCTTCTTCTATTATAGTTTTTAAAAAATGTGTATACACACACACACACACACACACACACACACACGTACTTGATATGGACTGAATTGTACACTCTCCTCCACAATCTGTATGTTGAAGCCTTAACCCCCAATGTGACTGGATTTGGAGATAGGGCCTGGCCTTTAAAGAGATAATTAAGATTAAATGTGGTCATAAGGGAGAGGTCATATTCCAATAGGACTGGTCTCCTTATAAGAAGACAAAGAAACACCAGTGATGCACTCTTACAGAGGACAGACTAGTGAGAAGGCTGTCTGCAAGGTAAGGAGAGGGCTCAGGAGAAACCAAATCTGCTAATACCAAGATCTTGGACTCCCAGCCTACAAAACTATGAGAAAATAAATTTCTGTTCTTTAAGCCACACAGCCTATGGCATTTTGTTATGGCGGCCACAGCAAACCAATAAAATACTCATATAAGGGACTGCTCTCTTTTTTATAAAAATGGGTTCGTGCGGGGATCCCTGGGTGGCTCAGCGGTTAAGTGCCTGCTTTTGGCCCAGGGCGCGGTCCTGGAGTCCCAGGATCGAGTCCCATGTTGGGCTCCCTGCATGGAGCCTGCTTCTCCCTCTGCCTGTGTCTCTGCCTCTCTCTATGTCTATCATAAATAAATATAAATAAATCTTTAAAAAAATGGGTTCATGCCATAGATTTTACACTTAACTTTTTTGTCACTTAAAAACAGATCATAGGGCAGCCCCAGTGGTTTAGCGGTTTAGTGCAGCCTTCAGCCCAGAGCATGATCCTGGAGACCCGGGATCTAGTCCCACATCAGACTCCGATGGAGCCTGTTTCTCCCTCTGCCTGTGTCTCTGCCTCTCTCTCTCTCTGTGTGTGTCTCTAATAAATAAATAAAATCTTTAAAACAAACAAACAAATCATAGCCATCTCTTAAGCCAACATCTCCATGTCTGCTTCATTTCTTTTCCCTAGAAAAGAATGTACCAAGTATGGCTCAGACACATGTTATGTAACTATTGCCCAAATGATGCACAGTCCAGTATGCAAGTATACAACACTACTCAAACATATAACCTATTGATATCACTTCTGTAAAGAACTAAAAAGTGGAACACTAGGTCAAAGGGGTGTGTGTATATATATATATACATACATATATATATATATATACTATAATAGAGCTTCATATGATTTTTTACAAGGCACTCATAAAAAGCACTGAAAGAAACTACCTTTTTACTTTTTCTTTTTTTTTTTTTTTTAAGATTTTATTTATTTATTCATGTGTGAGAGAGAGGCAGAGGGAGAAGCAGGCTCCATGCAGGGAGCCTGACGTGGGGCTCAATCCCAAGTCTCCAGGATCACGCCCTGGGCCAAAGGCAGGTGCTAAACTGCTGAGCCACCCAGGGATCCCCCTTTCTACTTTCTTACCAGAAGTGTCTCATACAGATCTTTTAATGTCAGCCCTACCTAAGGATGAAAGTTCACCTTGATACTGTGATTTCCATTCCCCTACTAGGGAGGTTAAGCAATACATTTTTATTTTTATTTGTGAACAAATTGCACCTTCTCTTCTGTGAATTGACTATTCATATTTTTGGCCTATTATTCTTTTTCTTTGGAAAAAGTCCTTATACTAACGCCTTCCTGTCAAACATTTTGTAAGAATTTTCTCCCAGATCACTATTGTCTTTTGACTTTCTTTATAGTATTGTTAACCACACAGAATTTAACATTTACGTAGTCAAATTTGTCAATCCTTCCTTTTATGCAGTCTGAGCTTCCTCAGAGTATTTACATGTCCTAAATTTTCTTCTAACTTTTTTATTGTTGTTTTTTCATGGAGGGCTTTAATTCATCTTGAATTTACTTTGGTATGAACTATGAAGCAGGAATCTAACTTTGTTTTATTGCAGAGATGGCCAATTTTGCTAACACCATTACTAAATGATCTGTGCCACTAAACTGAAATGTGACTTTGGTCACACATCAAGTTTTCTTTTTCTTTTTTTAAATATTTTACTTATTTATTCATGAGAGACACAGAGAGAAGGCAGAGACACAGGCAGAGGGAGAAGCAGGCTCCATGCAGAGCCCGATGTGGGACTCGATCCCAGAACTCTGGGATCATGCCCTGAGCTGAGGGCAGATGCTCAGCTACTGAGCAAACCAGGCATCCTTCAAGTTTTCATTTATTCTGGCTCTACTTCTAGACTCTTTTTCATTCCACTGATTTCCTTGTACCAAAAACACAGTTTTAATTTTAAAATTGTCCTACTAATGTTTCTTAAATCTTTATTAGCAATTCTCCAAATATATTTTCGCTGAAGCTTTTATGGAGTTTGAAAATATATAATGGGTATTTGATTGACAATATATTAGATTTATATACTGTTTTGGAATGAACTAACAATTTTATTGAGATGGTCTTCTAATCCACAAAAGCCTTTTATTCAGGTTTTATGTCCTTCAAAGTTTATGGTTTTCTTCACATGTCCTCCTTTCTTATTAAACTTATCTTTAAGGGGATCCCTGGGTGGCTCAGCGGTTTGGCGCCTGCCTTTGGCCCAGGGCGCGATCCTGGAGTCCCGGGATCGAGTCCCGCGTCGGGCTTCCGGCATGGAGCCTGCTTCTCCCTCTGCCCCCCCCCATGTCTATCAAAAATAAATAAATAAATATTTTAAAAAATAAAAAATAAACTTATCTTTAAGAATTTTATGATTTTATTAGCCTAATATCTCTATATTTTAATTTATAACCAATCATTACTAGTGCACAAAGATGTTATTGATTTTATGTCTCCATACTGCACCTAAACAATTATTAAATTTCATACCAATTATAAATGTTTTAATAGAGCCTTTTGGTTCCCTAAGTATGCAATCATATCATTTATATGTAAAGATAATTTCTTCTCTTTAATATTCATACTTATTTTCTCTTCTTTGCATTAGCACAACCCCTAAAATAATACCAAAGAATATTAATGATAGCATGCATTCCCAACTTATTACTGATTTTAATGGAAATAAAGTTTTTAATCCTTTAATGGAATGCTCATTGTTGGCTTTTTAGAAGCAATTAGTTTTAAAACCAATCATTACTTTAAAAAAATTCAATATAAGGGATGCCTGGGTGGCTCAAACGTTGAGCATCTGCCTTCAGCTCAGGTCATAATCCTGGGCTTCCCACAGGGAGCCTGCTTCTCCCTCTGCCTGTATCTCTGCCTCTCTCTCTCTCTGTGCTCTCATGAATAAATAAATAAAATCTTTTTTAAAAAATCCAATAAAGTATAACATTATTATGCAAAGTAATCTATTACATAGCTATGTAATTTACTCAATCATTTCTCTATTTTTCAAAATTTCATTATTTTCCAGTATTTTAGTATTAGAAGTAACATTATGATGCACATCCTTATACATAAATAGTTTTATGAATTTAAGATTATTTCTATAGGGCAGACTCCTATAAGTTGAAATCTTGGTTCAAAGGATTTAGACATTTTTAAGGCTTTTTATATATTTTGCCAAATTCTTTCCAAATAAATTTTCTTTTCTTCTTTGTGTACCCCTGAAACTAATCTAGATTGTAAGTTGACTATACTGGAATTAAAATGAACCTAAATAAATAAAATTTAAAAAAATAAAAGCTAACATTTATTGTTGGTATAACAACGCTTTCTTTCTTTCTTTTTTTTTTATGACAATGCTTTCTAATAAAGAAAGCTGTGAAGAAAAAAATACAGATTTAAAAGGTAAAAAGAAGAGCATATAACCAAAGGCAAATATAAAAGGAAGGGCAGAAGTCCTTACAAAGTCTCAGAAAAACTAAAATTCAAAGAAAATAGAGGATTCCAAAAAGAATTAAGGATATGATTAAGGAATTCAAAATATGATTCTCAGGTTATATTTAAATCAAGAAGATGAAGGAAGGGAATGAATGCTGGCTGACCGATATCAGAGACAACACAAAATCCCTAAACTCCTTCTATTACCCTCTTCTTTATCAAAGGTAGTGGTCTCTAAGCCAGAAGAGAAAGAATAAATGGTAAAAGAGAAACTAGAGCCTAATATGTATAAAAAGATTAGAAAAGCATCTAGCAACACTACATGAGTTGTCTTCTGCTCTGAGAATCCTAGGTGTAAGAAAACTAATATGTAAGTCAACAGGTATAGCATGGGTTGACTTAGTGGAACAGAGTAAAACTGTATAGAAGACTGTACCAGACTCCCCAGAGCACCCTCTGAATGTAACCCTATCCCAGGCAACAATATCATTGCTGACTTAAACTATATGAAAGCATGGGTATCAATTATGCATGCAACATAATGGGGAAAGGACAGTTACACACATTGCAAACTTCTATCAAGTAAAATTTAACAAAGATTAATGTTAATTCCCAAAAGTCACACATATGATGGGAGATAAGCAGTTTGCACTACATCAAGTATGACACAGGATTTTCACTTAGGTTAAGCTCGGTGAGTTAACTATGTAATAAATTAAAAGCCTCTGGCAAAAAAAAAAAAAAGCCTCTGGCTAGACTCACACAGGCATGGAACTGAGAAGGAGGGCAGGAATGCTCCCAAACTACTCTGAATTGGTTCACACCAGAACACTTTGTTCTGTTTTGAATACCACACTTTAATAAGACCATAGAAGAAAAGGAATATATTTACAGAAGAGCAATGAAAATAAGAACTTAAAAAAAAAGAAAAGAAAAGAAAAGAAGAACTTAAAACTACATCATTCAAAAACACCTAAGGGTGTTTCTATTGGTAATAAGATACAGAGAAAGTAACAGCTACTGTAAAGAGTTTAAAAGTCCATCACGTGTAATAGGAATTAGATGTGGTCTATACAACTCCACACAACAGAAACAGCATCAGTAAAGCAGGCATTACAGAGCAACGTATTTTGAACAAATGTTTTAAACAACTACCTTGATTTAATTTGCAAAATGGAGGTTTTGCTGATAGTATTTACTATAGATACAGGAGACATGATTTTTAAAAAACAAACAAAAACTCCATAAAACTGAGAGCTTGCCAGAGGCAGGAGAGAATGCAACAAGAAGAAGGGACCTCGCCCTCATTAACAGTGCTCAGGTTGGCTCTGTGACCACGGACCTGACCAGAGTGTCAGAGAGGATATTCAAGCATTGGAGAGCTCTGGTTCTTTCCAGTCCTTGGATATTTTGTTTACAACTTTGTTTATACCTATGCACTATGTCCCTAACTGAAGGCACAAGAAAAATACCTTGGATTTCTGCAGTTTATACAAGTCTGAAGACTTTTTTTTCCTTCTCTACTACTGTTAAAACTAGAACCAATTTCTTTCTTTACACAGAAGTTATTTTATAAATAAGTAAGTTAAATGACCACCAGGAAGGCATAAAAACACCAAGAGCATTTTAAAATTCTTTTCTACAGCAAGAAAGTTTGACTATTCAGTAAGACAACTGAGAAAAGCATAATAAGTCTAAATAAATAAATAATTCTTTAAAAAAAAAGAAGGTAAGTCAAATAACTAAAAAGTATTAAAATACCAGAAATACTTTATTTTTAATAGTATAACAACCAAAAAAATTATTCAAAGCAATACAGAAACTGGCTATTTCAATTGTGAATATACAAAGATCTAACAAATAGGCTAAGATGGAATGTAATCTCTTATGTTAAATCTAGTTTGTTTCTATCAGATTAATGGGAATTTTCCTATTGAAATATGTAAAACAATACTTGGTCCAGGGCGCCTGGGTGGCTAGTTGGTTAAGTGTCTGACTCTTGATTTCTGCTCAGGTCATGAGATGGCAGGGTTAAAAGACTGAGTAGGAGTGAAGCTGCTTAAGTTCTCTCTCTCTCTCTCTCTGCCTCTTCCCCACCTCTCTTTCTCTCCCTCTCTAAAAAATAAAAAAACAGTACTTAATTCACCTCTGCTTCTCCCATAATTAAAGCAAAAGTCCCAAAATGTGACATTACTAGAAGTCCAGTGAGACAAATATATCCTAGAATTCAACTAAATATTACAAATGCAGAATCCGGGGTAGCACTGGTGACCCTATTTTCAATACAGGGAGGAGAATGAATGTAAAACAGGGCATGAAGTAAGCAGGTGATAACTTTACTCCTGTGGCATAATTTACTCCCCTCCAATCCTCTATATATTCAGATTGGGGGCATTTTTATCTACTTTAAAATATTACTTACTTTTAAAAACAATACTGACTTTTCCTAAATATAAAAATATAAAAGCACTACCATGGGGCTACATACCTAGAAGGTGTTTCTGGAGCACTTCCAGTACCAGTTTGATCTTTGCAAAAACTTCAGATGGTGACGGATGTTCCAAGTCAGTCATTACAGATTCAAAACGAATAATAATGATGTTAGGCTGCCTTTCTGTAATAGCACAAAGGGATGGGCAAGATGCCAGAGGCTTAAGGATATACTTCAGCAGCAGCTGACCTGAAAAATTGTGTGAACACTCATCAGAAATCACTGGAACTTTTAAAAAGCAAGCATGCCCCCCCCCCCACCATATCAAAAAAGATCTTTGAACCTAATAATAAAAATACCTATACTGTGACATCACACACCACTCATTATGCACTACAGGTTTTCCCACTGACGTTTCCCAGGCTGTCTAAAGATTTTTATTTAAATCATTCAAAAAGTCAAATTAAATAAACAGCAGTAGCTGGTTTGAAGAAAGGAAAAAAGGAAAGACAAGAAAGGATCCAAGCCCTTAATAAAATGGGTAGTATTTATAAGAATTCCATTTGATGAATCAGAAAGCCAAACCTTAGGTTTCATCATCAATATTATCTAGAGAATAATTTTACAAACCTCTCTGTCATTCCTTTAACACTGAACCTTCTGAGATCTCATGAAAATGAAACAACATAGTATGCCTTACCAAATGATTTAAGCTTCATTTGTAGCTCCTCAAGAATAGAAAATGCCAACAGGACAGAACTGATTGGTGGCACAGGGGTCTTCTCTTCTTTCTGAGACTGTTCAATGCATAAATGGAGTTCTGTTTGTAGGAAAGATTCCAAGTTGCTGGTATCTAAGAAAAAGGGGGAAAACATCAGCTGTCTCAGCAATACAAGATATTCTCACTTCTATTCCGCAGGGGTCATTCTCTATTGAGATTCCTAAATATGTGGTTTTGTTACAATACACTTCTAATGCAACCAAATTTTAATTATGACATACATGTCCTTGGCATCACTTTAAAACAGGAAATGACTTTCTGGTATATTCAAAGAATCAAACTAAGTGAAAAAGCAAAATGATGTGCCTAAATTGTTTATTATACATGTACTGAATGGAGGTAAAAGGAATGACGAGTGGGGTCCTAATCTCACTTAGGATCTCTTTAATGTTCTTTTTACCAAGTAAAGAAAGAAAATACCCTGCCTAATTACAAGGGTGGGGATCCCTGGGTGGCGCAGTGGTTTAGCGCCTGCCTTTGGCCCAGGGCGCGATCCTGGAGACCCAGGATCGAATCCCACGTCAGGCTCCCGGTGCATGGAGCCTGCTTCTCCCTCTGCCTGTGTCTCTGCCTCTCTCTCTCTCTCTGTGACTATCATAAAAAATAATAATAATAATAATAATTACAAGGGTGTATTTTAACAAAGAATTATATGACTGCTATCTTCTCTTAATTTTAAAGTCCACTTGGAAATATACCCAAAATTTTCTAGATTACTTCCTTCAAAATGTCCAAAATACATACGTGTGTGTGTCTATATATGTGCACACATATTCAATGAATCTGGAGGCCCAAGTGGATATGAAAAAGGGGGTAGGTAGACTGAAACAAACTAAATTTCAAGATTCAATGCTAGAAAATATAACAGGTATAATGGCATGTCCTTTATATATACTCTCAGAGCAGATCAAAGAAGTCTCATACCTACAAGTGAGCAGAGAGGCTGAGAGCCAAGCAGCATAAAGCAAAAGCCAGGACCAAAATAATCCTATTTCTTCATCTTGCAAAGCACCCCCTATGTCATGATTTTGCCATTTTTTTCTGCAAGGACTGAAAAAATCTGCACCAAACCCCTATCCTACTGACACCCCCCCCCCACCGACCCCCCCAGTCTTCTTTCCTCACCAAGAGAAAAAATGGTTGAAGAGCTTTTCAAAGCTTTCTAACCAAGGTAAACTGCTGGGATTAGGGCTATTGGGAATGGGTGTATCTACAAAGCAGTGGAAACTGTGTGGTCTTAAACTGCTACCACCTCCTCCACTACACTCTCATCACGTGAATCCCATCCACCCAATCATCTTCCCCTCCTGTGCTCCTTCCTCGTGACGGGGATAGAGAAAGAGATGTAAGGAAAGTAAAGTGAGGACACATTAGGTTTCCAGGTGAGTTGATCCTAACAAGCATTCTGCAGAACAGAGCAGTCCATGCAGGCTGATAAATGAAACAATCTTATCCACCAATATAAAATATTTAGAACATATTCAGAGGCCACACTGGTTCAGGCAGATTAAGCAAAGCAGTCCACCTGAGGTCAGCAGCACCTTTTGATGGTGGGAACTTCCATACAATCAGCTTCTGCCACTCTTCTCCAAGGTGATAAAGTATGTTCTGTTTTTGTATTGTCAGCTCCATGCTGAGAGATTTCAACACTTTTAAATCAAAGCATTTTCTGGATTTCAGTAACTTCAAGCATTTCTGTGCCTGGCAATGAAATGGAATCATCGTTAGACATTCCATCTGGACCCAGGGCAATGAGAATATATTTGTATAATGATAAGGGATACATGGAACACAAAATTTACTAAAAACAAGAACAGAACAGTGCTAATTGCTTATACTGTGGAGAAAGCATTTAGTACCTCTTCCAGACACTGAGCAGCAGTGACATACTTCTTCTCCGTTAATGCACAATTATATTCTTCAATAGCAGCAGAAAACTAAAACGATAAGCATAGTCATTAGGTATTTCATTTTATACATCCTATAATTTCAAGTCTGTTGCTTATTTGTTTTTAAAATTTGAAAAAAAAATACCTTAGAATCAGGGGGATACACATTTAATAATGAGACCAATTGGAAAAAAATGACTTTCTCACCAGCAAAACACTGAAGTTTGAGTTGAGTTTACTGACCTGCTGCAGCTGCTTAAGCAAACTTAGGACTACTGAGTCTCTTTCCAGCTGTTGCTTCAAGTCTGTAAATTCAGCAGTTGATACATGAAGATCCCGGCGAACCTAATCCACATATCAAAGATAAGTGCTTTTAAGCTACACTATATCTAAGAAATAAAACATTTATGGCTAATCAATAAGCTTTATTATGTGAACATAATTCATGCTGAAATTTAAATGCTGGTTAAGATAGGAATAACAACAAAAAAATCACAGAATGAATTAGGAAGAGATCTTAAACGGTCCAGTTCACTTAGTCCAAACCATTATCCTATGCAGCAATACCCACTGCCATGAACATAATAGGCTCGTGTTACCCCTAACCTTAATTTAAGCAGTATTTTTCATTAGAGAGCTCATCCATCCACCTGGACGACTAGAGGGGTATCCTCACTGCCAAGTGACAACTCATTCTACAGCTGATAGCTCTAACAGATTTTATGTTGAATCAGAAGCCACCTCCCATTCTGTCTTCCCTTTTTCAGGAACTGTACACTATTGATTCCTATTTTCTATATCCTTACCTCTTCCTATTCATTCTTCATTCATGAAATATACACTGACTGAATACCCACTACAGCAAGGCTTCTTCATTCAGGCTTCAACATGCTAAAATTTCCCCCATCGTTGAGAAAAACTTCCTCCATCTCAGCAACCCCCTATTTCTCAGTGGCTACCTTATTTCTCTCCTCTCTCTCACAAAATGCTTCTTGCAGGAATGATCCATACTGTCTTTCTCACCTCATTCATTCTACAATTCACCAAGATCTTGTTTCTACCCGGATCATTCCATCAAAACTATTCCAAAACAGTGCCCCAAACACCAATCAACTCCTTGTGAAGTCCAAAGCATACAACATCAGTGTTTAACTATATATCAGTACAGTTACTTCCTTCCCTTACTTCTCTGAAATTATTCTCCATTGATTTTCCTCCTAGTTCTCTGGCCATTTTCTTTGGGGAACTTCATTTTCCCCTCTGACCACTTCATACATATTGACAGTGCTCTTCTCTGACCCTCTTCCTATTCTGAACCAGTGGTTCTCAAAAAACAATCTTTCTTCTTCTTCTTCTTCTTCTTTTTTTTTGTTTTTTTGCCTCCCTCCCATCCAGGGACCCAGAGACATCTGGTAGTGTCTGGAGATATTTCAGGTTGTCACAACTGAAGTTTACTGGCATCTAGTGAGTAGAGGCCAGAGATACTGTTCTATACCCCACAATGCAGAGGATAGTCCACAAAGAACTATCCAGCCCCAAATATCAACAGTACCGAGGTTGAGAAAGCCCCAAATATCAACAGCCCCAAATATCAACAGTACCGAGGTTGAGAAACTCTGCTCTATAAATTCTCTCTGGACAATCAGTGGCTCATGGCTTCTGCTTTTAAGGACTCCTATCTCAAGTCCCATTACTCTCCTAAGCTCCAAACACATGTATGGATGGGTGACGTGCACATGCAAACTGTTGACTAAAATCCATTTCTCCATTCTCCCACAGTAACAGGGCTACTCAATGAGACTATATGCTGTAGCCTCTCCCAGTGGAATGTGACCATGGGAATGAAATACAGCAGCACCAATGAAATACAGCAGCAGAGATGTGCACCCTTTCCAAGTCTGAGTCAAGAAAACAGATGTGTGTCCTCCGTGCCCTCTTTGTTCTTAACCTCTGTACAAAATGTTCAGTCTGCCCACTGCTGTGAGTAATCAATTGTCCATCTCTTACTCAAGGAGTCTCATGTCTTCTAGTAGCATCCATGAAATTGTGGCAGGCTAACCTGCAAGTAGATTAAAATCTCACATCCCAGGGATCCCTGGGTGGCTCAGCGGTTTAACACCTGCCTTCGGTCCAGGGCGTGATACTGGGGTCCTGGGATCAAGTCCCACATTGGGCTCCCTGCATGGAGCCTACTATTTCCCTCTGCCTGTGTCTCTGCCCCTCTCTCTGTGTCTCTCATAAATAAATAAATAAAATCTTAAAAAAACAAACAAACAAACAAACACCTCACATCCCTTCACAGTTCTTGAGAACTGTGGAGAATCAGCCTGGAAGCCTAGACGACTACAATTCAAAAGCTATTTGAGCTGCTGCATTTCAAGGTCTGTCTGTCTCTCTTTTTTAAAGATTTTATTTATTTACTTGAGACAGAGGAGAGAGCAAGGGTGAGTATTGGCATGGGGAGGGGCAGAGGGAGAAGCAGACTCCCCTCTGAGCAGGGAGCCAGACATAAGGCTCCATCTCAGGAACCCAGGACCCTGGGATCATGACCTGAGCCCAAGGCAGATGCTTAACCGACACAGCCACCCAGGTTCTCCTCTCTTTTCATTAAGTCTAGCCTTCTTCTTAATACACTCCAACCGTGCAGCTCCGTTTGAATATCCCACAGGTACCCCCACAAAAACGTACTACTCCTTCTCTAGATTGTTTCAGGGAATGGCATATCAATGACCTTGTTCTCCATGATCCTTGGATCCTTGGAGATCCGTCTTTCACTCCCCACATCAAGTCCCAAAGATCCCATCTCTTAAATGTCACTAGAATTCATCCTCATCCTCCTCTCCATTCTCACTGCCTTTGACTTGAGAGTAGGCCCCCATCCTTTCTTCAAACTGCAAGCAGAATGGGATTCCTAATATCCAAACCTGATGTCATCACTCTGCTTAAAATCCTCGATGGCTTCCACAGAGACATCAAGATAATGTCCACACTGCTAAACCACATACAAGGTCTTTGCTTACCTTTCTATTCTCTTGTGTCCCTTCCCACCACACTCCTCTCTGAACACGAGTCATGGGGAATCCCCACAGCTCTCCAAAAGCAACATCTCTCCATTACATCTATGTCTCTGCAATGCTGTCCCCTACGTCCACCTAAAATACTCTTCCCTCCTCTTGGTCTAACTACCTATCACTTCAGGTTTTGGTCTGATGGTACTTCCTACAGGAGGCCAAATTAGCTGTATTCTCCCCCTGTAACTGAATTATTTCTAGTTAATGTGTATCATACTATTTTAGTCATGAGAGTCACATTTTGAAATAAAAACTCTCGCTGGAGCACCTGGGTCGCTCAGTTGGTTAAGCATCTGCCTTCAGCATGGGTCGTGATCTCAGGGTCCTGGGATCGAGTCCCACATCGGTCTCTGGCTCAGGATTCTGCTTGTCCCTCTCCCTCTGCCCCTCTCCCCACTGCTCATGCATGCACTCTCTCTCAGATAAATATAATCTTTAAAAAAAAACAAACAAACAAACACAAAGCTCTCCTGTTCAGTAACTACCACAGTATTTGGCACCTTGTAGATGCTCAGTAAGTATATGAAATGACTGAATAAATCACTTTATAATATTTACCTAATAAATCTCATTCTCTTTCTCCAGCCATTAGCTTGAATCTTACTAAGGCTAAAAACCCTCTGTTTCTTTCACTGTTCTTCCAACAACAAAATGGTTAGGCGTGAACCTCCTCATTTAGACAAGGCACCTTTCAAAATAACAAGAACTGAATAAATTTCAACAATCATAATCTGGTTAGGGAAAGGTACAGATAATACCTGACTCTCATTTCTAATACATTTCTAATAGTACATTTCTAATAGTACAGTCTAAGATTACACTTTTGATTCACTGATCAATCAACTCATTACAAATATACCTTCAAAGTATTATTTGAACTGTGCCAGAGTTGTAGAGTAATAAATTTATTTTTATTAAAATCTTTAATCAGGGTAGCCCTGGTGGTGCAGTGGTTTAGTGCCGCCTGCAGCCCGGGGTGTGATCCTGGAGACCCGGGATCGAGTCCCACATTGAGCTTCCTGCATGGAGCCTGCTTCTCCCTCTGCCTGTGTCTCTGCCTCTCCCTCGCTCTCTCTGAATGAATAAATAAATAAATAAATCTTTAAAAAAATAAAAATAAAAATAAATAAAATCTTTAATCAGAATTATTGATGAACTGCCTATTAAACAGATTTTCTAGGTAACTAGAAATCCCCATTTGTGATTAAAGTTTCATATAGAACTTTTGAAAAACATATCTGGTCACTTTCCTTATTTAGTAACTATCACATAGAGAAAAGACTTGGATGTCTTTCCTTGACGACTGTGAAAACACTTCACCATCTTGATCTGGGGTATCAATGAGCTCTGTCCAATAATATAGCAGTAGATGTAGAAGGCTTCTAAGATTATACCTGTTTAATATCAGCTCTACTTCCTTCAAATGACTATGTTTCCTTAAAGTAAAGTACAGGAAAAAAAATCCTGGTGAAATAATGTGAAAAATGTTTTTGAAATTAAAGTGGCTATTTTTGTTTCCAGACTGGTTTACTTCTTTTTGTGACAACCGCACTCTGGCAAACATGATAAGCATTTCTAAACCCCACCAGACCCTCCATAAGAATAGCAAGCACTGGCCCTACACAGTGATATGGTACAAGAGGGCAAGAATTCTCTAGGCATCCAGATAAAGTGGCTTTATGACAGGAAGCAGAGTGGCTGTAACTGGCAAATCAAGCCAATCTTCCAGAAGAAGGCCAAATAACCAAGATTATGCTGAAGTGGGAATGTGTGGAGGCCAGCTACAGATATAAAAGAATGTTGATCATTAAGAGATGAAAGTATTTTAAACTAAGAGACAAGAGAAAGGCCAAATGATCCAGCTTTATTTTGAAGACAATAAAATTCTGAGATTTTTTTTTTCTGATTTACAAAGTGCTATTCAAATGCATGACATTGGGGATCCCTGGGTGGCGCAGCGGTTTGGCGCCTGCCTTTGGCCCAGGGCGTGATCCTGGAGACCCGGGATCGAATCCCACGTCAGGCTCCCGGCGCATGGAGCCTGCTTCTCCCTCTGCCTGTGTCTCTGCCTCTCTCTCTCTCTCTGTATGACTATCATAAATTAAAAAAAAAAAAAAAAAAAAAGTCAAATGCATGACATTAGTATTATACCTTTAAAATTTTAGGGATCCCTGGGTGGCGAAGCGGTTTAGCGCCTGCCTTTGGCCCAGGGCGCGATCCTGGAGACCCAGGATCGAATCCCACGTCGGGCTCCCAGTGCATGGAGCCTGCTTCTCCCTCTGCCTGTGTCTCTGCCTCTCTCTCTCTCTCTCTCTCTCTGTGACTATCATAAATTTAAAAAAAAATTTTTTAAATAAATAAATAAAATAAAATTTTACTATGAAAATCATTTAAACTATAGTTTTGGAAAATATTTCTATTTTAAAATTGGAAGTTACTCTAAAATTATCTAATGCAACTTCCATTTACCAATGACAGTGAGGTCTTGAAAACTTACACACAGAATTGAATTGTCTTAAGAATCAGGAAGCTGAACCACCACCCTACAAACCTAACCAATATAATGAACCATTTTTACCTCACTCTCTATCCTGGATTTCAGCAGGTCAATGTCCTCAGACAGCTTATCCACTTGGGTAACCAGGTCTTGGGCACTCTGCATGCTAGGCAGGAATTCACTATACTTCTTGCTGATCATAGTGCACACCTCACCCTATAATATAACACAGAAGAATTACAGTAAGATGAGTGGAGAACTCTATTAAAAATACACTGTTTGTCTTCCATAAGGAATCCTCCATGTGGGAGTCTTCTTGCCAGTTACCCACACCCCTTCCCTTTTCCTCCAAGCCAATGGTTGGTTTTCTTGAAAAACACATTTCTCTCACCCTTAAGGATTCTATAGCATTATTAGGATGCAAGAAGACAGTGATCACCAAATTCCACCAGTGCCCAAAAGTTGTACAAACTCTGGAAAAGAAAGGGGGAAGCCAGAAGTTCCCATATTGAACTAGACTAGCTCAGACTATAGCCACCAATTTAATCATATAGCAACGAGAAAAGCAAATAGATATATTAAATCTACAATCTGTATACTTCAATTTATGAATTTCTATCTTCTTGCTTATAAAATTTTAAGGCCTAATCTTAAAACTCTAATTTAATCTGAGCTTCATCAATAAACAAATTATTGAATACTTTGCACTGAATGCTTTGGAAGATACCAGAAAAAAATTATGCCTTCCCACAAATAAGTTATTTTTTTTTAATTTTTTTTTTAATTTTTATTTATTTATGATAGTCACAGAGAGATAGAGAAAGGCAGAGACACAGGCAGAGGGAGAAGCAGGCTCCATGCACCGGGAGCCTGACGTGGGATTCGATCCCGGGTCTCCAGGATCGCGCCCTGGGCCAAAGGCAGGCGCCAAACCGCTGCGCCACCCAGGGATCCCAAATAAGTTACTTTTAAGTAGGAAAAATACTTTCAGTAACCAGAATATAAAGTAGGACAAATACTTTAAGTAACCGGAATATAAAAATGTAATATAGAAAAAGCATTCATGTCCTCCAGAAACACAAATGAGAAAGAGATCACCTCTGTTTGAGGAAAAAATGGAGATATTTTTCGTGCAGGAAACTAGATTTGAGATGGGACATGAAAAATGGGTAGAGGGATCCCTGGGTGGCGCAGCAGTTTGGCGCCTGCCTTTGGCCCAGGGTGCGATCCTGGAGACCCGGGATCGAGTCCCACGTCAGGCTCCCGGTGCATGGAGCCTGCTTCTCCCTCTGCCTGTGTCTCTGCCTCTCTCTCTCTCTCTGTGTGTGTGTGTGTGTGTGACTATCATAAATAAATAAAAATTTAAAAAAAAAAGAAAAATGGGTAGAAATACTACAGGTAATGGTGGAGAAGTAGCAACATAAGCAAAATCTGGGAACCAGGAAAAATACTGAGTCTGGAGCATAGAAAGTAATTGCCAAGGGCACCTAGGTAGCTCAGTGGATGAGCGGATGAGCGTCTGTCTTCAACTCAGGTCATGATCCCTGTGGGAAGCCTGCTTCTCCTTCTGCCTATGTCTTTGCCTCTCTCTGTGTCTCTCATGAATAAATAAATAAAATCAAGAAAGAAAGAGAGAGAGAAAGAAAGAAAAGAGAAGAAATAAATTGCCAGTTGGGTGAAAATCCAAGTTGGTGAAGGAAACTGAGTGAAAGGTCCAGAACAGTAGGAGCCTTCAGTGCCATGCTAAGGTAGCTTAATAGTCTTTCCACCATTTAAAAAGTGGTGAAGGGCAGCCCGGGTGGCTCGGTGTTTAGCGCTGCCTTCGGCCCAGGGCCTAAACCTGGAGACCCGGGATCGAGTCCCACATCAGGCTCCCTATGTGGAGCCTGCTTCTCCCTCTGCCTGTGTCTCTGCCTCTCTCTCTCTGTGTCTCTCATGAATAAATAAATAAAATCTTTAAAATAATAATAATAATAATAATAATAATAATAAAAAGTGGTGAAAAATCCTAAAGCCCATTAAAGAAAAGATGCTCACAACATGAGTACGTACAGGTGAGGAAATCATTTTTGTAAAATTTCGTTGTCTGTAAGACCTACTTCCTGTGCCTTTATTATAGGGTGGCAGACTTGCTCCCTTAAATCCAGACTTAAGAGGAGTGCACACAATTTTAAACGAAAGCAACAAAGATGTGGGCAAACACTTGCAAGGTAACGATACCAAGAGAGAGCGAAACTGTGACTAGCAATGTGCTTTTTGTGTCTGTATCAATCTCCAGACAGCAGGGTCCACTGAAGTGCTCTTTGCAAATGTTTTACAACACTCAGAGCAGCCTCAAGCGACTGGGCGATGAAGCCCAGAGTTTCATCAACATGTGGATAGACTGGAACTACATAAATTTCAGAGGAAAGAATAGTAACGATTCTCCCCAAAGCTATTTTATTCCTCAGCAAAAGGTATAAAAAGGAGTGGGCGGAGGAGAACACAGATCAGGGAGTGGTCCTGTCCACCTTTCTAGCCTTCTACATGCTCCCTCCCTGGACACCTCGGGTCCCACCTGCCCTGCAGGTCTCCTGTCTTCCTCCCAATCCCCGGAGCCCAGCCTGCCGATCTGCATCCTAGCCCCAACCCCCAGAACCCCCCAGGACACCTCAGCTCCCTCAGCAACCCCCAGGACCCTGCAGTTCCCCCAGGAGCCCGCAGGACTCCCAGGACCCCTCAGCTCCTCCAGGACCCTTCAGCTCCCCCAGCATCCCTAGCACCTCCCAGCACCCCAGCACCCCCAGGACTCCCCAGCACCCCTCAGCTCCCCCAGCACCGCCCAGGACCCCATCACTCCGCAGCACCCCTCAGCACCCCCAGCACCCCAACCACCCCTAGGACCTCCCAGCACCCCAAGCACCCCCCAGCATCCCTAGCACTCCCAGCACCCCGAGCACCCCAGGACCCCCAGCATCCCTAGCACTCCCAGCACTCCCAGCACCCCCCAGCATCCCTAGCACTCCCAGCACCCCCAGCACCTCGAGCACCCCCCAGCACCCCGAGCACTCCCAGCACCCCCAGGACCCCCAGTACCCCCAGCATCCCTAGCACTCCCAGGACCCCGAGCACCCCGAGCACCCCGAGCACCCCCAGCACCCCGAGCACCCCCCAGCACCCCGAGCACTCCCAGCACCCCCAGGACCCCCAGCACCCCCAGCATCCCTAGCACTCCCAGGACCCCGAGCACCCCGAGCACCCCCAGCACCCCGAGCACTCCCAGCACCCCCAGGCACCGCCTCCCCTCTCCTCGGTGCGGGGCGTCCGCGCCTCCTTTCCCCCCGACCGGAGCCGGGGCCCCCCTCCGAGCCGCTCCCCGGTCCACACAGCCCGCAGCCCTCCCACCTCGCACTCCTCGCGGCTGAGCCTGCCCCCGACTCGGCCCACACCCCGCCCGCGCTCAGCGCCCACGCCTCTCCCCGGCCCTCCGCAGACCCACCCGGCGTCCCTTCCCCGCCGCCCCTGGCTGCCGGGCCTTCACCTTGATCTCCTCCACCCGCCGGGTCAGGCGGCTGATCCGAGTGCCCAGGTCCTCCTTCTCCAGCCTCCCCGAGTGCGCCAGGACCTCCGTCACGAAGGAGGCCATCGCCGCGCCCGGAACCGACAGCGACCGGGTCACTCTCCTGCCGCCAGCGCAGCAGCAGCCCGGGCCCGCCGGCGGCGTGGGCGCGCGGACTGCCGGGAAACTGAGTCTCGAGCTGCCTAGACCGCCGCTCGGAAGGTGCGGCCGCACTACAACTCCCGGCAGGCACCGCGACTGTCCTAGCGTGGAATTTCCACGGTGTCCCGTAGTTGGCAAACTGGGGAAGACGCGTTTCCTCCCTGGTGGTTTTCAAATAGTCTGTCGTTTCCCGCCAGTTTCTCCCCTAAAAGAAGTGAAATCTTTTAACTTAAAAACCGGCCGTAAATGAACCTCTTTCAACTTTAGAGCGTTTACCTGTGAAATGTATCCAGCCAGACTACCCGAGGAACGCACTTTGATCTTTTTTTTTGTGAAATATTCACCCTCGAGGGCTGCAGCATCCATCAGAGTCCGTATGAGCAGTGCCCTCTGGAGGTGTGCAAAGCAAGCGGCATCACCCCGCAAATGAAAGTGTAAATTGCACTCCTTTCGTGTTGCAGTTTACAATGCCATCTAAGTACATAGATTACGTAATCTATGTGCAGATACACATGTATTTTTTCTATGTAATACATATTTATATTAATATTATTTCTATTACCTAAGCATGAATATCATTAGAACTGTGTAGACTAGAACAAGATACTTGACACCTTCTGACATTACAAATCGACTTTATCAAAAGTTTTTAGAAATTGTTTCTTATTTACATGTATTACATACTGAAAGATATTCACAATATACTATGTACATGATGATTCTTTTTTTTAAGATTTTATTTATTTATTCATGAGAGACCCAGAGAGAGAGAGAAAGAGAGAGAGAGAAGCAGGCTCCATGCAGGGAGCCCCACGTGGGACTCGATCCCAGGACTCCAGGATCAGGCCCTGGGCTGAAGGCAGGCGCCCAACCACTGAGCCACCCAGGTGTCCCAGGAATGGAGTGGTACTGGTACACACACACAGTCCATGCCAACATGAATGAAGGAATATTTGAATAAATAAAAAAATAATAAAATGAATGGCTTCTGTTTTCCCTCACTAACTTGATCTCCTACACAGTTCACAGGTTTTTATGTCTCTCAACTCACAGATTTTCACAAATTGTCAAGAAAGAGCTCTGAAAAGGCCACCTGTGTGGCTCAGTTGGTTAAGTGTTCAACTCTTGATTTCAGCTCAGGTCATGATCCCAGGGCCGTGGGATTGAGCCCTGAGTCAGGCTCTGCTTCTGCTCTTAAAAGGGAGTCTGCTTGAGGTTTGCTCTCTTTCTTTCTCTCTCCCTCCCTCCCTCTGCCCCTCCTCCTACCATGCACTCTCTCTCTCTTTCTCAAATCTTTTTGAAAGAGAGAGAAAGGAAGAAAAGAAAGAGAAGAAGAAAGAAAGAAAGAAAGAAAGAAAGAAAGAAAGAAAGAAAGAAAGAAAGAAAGAAAGAAAGAAAAGAAGAAAGGAAGAGCTCTGGAGAAAAGGCAGGGGAATAAAGAGCAGCACCTGAAGGAATTTCTCCTGACCTATCAGAGCTCATACACATGTGGCATGCCTGTACATTCAAGAACCAAAATAAAAAATGCAAACCTGGATGAATATAGTACAACCAGACAGCATTTCCAGGGATGCATAATATTTTGCCCCTGTGTTGATTAGAACATGTGGTTGTTACAAAAGCAGCAGAAGGAGCCTACAATTTGAAAGAGCCCCCCATTTTGCTTCAAAACAGTGTGGAAGGAGGGATGCAGATAGTGGTTGTGGGCATGGATGAAATAAGATTGGTATGTGTGGATAATTTCTGCAGCTCGGTGGTAGGACATGAAATTTCTTTTTCCATTTGCTCTACTTTTGTACATATTTGAAATTTTCTATAATAAAACATAAACGGAAAACAAGGGGGGACATCTGGATGGCTCAGTAGTTGAGCGTCTGCCTTTGGCTCAGGTCGTGATCCCAGGGTTCTGGGATCGAGGCGGCATTGGGCTCTCTGCAGGGAGCCTGCTACTCCCTCTGTGTCTCTCATTAATAAATAAATAAAATCTTTTAAAAAGGAAAAAAAGGGCCTTCAAGATGATTCTGGTCACCTCCCTGCACCCCCACACCACTGATAATCTGATCAGACTGTATTGAGACATCATGCAGGTAAAGTCAAGGTCATGTTGTCTTAGATCCTTCCTCCCTGCTTCCCCTCCCCACCCCCTGCTTCCACTTCATAGGGCACCACAGGATAATTAGGAGGTTAAAATATGAATAGGGGACTACACTGGTCAACATTTACGTCTTCGTTATAAGAGATCTCAACTTTCCTCTGTGTTTTGCTATAAAGATGAACCCTCCCCACATGCTGTGTCACCAGGGTGCAGGCACAGTGCAGAAGAAATCTCTGTGGCAGGCTGGAGACCACAACACGAAGTGACAATCTGAAAGCCCGGCTCAGGAGCTGGATCCATTGCTTACCAGCTGGGGGACCTTGGCACATGACCTAACATGTATCTCGCAGTGGTGGTGTGAAAATTAAATAAGGACAAAGTATCTAGTCAAAGTCTGGCACTTAGCCATGCTCAGTAAATGCAAATTATTTCCTTTCCTGTCAGAACGCGCTTCTTGGCAACAGCAAATAGGAATGAAAGCAGGCCTGAGTACCAGATACTCTAGCTACTACTGCCCTTCAGCCGCAGGAGGTTGGGGAGGGAGCACTACCCTCCTGGTAGATCCTGTGTCTGGACAGGTTCCTTGGATGGGGCATTTTCCATTTTTTTTTTCCTGCTTACAAAAATATTAACTTGTAAAATGTGTCAAATACATATGCAATCACAAGGAAATAAAAATTATCCATAATCCTTCCACTAAGATAACCATGGTTCACAGTTTGTGGTAGATGATATGTATTTACATAGATATAAATATACGCTCTTTTTTGAAAGTGAAATTGTACCCTACATACTCTAAACACTGGTCACTTGCCTGTCTCACTTAACAACGCGCCAAGAATATTTTTCATGTCGTTGAAATTTCTTCTACGTCACTTCAAAATAGCTACCTAGTGTTAACCAAAATGTATAATCATCAATAATTATCTCCACAGACATTTTCATGATCTTTGTATATATTCACAATAAATTAGTTAACTTTCTAGAGGTAAGGTAGTGGGTCAAAGTATATTTAAAAGTATGGAATATGATGGTACACCTGGGTGGCTCAGTGGTTGAGCTTCTGCTTTCAGCTCAGGTCGTGATCCTGGGGTTCCCTGCAAGGAGGCTGCTTCTCCCTCTGCCTCTCTCTGTGTGTCTCTCATGCATAAATAAATAAAATCTTTAAAAAAATAAAAATGAAAGTATGAAACATGAGAGCTGCCTGGGTAGCTCAGTTGGTTAAGTGTTTCACTCTTGATTTTGGCTTGGGTCGTGATCTCATCAGGGTCCCCGGGTTGAGCCCCACATGGGGCTCCGTGCTCATCAGGGAGGCTGCTTGAGGATTTCTCTCCCTCTCCATCTGCCCCTCCTCTCTCTCTCTCTCTCTCTCTCTCTCTCTCAAATAAGTACATAAATCTTAAAAAAAATTAAAATATGAATTATGAAATCATGTTTCCCTCCAGAAAGGTTACATCAGTGTGTATTCCCAGGACATCATTCTCATCTTAGAATTGGGGAGTGATTTTACCTTCAAGTTTATGAATTTACTCATCAAATAGATATTGATGGCTTACTGTCTGGCCTTTTTTGCCTCTCCCGGGGCCCTCCTCCACAACCCACGCCCACATCCCATCTCGGGCACACCCCCAAACCCAACATTGCCAAGTTCCTGGCACCTGCCTCAGCTGCTGCCTAAAAACTGAAACAAGAGCCCTCTCCAAATGTGAATGACCTTCCACTGGGCCTCCCCAAAAGTACTGCCCGCTAACCAGTCACCGAGCCACCTGTCCTTTGCTTTCTGCCACTGTAGTGGGAGCAGCCATGGCCTGGAGTTTCCGCGAGAAAGCCCAGCTTGGAGGGCTGCTCCTCTCTCTCCTCGGCTGGGTCTGCTCCTGTGTCACCACCATCCTGCCCCAGTGGAAGACTCTTAATCTGGAACTGAACGAAATGGAGACCTGGATTATGGGGCTTTGGGAGGTCTGCGTGAATCAGGAGGAAGTTGTCGTGTGCAAGGCCTTTGAGTCCTTTTTATCTCTGCCCCAGGACCTCCAGGTATCCCGCATCCTCATGGTAGCCTCCCATGGGCTGGGGCTCCTGGGGCTTCTGCTCTCTGGCTTTGGGTCTGAATGCTTCCAGTTGTACAGGAACAGATGGGTATTTAAGAGGTGGCTTTGCCTCCTGGGAGGGACTTTGGAAGCATCCGCTTCAGCCACCACCCTCTTTCCAGTCTCTTGGGTGGCCTACGCCACAATCCAAGACTTCTGGGATGACAGCATCCCTGAGATTGTGCCTCGCTGGGAGTTTGGAGATGCCCTCTACCTGGGCTGGGCTGCTGGGATTTTCCTGGCCCTCGGCGGGTTGTTCCTCATCTTCTCAGCTTGTCTGGGAAAAGAAGAGGAGTCCTCTCTCCAGATGGCTGGTCCTACAGCCCCACCATTCTATGCCCCAGCAGACAGGTCCAGTGACTCCTTCTATCTAACACCAAGACCTAGGAACCTGTTCATCTAGGACCGGCCTCCTCCACGGAATCTCTGGAATAAAGGAATGTCAGAAGAATCGTTTCTCCTCCTTATCCTTCACCACTCTACATTTATTTGCCTCCTTTGGGGGTGGTAGTCACTCTCCCTTTTGTTAAGGATTTGGCTATCTTGGTGATACGGTAATTCATAACTTCAGAATGAAAAATCAAGGCAGAATTTCTGGCAAATGTGTTTTTCTCATTTAGATTTTACTTGTATAAAATGTTTTTAAACTCATAACATTAATTGTATACCTGATTCATTACTAAATATATTGCAAAATTGCTTCTATCATAGGAAAAACCTAGTGTGACCAGCCACTGTAGATATAATGCTGTGGGGCACCTGGGTGGTTCAGTAGGTTAAGCATCTGCTTGTGGCTCAGGTCATGACCTCGGGGTCCTGGGATCGAGCCCCGAGTTGGGCTCTCTGCTTAGCGGGAAGTCTGCTTCTCCTTCTCCCTCTGCCCCTCCCCCCTATTCGTGCTCTTTCTCAAATAAATAAATAAAATCTTCAAAAAAATTCTGGAGAATAGTCTTGGCAAATGAAAACGAACTATTGGTCCAGGATAATACCTTGAGAGGAAGCTTCCTTGTGTTTATTTTCCTCCTCAGGTACACAATTTGAAGGGGGGTTTCACAATATATCTGTGTGGTTTTGTAGATTCTTACTATCTCAGAAGGGAGATATATTCCCCTTTCTGCTATATTATGAGGCTGTGAGTGGTCAGCTCTGTCTTCCCAGCATGAAGTTAAGAAACAGTGTGAATGAGAAGTAGGGTGAGCAACTGTCCTGGTTTGCCCAGAACTGGGCACTTTCTGTGCTAAAGCTAGGAAAGTCCCAGGCAAACCCGGGCAAATCGATGACCACCAAATGGCTGTGCCCAAGAAGTGCCCAATGTGGGTGGGTGGGTGTGTGGAGAAAATTAGCAGTTTCTCAGAAATGTCTTTTACCTATGCAAAATGGAACTCCGTCAGCAGATCTACCCAGGCAGTGGCTACAAATAAAGTCCCCTTCATGACCATGATCCAAGTTCCTTTGCTTGTCCCACCTGCTCTGGCAGGCCCTCAGACTGACTACCTCACCTCCAGGTCTTTCTCAGGCATTTGTGCAAGTCCTCAAGGAGAAGCCTCATGCTTACTCATAAACCTGTGTGTCAGCTGAAATCACCATGCATTACCCACCCTGTTCCTCTCACTGCCATCTGTCCCCCACTCCCTTAACCAGTCAATAGAGTTGACAATTCCTGTAGGAGAAAAAAGGTGCTGGCTCCCAATGTCCCCAAGCAGGTCACTTCACCAAGTTCAAAGGCATGCCGGATTACTTGCAGGGCTGGGGAAACGCCTTTCCCTCCAAGCCAGTGCTTTCCCTCCAGCCTCAGGGGCTGAGCTCTGAGGCAGCACTGCTTGTTCTCCATCAAGTAGCCCTGGCATCTTCAGATGGCTGCTGCTCAAGCAAGAATGCACACACCAACACAAGTATACATAAGTTTGCCAGCATAGGCCAAGCCAATTCCCTCCTTAGAGAAATAACATGAGTTTTTTGTTGTTTTCCTGAGAAAATGAATCTTTTCAGGTGCAATTTTATCTCCAGCAACATTTACCTTCTTACACGGAGTGGGGTTCTCTCTAGGAGTCATACTTTCTCCAGATGCATGTCCATAGGTCTATGTCCACTTGATGTACACAAGCCCAAATGTATCTAAGTCCATGACCTTAGATAAATAAATTTCTGAGCATAAAAGGGCAGTTTGCACCAAAGTCATATTCTGGCTTTCTACAGTTCCAATGCCCATTTTGTCAACTACTCCCTCTCAGGAATGAGGCTCAAATACCCAAGAGTTACACTTGAATCGCATGGGATCTACAGGATGGACTCATCATTCATCCATCTGGTCATTTATTCATTCACTTAACAAATGCACTAAGCACCTACCATATACCCAGCATTGTGATAGGAACCAGGAATAAAATGGTTAAAGACAAAATTTATCCCCCACCCCCAATACAGGCAAATAGGGGAGACAAACATTAATATGAGATCATTTGCTAAAGGGAGATTGTAACCATGACAAACTTTACGAATTTGGAAGGGTACATGCTTCTATAAGATCATGCAATTGGAGAAATTGTAACCTAGTCAGGGAGTCATGGCCGGATACCCTAAGGAAGTGATAACTGGCTAAAAGCTGAAGGATGGAGAGCAGTTCTGGATGAAGAGAGGAGTGTAGAAGGCAAGGTTAGTGAGATAGGAAGGAGCCAGATCTTGCAGAACCTGTAGATCACATTATGGAGCACTGTCTCTATTTTTGGGACCACAGGAGGCCGAGCAGGTGCCCAGGAGTAGGAACTCAGCTCCCAGGTGACCACAGCTCTACCCACTCCCTCTCCTCTCATACCTCATCCCCAGTTTCCCGATTACACAGTTGTGTAGGGTTTCAGAGTTTATAAAACATCTTCATGTATCTTGGTAGCTTTATTTAACACATCATGAGAGTTGTTTTGAGGTTGGGAGAGCAGATATTATCTGTTTTGCTAAAGAGGAAATTGAGATTCAGAGCATTTGGGCAACATTCCCACAGTGAGTCATTAGCTGATCACGACTTGAATCCAAGGCTTTGATGCCAGGGCAGTCTTTCTTCACCCCATCCTATTGCTTCATGAAGATGGGTTGCTGAGACAATCCGCCAAACCAAAGGAAAAAACTAGCACTGGAGCAGAAGAAAAAAATCAAAGACCTACAAAGAAAAATCTTGTCCTTTGTGCTCTGTTGAGACCTAAACAGGATTTTTGTTGCCAGGTGGCTCACCTGTTCCTGCTGGTGGCTCACAGCGCTTATCCTAATCCCATGTTTGCAGATGCTAATGGTATACTTATCATCAGCATGTGATTATGGCTTCCACTGCCAAAACAAAACAAAACAAAACAAACAAACAAAAAACCTCACAAACTACAAACTAAAGATTTGTTAGGAAAATATTTTGTCTTCCTAATTCTTCTCAGAGAGGACACAAGGCATTTTTTTAAAATGGGGATGGGTTGGAAATTGCTGATTGATTCCCAAATAATCAACAGCATGTCACTCCCAGAAGGAAATGTAAATCCACTTTTAGAGAAAGAGTCTGAGGAGGAAGATGTGTTTCACTTACAACTGCCACTGTTTTCATCTACCTGTTTTGTAGGGGAAATAATGAGAAATAAAAATAGAAGTAATTAAATCTTCGACTCAGCCTTTTTTCGTAAAGACGTGTGGCATATTATTCTAACATTAGGAACATTTCTTTTTTGTGATTACCCATGGAGAGCTGTGTTGTCATGTGTATTAGAAACAGCAAAGGACACCAGTCAATCAGAATTCCGAATCAAAAGCTTTTATTATACGCAAAGCATTGTACGAAAATAATTCAGGGGCTCCCCAAATTTGATGTTGTTAGAATTGGATGTGTCTCAGTGCTGTCTTCTCCAATAGCCTGCCTTCGGGTCTGAAAATTTCACCATTAGCAGATAAGGCATTCCAGAAGGCCTCTAGTAAAATACTCATCTGTTGGGGATCCCTGGGTGGCTCAGCAGTTTAGCACCTGCCTTTGGCAATCCTGGAGACCTGGGATCACGTCCCACATCGGGCTCCCAGCATGGAGCCTGCTTCTCCCTCTGCCTGTGTCTCTGCCTCTCTCTATAATGAATGAATAATTAAATCTTTAAAAAAATAAAATAAAATAAAATACTCATCTGTTACTCTTGTCAGCCTCTGAGACTAGATCTAGAGAAAGCATCCTAAGGGAAGCCAATGTGGATTAGACACATTTTGGGATGGGAGAGAAGTCAGAAATAGTTTCATGAGTTTCTGGACGGTAAATATGTCTTAGCAGGCAGGACTAAGACAATTATGACAGTTAGGAAAATGTTTGTAGTCACTGGCCTCGAACATGGAAACAAAGAACCTGGAAGTCACTTTCCACTCTACTAATTGATGGATTAATTTTTTAAGCCATTCTTTTTGCTATTCCATCCATGTTTATAAAATGTAGAATGGACTTCTCTGTTGTCCAGAATTTTTAGTAAAGCCTCAAAGTCAAGTCCCATGGGTGCTATGTGTCCCATATTCTAAAGAGAGAGGCTCAACACACTGCTTCTAACAAGGAGCTAACCTGGCCAGCCCCACACCCAACAGACTACATAAGAGAAGCACACAGATTCATTAGGGAGGATTCTTGGAAGGGAATTCATAGCAACTGGTGGGTATTGTGATGTTCCCTACCCATCCATGTGAGGAACAGGGTGGAGATGGATCTCAAGAGAACCACACAGAGATGGGGGTTCTTTCTAAGAGGGAAGACAGTGTCTGAAACACACTCATTCCACACTTGCTGCCCTCAGGATGATGCCCAAGAAAGTTCTTGAGAGAACCTGCTGTGTTGTGGAGGCAGAGAAGGGTACCTGATGCCTACTAGGGCCGTATGCAATAGGAGGCTGGCCAGAGGGGCACAGAGGCAGCAGCTGCACTTGGCCTTTTTGGGGGGGCGGGTGAGCTTTCCACAGCCCCAGTGGATGCGGGGCAGGCAGCCTGGGTGACACAGTCCCAGAGCACTGTTGGGAGGGGTAAATGACTTAACTAGGAACTTAGAAGGTCTGTAAGAGGTCAGCCAGGAGGTCCAAAAGCCACATCAAAGGACAGAGTGGAGGTTTCCTACAGGGTTCTTTGGAGAACCCATAAAATACCTGACACAAGAGCTAATTAATAATCGCATTCCTGACATAACAAAGGATGTTTGAGAACCAAGAGAATATTTACTGTTTTTATATAAAAAGTAGACACTTTGCCTTCTCTTAAAAAGTCTCCTCCCCCAGACTCTAGGGGAGCCAGACGTTGGGAGGAGTAGGGGCATGGAACAGAGAGAGTGGAGGAACATTCTGCGGCTCCTTCCCTCCTCTTAGGCTCTGACCCTCAGGCCTCGGCCTGAACTCAGCCAAGAGAAGCACTTAAAAATGAATGAGTACATTTTCAATCTAGGTGGGTCTGGGCTCTGCAATACATGAAAATCATTGTTTTAATACTCCTACGTGACAAGAAAGCCATACCATCTTCCTGGGATGCTATCAGGGGCAGGGAAGAAGGAGATCCATAGGACTATATTGGAAAGTGGCAGTGGAAAAAAATGAAAGCTATTGACTTGCTCTACCTTATCGAGTTCAAGCCTTTAAATAACATGACTAAAGAAAAAAAAATGTATCTGAAACAGAAGAATTAGATAGAGGATGCTGTGATTTTTCTATCTATCCAACATATCCTTTCAACACCTCTCTCCCCGTCAGATTGGCCAATACCAACACTTCTTTTTGCCAGAGGCCCTTAGGCATCTACATATGCCTCAATCCTTAGGACTCACCTGCGGGCCCTGTACAGGGTATGCCAACCCTTAAAATTCTCAACCCAGACAGATTTCCCCACAAGAACTGCATCTAGGGCTCTACTCACACTGAGTCATTGCTACTTCTCTTTTCTCCTTGACTCTTAAAACATAACTACGAGGTATTTTCCTGTTTTATAGGCCAGGAAAACAGGTTCAGCCAGCATCTGTACTCAGGTCAGATTCCGATTTCAATATTCTTTTCATAACATCTTTTTATAAGAGACATTGGTATAGCAGTGATTTATAAATCAGAAAAGCTGGGGACCTGGTTGACTCAGGGAGGAGATCTGGCTATTCCTTAAGCAGGGACAGTCATGATGACTCAGTGAGTGACAGTGCCACTTTTAGGTCATCACTAGGAAATCTGTCCTTATTGTTAAAATCTGAATGCTAATTTGGGAAGACCATCTCCCACATGCAACAATACCTCTAGCCCACCATCAAGACTATAGAGAGAAAAACTGACCATCCTTCTATGAATATGATTAACACTAGGACTAAGACTCATCTAATTTTCAAAGCTAACTACTCATAGTTCCTGGGCACCACTTTTGTGCCAGTTTATCAATTCCAAGTCCCCTATATTTTACAGAAGGTTTATCCTCTACTTCTCAAAGTTAATATTCTTGCTCATTGCTCATTATCACAACTTCTCCTCCTCCTGGTATCATAGGGGCAATCAGGCTGATCTTATTTTGAGAAGGGAAAAGACCAGGTCTCTGTCATGTAGGACCCATTCACCTGTCTATAAATGGTCAATAGGTGGTCGAGGGTCCTCATAACTAGCCAACAACCTAATAGGCAACACAACAAGCAAGAGAGTTGAAAGAGGGAAGATATGGAAATGTCCTGAAAATCCCTCTTAAGTGAGCTCTACTCTGACTTGCAGGTTAATAGGTCAGTTTATTGTTCAACGATTTAGAAAGAATGTGAATTTTTTTCAAGGTTCAGAAAAAAGTAACAATGACAAGTAGCTGAGAAGTTGAGCTTCTGAGCAAATTTTAAGGAACTGATATATTTATAGGAATTAAAGGTGAATTATACAGAAATACATTTTTCTGTATCTCTATCAAAGTCAAGTGCAACAAGAGGAAAGTTAAAATATATTCAAAAAGCATGAAAGCCTGTAAAGTCTCATTGAAGGAGGTTCTATAGCCTTTTTATGAACCCACAGAATTTGGGTGTGTTGACCATGTAAAAGCGACTTTCGTAGCAGGCATAGGAGCTCTTAAAGGACTAGCTGTCAGCTGTGACTGTACATCAAAATCACCTGTGATGCCTTCTAAGCATGAGCAACAGGGGCCCAGACCGAATGTAACAAGTCGGTATCTGCAGGGTTGAGGCTCAGCTGCTGTTTTGTTTTAAGTGACACAGCTGACTCTGGATTGGCAGCCAAGGTTAAGAACCACTGCTGAAGAGCTCTGGATTAAAAAAAAAAGCAGGAAAAGAAACCCACAAGCCCTTACAAAAGGGAGACCTAAACAAAAGCAAAATATAGTTCTCTGAAAAGACTTAATAAACCCCTGATAATACTAACCAAAAAAAAAGAAGTACATGTCACCCAATATCAGTAATGAAGAGACATCACTAAAACATCATAGATCCTATGGTCATTGAAAAAAAAAAAAGAAAAATCATGAGGTATTATGAACTTTCTTCTAGTAAAAAAAACACACAATTCTAAGCTTGGATGATTTTATTTTATTTATTTATTTTTATTTATTTATTTATTTATTTATTTTTCTTTATTTATGATAGTCACACAGAGAGAGAGAGGCAGAGACACAGGCAGAGGGAGAAGCAGGCTCCATGCACCAGGAGCCCGACATGGGACTCAATCCCGGGTCTCCAGGATCACGCCCTGGGCCAAAGGCAGGCGCTAAACCGCTGCGCCACCCAGGGATCCCTATTTTTTTTTTAATTTTTATTTATTTATGATAGTCACACAGAGAGAGAGAGGCAGAGACACAGGCAGAGGGAGAAGCAGGCTCCATGCAGGGAGCCCGATGTGGGATTCGATCCCGGGTCTCCAGGATCGCGCCCTGGGCCAAAGGCAGGCGCCAAACCGCTGCGCCACCCAGGGATCCCCTAAGCTTGGATGATTTTAAAAAATGAATTCTTCCAGACATTAAAGAAGAAATAATCCTATCTTATCCAAACTCTTCCAGAACGCAGAAAATAAGAGAATATTTCCCAGTTCATTCAATAAGGCCAGAATAACCTTGATACCAGAAAAGGACGTATAAGAAAAGGCCAATCTCTCTCATAAATATATATGCAAAAAATCCTAAACGAAATATGAAAAACTCTGTGTACATATAAAAATACCACAATCAGTGTATTCTGGGAACACATGGTTGGCGTAGCATTTAAAATTAATAAATGTGGGCAGCCTGGGTGGCTCAGTGGTTTAGCGCCGCCTTCAGCCCGGGGCCTGATCCTGGAGACCTGGGATCAAGTCCCACATCAGGCTCAAGTCCCACATCAGGCTCCCTGCATGGAGCCTGCTTCTCCCTCTGCCTGTGTCTCTGCCTCTCTCTCTCTCTCATGAATAAATAAAATGAGTAAAATCTTTAAAAAAATAAATAAATAAAATTAATAAATGTAATTCACACATGAGCAGAATAAAGGAAAGATCCATGTAATCATTCTAACAGGTATAGAAAAAGCATTTGATAAATTTCAACATCTATTTGTAATATTTTATTTTATTATTTTATTTTTTTAATTTTTTACTTATTTATGATAGTCACAGAGAGAGAGAGAGGCAGAGACACAGGCAGAGGGAGAAGCAGGCTCCATGCAGGGAGCCTGACGTGGGACTCGATCCCGGGTCTCCAGGATCGCGCCCTGGGCCAAAGGCAGGCGCCAAACCGCTGCGCCACCCAGGGATCCCTATTTGTAATATTTTAAAAACTCTTTGCAAAATAGGAAAAGAAGGAATCTTTATTTATATAATAAATGGAATTTACTAAAAGCCTACAGCATGCTTAACGGTGGAATACTGAAAACTTTTCTCTCTGATATTGGAGGACAAAGATGCCTACTACCACAACTTCTATTCAGCATTGTACTGAGGCCCTCAAGTAAGTGTTATCAGGCAAGAAAAATAAATATTGAAACGAATGAAAGTCATCTTTCACAGGTAACATAATTATGCATAGAGAAAATCTTTAAAAACTACTGATCAACTGTTAGAAAGTGAACTTATGTCATTGGATACAGAGTTGAAAACATAATTTTCTTTCCAGATTTGTGTCTCATCCTTGCACAGGGGCCATGATCACCTTCTCCATGTTGTTCTAATTCTAGTATATGTGCTGCTGAAGCAAGCAGAAAAATATCCCTTTGTTTCTAGATACCAGCAAAAAACAATTAAAGATATAATTACAAAAATGACATTTAAAATAGCTTGAAAAGAAATTAAAAAAAGAGCTTGAAAAACACTGAAGATCTAGGAATATATGGAAGAACTTTATACAGAAATTAAAAGAAAATCTACATAAACAGGATATATTGTGTTCATAGATTAGAAGATGTCAATTCTCTCCAAATTATCTATAGTCACTGTAAACCTAATAATAATCTCTTGAAATCTGTGTCCATGTGTAACTGACAAACTGATTCCAAAATTTATATGGCAATACAAAAAATTAAGGACAGGATAATCTTGAGGATATTCAGAACTGGACGACTGACTATACTGGAAATCAAGACTGATAGAGCTACACGAACTAAGACAGTATGACATTGGTGCAAACAGAAGGGTCCAGAAACAGGCCTCTACATCAGACACTTGATTTATGACAAAGGCGCAGCACTGGGAAAAATACAGTAAATGGTGCTGGGTCCATCACCTGAATGGGAAGAGTCAAAAAGCAGACACTTCTGGGAGGTAACAACACACTGTCTTCATGACCTTGGATAGTGATTTCAACAGGGTAAAATAAACATTAACCCTGAAGGAAAAGATTGGGTCAACTGTACTACATTAACATTAAAAAGTTGTTTTCATCCAGCCATCAGGGGTGAAAAGCTAGAGCCAGAGGATCTATGCAATGCCTATGTCCAAAAAACTGTAAGTGGCTATTTTTTAAAAACTCCTATAAATCAACACATAGCAAGTCAGTAAATCCAACAATAGGCACTTATACTTAATTAGGTATTTCACAGAAGAGAATAGCCCAAGGCCAATAAGCATATACAGAGATGCTTGTCGTCATTAGTGAGCAAGTCCAAATTAAAACAATATCATGCACCTGCCATAATGGTTAACATTAAAAAAACTCAAAACCAAATCTTGAAAAGGATACAGGGCAACTGGAGCTCATAAACTGCTGGTGGGAGTTTCAGTCGGTATAACCACTTTGGGAAATTGTCAGGCAGTGCCTAGTAAAGACAGCCCTCTACCTGTGACCCACGTACCCTACGATAAAGCAATTCTGCAAAAAAAAAAAAAAAAAAAGCAATTCTGCTCAGTTCATGCCAACAGAAATGCATTCGTGTGGGCATTGAAAAACACATGCAAAGGACTGCTCCTAGCAGCATTATGGGTAATAGCCAAAAATTGCAAACAATTCAAATGACAATTAGCAGAATAAACTGTAAGATAGTCATACAGAGCACAGTAAACCAAGCAATGAAAGTGGATAAACTACACAATGAATCGCCCCTTCTATCCCAGCTCTGCTGCACCAGCCCTTGCCTCTTGTTCCTTCATTATTTAAACTGTTGTGTCTACTTCATACTTCTCTCTTGAAGTAGGGTAAAAATGAGTTTGTAATGCCTTAAGAGTTCTTAAAAGAGCTAAGAAATCCACACAGAAGCAGGTTGCAATTCTGGTGAACCCCAGAAAGTCTAAGCCCAGTGTCAAGGGAATTTATGCTGAGGTCAAGTGCCCTGGCCAAGCCCTGAAACACTTCAGGTTAAGAACCACGTAGGTTTCTCCCCACCCCATCTAGGCCCCACCCCCCTACATCTGTGGCCCTCATGCTGCTTTTCCACAATCCTTTAAGCGCTCTTAATCCTTTAGTCCACTCAGTTTGTGGACTTCTTAAGAAACTAGGCTGTACCTAAAGCAGCCAGCAAATGTAAGGAAAAAGAAAGGATTCCCAGCACTGCACTTGGTGGTGAGTGGATCCAAATGACAGAAAGTACCCAACACCACACATACATATGTCCCTCTGTTCCTTTCTTGGTCAACTACAGATTCCCAACAGCCTACCAGGAAGTGATGAATGTGGAAAGGTACAAAGCAAAAGATTTTACAAGACTACCAAGGGCAGGTGAGCAGTTGTTAATAGGCTGCGGAGACACAGGTTAGCTTCCTGGCTTCACTACTTAAGACATCTAGGCCCTTGGACAAGCCAGTCCCATCATCCCAGGGCTGTTACGTTAAGACTATAGCTGTGCAGTTCTCAAATAATGGCGGAAATTAAAAAGGGAACAGCAAATGGTGGTCCTTGGAATCTCAAGCAGCAAAGCAAATCAATGGTAAGAAAATTGGTCAATTTCCCATGAGACAATTATCTTGGCAGTGAGCTTTGAAACACAAAAGCACCTCTGAAATCCTGTAAAAGATGGCCTACCCCTAATTTAGTCAAAATGGAACAAAGTCTGTTTTAAGTTAGAGAATACTTTTTCCCCCTTCTAAATTCGACAAATTATAAAGTAGATGGGCCTACGGGCGGATGCAATGGAAAGCGGCAGTCACCATTAGGTGCTGCTCAAGAATCGACTGTAGCCTGTGCTCCCCCCGCCCCCCCCCCAAGACTCTCAACCCTGTCACCTGTTTTGTTTTTTTTCTCGAAAACGACAAACTTGACAAATGCTTACTGAGTCTATTTCCAGAAAAATGTGTGTTTAAATGAAAGCCATTCCGCACGCCAAAGGTACAACAAATACTTTTATTGCACATTTATAAAATCTGCATAGTTGTATCAAGTGTTCTTCCTGCCTACTATGCTCTCATTCATGTTAAAATTTGGTAGAAACACGTATCCAATCTGGAACCTTTTAAAAATGGTCAACAGGGGATATTTCTCTCTCTACATATACATATATATATATAGATTTTTCTTTTCTTTTTACAAACCCATATCCCTTATCTTTTAGAAGCAAAAAAAGAGGAGGGGTATTCAAATGTTTTTTTCTTTTTTTGGGCCAGCAGCAGCCTTTGACATCTATTGTTGACAATTTTTGGATGCTACAAGATTTTACTGAAACAGTGAACAACTCTCACAATGCTATCGTGACTCAATCATGCTTCATGACGCCGTTCTGTCTACGGTCCTTAGTGCTTTCCTTTCTATACTCAGGACTGAGTGTGAGGTTTTCTGGTTTATTTAAAAATATAAAAATAAGGGAGAGAGAGAAGAGAGGAAAGGCAGCTTTCTTTTGATTTTGCAGCATCTTGCTGCCACATGCCCTTATATTTCTACCCACATGTAAAAGGGCAGCAGTTCATCAGCAACTCACTGTCATCTCCTGTCAAGAGACAGGCGAGGTTTAGATTTCTCATCTCTTGCAGTTAAGAACTTTTAAATGTCACCTGTATTTGATAAAATAACTAGTAGCTGTTCATCTGATTCAGGTTCTGATGGATCACCCTTCTATTCACTGTCAAAAATATTTATGCCTGAAGGATAATTTTAAAAGTGGCAAGAGGCTTACAAAAGCCCAGGCACTTTTGAAGGTACAAGAGTCATTTAAGGTCTTCTGACATAATTCAATACCTTAATACAATGGTTCTTGTCTTTTTTTAGTGAAATTGCTTTTATGATTCTGTACCTAAAAAGTGCAATTTTATTTTCAATCCTTCTTTACACACAGAGCATGGTTGGGTCTGGATCTGAATCTTACTTTCCCACCTAATCCCTTCCCCAGGGTAAACACTGTGACAACAGACTTCTGTGCAACAGGCAGGCAGCCGGAGACCAAACTGGACCTTGACCATGTGGGGGCTTATTTCACTGTCACAGCTGAAACCCCCTGAATTGACTCCATGACAGCTGCAAATCGGCTACAAAGGTCATAGGGAGAATTAGGTCGAATAGTTGGAGGCTCCTTCAAGACAATGATTTCTGCAGAAGGATCTAGTAGCCTCGGTAGAAACTCCCCTAAGCACAGTTGTAGATTTTCTGTGGAAGGAAAATGAATGGTTACATATACAACTAAACAGTTCTCTGAGTACAAACTAGTTAAGTCTGCAACTATAATGGGAAAACCTTCCATAGAGCCCACTCATTCTCCAACCTCAGAGGTCAGAGCATGGTGCTGGCCAGCTAACAACAAATGATGATTCCTTAAGTCCAAACCAGGAACAAAGAATACTTGGTCAAATAAACCAAAGCACTAGGTCACTGCTTTAAGCCATGTGATGTGTGACAGGATAACACTAAATATTCATTTCGTTGTCAGGCCTTCTAATGTATCATCCTTTTAAAACTTGAGAAAGTGGATTTGATACTCTATGCCATTGACACAATAGTGCTATTTCCTTTCAATGATTAAAACATACTAGCGTGTACACATGACCTTAAGTAAAGCTCTACCATACAGTCTAAAGAAAAACTGAAGACCTTAAAAGGAAATTTGTAACTACTAATTATAGAATTTTCCAGTAAATATTATAAACATGAATACTTTAACAAGTCAATAGAATAGAATAGAATCTTTACATCAGTGAGAAACTAACAAAGAAGCTTCATGTTAGAACATATACCAACTTTCTATGTCCATCAAAACTCACCCAAACTCTTTGGCACCCTCTCCAAAATGCTGTGGACAAGCAAGGCTATTCCACTTACCATTTTATTAATTCTGAGGGCATCGTAGCTATTAAGAGGTGTTCTGTCTTACAATTTCAAGTCATGGGAAAGTTTAGTTATGGCACCACCAGGCAATCAGGCTACATAAAGAGTCTGACAGATCAAAGAGTAATGTAAGTCTGACATTCCCAGAGAAGGGTAATTTTTCTGAACAGGGCTTGTGGCCAGGCTGTTTGCAGAGGTGCTTTAGTGGCCACAGAGGAGGTAAGGGAAGCTAACAGGGACAAAGGTCTAGGATCCTATCCCTTGTTTCACTAGAGCAGATTCACTTTTAACTCACTTATAGGCTTCAATAATCCTTTAAAAAGGTTTGATAACCAGGGCTGTAGAGTGAAAACACTGTCATTTCTAAAACTGTGAAGAGCCTCAGAAGTTATTGCAAGTGCCAACAGCAACATACCAGCAATATCTTGCCCAAGGTAAGAGCACCAATGGTTTCTCATGATCTCAATGGCATGTAGGTCATCCTTGGAGATGTCATTATTAATGATAAGGTGAATGCAGGGAATGATCAACTCATTCATCACGTTAATGCCCTCTGTTACAGAGTGGTCATCGTTTGTTTCAAAGAGAGAAGCTGCTTTGGCATTCAGCTCCTACGGGTAAAAGGCAGATTGGGGGGGAAAAACAGTCTGAAACAGATAAGAACCTATTTCAGAAGAGCCTAAACAAGTCGTTCCCAAAATTTACTGCATGTTGCCTGGGAATCTTTACAAACTACTGGTGCCCCACCCCCGAGCATGCAGATTTGATTGGTATGCAGGTGACTAGGGCACTAGGGTTTTATTTAAAAGCTCCCAAGGTGATTCTAATACAGCAAGGACTGTGATCCATTTACCTAAACTTGCAAGTCAAGGTCTTGCCTATCATTGTTCTACTAAACTGCTCATTCAATGGCTCTCAATCTCCACTGAGCATCAGAATCATCTGCAGAAGAAACGCTGATGCCTAGGCCTCTCTCCAGAGCCTCTGGTTTGACAGTCTGGGGAGGAGTCACCACAGGGTGAAAGCTCCCTAAGTGACCCTAACACACACTGGGGGTTGTGAGCCCGTGATGCAAAGAACCTCAATCACTATTACCACCGACCAAAGGAAGATGAGCAGGACCTTCAAAATGTAATCTGTACTTGGTGATTTAAAGTATAATAAAATTCAGACATCACAGCTACAAGTCCTCTTTTTCAGCTCCAAAACGCCCTGCCACATCCTCTAACTGAAGCAGAAATCAAGGTATAAATCAGAAAATGAAGCTCTTGAGATGAATATGTGTCATGACTTAATCTCTTCCATCTGGTGTTAACAAGGCAGCAACAGCAATGTTGGCTGGACTCTTCTCAGGAAGAGCAATCGTGAGGGATGTCAGGGAGGACAAATCCAGGCTCCCAATGTGGGGAGAAGCTTGCCTTTTGTGGTTCTCTGAAGGACAAGTACCTGTCCAAACCCTTGGAGAGGCAGAGGGCATACAGGTCTGCCATTGTCCAAGAGGCCAAATGCCAAAGAGGCCAGGCTAGACATTCAGTGCTGTAGGACTGTGAGATTAACAGAACAGCAGGACCAAGTCTTATGGTTTATACCTTTTTTTAAAAAAAACTGGAGTCTCTTAGGGGTTGCTAAAATTCCCATCTACTAGCTTAGCAGGTAGCATTGCACAGAACGTAGAAAAAACACTGCATTCCTTCAACATGTATCTGTTGCATGCTTACGATATGCCAGGCACAGAGAAAACAGCAAAATAAGAAAAGGGTCTGTGCTTGAATTCACAATCCAGTAGAGAAGCAATGTAATGATAAACACCATAATGCAGTTGTACATAGAGGGCACAAAGAAAGGGGTAACTGATTCTTGTCCTAAGAAGGGGCTGAAGAAGAAGAATATTCATTTAAGTATTCATTTAAGGATATTCATTAAGAGATTATTTTAAGTAACTTAAAAGAATCTGTTTCAATTTACAGCTGCTCTCAAGAGTCTAGAGAAATCTAAAACCTATCGAAGATTAGTTTTTAAGTTGTAATTCTTTGTGGCTTCAAGGAACAGAGATGAGGACAAAATAATAAAGATCGTTAAGGCTTAATGAGCAGTACATACCAGAAGGCATTTTCTTCGGTACAGAGCGATGACCGATTCCTTCACCCCACGGCGGGGCCCCTTCGTCAGCAGAGCAGCATTGCTCTGGTAGGCATAGACCAGGTAGGACAGTGCCTCTTGGTACCTTAAAGAATGATAGATCATCAATAGCTGAGTGCTCCTTTCTCCAAAACCCAGGGCTTCGACCCCTCTGTCCCTCAGTGCAAACATTTACATGGCTGCAGTTACAGCCAAGTCCTCAGGACAGAAGCAGTGCGGTGCCCTGGGAAAAGCCAGAGGCCCAGAGACTGCAGTCACTCTCAGCTCTTCTGCAAACTGGTCAAGAAACCCAAAGTGAACCATGAAACTTCCCTGGGCTTCCTGGATTCTAAACCAAAGGAGGGGACTGTGTGATTACTAAGGTCCATTCCAACTCTAAAATTCATTTTCTGAATTCATCTTCATTTATCACAAAGAAAATCTGGCCATTACGTATCCTCACCAACATATCTACCGCTGCCTGAAGGATGGCCTAGCATGTGTGTTCAGTGAAACAGTGGGCAAGGCAGGGGCACCCTGGTGCGTGGGACAGGGGAGGGGATGCACGGCCACAGTTCTTGGTATTCCCAGGTGGGCATCTGTGTGGGTAGTTAAGAGGGCCGTGACCAATAATCCAAAAGACATAAAAGGCCCACATACTTTCCTTTCTGGTAGAGCTCCAGGCCTGTTAGGAGATACACAGACACTTTCCGAAACAAACTATAATCTTCATGCCACTTCTGAAAAGGAATGAATGCCATTAGTGATTACGGTCACCATAAACATCACTACCCTTCCCACCATGGTAAGTCTGACACTGCGTACAAGTGCTTATCCAGCACATATGGCCAGGCACAAAAATCACAAACACAAGAGCTTCTGATCATGACACAGTCACCATTTACAATGAAGTCCACTGTTGACCTTAATTTTCAGTGACCTGTTACTTCTTCTGAAGGACAGAAATATTTATTTCATGTGAGCTTTAGAATGTATTATCTTAATTTCCAACACCCCCATCAAGGTCCTGCAGCTCTGGTTTAAACAAATGCCTGTCGGGCAGCCCCGGTGGCGCAGCGGTTTGGCGCTGCCTGCAGCCTGGGGTGTGATCCTGGTGACCCGGGATCGAGTCCCACATCGGGCTCCCTGCATGGAGCCTGCTTCTCCCTCTGCCTGTGTCTCTGCCTCTCTCTCTCTGTCTATGAATAAATAAACAAAATCTTAAAAAAAAAAAAAAAACACAGATGCCTGTTGAGTTGTGACAAAATTGTGCGCCTTTAGGAACCACCGAAGGACAAGGCCGTTCCAATTACACAGAATGACACTCAGCTCAGCAGGTGTCAGAGGCACACTGGGTGTCACAAAGCACTGTTTCACTTCTAACACAATGCTTTTGGGGAAATTTGTATTTATATATGCATTTTAATGAACAGAAATTTCATTTAAAATATAGAAATATAAAAAGCCACACAATGATTTTAAAACAAACCAAAACCAGGAATCAAGACTAAAGTAGGTATTAAAAGGAAACAAAATGTTAATTTATTCTAACAGAAAAATGGACAAAGAAACAGGTTATTCTGAGGGTCAGAAAAGATCATTTATCTATTCTCACCCACTTGTGATTTTTGCGGGGTTGGGTGGGGGCAAGTCAGTTTGTGATAACACAAAATTGTTAGCTTGGCCTTAAGAAGTAATATTTTGTTTTATAGACTTAAAAGATTTCACCTTGTACTCTTCCATATTCATGTCATCTGGACCAATCTCCTTCAGTTTAGCTTGAGCCACCTTCATGATGCTGATCGATCTGTGTGGGACAAGGGTCAAAAAACTGTGAGGTGCAGGGCACAGCTTTCCCAAAGTCAGAGGAGGTCACGGGGCCCAACCCAGAAGCATTGGGCAATGCACCTGAGCGCTGCATCTCACCTTTCATCATAGCTAAGATTTTTATCTGCAAACTGTTCCAAGAGGGTCCGTTCTACAACTCTCTTGGGTGCCTCATTTTGGAAAAAGTAGACCAGCACATGCTGGAGCCGAGGGTCGCTGTGAGAAGTGGGCGTCTCTTTGGCAAGCTGGTAGAGTCTGGAGTATTCTTCATGGAATGCCTATTAGGGACAAAACTGGTAGTCAGAACAGGGTGCGCTGTGGGGTTCTGCTCACAGAACCTGATGCCTATGGGCTAGAGAGATTCTCGTAACTCCAAGGAGACTTTTGAGAAATTCATATTGGGGAATTACAGAGGCAACCACGGAATCTGTAAGTTGTTTGCATTTCATAAGGGCGAGAACTCCTGTGGCACCAAAGATGTACTGCATTCATCAGAAATTCATTTTTCTCATAAGGTTTTAAGAAAATCAAGTATTTAGTACTAACTAGCTCAGGCTAACCTTGGGTTCCAAGGACCTGAACTTTTAAAAATGCACATAAATGCAATTTAGTCAAGTACCTTAAATTTTATTCAGGTACCTTAAAAAAATGGCCTTTCTTGTTTTATGGCTCCCAAACCATAAAAGCAATGCCTCACTCCCAGCTTTATTAACAGATATCTATCTCCTAAGGACAACAGCAAGCCCCCCAGGCCAGGCCTAACATAGTTGGGTATAGCTCACGAATGCTATGCTAGCACTGAGGGGAGGCACTGTCGGTATCATGGGAGGAGCTGTCCTGTCCATTAGTGTGACTGGAAATGGAGTTTTAGGTGTTACTTGAAGGAAAAACATTCTTCATCCCATTTTTTACCACTTAATAGAATTATGGTCTTGTTACTATGATACCGGTGGTATAAAGATTAGATTTTTAAAAAGAGATACCTTAATAAGCCCTGCTTCAGACCCATCTCGGTCAAAGGTCTGACGGGCTTTAGCTATGGCCAGGATGACCCCTTGCATGGCGGGGCTCAGCATCACCTACCACAAGAGGGCACAAAACACAGAGAGAAAAAGAAGAGAAGAGAAGTTCAAAAGAAGACTGAATGGAAGAAAGGCAAGTAGGCTGCTGAAGGGAAGAGTGGCAGTGTGCCCACGGGCAGCAACTGCTAGCGGTCCAGATTTGTGCACCTGCCCCCATGCACACCCACGGCCCCGTCCCTGTACCCTGTGGTGAAAGCTGGCCCAGGAAGAGCTGTTCCTATATACTCTAATTTAGCAGATAAATAAAGAGGGACATCTGAGAGCATCTACAGACAGCACTGCGAAAAAATAAAGCTAAATGATAGCTCTCCCAGGGGAAGTGTCCACAGTGAGAATTCCAGTGGAGTTCTGTAATTTGGCTGTGTATCCCAGTACACAAATATTTTATTAGAGTTCTACTAAAATAATCAGTACGCTTAAAACAGTCTGGAAATTAGGTGATATACAAACATGACTTTATAAAACCAAAACTTTTCAATGATTTGGGAAAAAAAAATATCCCACAGGAATAAAAAGAACCCCAAGGGCTAGGATTCATAACTGTTACATGCAGTGCCAACTGAAAGGGACCAACCGCAAGGAGCTTGGGATCCCACAGCTTCTTCCAAAAGCTTTGGAATCAAAAACAACTTCAATTCACATTTGTTTTGCTCACTAGACAACTGAAAATTTTATATTTGGAGGGAAAACAATAAACTAATATTTCCAAAGACAAAGGCTCCTAATTTAAAAGGCTTTTTTTTTTGCTCAAAATACCAAAAAAGTAACTGAGTGCTACTCTTCCGAGACATCTAGACTCTGAGGTGCCTCCATCAGTATATGCCTGGGGAGATATATACCAGGCGCAGCATTCAGTGGGAATGAGGCTATCTTTTACAAAACAGCATATAAGGTCAAAACCAGATGGGCCCTCTTTTCATTACATGTTTCAATTATAACTATTTGTTCCAATATTAACTATTGCCAAACATCTTAGACAAGTATATCAGTCACAGGGGAAGGAACAGAAGACTGGAGACAGACAGCTGAATCCTGCACTCATCTGTGTACCTCCTCATCATATCCATCTGCATCAGATCTAACCAGAATCCTTCCCACACTGGGAATCTCGACTTCAGAGGCCTCAGAATTAGGCTGGGCGGCAGACTCTGCGTCCTTCGCCTTTGGGGGCTGCTCTGACTGCTCTGCAAGGTTTGTTTCCGGGGGCGGGGGCTTCTCGGGTTCAGCTTCCTGAAGCTGTGGCAGCAGGATGGAGAAAAAGAGTAAGGACAAAACAGGAGAAAGAGAGAGGGACTGGTTAAATGCAGCAGAGACACAGTAATAGAAATGTGAGAAAGTGGCGGTCATGGTTGCGAGCCCCCCCCTCCTAAGTGTGGGCTTCTGCATCACTGTCACCTCGCTCAGCGCCGCTTCCACGCCGCTCCTCTCGTAGGCACGCGCGGTATTGGCAATGGCCTGCGCCGTCTGCTCCTTCACGATCACTGCGTGCTCAGATGCCAAGCAGCGGACCCCGTGAGAAGATGCTGCTGAAGGCTCTGGTAATGAATGGTACAAAGGGATTAGCATCTGATGGTGAGTGACGTCTAAAACACTCTGTAAAAGGGCAAGCAAGACAGACACAGAGGTTCATCTACAACCCTTTTAGCAAACATTTAAAGTAGAATCTGCAAATCTCCCCTAGAACCTAGTGACTCAAAGAAATGTCTACCTCAGAAAGAACCCACTGATGGTTTCGGAAAATTGAATGTGCTCCCAACTTTGTCATATTGCTTTACGTTAATGAAGGCTTCCGACAAATGGCCTTCCGTTAGGAAGACTGCCTCTGGGGAACAGGTTTCATAGAGTCTGCTTAGTAATCCTACCATAGCTTCTCTGGCAACCTGGGAAACCATGAAAACTGAACAGATGAGAAGTACAGGGAGCTGGTCTTTCTGCTCTTACTTCTGCTCATTGCAAAGGACACCCTCAAGCCACAAGCTATTCTGTCAAGTTGTGCAACACCAGCAACGCTTCGTGCAACATCAGCTACACTTGGACTATACACAGTGCAGACCGTGGAAGCCCTCAGTCAGCGGAAGCGCCAGAGCTGGCTGACGGGGGGCATGGTGAACACCGCCAGATCATGGAAACAAGGGCCCTCCCCAGTTACCTGGGGACGGAGAGAAATCCTGTGATGCTGAGCTGGTGGAGGAGTCCATTTGTGGGATTTTGCAAGACTGCTCTTCTTCCCACTCCTCGACTTCCTGCTCAAACCTCCAGTTATCTTCCTGAATGTAATGCTTCAGCTCAACAGACAGGGCATCCACTTCTCCTAACATCTGATCTGGTTCACTTGGGGCTGTCTCTGAGACGAGAATGAAAACAGAGTTAAAATGCAGCGCCATCCAGCCGAAGGTCACAAGGAATTAGAAGGTCCTTTCTAGAAAGAAAACAAAAGAAGACACTTTGTCCTTTTTCTTACTCCACACAAAAAATACATACATACATAATCCAGCAGAAGTAATGACAGTATAAAGCCAACTGTCATAGCACACTAGTAACAGGGCCTGGCAGATTAGTAGGTAGACATGCAGGGGTATCTGTTGAATGAATGAATGAATGAATGGATGAGTGATAGAAAGCAGGGATTTGGAATAGAGGCCAAATCACTGGCAAAATAGCAAGAACAGACCCAACATTTAGAAATCCAGAACATTAGATCCAGTGGAAATTTCAAGTTGAACAGTTTTATCAGTGTAACCACAACTATTACGGATAAAAATACCCTTCTCAAGATGGTTAGAGATGAATTCCAAGACATCTATACTGCTTCAGGTCCACATAAGTGGGTGCTATCAGAAAGCAATGTGATACAACGGTTAGATGGTAAATAATACCTGGGGGATAATTTAAGGTTTGGAAGAAAAATGGCAAGGATATCAAGAACATATGAAATCTCATTTTTTTTTTTAAGATTTTACTTTTGTTAGCTCTACATGGGGCTCGAACTCATGACCTGGAGATCAAGAGTCGCACATTCTTCCGACTGAGCCAGCCAGGAACCTCGAAATTTCATTTCTAATCCTGTGACCAAATCAAAAACAAGAAGCTTACAGTAGAACAACACATCCACTCCCGGGTTGCCTTTAATTCGTCTTTTCATTAAGTAAATGACAGTTTCCATTTATCAGTTTCTATAGTATAAAAATGAACCATATATGTAATAACAAGGCTCCTATACACTACCAACAATAGTCCAGTCATTTGTACAACTCCCACAAGCAGCTGTCCCTGCTCTGGTGCTACAGAGATGCAATTATGAAGAGCAGTTACTGCTAAGTGATCATTCTTTCTCTCCCCTGTCCCTGGCCACACCAGCAGATCAGAAAGACAGTGCACCGCCTGAACAAAATGCCTTCTGTTTTCTTACTTACTCAACCCAGTACAGTCTGAATATGAAACGGAAAAGTCTTCCATGATCTTAGATGCAAAATGCTGCTCAGAAGACTTCTCCCAGAAAATGTAAAAGGAAGAGAGAATAATGTAAATGGAAGAAAGCACAGAATTTATTTTAAGATTTTACTTGTTTATTTGAAAGAGAAAGAGAGATAGCTAGAGAGAGCATAAGGGGAGGGGCAAGAGGGAGAAGCAGACTCCCCACTGAGCAGGAAACCAGACTCAGGGTTGGATCCCAGGACCCTGGGATCACGACCTGAGCCAAAGGCAGACATTTAACCAACTGAGCTCCCTAGGCACCCCTCACACCACAGAATTTAGTCAGAACTGGATCTGAATCTTGGGCCTGCCATTTGTTCACTGGCCGTGAGTCTGGAGGAGCAGAGTACCTCAGCTGGAACACATTGGCACTGGCAAGAAGAATTCCTAGCCTGTCTTTTAGAGCTTTCAGTTATGAGAGAAATAAAGTTTGAAAGCACATAGTAAGTAGTAAAGTTCCAATATAAATGATAATGATTGCTCTCACAATTATAGTATCATGAGAAGTATGAAATTGTTCAGGCAAAGCCACTAAAATTTAGCTATTCTCAAAGGGTCCAAAAACATGTGCACAAGGATGTCCCTGAAAAATTAAAAAACAAAAACGAACTAGAGACAATATAATGGTCTGTCAATGGAGGCTGGCTTAAAAAATTATATATGGAATTATGGATGGAATTATGATGCAGTTGTTAAAAAGAGTGAGTTGGTTCTATTTATAAAAATACAGAGGTTAAAAAAATATAGAGATTACCTAATACATATGAGTGATGAAAAAGATGCTCGAACGAAAATGTCCCATTTGGGGGAAAATCGGGTGGGGATATATATTGATAAAATCTCACTTCCTGAATACTCCATAAGAAACCTAAGAACAAATACATGCCAGGCTCCAGGATAGAAACAGGAAAGCAAACTTATTTTTTCTTAATTCTCTTTTATACTGTTATTTGTAAAATACATTATTATTTTATAATAAATTGTAGTTAAAAAACATTTTTTTTTTTTTAAACCACAAGACTGTTCCCTTCTGTGAGCAGTAGAGATTTTCCCCATCTCTGGCTTCCACTACACTATGTTTACCTGCGTTGAAGTGTGGTAGCTTGTCGTTAATGTACATCAGACAGTAAGCACTAACATTTCTCAGGCCCCCATAAGAATCTCTTTCAAGTTCTTCCCAGGAAGATTCAGTAACAGAGATGTCATTGTACTTGAGCCAGACTTGTCGGGGCTGATTATAAATATAGGCCCAGTAATGTCCAGCATTTGCTTGCCCTTCATGGACGAGAACAGCATGTAAGCGGTAAGGCACCTGCCAAGGAGAAGATACTTTCCTGAGTCAGATTAAGCAAAGTAAATAAGAAATTTTAGGTAATTAAAATTCAAACTTATGGCCAGCTAGCAGACATAAGAAAATTGACTATTTTATACACATGTTTGAGATAGGGTTAATGGTAAGTACCTTGACGATACAGTATGAACAAAAATACAGTCTTGGAATCTACCAATTGTGTTTCCATTCCTGAATCTTTAAAACCACACGTCTGAACGAGACGACCTCTTTGGTGACTCTTTAAAGTCTTCAATTGCAGATCTCAAGTCAAAGATAACACAGATCTATGCATCCCTCTAATCCCAAATTCAGTTTATTTAAAAATAGAAATCACCTTCACCACTCATGTTGAGAAACATGCACTGCATTTAGGACCTACAGCACGTTTAGCGGCTCTCTTGTTCTACACTGATTTTATTTGGTACCGAATTTCACGTTAGCACGTTTCATCATGAATCAGTCATATGATCCCTACATTTCACCTGCCGAGTGACTCATCCATCTATCTGGGGTGAGGACCCTTTCAATTCCATACTTGTTTGTTTGTGTTTGAAAAGCATTTGTTTTGAGATGGAGAAAAACAGCAATGCTATAGGTACTGATGAAAAAAAAGAAAAATCAGCCAGAGAATCATTCAGTCAGTACCTTCACAGGTTTTCCTGGTGGGGAAATTTTTGAAACACAGAAGGGTCAGTGAAGAAAACCCAAGATTTACACAGCGCATTCCTGCTGTGCCTCCATGAGACCTGGCAGCTGACAGGGTTCTCCTCCTCCAGCCACGCACAAAGAAGCTACACTGAGCACTCGGGCCCTGACTGCAGCATCTTATCCTCTTTGTGCTCACGATGTTATCCCAAACAAAAATTTATGTGGACAATAAAAATTTCTGCCCTGACCACATTCCCTTCTGGGATTTTCAGGGAAACAAAGCTTGAAAGCACGCTGCTAAGCCAAGCATCACCAAGGATGATGATACTTTGGGAAAAGGGTGTGGAACCAATCCCTGCCTGGGGTTTTCCCCACCACACGATTTCAATTATCACTTTATGAGAAATTTCTTAACACTTGACAGCAAACCTTTCTACTATATGAAAAAAATAACATGTGGCAGAATCAAAACAAATCTGTTTTAAATGTTACTGTTAGTAGAAGATACAGTCCTTGTTTTGGCCTGAAAAGAAATAGAAAAATACCTATTTCTGTCCTAAGTTTATTCTTCTAACTCAGGGAGGTTCCCAGTCAGTCTAAAAGAAAACTATCAAATTTTCTTTTGGATCTACCATCAGTACAGGGGGACATGCCTTAACTACTTTCCCATCAATTTTCATTCTACCTGACGAAGGAGAGGGTCACAATACATCTGCTCAATAGTCTGGGTGGTGCTCGCAATACAATTCTTTAAATCTGTTAAAGAAACAAAAAACAAGAAACATAGTTAAAATGATGTCATTCTATGCCACACAGGGTGCTTCAGCTAAGCAAAGAGCACGGATTCTCTGTGCCTGGGTTCTGACAATTTCAGCTCTACTCTATGAATCACGAAGGAGTACAGGCTTTCAAGGCACCTAGTGCTTTTAGCTTAACATAATTCCATCAAAGGTTAAAAAAATTATCTCTTCTACTTGGCACCAGAATTTCTCCCAAAAGAAACCACCTCTATTTAGAAAAAGACTTTAATGGGTCACTCTGGGTATAAAATACATGTCCCTAAGATAGGACGAGAGAGGAGAAGGCAAGGCAAAAGGCAAGGCAAAATATATGTGGTAAGAACTTGGGAGGAATCTGGGTTTGATGATTTAATTTGATCTGACTGATGTGATTATGTGATTTGATTGATCTGATTATTTTAATTTATTTATTTAGCTCCCTAGATAAAAGGAGAAAGGAACAGGAGGGAAGTCTGAGCAACATGACGAGGCCAAAGGATTTTTAAAAACAGAACACTGAATAATTCCATTTTACATTGTATACATTGCTCAAACATTCTCTGCCTCATTCGCTTTCAGTAAAAACATGCTTCATATACACAAGACTCATAAAAAAGGGAAATCTAGGAGCGCTACATTCTTTTTTTTTTTTTTTTAAGATTTATTTATTCATGAGAGGCACACGGAGAAAGGCAGAGACACAGGCAGAAGGAGAAGCAGGCTCCATGCAGGGAGCCCAATGCAGGACTCGATCCCAGGACCCCAGGATCACGACCTGAGCAGAAGGTAGATGCTCAACCACTGAGCCACTCAGGCACCCCTAGGAGTGCTAAATTCTAAGTCTGGGTCAAGTAAAGCCTGGGTTCACATAAACCATAGGAACAGAAATCAGCATATGCAGAAAAATCCTGACAGTGATCACAAATATCGAAGAGTCCCAGGAGTTCCCAGAAATCTGGGGGAGGGTTTCTAGGAGGGATCTTTCCGCAGTTGTATGCTGGAAGGAACTGAAAGTACAAAAGCAGTCCCAATCACCGTGTGCCTGAATTGTGCCTTTCCATCATTTATGCCTAACTTCCAGCAGAAAGGGAAAGGTTAGTTGTCCAACAAGTTTTTAGAGAGCCAACCTTGTATATCTTGTTCAATCTCACTCCTCCACCTCTGAAGACAGGTTTTAACAAAGTTTATCTCCTCATCCGTGACAGTTCGAGGAGCTGGCTGTGCAGGCATTTCCATGGAAGACCGGGAAGATGTAAGTGGCTTATTTATTGCAATAGACTCGGGTAGAGAATCTTCAGGAGAAGAAAAGGTACCTTCAACATCCTGAGAAGAGCTTTCCTTACTTGTACTGAAAAAAGAGAAAAATTGTATTTGCATGATAATTTCCAAAATATGCCTTGGCCTCAATTAGTGTGCTTTGTAAAACTAACTGCTACATGGAAAAGTACTGCTATAATTTAATGAATATTTGCTCTATAAAGGCACTGAACCAAACCATTTCTTTATATGCATCACCTCATTTAATACAACTTGCTTATGAGGCAGATATTGTTGCCATCCCTAGTTCACCAATGACAAACCCAAGGTTTAGAGAAGTTAAGCAACTTACTTAAGCTCACTCAACTAGTAAATTATGGGATTTAAACCCAGATCTGAGTCTATGGTTCATGCTCTCTAACCACTTCTTCTAAGAAGGAACATGAAGGAAGAATACAAAGAAGACTGGACTGGAAGAATCAAGGAATCACAACAGAGTTTCCACGATGCAGATAACTGAATAAAACACACAGAAGCAATAAATATGAAGTATGGGCTTTTTTCACCATGGGTTCTAGTGATGGTATTAACCAGGACACACACATCATATCTGATCTGGGCTCATGTGACTTGGTCTCTTGGTTCTTACACAAGTAAGCCTCTCTTGGCTGTTCTCTTCAATTTCTAGCCAGTTCTTTAACTGTTTTAATTGTCTACTCATGAGTAAGTCTTTCCCTGAGGTTGACTTGGTTGAGCATCCTTCTCAGCAGATGTGAGAATGAGAGGTTTTGGAAGATCAGGGATTGAGAGGCAGCGAGCGTACTGCTGGTTCAAAACAAGGTGACCTTGGTGGGGCATGGACACCATTGCAGGCAGTTCAAGAAGCCTCTGAAATAATCCTAACTATCCTGTGGGCAAGACAAGTGAGCACCCTGGTGGGAATCAGAAACATTCCCAACTAAACAGGAACAAACCCTTCCCTTTAAGACAAGTAACTCATGGCTTTTGCCCTCTTCATGGGGTGAGTGCTTATCAGGTGGAAAGATGGTACACAGTTCAAATAAAACAAAAAGGCCTAATGTGTACTATCTTTTTAAAATTTTATTTTATTTATTCATGAGAGACACAGAAAGAGGCAGAGACACAGGCAGAGAAGCAGGCTCCACATAGGGAGCCTGACGCAGGACTCAATCTCGGGTCTCCAGGATCAGGCCCTGGGCCGAAGGCAGCGCCAAACCGCTGAGCCACCCGGGCTGCCCACTATCTTTTTTTAAAAAAAGATTTTATTTTTAAGTAATCTCCATACCTTTTTTTGTTGTTGTTAAAAATTTTATTCATTCATTCATGAGAACACAGAGAGGCAGAGACACAAGCAGAGGGAGAAGCAGGCTCCCTGCAGAGAGCCTGATGTGGCACTCGATCACTTGATCCCTGAACCCTGGGATCATGATCTGAGCCAAAGGCAGATGCTCAACTGCTGAGCCACCCAGGCGTCCCGTAATCTCCATACCTAACATGGGGCTTGAATTTACAACCCTGAGATCAAGAGTCACATGCTCCACCAAATGAGCCAGCCAGGTGCCCCTCCACCCCCCAAATGTGTACTATTTTAAACACTTGTTTTCATTACCTTTCCTTGGATGCCAGGTCAGAAACTGGGCAGTGCACGGAAGAAAGTGGTAACGTCATGTGTGCATCACTTTGACACGTGGGGCTTTCTGAGGCAGGTTTTGTGCTAGCAAATTCAATAACGTATTTCAGCATGTCTGGGAGTGGAAACCGAGCTGGGCCTGAGCCGTACTTCACATACCTAAGAGGCAAAGACAATGGTGCTCTATTGGCCAAGTGCATCTAGTACTTTGTGGCTTGCTGACAAAAGATCTCTTACTGTGTAGAAAAGACTTATTCCTAAAGGCTGTGCAGTATTTGATGCATCAGTCTGCAAAGTGAGAATTCTCTAAGTACAAATGTTAAAACTGGTAATGATCTACATGTTTACATCTGGGAGAAAACATTTCAAACGGGCTCCTGCTTGAAGCCGTGTCTGCTACGCTTTCTCTTGATGTTGCATCACATCCAGGCTCTGGGCATAATAAAAGTAAATTCTTTGTCTTAAAGGAAAACAGATATATTAGCAGTACTCATATCTGAAAATAATGTTGGTGAACTGGTACCCAAGGCTTTATAACCAAGGCTCCCCTTAAGGCTCCTACTTGGAAATTAGAAATTAGGAACAATGAAAGAAAGCTGGAAATGTAAAGGTGTTAATAAAGATCAGAGTTTAAGAAAACTGGCAAATCTTTCTTCTGCAGGGTCCTCGGTACCCTCTTATTCATGCATTCAACAGCATAGGCCAACCATAAATTATTGACTATTTCTTTGGGATTAAATAAATAATAAATAAATATTTTTAACATGTAACCAAAATAATTAACAAATTATTTTAATGCTATCCAATATTCTGGCATTACCAGGATGAGTGAGACTCAAACAAAATATGTACTTTGATGAACTCTGTAATGACAGCAATTAAATAGTACTGGGTGACTGGCTGGTAGAGGTAAACCCTATCATTATAGGGTTCCATTAGAGAGGGAGAGGGAGAGGGAGGCACTGCATATTTTTCTTCCCCATTTAAGTGAAAGAAACAGGTATAGGACTGGGAAGAAAGAAAGTTGTGTCCATATCAAAAAGGACATTATGAAATGAAAATACCAGTGGGAAATAAAAGAATATTATTCAAAGTCAACCACATGGTTAGAGGGTAGGGAGCAAAGAAGACATTTCATCCTCACTAATTTGAAGGGGAAGTAAAAGTAAGCAGCTGCCTGCTGTGGAGCGTTGCGGCTTTTACTGAAAAGGACATCAAATATGTAACTAAGAAAACTGTACTACTCCTTAGATGTATTTTCTTGTCTTTATTTCAGCTACTACCAGCTTATTGAACTCTACTTGCCCTTCAAGATCTAGTTTCTCCATCTCCCAGCTCTGAACTTCTAAAGATAGGACCTGAACCTTGTGTATCTATACCTCAGGAATGGTTAATAGGTCTTCAGAAACACAGTGATGGGGAAAGCAATTACTTTTCACATGACTGGCTTGGACCAAAGGAAAACATTTTCTTACTAGAAATGCAGCACAGATGTCATAGGTGATAGGATTTTAAGCCATCATTTTACACTGTAACTCTTCCCAGGTTTGCTGTATTTTAATATGATACTTATATAAAACTTCAGGAAAAATATTTCTCTAAGAAACTAATCTTCAATTTTCTGACATAATCATTGTTCTGTTCTACTGAATGAATTCCTTTAAACCCACTACTTCATACAATGCAGCATCTGTATTCGGTTAGTAGAATCAGAGCAAAAGTTTCAAAAAAGGTGTTTACACTATATGCATGACATCTTATTTTTCACATTACATCAAGGTATCTTACAGAAGAAATGGTGAACTTTTTGCTTAATGATGAAAGTAATGCAACACACCTGGTATGAAAACTCAAATACAAAAGAGTGTAAAATAAATCATAAAAGTCACCCACTCCCATCTCGATTCTACTTCCTACTGGCATCCACTAACAGTTTCTGTATATTTTCCCAGGAGCAAGTCAGTCACTCTTAGAGACAAGCGATTTTTTTTTTAATTACCCAAATAAAATTATCTGACATTTTATTTTATTTATTATTTTTTTAAGATTTATTTATTCATGACAGACACACAGAGAGAGAGAGGCAGAGACACAGGCAGAGGGAGAAGCAGGCTTCATACAGGGAGCCCGACGTGGGATTCGATCCTGAGTCTCCAGGATCACACCCCGGGCTGAAGGCGGCACTAAACTACTGGGCCACCAGGGCTGCCCTTAAAAGTATCTGAGATTTTAAAAGTCATTTTATTTATTTATTTTAAAGATTCTATTTTATTTTTTTTAGCAATCTCTACCCTCAACATGGGAATTGAAACTACAACCCTGAGATCAAGAGTCACATGCTCTACTGAAAGAGCCGGTCAGGTGTCCTTAAAAGTCATTTTTCTTCCTGAAGTAACATCGTACTACAGAAAATGCTCCTATACTTACTTTAAAATCGAAGTAAGTCAGAATGCCCTGCTGGTTACTGGTAAGTTGAGTTTTTGTATGTTATAATGCATCAGGTATATTTGGTGCTATAAAAATAATTATAATCTTATAAAGCATCACTAAAACCTTAAAAGTAAAATATAGCTGCAAATCAAGTCCTGTAAAACACTTAGAGGATGGTATTTGAGGAATCAATCCTCAGCTTAAGTCTATATAAGACAATGAGAGAACTCATCACCGAACACCTTGGATAAGTTCTCCCTAAGAGAGGATGCTGGAGATGGGGACTTATGGGTGCAGAGTCTACCTTGGGCTGGTATGGAAAGTGTTACCTCTTAGGGAAGTAAGTGACCTAGCAATGGAGTGAGTAGAACTAGGGTGGTGGTGACAGCAAAACTGTGGGGTAGCTAAAGGAGGAAAAAAACACCATTGACATTATATGGGATTTCCTTCTAAATGCCAAATCAATGGGATAGATCGATAGAAAGAAATTACATTGACTCCTCTTCCTTAGGAAGTCATGGGGTGATTCCAAAGAAATAATCAGTGGGAAACAAATCAACAAAAAAGGGGAAGATTTCCCTCCATGAGAGAGAAGACTTTGTGCCAGAACTGTTAGCCCTTGGAATCACTTAGCACCTGCTCCAGGTAGAACAGCACTTTCTGTTTGTGTTTTTATCTCTTCCAGATCCTTAAGAAAACATTTTCCCAAGACAGAGGGCCTGAAGTATGGTGACAGTTACCTCTCTTGTGTTTGTGAGAAAGATGACAAGGGAAATAGAAAAAGTAAAGGGCTATGAACTCAGAAGCTGAGCTCCCATCGTGTATGCCAGGGACTGACTCCGTGCCTCTGCATCCCACCAGTCCTTGGGACTACTATTCACCCATGGATACTACAGCTCATCTTATAAGTGGCTTCATGCTTAGAGAATAAGTTTTCTTAGCTATTTTGTGTATATAAAAATGTGTATATATGTGTAATGTGTGTATAAAAACACACTCATTAATACTTAAAAAAACTCTAAACCAATTTTTAAATTTAAGCAAATTATCCAATTGTAACGCTCTACTCTCTCCTTCACATTTCTAAGCACAAAGATGTCATGACTTACCTTTCCAGTTTTTGCTGCAGAACTTTTATTTCCTCCTTCAACTTTCGAATACACTCTCTCTTACTTCGAATAAGCTCTTTGCTCTTGTACATGTACCTAAGCAAATGATAACACCACAAACACAATTTATATTTAAAAGCATTAATGGCACACGGTGCCAGCAAACCAGAGATACAAGGGAACTTCCTCAAACAGACAAAGAGCATCTATGAAAACGTATAGCTAAAAAAAAAAAAAAAAAAAAAAAAAAAAAGAAAGAAAACGTATAGCTAAGATCATACTTAATGGTAAAAGATTGAAAGCTTTCCCCCTAAGACCAGGAACAATGCAAGGATGTCCACTCTTATCTCTTCTACTGTTTTACTGGAGGCATGGCCAGTGTGAGGAAGGAAGGAAGAAAAGAAAGGAGAGGGAGAGAGAGAGAGAGAGAGAGAGAGAGGATGAGACAGGGAGGGAAGGAGGAAAAGGGAAGGCATACAAATAGCAAAGGAAAAAGTAAAACTGCCTTTCATTGCAGATGACATAATCATTTACACAGAAAGTACCAAAGAATTTACAAAAATGCATCAGAACTAGTAAGGGAGTTTAGTAAAGTCAAAAGATATAAAGTCAATTAAAAAAGAAGGGGGGTGGAAATCTAAAGCTGGATTTTTTTTAGAAACCATTGTAACATCAAAAGCATTAATTATTTTAGTATAAACTTACTTAGATATATGTAAGACCTGTACACTTAAAATTAAGAAACACTGTTGAGAGAAATTAACATTTTAAATAAGCTATACCATGTTCATGGATTAAAGAACTCAAAATAGTTAAGACATCAGTTTCCTCAAATTCATCTATACATTCAACATAATGCCAATCAAAATCCCACTGGTGAAAAAAAAAAATCCCACTAGTGGGCACCTGAGTGGCTCAGTGGTTGAGCATCTGCCTTTGGCTCAGGTTGTGATCCCAGGGTCCCGTCACTGGGCTCCCCACTGGGAGCCTCCTTTTCCCCCTGCCTATGTCTCTGCCTCTCTTTCTGTGTCTCTCATCAATAAATAAATAAAATCTTAAAAAAAAAAAAAATCCCACTAGTTACTAGGGAGTAACTGACAAGCTAACTCTAATACTTACCTAGAAATGCAAAGGACTAAAGTAGCCAAAACAATTTTGAAAGAAAAAAAAGGGGGGGGCAAAGTTGGAGGATTTACATGATCTGATGCCAAAATTTACAGTAAAGTCACAGTAATCAAGACAATGTGTCACTGGTTTAAGATTAGACACAACAGATAAAACAGACTCTGGAAATAGACCCACAACTACATGCTCAATTCATTTCTGACAAAAGTACCAAGGTAATTCAACGGGGGAAAGGATAATTGGACATCCACATGCCTCCTTTCCCTGCCTTCCAAAAAACAAAAGCCCTTCTCTCATATTATATATAAAAATAAACTCTAAATGGGTCATAGACATGAATATAATAGTTAAAACTAAGTCACTTCTAGGGGGAAAAAAAGAAGAAAATCTTCGTGACCTTGGGTTGGCAAAGATCTCTTAGAACACAAAAACACAAACTGTAAAAGAGAAACTGATAAATTAGACTTCATAAAAACTAAAAACTCCTGGTCTCCTAAAGACAGTGGTAAAAAAATGGAAGAGACAGCATAGGCAGGGACTATGTGGATCTGTCTCCAAAATCTGTAAAAGAACCCACTCTTACAACTCAGTATGAACACAACCCACTCAATTAAAGAATGGACAAAAGATCTGAAAAGATGCTTCACCAAAGAAAATATACAAACAACTGTTAATTAAGCATGCAAAAAGAAACTCAGCATTGTTAGTTATCAGGGAAATATATGTCAAGAGAAAAATAAGATATTCCTACAAACCCACTACAATGGCTAAAATTTAAAAGCCTGACAATTCCAATTATGGGCAGATCTGGAGCAAACAGAACTCTCACACACTGTCAGTGGGAATGCAAAATCATACAGTTTTAGAAAACAGCTTTGAAATTTCTTATACAATTAAACATACACTTTTCATACAACCTAGCAATCTCACTCCTAGGTGTTTTACCCAGAAGTACTAAAAACCACACCAACACTTTGGGGGTGAATGTTCATAGTAGCTTTCTTCATAACCTAAAACTGGATACATCCAAAATGTCTATCAACAACTGGTGAATGGAAAAAATATTGGAATACTACTACAGTGGGATACTACTCAATATGGATGAATCCCAAAAACATTATTCTCAATGTAAGAAGATACACTGCTGTGTAAGAAGATATAGCCACAATAGGGTGTATTCTGAATAATAACGTCACTATTGTGACATTCTAGAAATGGCAAAACTATAGAGCCAGAAAACAAGTGGTTGCTAGAGCCTAGGGGTGAAAAGAGATTGACTGCAAGGAGCATGAGGAAACTTTCTGGGGGATGGAAATGTGCTATATCCAACTGCCTTGGTGGTTATTTGACTATATACATTTGTCAAAACTCATTGGCTCTACACCTAAACAATGATAATATTGCTTTGTGTATAAACTATACGTCAATAAACCGGACTTTAAAAAGAATAAAAATGTACAATATAAGTCTAAGTAGTAGTTTTTTTTTTTTTTCCAGGAATACAAATAGCATTGAGATTAGAAAGAAATACACTGTGGCTACTCCACATACTGTTCTTCGCCCTAGAAGGAACAGGGCTTTCATCTGAAGCCTACCTACTCAAGTTGTGGTCCCGAGATCAAATGTAGCATTTGCACATCACCTCAAGAGCTTCTCAGAAATACCAACAACTCTTGGGCCCCAACCTAGATCCAATGAATCCAGTGACTCTATATTTGCAATTATCAAGACCTCTAGATGATTCCTATGCACAATATACTAGTAAATGCTCCCCATTCTTCTTCTGTAATACATTAAGAAGACAATCACAGAACTCACCTGTCCATATAAATGATCTGAGGAAACTCCAGCTTATTGTGAATTTTCTCTGGCTGACCAAGGGACTGATTGAACTCAAATCTTGAGAGTTCAAAGGTCAACACTGGAGGTAGCTTTGTAAACCAACGCTGTGTCAGAAGCAGAAATATGAAAGACAGAAGTTAATTTTAGGAAATAGCAAAAGCCACATTTAAAACATCCCTCATCAAACTTTCTTCTTCTCATATAGAATTTATATTCAAATCAAATTCACCTTACAGGTTTATTTATCCCAAATATTAAAATGACCACTTAGAATCATGCCCTCTTAGAAAATGTGGTTAAACATTCCTCAAGACTTCAAATTTATGAGCCAGTCAACAACATTTTACTCAACTATCATCCTTGGAAATAACTGCCCTTAAATAGGTGAAATTGCACCAAGAATCTATACCACTTACTCACTAAGTCATCAGTATTCAAAAGAGGGTCAAAGCCTAGAAGATATCAGCTAGCCTAACCGAAGAATCAGAAAGTAGGACCTTAGCAGCATATATATACCTAAGGAGTCAATTATCTCCACGAAATCAGCTCAGAGAATATATTGAGTATATATGTGTGAACATATATACTATTTACAGTCTATTAACCATAATTTGAATCCCCTTTATTTCTAAAACAAGAAACTTGATATAGCCTCATGATTATGAGTGCTCAAGTTTCTGAGAAAATCTTTGATTTTTAAGACTTTAAGTATCTCAGGAGGGACCTGGTCAAATCAACCCAGGGTGTGATTTTGAGCTTCAAGAAAAGAAAGCACTGACTTATAGAAAAATATCTCAACTGCTCCTGACCACAGATATGGAAGAGCTAAACCAGGAGAGGCATTTCTGTTCAATTCACCTGTATGCCAGCAGTCTGCAAGAACAGCTTTGAGACACTCACTCTAGGTATAAACAGCTAAGTTCCCTTCTCTTGTTGGCATGAGGTGAATCCAGACAGCCTGTCTGACTACCTCGGGGTAAATCTACATAAGCATAATGATTTTCTTTCTTTCTTTCTTTCTTTTTTTAAAATAACATTCCCTTTCTTGAATAAAGGTCTCCAGGTCTAAGGAGCTGGTGAACATCCCTTCTCTTTTGTAAGAGCATGCCTCAGCTGTGTCCAGGCAGGACTGACGTTGTGCCCCCCAAGCAGGTGTTAGGGGAAGCAGTAGCTCTCTCCTAGTGCTCATGCTGCCCTGAACTCATGCCCTCGACAACGCTCACATCAATCAGGAAAAGCTCTGCTTTCTCCTATAGTAATGACTGAGTTAGACTCCCATAAGCCCAGAGTTTTATTTCAAAATATATGAAAGGAGATCAAGCCAAGCTGTATGCTATTATCCACAGTTATGCTCCAAATTCACTCATCCCTAACCCAACTGGAATTCTCAGGCATTAGTTTCTCTTGCTCTCCCCCTCTAACTTTCCCCTTTTCTTTCCAACCCACAAAAATAAATGAATATTAAATTTGAAAAATTTTTAAAGCAAAGGCAGAATTTACTATGAAGAACAGTAAATATTATAATAGGGAAAATATTCTAAATGGCATACCATAGGAGTTAATCACTGTACTTTTACCCTCCGAAAATATGGAGGCAGTGGGTTCTCCCTACTGGTACAGGTAGGCTTCAACAGAAAAAGAGAAACTTGATCATACTTAAAACATCATCAGAAGCAGCATACAACCTTTATATGATTAACTCAAATTCATACTTTCAGTAAAGAATTTATTTACTAAACACTCAGGCTGACTAATGCATATCAACTCACGAGAGACTTCAGGCTAGTTCGACATCTGGTAAGTGTACAGTTATTTAACATCTGATGGGAAGACAGTTTGCCAAAAAGCCTCAGCCCTACTTAACTGGCTCTGTCACTGGCACAGCAAATAAAAAAAAATATCCGGCTTACCTCTTGTCCATACGTCACCGAATGATCGGAAGGAAGCAGCTCAATGTCACCCTCCACCATGGCCCCTTCCAAACATTCGTCTAAGTTGCGATAACCATTTACCTGAAGGGGATACTGGCCGAAGGTCTCATTGTTACAAAAGGGCTTTCCTAGGCAAAGAAACAGATTGCTTTTTTAAAGACCTCACTAGTATTATCTAAAGACTTTTTTTCTGGCACCACACAGACAGTATCTTCCTAATTTAGCAACTCGCTGAGAAGCTTTAGAAGCGTCCTTCAGCCTGTATGGCAACTTCCAATGAACCGGTGGGTCCAGGCATTGACCATAAATAACTGCTACTGTCATAAAGGAAAGACCAGCAGACATTACGTGCCTCCTGATCAAAGACTACCCCACCTCTTGCGAACTAGTCTTGCCAATAAAAGCCTTACCTGAATCTGGTCAAACTCTAGATCCAACTACCAATTTATAAAAAGAGAGGTAGAGAGGAACGTGTTAAACTGTATCATAGATGTGCAAGTGGCGAAATTTCAGACTGTGGGGAATCTCAGAGAACAATCTGGTTTCTTAAGAAATCCATTTCAAGGGAGAAAGATACTGGGGGCATAGTGCAGAGATTTTGATAAGAGACTTAAAAGACCAAGATTTTGATGAGACTTAAAAATCAACTAAATATAAATGATCCACATTTGGATCCTGAATAAAATAAATTGTAAAAATAACACATCACACCCCCCAGCCCCGTATATAAAATTATAAAACAACTTGGATACCTGAACACTGACTAGATATTTGATATTAAGTGCTATTTTTTTTGGAGTGAATAGTGGTATTGGGTTGTTATACAGAGAATATCAGAAGCGTAAGAGGAAAAAGGAGTTTGGGGATGTTTGGTCATGGACTAATGGTTGCTGAGTTCATGGGGGTTTTTAGAATGCTCTATCTAGATGATAAAAATTCTCCATTGTGAAAAAAAATTTACAATTACACATGCAGCTTTGATAAGTCTCTAAAATAGAGAAAGATCTCTGACAGTCTAACTCATCAAAACCTTTTGAGATTAAATATTACATTGGGGGACAACTGGGTGGCTCAGCGGTTGAGCGTCTGCCTTTAGCTCAAGGCATGATCCCAGAGTCCCAGGATCAAGTCCCACATCAGGCTTCCTGCATGGAGCCTGCTTCTTCCTCTGCCTATGTCTCTGCCTCTCTCTCTTTGTGTCTCTCATGAATAAATAAAATCTTAAAAAAAAAAAAAGTTTAAAAAAATAAATTAATTAAATAAATACTACATTGGAAAAAACAACACAGAAAATTGAGTAGCATCACCAGGTCTGACATTAATACTAGGTTTGGGCTGTGCAAAGTATACAATTTAATTAACAACTCTGAGATAAACACTATGCCCATTTTATAGATGAACAGACTGAGGATCCAAGCATTCACACAGTTTGTCCATGTTACACACATACTAAGAGGTAGAACCATACCCGTAAATGCCTGACTCAAAAGCCTTTTCGACGAATACAGATAGTCACACAAGTCTAGAACTAACATTTACAGCAGAGAATTTACCTTCACGAACCCCTTCAGTGAGGAAAGTACCGTAGAATAGCTGCACCATTGGATTTTCAGATTTGTTCCTGGGATTGCTGCTTTTAAGAAAAGGAAAACAGTTCTCTATCATTTGGATCAGATAAGCACTACACGAAACCTAACCACCATTCAAAAGCAAAAATAGTACATTTTCATCAACCTCCGAAGAACCAAGTATGGTCCAAAAAGTAACAGGTTAGCTCAGTTTAAATACTCATTGAGCAAATATATAGGCATGAGAGCTGGCTGTGAGGAGCTGAAAGTCTAACGGGAGAGTCCTACATGCAGAGAAATACTTGTATCTGTATACATTCAACAAACGCATCTACGCCCAGTGACAGATGTATATAAATTCTAGAATAGGACAGAAGCAACAAGAATCCACCCTCTTTGCGCAGTTCTGCAAATAAACAGAAGTTTTCCCAGTAGTACAACAGAAATGGACAAGCCCACCTTAACATCTTAACATGTATATTTCTTTTATTTAGAGTTAAAAGAATTTAGAAAATTTCTCGCCATCTACATTCAAAAGGGGATTCTTTGAATATTCTTTGCCCTGAATTTCACTTCTGAAGTTCATTTCAGTGACTGCAACGATTAAAGTTGATTTACCCGTTTTATACCGCCACGTTCACATCTAGGATTGGTTCGACCTTTTAACACATTGGGTAGCACAGGCTATGATTTTACAAAGTTCAGGGTTATGGCCCTTTCAGTAAAAGGGGGCAGGTTAAGATGATTATCTGCATCTTTAGGGAGAAAAACCAAAGGCAAGGAGGATAAAAAAAATGACAAGTATCTGAATGGTTACCCCCTCGAAGTTTGGCAAAAACCAGCAACTCCTACTTGAGAAGAGTAGTTGCCCTCCCTCCTTCAATGTCATAATTCTCATTGGACCACTGTGAGTAGAAAGGCTATACAAAAAAAAAAAAATCCTCAACACTCACTGAACATTAACAGCTAGCTGGAATGCGTCCTCTAGCCAATCCAGGAGCTTGTGTGTGAATTCACTCACATCTTGCTACAAGAGAGGCACAAATTGCATAAGAGTTAGACCCAGTACCATACTTAGGGACACAAAAATCTGCCCTAATCCTACCAATGATTAAGATTCTATTACTATGGAAGGATTTATTAAGGACAAGCAGCATGAAGAGACAAAGGAACACTGGAAGCCAGCTAACTGCAGAGATGAGCAGCCACTGACCAGCATGTGGCTACAAGGAGATTGGAACGCCACCAATTCCAGCCACGTCTATTTGTAACAACACACAAAATATTCTAGGTAGGCCTTAAAAAAAATAAAAAATAAAAATAAAAAAATTTTTTAAAAAGGTTGGGAGAACAGATTCTAGTGCTGTAGAACAGGAGGAGGTCAGAATGGAGAAAGGACACTGATGAAACATTTTGAGTGTTCGATAGAACTGTAGGACCTTTGAATAATCAAAGGGAAAATTAAATTTTATGAAGAAGGTGCTCCTCCAATAGTGATAGTGTTTTCTAACAGAAGTGGCTAACAATAGTGGCTGTGTTTTCTAACAGAAGATAGAGAAAGGCAAGTACTAATGTCTAGGAGAGAGAAATAGCTCAGAACAGCTGCTCAACTTAGGGTCTAGATGATGCTGCAAATGGGATTTTTATCTGGGCCATTCTGAGGCCCAGGGGGAGTCACAGGGCTTTACTTTTGTCAGCAACCCTTTGCTCTGATTCACCGAGGTATCTTCTGACCTCCTCCTCTCTACTCCAACAGCCCCAGTCTGCTTCCCGTCCTGTGTAGTCACGTTCAGAGCTGACCCGGACCCACATCACCTGGATAGCAACAAGGTGTGACTTCAAACTTCACAGACTGAGGGAAACATGGGGATAACAGGCTTTTCGTACCTGCTGTTCCTCAGGTGATCGGAATGCTCCCTTTAAGAGATCCAGGGCTGCTGAAGGGTCTACAAATTTGCGATTTGATCCCATCATCAGAGCAAACAAGTACTGCAGCTCTTGCATAAACACGATATTTCTCTTTTCCTGTGGAGAAGACGGCAATGTGTGCTCTCACAACCACCCATGTAGGAAATCAGAACGCATGAAAGAGAAAAGTTGTAAGAGAACCCTCCCTGACATTTACCTAGCTCTAGGTCAGTCAGGACACAGACTACCCCACAGGCCCTCTGATCCGGTCTATGGAGGGGATTACCTTAAACTGAAATATCCATGTGGAAGCCAGGAGGGGAGTGCTGTTGGAAAGGCAAAATGCTTATTTTCTGAAGCTGCCCTCCCTCGCATTAGGAAAATGCATCCCCAAAGTGAGATCCTGGAGAGGGTTGGATCGCTGGCAGGAAGCCATGTCCTGTGGCGAGAGCTGACCGACCATAGGCTCTTCTAGAAGGGTCCAGGCCTCCAGCATTGGGTCACCCACTTTGCAATCCATGCCTGAGCGGGAGGGAAAGGAAAGGACACTACACTAACATTCTGTGACTTAGAATTTCTGAATCTCCTGCCCAGAGGCAGAAGAGCTGAGGCTGTCAGATGACTTGCCACTTTCTGGGAACTGTTCTCATTTTATTCCTACTTCATTTTCATTTCATGTCACAAAGAAGGAAAAAAGCCATCTGGAAATGAAAACAAATACTAGCACAAGCCAGAGGACATCACAGCTATCAGTGTGGGCCAGAACTTAAAAGCCTTTGGGATGAGAGGGACCAAACACGAGTGAGGACTTCTCCACACCAACTTACTGTGTGACTTGGACAGTTTTCGAGAACATTCTGCGGCAGACTGTAGCTGAGAACAAGTCTTCGAAATTCAGGCAGTTGAAAGAGAGACTGAAATAAAGAAAGATATTCATAGCCTTGCTTTCAAGATAACTGCAGCAGAAAGATCTTTTACCTTGAAAGTGCACGTGACTGTCACCTGCTATTTCTACCGCTGTGACATCTGAGGGAATGATGGCTATGTGTACAAACTGAGCCAACGGAATAGTAATTCTTTAAGGAAAAAAACCAGAAACATCACAGGTAACAGGAGGGATGGATTAAACAAGGTAAAGTTCATGTATACAATAGATCGTTATGTAGTCATTAAAATAACATTCCAGAAAAAAATATTTTCCTAAAATGAACTAGTACACGGCTGTGAAAGTGAATGCCGGAGATCTATAGGATCAACATGGAGAAATCTCAGAGCTATATCCTGTGTGTTGAGGGATGCGTACAGCTGTGGTCTTATCTGTGGGGAAGGGAGGCTGTGACTGGAATGGGGACAGCAAGGCCTGGAGAGCACAGGGAACCCACCATTTATTTCTAAAGCTGGGCGCTGAGTGCAGCAATGTGGGCTACTCTCCACTCTGTCACAAGAACTGCATTAAAAAAAAATTCAGTAGCAGTAATCTCTGGCTTATTTATAAAGCATACGTAATCCTACTATGAATATCTTCTGAAGATTAATGTTTGTAAAAATCCCTTGTATGAATAGAAATCCACATCCCAACACACTCCTCAGACGAAAACCCCTCAGGAAAGACCCAGATGAACCACTCTGGAATGAACGTCCTGGGGAGACAACAGCCTCTGGCTTCCCTCCCACTCCCCCAACGAGGCGGGGATTCCACCAGCAGGGTGAGCACACAACTGGGTGGTGCCTTTAGGATCAGGTCACACTGTTCCATCAACGTGCTACCTGGAGCCAGGGCGAGACTGCTCTGCTCTCGACTTGAACCTGCTCTCTCCTCTTCCCACCTCACCTGTGCCCTCCCATGTGGGGCCACTCTCACTCTGCTGACGTGGCCCTGACTCTTCCCAGAACTTCTGCTCTGCCATGGGAAAACTGGCTTCACATTTCCAAGTCACTCCTCTCTACCTCCTCTCCTCGCCCAAATCTGGATTTCCCCAAAGACATCGCCATTCTTAAAAACCCTCCAAGTGTGAGCTGATTACATTTCCCAATCCAGTATCCACATGACACTCTGGCATCTGCTTCTTCTCCTGTGTCACTTAATTCCACCCCCCTCCTCCACTCATCAAAGTTCAGAACTTCAGAAGAATCTTCGAATCCCCTCTCTTTCTTAACCATGCACATCCAAGGATGAAGAAGTCACCTGGACTCTGAGGTGCTCCTTAGAACCACCTCCTCCTACTGTCCCTATCAAGTGCCCTCATGGGTCTCCCCTCACTGCTCACCTGGCTCACTGCACAGGGTCTCTCTGCCTCCAGGACCTCCCCTGTACCACTTCACCTGCCACACAGGTTCCTCTGTCTTCCTAACAGGACTGAAATAAAGCTCCTGATTCACTGACACCTGCCATAGGTTAACAGCTCTTCTTCCTTCCCCAAGTCCTGTCTGTATCCAACCCAACAGGACACCCTGTTAGCTCTGCCCTCTGAATAAATAAAGAATGCACTTCCATGGCTACTAGCCAGGTCCAGGCCAGCGTCACCTGCCCCATGGACAAGTGTGGCAGCCCCCTGCAACATTCACTCCACCTGTCCCTCACCCCCTGCCCCCGTTCTGCACTCCTCACAGCAGCCACGGCGAGCCTTTTAAGACACAAGTCAGAGTCACTCCTCTGCTCAGAGCCTGCAGTGACTCCCCAGCCTCACCTCCAGTGACTCTTCCCTCTGCTCCTAGCATCCCAGCCGCTCGAGCCTCCTGGATGCCCCAGGAGCACACCAAGCCTGCTCCGACCTTGGGGCCCGTGCTCTGGGGTTTCCCTCACCTGGAATGTTCTCCCCCAGAAGCTGCCGGCCTCACTCCCTCACCTCTTAGATATCTGGCACCTGCTCCAACCTCATCCTCCTGGGCAAGGAGGCCTAACCTACCTTGCTGCGCCCTGCTCCAATCTCTCCTGCAGCAATTCTGCTTTGCCTTAACCTGCTCCTACTTCTATCACACCAATTGCAACCTAACATGTTATATACATTTAGCTGCTTAATTAACTAATTACTTCTGCAGTTTACTGCTCCTTGTCAGTCTTGCTTCACAAAAATTTAAGTTCCATAAGGGCAAGGCCCTGTCTTGGTTCTATTCATTCCTTTATCTTAAGGGCCTAGAATAGAGCTGGACATACAGTGAGTGTGCAACTGATATTTGGTGAAGGAACACAAATACTTCCAGCCCAGGGACCCCTTGGCTACGCAAGCATCTTCTCTCTAGTGAGGCAGTCCTCTATTCCATCTCTACACCGGTATCTAAGGTCACACCCAGGATATGTCAATTCCTGAGACTTGGCCAATTCTCAGACCTCAAATTCAAAAACTCTGCTCTTGAACCATAACCTATCCTCTGGCATTACTGACCCAAGCACCCCCAGGACATCCGTTCTCTAACTTCATCAAGGACCCAAGCAAAAGGATGCTTCCTGTTCTCCCAAATCACTAGTCCTTCCTGTTTTCATTTCTCTCTCTCTCTCTCTCTCTCTCTCTCTCTCTAGCTTTGATTCCATGGTCTTTAACCATACTTCATTAACTCCTCAGACTTTCATCAAACCCAGGAAATTTAGGAAAACCTAAATTAAGTTTCATTTTCCACTGAAGAGTCTCAGAGTGCTGCTAAGAAGTAGTCCTGAGGAAAACATGCCCTACTGACATCGCTATGCATCTAAGGTCAACACACTCAAGTAGACATGCAGATTCTAGAAATCCCACAATTGTATCCTGGTGCCAACGGGTTTCCCCCTGACCACGGGCAAGCCTCATTTAACTTCTGAGTCCATCCTTTCTCCATGGCTTCAGAAAGTGGCTGCTCAGGTCACAAAGATGATGACTTTAAAGTACCTCAACTGTAGTCTGCAGCCCTCATCTTCCTTCCTCCCACCCCCACCACTCTCCTGCCCCTTTCCTACTTAGGACCAAGCCCTCGTTGGGGGGCTTTACATGCCCTCTGCCCAGGCTCACTCAAGAATCTTGCTCAGTGATGACCTCTGCTCCTTTCAACATGCCCACAAGTGTGAAGGTTGAGGAGGCTGTGAATGCAGGTAAGATGCTCAACCTCTCTACTCACCCCACAAAAGGAATGACCAATGTCTCTAATTCCACATTCCTTCTGACGTGCTATTCACAACACAAACACCAGTCATCTTTAAATAGAAATGGCATCATCTCGCTTCCCTGCTCTAAACCTTCCAATGCTTTCCCACCTCATGTACAAATCTTAAGTCCCCATCATGACCCCCAGCACTCCCTCACCTCCACTACCTTTCTGATATCGTCACTGTCTGTTCCCCACCCTTGAGCACTCAGTTCTGTCTTCTTCCTATTTCTCAATACGTTAAGCAAGTTCTTGAACCTGGGTCTTTGTACTTGCTCTTCCCTCTGTCTGCAGGGTCCTTTCTGTAATTAGAGGACGCATTCCCTCACCTCCTCAGGCCTCTGTGCAAACACCCATCTGATCAGAAAGGCCTCCTTCTCCGTCCAGCTTCTCTACCCTCACTCATGTTTATGGCACTTCTCACCACCTGATACATATTTTACTCTCTGTCCCATTCTTTTCAAAGGAAACTCTAATAGAGCAATGGCTCTGATTTATTCATGCTGTTCCCTCAGTGCAAACACAGTGCCAGGCACAGTCAGGTGAATGCGTCCAGATCTGACGTGTGGAAGGGGAGGTCTCTGTTTCTGGCTGAGCAGCTGGGTAGATGTCAAGTGCCGTGAAGGACAAGACTGGAGGGGCAGGATTATCTGCTGCTCTGTGGCCATGTTAAGTTTAAAGGCACCTGGGAGTTATTTCTAGAAACTCTCTCTAGGGCATTTCGTCCACTCTCTTGGCTTTATCACCATCTATATACTATTGATTCCCAGAGCTGCATCTATAGTCCAGTTCTTATTACCAAACTACAGATTCATGTAGTTAACTGCCTACATGTTTCTTCACGTGACACTCTGAAAGCAGCACAGGTAAAACTGAAATGAGATCCCACTCTTCACGCACACCCAAACATTCCTCTTCTGGCCTCAAACAGTACTATCACCCACCTGGTTCCTCAAACTAGAAACCCTGGAGTCTTTCTCAACTCTCAACCCTATATCCAACTGCCTCACCAAATCCTGTAGATCTGATCTCCTACCTAACTCTAGAATGCTTGTATTTCTCTCCTTCCATGGCTACACACTTCTCTGTTGCAAGCCACCATCATTTCCTGCCTGGATATTTCTGACTGCTTCCCAGCCAATGCTTTTTCCTTACAAACTCTTGCTTGCTCTGCTGCAACATGTGATTCAGTAAATGCTGATCCAAAACACCTATTCACCATCTTTACAACTACAGGATATTCTGTTTTTAGTATTGCCCAATTTGGACACCAGAGCATCTAAATCCAAACACAGGAAATCAACCAAAACACAATAATACCATGAAGAAAATAAAACACCCCAGTCTTACATATCTATTTTCATTTTTTTAAGATATGTTTCTCACATTTCAGTTTAATAAATTACAAAATTGTTTCTGGAAGACACAGTTGTCTCTTAAAAATATCATACCTAAGGGGCACCTGATGGCTCAGTCAGTTAAGCATCTGCCTTTGGCTCAAGTCATGATCTCAGAGTCCTGGGATGGAGTCCCGAGTTGGACTCTGCTCAGCAGGGAGTCTGCTTCTCCCTCTCCTTCTACCCCTTCCTCCCATTTGTGCTCTCTCTTTCAAATAAATAAAATTTTTAAAGAAAAAAAATCATACCTGTATAACAGCACTAAACCAACACGTATTGCCAATATTCTTCAGCCCGACTGGCCACCCATCAACTCTCCTCCAGTCATTAGGATTGGGATTTTCTCCCCAGACTTCACAGCGTTTTCTCTTGGAGCGTTTAGTTTCTGCAGAGGCTGCCTCATGCATCCTGTATGATACCGTTACACCACGTATCCAAAAAGGAAAAAGTTAAGGAACAATGTATTATATATGGAGAATGCTGGTAATCTTTCATAGATAATTCAAAATGCCAGATAAACTATTTACTGACTGGGCTGGGTCATTGCTGGCTATACAGTAACTATAAAATTATAATGCAAGTGAAAAGTAAGGTTTAGACCTAGATGTTAATCCTTCCATCAGAGATTACTACTTATAAGGCCCATGATGGAAGCGAGCTGATGCTCAAGACTATTTACAGCTACTGTATTGAAAGTTTTAGATTTCAGCAAGTGCCTGATCTCAGACCTTGCCACTGAGAGAGGCAAGAGAGACACTCAACTAAAGATAAGAGCCTTTAAACTGCCTAGCACACAAAACCTGGCCTTATGTTTCCCTGAAAGAACAACTCAGTGGTGTGAGGGAATAAACAAACATGTCCAGAAACTGACAGGCCACCACTGGAACTGGATGTTTACGAGCAATACCAGACGATCACCAAATTGGCACCAATTCAAAAAAGATATCCTTGGTCACTCCTGAGACAGGGTAGTTGAGTGATAACTTTCATTTTCAAAGAGCTGACAACACGACCCTTGATGTTTACAAAGGCTCTGGATTTATAAAGGGAATATATAATGTTAGATGCTTGCACCAGGATGGGGTTTCTACCTCTAGCAATTGTAAACTACAAAAGCTTACAGACTTCTATTCAAAGACTCCCAGCTATTGTAAGACCCTTATCATATCTGGCTTTGCCAAAAAGTAAACCCAAGAGTAAGTAGCCTAATGTGAACTTAAATTATCCTCTAAAAGAAATTTCATTTGGATGCAAATAAAAGAGGTCGGCAGAATGGTCCCTCAGTGGCATCCACAGCTCTTAACCCTTCCACCTACATGCTAATGTGGGGAGCTAATGACAAATTATAACAATAACCTGTTCAGATCTCTTCCATCAGCTTGAATTTTGGGGGATTCCAGTAGACTTAAAGCAATGGCAGCCTGAAGATCATCTTTGTTATCATGAGTAAGGTCTATCACTTCTGTAAGATAAATAGAAATTTAATTAGTCTACATGTAGGCACCAATGCCCTTCTGGCTGCATGGTATGAAAAAAGACAAAAGCATTCACAGAACCTGATATGCTCCCTAGCTCTCACTACAGTGGCTCATCTGTGGAACAACTTTATCACTCTATGTCAAAGTCACATGTGTAACTCACAGTTATATGGCAAACTTAAGACGAGCCAATAAGCTGTGAAAATGCAATGAATACCCGCTTCTGCAGTCTTATTCCTGTATCTTGCAGGTTAAGTTGTCTCTTTACCTGTCATCATAAAATGTCAGCTAAGTATTGAACATTCAAGGTACAGATATTTTCAATCTCACACAAACTATTTTAGAGGATAGAGGACATACTCCCCAATTCATTTTATGTAGCCTGCATAACACCTATCCCAAACCAGCCAAGAATAATAAGAGAAAGGAGAAACAACAAACTCACACACAATGACAGATGTAAAAAGAGAAACATGGTATTAGCAAATAAAATCCAATAATGTACCTCAAAAATCAGATATTAAGACCAAGTTGAGTTCACTGCAGAATGCAATACTGAGTTAACATGAGAAAACAGACCAGCAGGATATGCTTAGAGGAATCATCATCCTTACCAGATACAGAAAATGTATTTAATAACAACATTCACCCACTATTCAGGAATAAAAACCCAAGCCAACTGAAAAGAAAAGAGAATATTCTTAGGCTTAGAAAAAGTAGCCATGAAAATCTCACAGCAAACTTTATACTTAACTGTGAAAGGTAAAACCAAAGGTAAAACCACTTAAATCCAAGACTGTGGGGATCCCTGGGTGGTTCAGCGGCTAACCGCCTGCCTTCGGCCCAGGGCCTAATCCTGGAGTCCCAGGATCTAGTCCCCCATCGGGCTCTCTGCATGGAGTCTGCTTCTCCCTCTGCCCCCCCACCCATGAATAAATAAATAAAATCTTTTCAAAATAAAAAATAAAATAAAACCAAGACTGAGACAAAAATGTCTACCATCATGACTTTTACTCAGCAGGGTTCTGAATGTTCTGGCTAGTTCAATAAGAAAATAAAAGAAACGGGGCGCCTAGGTGGCTTAGTCACTTAAGCGTCCAACTCTTGGTTTTGCTCAGGTCATGATCTTAAGGTCATGGTATCAGGCCCTGCATCAAGCTCTGTGCTCTTCTCCCTCTGCCTCTACCCCTCCATCGTCTCTCTCTCAAATAAATAAATAAAACTTAAAAAAATATAGAGAAGGATCAGAAAATAAGAAACATAGCTGTCATAACTCACAGATAATAATCACCAATGAAGGAAATCCAAAATAATCTACAGAAAATAGCTATAAATAATAAGAGGTGATGAGCTAAAAGATCAATGTACAAAAGTTAAGTGAACTTTTACATATGAGCAATGAAGAATATTTAATTTAAAAAGGAAAAAACTCACAAAGAACATAAACCTGCAGTAATCAAGAGTGTATGCTTCTGGCATTAGAACAGGCATATAGATCAATGGAAAAAAAGAACTAAGAGTCCAGAAATAAGCCCTCCTATTTATGGTCAGTTGATTTTTTTTTTAAATGTACACAATCTGCCCACCACGGAGTCCAATGCAGAGCTTGAACTCACCATCCTGAGATCAAGACCTGAGCTGAGATCAGATGCTCAATTGACTGAGCCACACAGGTGCCCCAATGGCGGATTTATTTTTTGACACAGGTGCCAAGACAATTCCACAGGGAAAAAATATCTCTTCAACAAATGGCACTGGGACAACTGGATAGTCACATGCAAAATAGTGACTTTTAACTCCTACCTCCCACCCTTTACAAAGATGAACTCAAAGTGAAACAGGCCCTCAAGATCAACTCTTAAAACAGAGGTGCAAATTTTCGTGATCTTGGATTACACAATGGTGTCTTAGAAATGATGACGACAGCCAAAGGCTGTCACTAATATTAATATTAATATTAATATTATAATATATACACATATATAATACCTTATATTATATAATTATAATTATAATACAGCTGATAATATTCTGAACACACTAACAATTTTAAAGACATAAGAAGAGGGCAATGGGATGGAACTTGCTTCTTCGATATGACAAAATAGACTATACATGCAACACTATCTGTAACACAGTCATGCCAATTAAGCATCTAAATCTATAGGAAAGACAAGGGACAGGAAAATCCATTGAAAAATAAAACAGGAAAACACTTTACATTGGCAATGGATAAACAACCACAGAAAAATAGATAAATTTGACATCATCAATATGAAAAACATTTAGGCTTCAAAGGACACCATCAAAAAAATGAAAAGATAACTCACAGAATTTTTATAAATCATGTATCTGCTAAGACACCTACATATGGAATATGGTTTAAAAACTCCTGCAACGGGATCCCTGGGTGGCGCAGCGGTTTGGCGCCTGCCTTTGGCCCAGGGCGCGATCCTGGAGACCCGGGATCGAGTCCCATGTCGGGCTCCCGGTGCATGGAGCCTGCTTCTCCCTCTGCCTGTGTCTCTGCCTCTCTCTCTCTCTCTCTCTCTCTCTGTGTGTGTGTGTGTGTGACTATCATAAATAAATAAAAATTAAAAAAAAAAAAAGATTGAGGTTCATGCTCAGCCAAACCTTTAAAAAAATAAAATAAAAACTCCTGCAACACAATAAAAAAACAAATAGCCCAATATTAAAAATGGGCAAAGAATCTGAATAGATATTTCTCCAAAGATATACAAATGGCCAATAAATACATGTAAAGATGCTCAACGTCATTAGCCATTAAGGAAATGCAAATCAAAGCCACAATCAGGTATCAGTCTGCACCCATTACGATGGCTACTATCAAAAACAAAAAACAAAACAGGAAAAGTAACAAGTGTTGATAAGGATTTGGAGAAACTAGAACCCTTATGTGTTGTTGACTACAAAATGGTACAACTGCTATGGAAGTTTGAAGAACTGAGTTTGGCAGTCCTTCAAAATGATAAACATACAAAGCTTCAGGACACTGGACTTAGCAATGATTTCTTGGATATGAAACCAAAAGCCCCAGAACAAAAACAAAAACGGACAAATGGGACTAAATCAAACTTAAAAATTTTTTATGCATGAAAGTTTACAGCCAATAGAATAAAAAAGCAACCTACAGAATGGGAGAAAATATTTGCCCATCAAATAGCTGATGAAAGGATTAATATCTAGAATATATAAAGAATTCCTACAACTCAGTAACAACAACAAAATAATAAAATAACCCAATTAAAAAATAGGTAAAGGACTTGAATAGATGTTTCTCCAAAGATAACATGCAAATGGCCACCAAGCAGATGAAAAGATGTTCAATATCACTAATCATCAAAGAAACTGCAAATTGAAGCCACAATGAGGTATTACCGCAAACTCATCAGGATGACTATTAAAACAAAAAACAAAAAACACCATACAAAATAACTAGTGTTGGTGAAGATGTGGTAAAACTCTGGAATGCTTGTGCACCACTAGTGAGATTGTAAAATGGTGCGGCAACTGCTCTGGAAAACAGTACTGAGGTTTGTCAAAGAAATAAAAATAGAGCCACCACATGAGCCAGCAATGTCACTTCTGCGTATGCATCCAAAAGAAATGAAAGCGGGGTCTCAAAGAGGTATTTACACACCCATGTTCACAGAAGCACTATTTCAAACAGCCAACTAGTGAAAACAGCCCAAATATCCACCGATGAATAAATGGGTCAAAAAAAAGTAGTACATAGATACAACAGAGTACAATTCAGCCTTAAATAGGAAGGAAATTCTGACGTGCTACAATATGAACCTCGAGGACATCATGCTGCGTGAAGTAACTAGTCACAAAAGATTCCACTTAAAGGAGGTATTCATTCAGAGTAGTCGAAATCATACAAAGTGAAATGGTGGCTGCCAGGAGCTGAAGGGAGAAGGGAATGAGAAATTACTGTTGAATGGATACAGAATTTAGTTTTGCAATGAAAAAGTTCTGGAGATAGATTTCACAACAATATGAATATATTTAACACTACTGAACTGCACATTTAAGAATGGCTAAGATGGTAAATTTTATATCATTTGTTTTTTACAACTAAGAAAGAGAATCCCAACTAATAAATTATGAAGTGATGATAGAATATTACCATTTTGAAATCTCCAATAAAATAAAGAATCTCAGCAATAAACACCAATGGCTGCAAAAAATAGTAGGTGGGGGATTTTATAAACAAATATAGCTGATAATATTCTGAACACACTAACAATTTTAAAGACATAAAAAGAGGGCAATGGGACGGAACTTGCTTCTTCGATATGACAAAACAGAAGATAGACTATACACGCAACACTATCTGTAACACAGTCATGCCAATTAAGCATCTAAGTCTATAGGAAAGACAAGGGACAGGAAAATCCATTGAAAAATAAAATAGGAATGAAATCACCAAATTTCAGAACATGTAAAATATGACAGAACAAAGGATTTAATTTCTTTGGACCTTAAACTGTAAGAAAAAAGGGGGGATTATTGATAAAGAGTCTCTTAAAAGACATTCAAACATATTTAATGCTTTAATGTCATCTGAATCATTATTTTCACAAGCCAACTGCAAACATATTGTTACTGAGACAATCAGGGAGATTTCTACATTGGTATTTGAGCCAGATTAAAGAATTACTCATTTTTAAAGGGTGACAATGTTGCAGCTATGAAAGTAGTCCCCTTTTAGAAATATTAAAACAAGAAAGTTAAACACAGGACCGTTATATGACCCAGTAATCCCATTCATGGGTACATAACCCAAAGAATTAAAAACAGATACTCGTGGTGCCTGGGTGGCTCAGATGGTTAAGCATCTGCCTTCGGCTCAGGTCACGGTCCCAGTGTCCTGGGATAGAGTCTGGTTCCCTGCTCAGCAAGAAGGCTGCCTCTCCCTCTCTTTCCCTCTGCCTTTGACTCTCCCTTGCTTGTGGTCTCTCTGATACTCAATGAAACAGAATGGGAAGGGATCCCTGGGTGGCGCAGCGGTTTGGCGCCTGCCTTTGGCCCAGGGCGCGATCCTGGAGACCCGGGATCGAATCCCACATCTGGCTCCCGGTGCATGGAGCCTGCTTCTCCCTCTGCCTATGTCTCTGCCTCTCTCTCTCTCTCTCTCTCTCTCTCTCTCTGTGTGACTATCATAAATAAATAAAAATTTAAAAAAAAACAAAGAATCTGTTTAAAAAAAAAAGAAAAAGAAATAGAATGGGAAACATGAAAATCCAATGTAACACATAGCTGATACTACAGATCGTGGTCAAATAAAGCCTTCTTAATAAAAAGCACCAGGATAACTGAGTAGCTGTATGGGAGGGTAAGGGGAATGAGGAATCAAACCCTATCCTTACTGTATGCCTTGCCCCCTCCCCCACTTTAAATAAGTTAAAGAATGTGAAAATCAAACCATCACAATTTTAATATCCTATGACTTCAGGGTATAGAAGGAGTTCTTAAAAACCACAAATCACAGAAAAAGACATAAATGTATCTACAATAAAATTTAGCTATTTAGTTATAATTTAGTACATCACCATAGTGTGAAAACACAAGTCACCGATAGGGAAAAGATGTATGCAACACATAAATCCAAAAGAATGGGTTAATATCACTTATGTATAAGGTCAGTATCAAGAGATGTATCTTATTATCAGTAAGATAATATCAGGAATCAATTAGAAAAAAGCAAGCAAATAGAAAAATTGAGGCAGAAGACACAAAGAAATCTCACAAGGAAACATGAATGGTCAGAAGGAAAAAGATGCTCAATCTCATTACCAATGTAAAAAAAAAATTCATTGAAAATTCACAAGACATTTTATATCAAAAATATGGGCAATGATTTTATAGAGTAACAAGTCTGAGAGCAATAGTTATTGCCAAATCCTGTTAGTGGAATTGTAATAAATAGTTAAAAGAATCATTTTGGGAAATATTGCCCATAAAATTGAAGACAAGCATATTTTACTACCCATCAATTACACTCCTAGGTACATACATTAAAGAAGCCCTTGCATACATGTAATAGAAACATGAATCAAATGGCTCACAGCAGCCTTTTTTTATAATAGCAATAAATATATTTTTTTAAAAAAAGGAAACTACCCCAAGTCAATAAACAAATACATAAAATTGTAGCATATTCACCCATAAAATACTACACAGCAGTGAAAGTAGAGGAACTAGTTATAAATTTCAACAGAAATGAGTTTCAAAAAGAAAAATGTATAAATAAAATTTAAAAAGAAAAAAGGGACTGCCCCGGTGGCCCAGTGGTTTAGCACCACCTTCAGCCTGGGGTGTGATCCTGGAGATCCTGGATCGAGTCCCACGTCAGGCTTCCTGCATGGAGCCTGCTTCTCCCTCTGCCTGTGTCTCTGCCTCTTTCTCTGTGTGTCTGTCATGTCAAATAAATAAAATTTTTTTAAAAATTGCCTTTAAAAAAAAAAAAGAAAAATGTTGGGATGCCTGGGTGCTTCAGTGGGTTAAGTGTCTGACTTTTGGTTTTGGCTTGGTCACCATCTCAGGGCTGTGAGATGGAGCCCAATGTCGCACTCCACACTCACCCAAGAGCTTGCTTGGGATTCCCTGTCTCCCTCTCCCTCTGCCCCTCCCCCCTCTCTAAATTAAACTTTAAAACTCTTTAAAAACGAAAAATGTTGATTGAAAAGAATCACTATTTGCACTGAAATATATATACAAGGATACTCTTAGCAGCATTATTCAGAGTAGCTCAAAACTGCAAAAAGTCCAATTATCCATCAACTCCATCTGCCCTGATGGCTCCCTCCTCCTGGAAGTCTCCTTGGCTTTCAGAGTCCCATTCTCCCAGCTCTTCCAGCTCTCCTGGTCTTTCTCTGACCTCCCTGGACACTGTCCACCTGCCCCGGCCTCTGATCACTGGGAGTGTCCAATGATTAGTCACTGAACCCATTCCCTCCCATGCACCCTCCAAAAGCTCACCCAGTCTCCTTCACATCCCAGTCACAGGTTTATGATTCCAAGTCTTATCTCTCTGCAGCCGGATCTCTCCCCTGAGCTGCATACTTGGATCCCCACTGCCTTTCCGACACTCCACCTGATGTCTGGCAGGTGCCTCAAACTCAGCATTCTTTTCATCTGCCACCCATCTGCTCTAGCGGCAGTCATTCCCAGGGTGCTTAGTATAACTCCAGCATTTTCATTGCTTAGGAAAAAAAACCCTGCAGCTATCTTTAAGTCCTCTCTTTCTCATGCCACTTATTCCATGGTAAGCACAGCCCCTTCAGCAGGTGCCCCTCACCCTCCCCACCACTACTCCCTGGCCCATGGCGCCAGAACCCGCAAAACCTCCTGACTGTCTGGGGCTCCCCGCTCTGACCCATGTTCACGACCTCACCCCTGCAGTTCTGTTCTGAACAGAGCTGTCAGAATGACCTTTAGGAAATGGAAACCAGTGGACATTGTTCCTCTGCTCCAAGATCTCCACTGGCTAGCCTCTAGCTAAAGGGAAAGCCAAGTGTGCATGAAGGCTCTGCAGGCCATGCCTCCTGGTCCCTCCACAGCCTCACCTCTTACTCACTAAAGCCTAAGCTCTGGCCTCCTTGCTGTCCTTGAGCAGATGGTGTATGTATCAGTCTTAGGACCTCGCTGATTCACTCTCTCATCTCCCTTGTATCTTCTCAGAAGGCCCCACCTGGTAAAAATCCAATTACTGGTGCTCCTTTTTTCATTTCTTCCATTCCATCCTCTACTTTTCTCTATGGTATTCGTCATTTTTATAAGCTATATAACTCACCGACTTGTTGATCCCTTCCGTGAGAAAATAAGCTACACGAAAACTGGGGTTCTTATGCTTCTGTTTATTTCCAGTGCCATACAGAGTGCTTAGCACATAGTAGGTACTCATTAAATAAATGCAGAATGAATGAATGAATGAATGAATCCATGTAATTGCTTAGCATTGTGCCTAACAGATAACGATGGTCCAATAATTAGCTATTATTAGCATTATTCTGAAAGAGTTGATGCATTGATAGGAAATACACATATTTTCTGCTAGTTCACAGCAGGACTAAGACAGCATATACCTACTTGCTAATACTTCTTTGTTGGCAGCACTCCCCTCTACTTCAGATGGTTCTGTAGCAACCGTGTCCTGACTGGGCTCTTTAACTCTTTCCTCAGTGAGAAGGCTGACGGCTTGGGTGATGTCACCATTACTGGCCTAAAGAAAGGGAAAAACAGAAATTTCAAAAGTAAAGCACCTCAGCATTTAAAATAAATGGTGAGTTTGTTTTTTGGTTCAACTCCTTACTACCCGAGTGACTGAGTATGTCAGGGCGTAATTCTAGGGTAGAAAGTCGAAGAAAGACAGTTTGGTGTTGGATAGTGAGTATACCATGCTCAAAGCATATACCAAACTCCTGGTTACAAGAGGGTTGTTGCTGCGCCCTGATTTCCCACAACAAGCAAACAAGAATGAAATCTTGCTGGAGATTTGTTCTCACCGCTCTGGATGCTACTACTGCCAATTTCACAGACTAGCTAAGGCATGATGTGTCGAAAGCAGGTCGGCAATGAAAACAGAGATTCTAAATGAAGTCAGCCTCTTCAATAAACATGCCAAGCAGTTACCATATTCCAGGGTGGTGACTGTATTTCTATTTGTTTTTAATTTTTAATAGGACAGGGATGCCTGGGTGGTTCAGTGGTTGAGCATCTGCCTTCGGCTCAGGTCATGATCCCAGAGTCCTGGGATCATGTCCCACATTGGGCTCCCTGCAGGGAGCCAGCTTCTCCCTCTGCCTGTGTCTCTGCCTCTGTGTGTCTCTCATGAAAAAATAAATAAAATCTTAAAAAAAAAAAACAAACAAAACTTTGTGTTAGGACAACCTTCTAACATATACAATGGTAGAGGCAGAGGGAATGTCTAACTGAACTCCAGGCACCCATCACTTGGCTTCAACAATTATCAAGTTATGGTTAGTCTGGTTTTAACTATTCTATTCTGTTTAACCTCTCTCAGACATTTTTTTTCTCTCTCTCAGACATTTTGAAGCAAATCCTAAGCATCTCATCAGTACATCAGAATGTACCTTTTCAAAAACATAACCCACAAAGCTATTACCACACTTCATCAGTGTTTTAATATCAAATCACCAGCTCAAATTTGCCTAACTCAAAGATTTTTTTTAGCGTGTTTGAGTCAAGATCCACATAAAGGCTACAATGTAATTGGCTGATATATTTCTTAAATCTCTTCTGACCTGTGGGGTCCCCCCAAGTTAAGTCTCCCACCCCCAACTTCCCCCAAACCTTATAATTGACACATTGAAGATACTGGGTCATCTGTCCTGTAGAGCTTCTGTTTCTATATGCACTTTCATTTTGGCATAAAAATAGCTTGCCCTGACAGAACTATGATATTGGACAACTGTTTTAAAGCCTGTTGGCTAACAGCGACCTTGAAACTAACCTTCAGAGCTTCATGAAGAAAGGAGGGGTCCTGAATGCCTGTGATTTCTCTTAGTTGGTTTAACAGCATTTGGCAGCTCTGTATTTGAGAAACAACAAAAAAAAAAACACACACACACACAGGTCAGTCAGAAAGCGAACCTGGATACATTTAAAGAATTTTAGTACAAGCCACCTGGCTAATCAGGCCTAAGACTTGAGTATTTTATTTTAAGGAACTGACGAGCTCCAAACAAGAAGGTACTGTCAGACACATTCTAAAATGCCAAATCTTGGAGTGCCTGAGTGGTTCAGTCCGTAGAGGATCTGGCTCTTGATTTCAGCTTGGGTCACAATCTCAGGGTTGTGGGAACGAGCCCCACATTAGGATTCGCATTCGGTACAGAGTCTGCTTGAGATTCTCTCTCCTTCTCTCATCCCCCACCCCCTATCCCTGGTTGTGTGCTCTCTCAAACAAAAAATAAATAAAATTTTTAAAAAATAAATAAATAAAATGCCAAATCTATTACTCTTTTAATAGCTTAATCATGAGGGACACCTGGGTGGCTCAGTGGTTGAGCATCTGCCTTTGGCTCAGGTCGTGATCCCAGTTCCCTGGATTGGAGTCCTGCATCAGGCTCCCGGCAAGGAGTCTGCTTCTCCCTCTGCCTATGTCTCTGCCTCTTATGAATAAATAAATAAATAACTTTAAAAAACAAATAAAAGCTTAATCATAAAAAAATGCTTTTGGCACCTGTGGAAAAAATATGAATAAACAATAAAACTAGTAAGTATATAAAATATTTAAATGTAATATTTAGCCCTTGTAGTAGCTGAAAGTGCCTGAGGTTTTTTTCTTTCTGAGTAACATATATCTAGGTCATATAAGGAGTCCAGGGAATTTGCATGGATGTGAAGATGTGCTATTTTAAGCTTCACTGCACATGCCATTTTTGTGTGTCATTTTTCACTGACAATAAATTTCTAATCATATAATTAACAAATGATACCACCGACATCATATTTAAAACTACAGGTTTGATTGCTTAAAAAGAAGCATGGACAAAACTAAGATTTTCTGAATTATACTAAAAATTCCAGAAGGAATAAAAAATGGAATACTTTCTCTTCGTTAATCTGAATCATGGAAAAACCTATCTTGTTAACTTTCAGCTACCACAAGATCAGTGTATAACCCCTTTGCAGCTCTCAAGTCTTTAATGGAACATTTCCATCGTGTTTTGCACAGAACACCTGGTTTTTTTTAACAAGCAAGCTCAATGTAAATATAAAAAATTGGCTGGCCCAATTCTTTTAGATGATTATTGAAAACAAAATAGTTCAGGGGGCGCCTGGTGGCTCAGTGGGTTACACATCTGCCTTCGGCTCAGGTCATGATCTTAGGGTCCTGGGGTCGAGCCTGGAGTTGGGCTCCCTGCTTTGTAGGGAGCCTGCTTCTCCCTCTCCCTCTGCTGCAACCCCTGCTTATGCTCTCTCTCTCTCTCAAATAATTATTTTTTTAAAAAGAAAAATAGTTCAAGTTTGAGAGGAAATCAAATTTATAAACATGCCTAAGGTTATTCTAGAATTAAGCTCCAATTCAATCCTTGATGCTTCTCATCAACTACCTTTCAGTGAGTGATACACAGTCCATGTTCACTGTCAGCTGTAACAGAAATAGGATCCTATGTTTTTCAACAGCTGAGGGCCCAATGCAACACTTAAATATCACACAACAAGAAATAAATAACTGAAACAGCCCTGCACAGTGCTCAGAAAAGCATCAACAGCCTTTCTGCTCTAGTCATGGGCCATGGTCACAGGCTAGAAATGGAAGCCGACTCTGCTGAGACCAGCAGTCTTGGAGGGTAAAGTCTTGTCAAAGGGAGTCATTGCCTACACACTGGGAGAGCTCTCACACTAAAAAGTGTCCAGATTTACCCTGGGCAAATGCTGGAAACTAAGCAGGGCATTTTTAGAAAAATAATGTATTAAAAAGTTTTTTGGGGGGCACCCGGTTGGCTCAGACAGTTAAACATCCAACTCCTGATTTCAGCTCAGTTCATGATCTCAGGGTCCTGAGATCGAACTCCAAGTCAGGCTCCCTGCTCAGCATAGAGTCTGCTTGAGATTCTCCCCCTCCCTCTGGCTCTCCTCCTGCATGTGCATGTACTCTCTCTAAAAATAATAAAAATAAAACTTAAAAAAAATAAATACGATTTTTCTTCCAAACGAATTCTAATTCCATTTTATTTTATTGTGTAAAAGTGTGTGAATCTATATTAATCTCAATCATACACAATTGTCCAAAAAATCATAATCAAGGGGCACCTGGGTGGCTCAGCAGTTGAGTGTCTGCTTTTGGCTCCGGTCGTGATCCCGGGGTCCTAGGATGGAGTCCCGCATTGGACTCTCTGCAGGGAGCCTGCTTCTGCCTACATCTCTGCCTCTCTCTTTGTGTCTCTCATGAATAAATAAAATCTTTTTAAAAAATCAAAACTAACATGCCCCAAAAAGGGTGGAATGATATAGACCTTCCTCAACTTATGATGGGTCACATGCCAGTAAACCCATTGTAAGTTGAAAATATCATTAAGTGGAAAATCCACTTAATACACCTAACCCAGCCTACCTAGCTGACCTTAGATGACTCAGAACACTGAACATCAGCCTGCAGTGAAAGAAAAATTATCTAACACAAAGCCTATTTTATAATAAAGCATCGAGTTTGTCATGTGATATATCGAATACTGTCCTAAAAGTGAAAACCAGAATGGTTGTAGGGGTGCAGAAGCGTTGGCAGTGTATTACTGGTCACTGACCCCCAAGACAGCATGGCTGTGTGCCCTGCCCAGCATCTCCAGAGAGGAGCATATCACACAGCGCTGCTAGCCTGAGAAAAGATCAAAATTCTAAATGCAAAGTAGGGTTTCTACTTCTGTACCATTGTAGAGTAGATCTATCATAAGTCAGGGACTGTCAATACTTGGGAGAAGCAAGTGAGTAGTATTATTAACCTAAATGGAACCAGTGAGGTAGCAATGGGATTGATAACCATACCTTCACATCTCAAACTACTCTGGGTACCAAATGACACCTAGGGTTCATAGAAAATAATTCCAGTCCAAAATGGCAGCTAACATATACTGCTTACTTTCAGCCAGGTGCTGTTAAAAATGCTTCGTCTGTATTAACTAAGTTAACTAATTTCCCCTTTGTAACAAGACTGGGATAGGTGTTAAGCCCGTGTAACACAGAACAGGCATGGGGAGGTCCCGTACACAAGATTATCACTAGTTAAGGGCTGGAACTGGGATCTGACTCTAGGCCCCTGGGCTCCAGAGTCTACATGCTACTCTATGCCCAGCTGTATCTGAGAAGACAGGAAAATAGGCAAGAGCATCTATTTAATGCAAAGCCAGGTAATGATTTTATTCCTGTATTTTGACCTTGGTCTCTGCATCTTCCCAAGCTCCCTATGATCACAAGCCTGCCTTCAACAATCACGGCTTTGATAACACAATAGTACAATCAGTTCTAAAGCAGCTACCACCAGGAAAGTACTGCCTCTGAAGTAAATGCTATTTCTGAATGAATCTAAGGGGCCATCAGTTATAAGGAGCACACTTATCTATTGTGCCACTAAGGAGAAAAACTGTGGCCACTTAAAACTAGGACACGAGGCCTTCACGATGGTCCTAGGAGACACATGAAGTGGTCACACCAGCTTCCTGCAGTTCTACAATTCATTTATGTTGAGAAATATAGCAGTTTCCTCTGCTCCCAGGGACACTGCCCAGCACGTGACAGGCAATTCTTTTGCATGTTTCTCAGTAACGAAACTAATATACCTAGGCTATTTTCCATTCTTAGGTCACATAAAACGCTTGATTGTAGCTTTGCAGGAAAATCTGACACTGTGCTCATTCCTCCAGTGACAGATATTTTGCCTCAGGTAAAATCAAATTTATACCTTGCTGTTCTGCTTCTATGCCTTTCTTCACCCAGTTTTTTTTTCCCACCTAAATGTTAAATCACAGTATGAACTTTTAAATTGAAAAGTAAACTAACCATGTGGTACCAACGGTACCTGTAACTCACCTGTCATGACAGTAGGAACAGCTATGACCAAGCCCATACACATGCAGACGATTAAGTATATCATATCTGCTGCTGGCAGGTAGTAAATGGAAGGAATGTCTCCATTTCAGAGATCTCAGAATGCCGAATAAAAGTAAATCAATGAAATACAGTATTCAACTGTTAAACAATTCACCAATCCTTATATTTGGCTGTGGATTAAAGCTCCACTCCCCTTTCTCCACTTTGTAATAGATAAACAGTGGAACATTAATACATCTAGAATAATACACACGGAAGGAAAATAAACTTTTGGTTTCCCTTTTTTAAAAGCTACTAGGCACAGATGACAACTATGTAAAATCATTTTGCACGACTCTAAGAATAATACTCTACATGTTAATTCAGATCCAAATCTCTGATCCTGCTATTGGAAAACCATTATCTGATTCTACCCTTAGCCCGCTGAACCTTTTCTCCTACTCATTTCCTTACCTCACGAATGCACCCGCTCTCATGCTGTCAGGCGTTCCTTCTATTACCTCCAAAAATGCCTCCTACATTCTGGCAACCCAGTCAAAGGCTTTATTCATCCTACCTCCCCTTTAAAGTCATCCCCAAGAACTCTGGTTCCCACTATTCTCTCTCTTTCTAATCTCCCATGAAGGAGGGGACTTCACCATCTCTACCTGATATTTCTTATCGTGTGGTCCTCTTAATGTTTCAAACGGGAAATTCTTGCCCGTGTAAAAGGCAAGAATCATACAACATCCTACTTAATTTGAAGGACAGTGATGGTTAACAGTTGGGACGAACATACAAACACCTTCTCTGTGTCAGGAACCTTAGGTGCCCTGCATACCTGTAATCCTTGTACGAACCCAAAACGGTAGGAATCATCCTCTTCATTGTGCAGACCAGGAAACCAAAGTTTACAAAACTTATTTTGTCATCAAATGTCTTAAAAGACAAATCAGGGACACCTGAGTGGCTCAGTCAGTTAAGCATAGACGCTTTTTTTTCCCCAAAGAGTTTATTTATTCATGAGAGACACAGAAACAGAGAGAAGTAGAAACACAGGCAGAGGGAGAAGCAGGCTCCATGCAAGGAGCCTGACGTGGGACTCGATCCTGGGTCTCCAGGATCAGGTCCTGGGCTGAAGGCAGCGCTAAACCACTGAGCGACCCAGGCTGCCCAAGCATAGACTCTTAATTTTGGCTCAGGGTCATGAGATCGAGCCCCATGTTGTGCTCCCCACTCAGCCTGGAGTCAGCTGAGGGTTCTCTTTCCCTTTGCTCCTCCCCCTGCTAGCGTGCGTGTACGCGCGCTCTTTCTCTCTCCCCGTCTCTCAAAAAAATAAATAAGATTTTTCAAAAAGACAAATCACAGATGACTATTACAAGCTGGAATAAATTCCCCAAGGATTAAGCCACACTACTGATACACACAAATAACAGCTATGGTATGACTCAAGTCTCAAGAATGTTTAGCCAAACCTATGTTCTATGTAGGACCCTCAATCCAAATCCTAAAAAGTGCTATATGTTAAGTATTCCTTTTACAGTAACAGACATATTAAGCTTATTAGAGTCCTACTGTATCAAACTCAGTTTTTCCGGGTACTTCACAAGAAGCTGATTTAAATATTAACTTCACCATAACTACGGCATTATATACATAGTACACACCCAACAGGAGACAAGACAAAGCCTGTGCTCCAGGCATAATGAAGTCAAATAACTGGCAAGAGCCGACAGGTTTTTATTTCCTTGGCTAAATTCACATTGTTTTCACTAAAACAAAAAGGACTCTCTTTTCTTGCCCAGAGGCAGTGAAAAAAGACAGGTATACACAAATCTCTAGAAAGAAGAAACTCAAGCTTCCTGATCTCAGCTACTCAGTGATTTTGGTTCAATCCAGTCCACTTCTCAGGACGGAAGTTTTCTTTTCCTTCTTTTTTCTTTTTTATAAAAGATTGTATTTATTTATTTGACAGAGAGAGAGAGAGAAAGAGTACAAGGAGGGGGAGGGGCAGGCACGGGAGCAGAAGGAGACACAGGGCTCAACTCCAGGACCCCAAGATCATGACCCGAGCTGAAGGTAGACACTCAACCGACTTCCCCAGGCACCCCAGAACTGAAGTTTTCTTAGAGCAAAGAGAATAATCCATCTCACAAAAGCAGTGAGCAGGACTAATCACATAACAAAAACATTACAGCATCGAGTTTTATAACAAACACTAACTACAACTAAAATCAAATTCTTTGATCAGATGAGGCAAATTTGTGAGATTACTAATTAAGAGTTTTATCTCTAAAACACCAAGTTTAGCATCATGATGAGGAGCTTTATAGACTATTCCATACCTTCAAATGGAGATACTATTATCATTCTGACATCACATTTCCTGACTTTAATTGTCTATTCTCCCAAAGACATTTCTAAATTTGAAACTTAGAGAACTGAAAAATGTTCTTTTACTCCAAAGAGTACCTAAGTTCCTTGTGAGTCTGCCCAATAGAATTCCCTCCAAAATTAAAGATCTGTTCTTCCAATTTTAAAACGAAACTTAAGTAGCCAAGGAAAGCAAAAAGAACAGCTTTAGGAATCAAAGACACTATATAGCAGCAACTCCAGAAATCTAGTCTGGATATCAGGGTCTGAAATGCATTCAGAGACTGCCCTAATGATTCTTCCACCTCCCACAAAATAAGGACCAGCCATGGAAGCCCTCATGTTGTTTTCCTTTTAGCAACAAATCCATGTTTATTCCAACAACTCCAATTTACTCACAACACGCCAGAAGGCTAGGACTCTCTAAAAATGACAGCAGTTTTTGGTGGGTAAAAACTAAACCCCCAGAAATAAGGCTACTTGATAACTTACTTCAATGATGTGAAAAGTAGGTACACGGTGAAAAGGACTGTTTCAGTTCATCAACTGACCTAAAGTTTTCAAAAAGCATTAAAAGCTTTTAAGAAGGGGGCCCCTGGCTGGCTCAGTCGGTGGAGCTCTTGATTTCGGCTCAGGTTGTGATCTCAGGGTTGTTGAGATCCAGCCCTGCGACCAGCGTGAAGCCTGCATAAGATTCTTTCTCTGTCCTTCTGCTTTTCCCCTGCTTGTGGTCTCTCTCTCTCTCTCTCTAAAATAAATAAATTAAAAATAAAAAATGTGGGGAACCTGGGTGGTTCAGTGGTTGAGTGTCTGCCTTTGGCTCAGGTTGTGATCCCAGGGTCCCAGGATCAAGTCCCACATCACGCTTCCTGGAGGGAGCCTGCTTCTCCCTCTGCCTATGTCTCTGCCTCTGTGTCTCTCATGAATAATTAAATAAAATCTTTAAAAAATTAAAATAAAATTTAAAAATTTTAAAAATTACAAATTTTAAAACAGCTTTTAAGATGTTGCCGCTCTTATATGGCAAAGAAGGGGCTGACACTAGAATTAAATGCCAGGAAAAAAAAGGAACTAATTGTTTCTCATCTCTTTTTCGAATGCACTAAACAAATCCAATAGCACAAAAGGATATACAGCGAAAAGGAACTTCTGTCTCCTCTCTATCCTAGCTCCACTTCCCAGGAGTAACCACTATCAATAGTTTCTGATATATCTTTCTAGAAGTGGCCCCCCTGCACATGAATATATCTTTTCATACTGGACATCATGTCCTGCAACTTGCTTTTTTCATGCTGTTGAACACATTAAAGCAATACTTTTTCATTTCTTTGAATACATGCTCCAGCCAACTATAAGAAATGAAGCTGGGAAGTTTTTACAGTAAGGACATATGGAATGCATCTTCACAAATCAAAGAAAATACCACTTTTAGCAATATATCGCAAAGGTTAAGAAACTAGCAAAATAAGGGTAAAGATATAGGAATCAAATTTACATGCTTATAGTGTCACAAATCTAACACCAAGATTAAAAGTTATTATTAGGTAGGACTCGGAGTGCAGTTTCTATTTGTGATAAACAGGAGGGACGTGAGAGGGTGATGTGAGAACGGGTTAGGAAAGGCTCTAAAAGCAGGAGTTTGGCCTTGATCTGATGAACAATGGAAAATCATCACATGACCCTGGATAGCGCAGAAATATGAGGGAAAATGATGGTGCTTTAAGAGGACTGATCTCGTGCGCCTGAACATCTAGTTCAAAGAGAGATAAGGACTAGGGAAAGAAAGTTCAAGCATGAGAAGACAACGAATAAACAGGTGTGAGATAAGGAGGATGGCTGGGAGGAGAAATGAAAAGGTAGGACACCTTCGGGAACATCTCAGAGAATGGAGAAATAAAGTTTTAGTCAAATATTTGAAACTGGATGCCTGAGAGAAAGCTGCTGGCAATGACATAAAAAGCCGCTGGTGGGAAAACCAACCAGTATAATACACCACACTACCAAGATGAAGGGTCAAAACACCTGATCACCTTGACAGATGTAGGAAAAGCATTTGACAAAATTCAACATGTTCTCATGATAAAGACCATCAGAAAACTAAGGACAGAAGAGAATTTCCTTAATATGACAAAGGATCTTTATTAAAACAAAAACAAAAAATTAAAACTCAGATAACATCATACTCAACAGTGAAAGACCAAATGCCAGTCCCCTGAAATCAGGAACAAGACAAGGATGCCCACTGTTAGCAATGCTATTCAACAGCATACTGGAAATCCTGGCCAGAGCAATTAGGCAAGTAAAAGGTGTCAGAATTGGAAAAGAAAAAGTAAAATTATCTCTATTCATAGATGACAGGATATATAAAACCCCAAAGAATCCACAGGAGTTACTAGAGCTGATAAACACATTCAGTAAAGTTGATAAAAGATCAATAGGTGAAAATCAATGGTTTCCATACAGCAGCAATGAGCAATCTGAAAAGGAAATTAGAAAAACAATTCCATTTATAATAGTATTTGGAAAAATATAAAATACCTAGTAATAAATTTTACCAAACAGGTGAAAGACTTGTACTCTGAAAAGTGTGAAGCACTGTAAAAAAAAGTTAAAGGAAACCTAAATAAATGGAAAGATATTCAGGCTGATGCACCAGAAGACTGGATTAGTCAAGGTTCTATAGAAAAAAGAAGAGGGAGGGTGTGTGTGTGTGTGTATGTATGTGTGTGTGTGTGTGTGTGTGTGTGTGTAAAGAAACCCTGTATTCCTAGTTTCTGTTGGGGTGGGGGTGGGGAGTTATTTATTTAATTTAAAGACTTTATTTTCTTAAGACACACACACACACACACACACACACACAAGCAGAGGGAGAAGCAGGTTCCCTGTGGGGACCTGATGAGGGACTCAATCCCAGGACCCAGGATTAGTCAAGGTTCTACAGAAAAAAGAAGAGGGTGTGTGTGTGTGTGTGTGTGTGTGTGTGTGTGTGTAAAGAAACCCTGTATTCCTAGTTTCTGTTGGGGTGGGGTGGGGAGTTATTTATTTAATTTAAAGACTTTATTTATTTTCTCAAGACACACACACACACACACACACACACACACACACACAAGCAGAGGGAGAAGCAGGTTCCCTGTGGGGACCTGATGAGGGACTCAATCCCAGGACCCCAGGATAATGACCTGAGCCAAAGGCAGAAGCTCAACCACTGAGCCATCCAGGTGCCCCAAGAAGTCATTTATTATAAGGAACTGGCTCTTGCAATTATGGAGGCTGATTAAGTCCGAGGATCTTCAGTTGGCAAGCTGTAAACCCAAGAGAGCTGGAGATGTAGTTCCAGTCTAAAGGCAGAAGGCCAATGGCCCAGTTGAACAGTCAGGTAGGTGACATTCCCTCTTACTCAGCCTTTTTTGTTCTATTCTGGTTTTTAAGTGATTGGATGAGGCCTACAAACATTAGGGAGGGCAACCTGCTTTACTCAGTCTACAGTTCAAATGTTATCTTATTTAAAAGCACCCTCACAGACACACCTCGAATAACATTTGACCAAATATCTGGGTACCTTGGTTCCCAGTCAGGTTGATACCCAAAATTAATGATCGCAGAAGACTTAATATTATTAGGATAGTGATATTATAATCTACAAATTCAATGCAATCTCTGTCAAAATTCTAACAGCCATTTCTGGAGAAATGGAAAAGCTCAAATTCACAAGGAATTTCAATGGGCCCTGACTAGCCAAAACAATATTGATGAAGAACAAAGTCAGAGCACTCACATGTTTAGATTTCAAAAGTTATTTAAAAGCTACAGTAATTGGTGCCTGGTGGCTCAGTTGGTTGAGCACCTACCTTTAGCTCAGGTCAAGATCCAAGGGTCCTGGGATGGAGCCCCACATCAGGCTCCCTGCTCAGCAGGGGGCCTGCTTTTTCCCCTCTGCCTTCCCACCAATGCTCTCTCTCACTCTCTCAATAAAATCCTTAAAAAAAAAAAAAAAAAAAGCTACAGTAATCTTGCCAATTTAACACTGCACAAGACATAGACATCAATGAATTAGAATTGAGAATTTAGAAAAATCTACATCTATGGTCTGGTAAGGGTGCCAAGATCATTTGATGGGGAAAAAATGGTCTCATCAAAAAATGATAGGGCAAGTAGACATTCACATGCAAAAGAATCAAGTTGGGGCAGCCTGGGTGGCTCACTGGTTTAGAGCCACCATTGGCCCAGGGCATCATCCTGGAGACCAGGAATCAAATCCCATGTCAGGCTCCCTTCATGGAGCCTGCTTCTCTCCCTTTGCCTGTGTCTCTACCTTTTTCTCTCTCTCTCTCTCTGTGTCTCTCACGAATAAATAAATAAAATCTTAAAAAAAAAAAAAGAATCAGGTTGGACGCCTACCTCCACAATACACAGAACCTAACTCAAAATGGATCAGCAACCTAAGTATGCGAGCTAAAACAACAAGCCTCTTAAAAGAAAACATAGAGGCAAATCTTCATGATCTTGGATTTGGCAATGGATTCTTAGATATGGCACCAAAAGCATGAACAGAAAAAAATAGGTAAGCAGGACTTCACCACAATTAAAAAGTTTTGTGCATCAAACAACATTATCAAGAAAATGAAAGACAACCCACAGGATGGGAGAAAATATTTCCAGATCATAAATCTGATAAAGGTCTAATATCCAGATTATATTACAACTCAACAATTCAAACAACCAAAGACAAACACATGCAATTCAAAAATGGGCAAAGGACCTGAACAGACATTTCTCCAAAGAAGATGCCAATAATCATATGAAAAGATGCTCAACATGAGCCATTTGGAAAATGCACATCAAAATTACAATGAGATGCCCCTTCACATACGAGGATAGCTGTTACAAAACAAAACAAAAATGGAAAATAATAAGTGTTTGGAGAGGATGGAGGTGGAGACATCAAAACCCTTGTGCATTGCTGGTGGGAATGTAAAATGGTACACCTGCTGTGGAAAACAATTTGGCAGTTCCCCAAAAAGTTAAAGACAGAATTACCATATGACCCAGCAATTCTACTTCTAGGAATACACCCAAAAGAGCTGGAAACAGGTACTCAAATGTTTGTACACACATGTTCACAGCAGCACTAATCATAAGAGCCAAAAGTTGGATACAACTCAAACGTCCACCAAAGGAAAAATGGATAAAATGTAGTAAATACACAGATTGTAGTATTATTCAGACATTATAAGGAATGAAGTACTGATAGATGCTACAACATGGGTGAAACTTGAAAACATTATACTAAGTAAAAGAAGCCAGACACAAAAGGTTACATATCATATGACTCCGTTTATGTGGGATATGAGAATAAGTAAATGAACAGACAGCGCAGGATCAGTGTTGCCAGGGGCTGGGTGAAGAAAGGTGTAACTGCTTTGTGGATATGGGTTTTGAAAATGTTTTTAGAATTACAGAGAGGTCACAATATTGTGAATATGTATATTAAATGTCACTGGACAGTACACTTTAAAATAGTTAATTTGGGGGGCAGCCCCAGTGGCGCAGTGGTTTGGTGCCGCCTGCAGCCTGGGATGTGATCCTGGAGACCGGGGATCGAGTCCCACATGGGGTTCCCTGCATGGAGCCTGCTTCTCCCTCTGCCTGTGTCTCTGCCTCTCTCCCTCTGTGTATGTCTATGAATAAATAAATAAAATCTTTAAAAAAAATAAATAAAAAATAAAATAAAATAATTTGGGGGTGCCTTGATGGCTCAGTAAGTTTAAGCATCTGACTCTTGATTTCTGCTCAGGTCATGATCTCAGGGTTGTGAGACTGAACCCTGCCGGGCTTTGCGCTGAACGTGGAACCTGCTTAAGATTCTCTTTTTGGGGGCAGCCCCGGTGGCCCAGCAGTTTGGCACCGTCTTCAGTCCAGGGTGTGATCCTGGAGACCCGGGATCGAGTCCCACATCGGGCTCCCTGCATGGGGCCTGCTTCTCCCTCTGCCTGTGTCTCTGCCTCTCTCTCTCTCTCTCTCTCTCTCTGTGTGTCATGAATAAATAAATAAAATTTTTTTAAAAAATTCTCTTTTTCCCAGGATGTCTGGGTGATTCTGTTGGCTAAGTGACCAATTCTTGGTTTTGGCTCAGGGCACAATCTCAGGGTTGTGAGATCAAGTCCTGTGGCAGGCTCTGTGCTCAGTGTGGAGTCCGCTTGAGATTCTCTCTCCCTCCTCCCACCCATGTGCATGCTCGTTCAGTCTCACAGTCTCTAAAACAAATACATAAATCTTAAATAGAAAAAAAAAAAAGATTGTCTCTTTCCCTCTCCCTGCACCTCCCACCAGCTTCTATTCTCTTAAAAAAAAATTTTTTTTTAATTAAACACTTTAGATTACGTGAATTTCACTTCAATTGAATGAAATCAAGAGAGATCTGTCCTTGCACAGGCACACACACACCAAAAATGAAAGAGGATGGCAGGGAAGTACTAACTTGGACAAGAATATTACAGAGAAAACATTTGTTTGGGATACCTCCAGTTTAAACTGACCACCAACCATTATATAGCATGCTGCCAGCACTTATTCATACAGATTTTAAGTTTATTCATTTACTTGAGAGAGACAGCGTGAGAACAGAGGGAGAGGCAGAGGGGAAGGGAGAGAGAGAATCCTCAAGCAGACTCCCCAAGGAGCACAGAGCCTGAAGCAAGGCTCAAACCCAGGACCCTGATATTATGATCTGAGCGGAAACCCAGTTGGATGCTTCACTGAGCCACCCAGGTGCCCCTACTCCCGCAGATCTTTGATTTGGCTTTATCTGTCTGGTATTTTGACCTCCATTATTATGTAGAAAGCCCAGATAGTGGGGATAGCACTACATACACCAGATCCCAACACACATTAGCCTCTGTGGACATCTCAGCTTTCCAGGGTATCAATGTCCACATCTGGAAAATAAAGTACACTATAAGCTGTGACGACCCTGGTACCACCATCAAACGAAGTAATGCGTACAGGATTTGTTAGTAAAATGAAAAAAATATAGAAATGTCAAATATTGTGACCTGCCTGTCCCACAGAACCCGCCTAGAGATTGGGAGGGGACTACCTGCGCTTTGGTTTTGGTGAGATCACTTACTAGCTGTACAACGTAGCAACTTCTACTTCCTCCTACTAAATCTTACTTTACAAGGTTGCTCTGTGGGTTCGATGAGAACATACCCTAAAGCATATCATCCCTCTGTCCAGTGACAGTTGAAAAGTTTGGTTTTAGAAAGGCATGTGCTTCCAGGTAGGATGTAGTAGAGTGGTTTGAAGTCCCAGTCCGGCTACTTACCATTTAACCTTGAGTAAGTAAGCCACATTTCCCATCTGCAATACGAAGGCTAACAGACTTTGGTTTCAAATCTCACATTAGGCCTTTACAAGCTATATTAGGAGCCGAGTCTGAGTATCCTCATTGGTAATAAGACATAATAATTCATAACTTGCAGTTTTTGTAAATACACAAAACACACCAAGAAGTGCTTAGGGCCATAACTGGCATACGGCAGATACTATTATGACAGGTATATATTTCCATGCTCTGTGACAAAAGTCACTATACCGCACATGGTTATTACCAAGGATGCAGATACACAAGCAGAACTATTTAATAAGCATTTGCAAGAGAGGGGGAGAAGTCACTTGCAAGCTGGGATTACCCATGCAGATTGGGAAGAAGTTAATAAAAAGAAAGCTAACAGGTTAGCCCTTAAATGAGAAGCAAGGTAGAAGAGGTTCTGGAACTGAAGCCTTAGGCCAGAATTTTGCCTTAGGTTATGAGATCAACACTAAATCAACTCCCTAAACCCATTACTGTGTTTGTAAGATGAAGACGATAAACTCACACATCTTTTCCAGGGCTAATTTTCCTAAGAAAGTTGTAAAAATGATGTAGCCGTTTGGAAGTGAGGGCAAATGACAGTATTTCTGTGATAAGACTGTGGCAAATGATTAAAAAAATACACACCAGAAGTTTTTAGGAAAAAAGCAGAACAACTGATAGTAAGTAGGAGTAAAGTCAAACGCCAAAATAACCATCAGCCAAACAGTGGAAGTGAGGAATCATCACATACAAAAGCAGGAAATTGAGGCTTCAATCGATACTTGAATAACCAAGGTGGAATGGGCAAAAGAACTACTTCTGTAATGCCACAGATTTCACCAGAGGGTGGTTAGTCACTGGTCACCTCCGAGAGATCCCTTTCGTTCCCAAGAGACAAATACTAAAAGCCTACTACTGGCAAGGCTCTCCTTGGGTGGCCTGGGGAATGCTGATCCCATAAAAACAGTCATTGCCCTACAATCTAACCTTCTGCTGCCTGGTCAGCCTCTCTGCAGGCCTCTGGGCAATCAGCCCTTTTCTCCCTGGAGCTTGGACAGGTCCCCACAGGCACCTCCTAACTGGGTTCCTGCCACCACGGCTGCTGCCATCACAAGCTTTGCGGTGCAATCTGGGAACCAATTTGCCTCGGTCTGGGGGCTGTGCCTCCTCTCTTAGCCAAGAGCTAATCTTGCAAGGGTCTGTGTTTTCTGAGTTTTCCACAATGACCTGAAATCAAAATGTGACTGAGAAAACATTTAAAAAAAGAAACAGGTGGACTGAGAAACTCTGGGACACAGGGCCATAGATGAATGGAAAATGGGAATTCTGCACAGCAGGACAGAGCTTCTCCAAGTTATCACCCAGGGATGCTACCAAAAGGTAAGCCTCGATGCAAGCGGTCTAGAGTGGAGGCCCCAACAGTGGTGTGCTGATTTGTGGAGCCTCTTGATTTCCTTGGTATAAATACTTCCACCGTGATGATTTCAAGCTACCAACATGAGGTCGCTGGACACAGAGTTGGGAAGAGATGAACCCATTCAGCTGGAAAGACAGTGCAAGCTGGCTCTCGCACACACAAATCTCTACCATTTCCAAACTCCTGGGTGATGCAGGTGCTGCTGGTCCACAGACGGTATTTTGAGCAACAAGAGAATAGAAGACAATGAAGGTGTCTGGCGCTTAAGCTAGAATAAAGGAAATGTGAGATAATTTAGAAGAGCAGGGAGAGACATCACCTAGATCAGGGTTTCTCAAGCTCAGCATTACTGACATTTTGGGCCAGATAACTCTTTGTTTTGGGGGGCTACCCTGCACATCATAGAATGTTTGGCAGCATTCCTGGCTTCCACCCATTGAGGTCAGTAGCATCCTCCTCCAGCAGTCACAAATAAAAAGCTCTCCAGACACCACAGATCTAGATTCATCTCTAAGAAATGAGGAAGGGGAGGGTTTACCTCTTACACCATGAGAAAAAGAGATGCTGAAGAGGAAAAACAAAAAGCAAAAAATATATAAGATACCTCCTTATAAAAACAAAACCCTCCACTCATCTCTTTGGACAGTAGCAGGCTCAGCCAAGTAGAAAAGCAGCTATATGTTTAGGAAGAATGCAGAGAAGATTCAAAGTTTAAAACATCAGGAGAGTTCTGGACAGTAAAAGGTTCTGACCTATGACAACAGGCTCATTGACTAGGATCAAGGCTACATTGGTCTCTCAGAATTCCTTGATTTATTAGGTGAGTGATCTTGGGCAAATTATTTAGCAAATATAAGCCTTCCTGTATGAAAACTTCATGAAGGGCAGCCCGGGTGGCTTAGCGGTTTAGCGCCTGCCTTCAGCCCAGGGCCTGATCCTGGAGACCGGGGATCGAGTCCCACATTGGGCTCCCTGCATGGAGCCTGCTTCTTTCTCTGCCTCTCTGTGTGTGTCTCTCATGAATAAATAAATAAAATATTAAAAAAAAAAAAAAAGAAAACTTCATGGAGTTGTTTTAAGTACTGAGATAGTATATGTTAAGCGCTGAGCACAGGGTCTGACACACAGTACATGCTCAATTAGCATTAGCTCCTACTATTACCAGCATCATTATTTTCCTTAAAAAAACATCTGCTTCACTTGGCTACTGCTTAAATTTCTTCAATGAAATATAACACATGGAAATATCTTGCCTGGTGAGGCGGTACTTGTCAACGCTTTTCATAAATATTGTACTCATTGTGTGAGCAGAGACTGTAGCTGAAGAGGCCTTAAAATTGTGAAAGCCAACCAAGACTGACTGATGTTCCAAAAATCACAACTAATGAGACAAGGTAAACGTGAATGAAAAGCCAATAAGTCAAGAGAAAGCAAAAAGGACTTTAAATTTTTACTGAAACTGGCAGGTTTTCACAGGGCTCCAGTTAGTGGTAAGGAGCATGTGATGAATCCTAGTACAGCTGCCAGGGATGACAGGTTTATAAGAACCAACCTGACTTCAAGTTGTTTATCCTACAAAAACAGTAAATGGTGCTGCTGGTTTTTATCTAAGTCAAGAACTGATTAAAACACAGAAATCTGGGAATACCTGGGTGGCTCAGCGGTTTAGCACCGCTTTCAGCCCGGGGCTTGATCCTGGAGACCGGGGATTGAGTCCCACATCGGGCTCCCTGCATGGAGCCTGCTTCTCCCTCTGCCTGTGTCTCTGCCCCTAACCCCTCTCTGTGTGTCTCTCATGAATAAATAAATAAATTTTAAAACAACAACAACAACACAGAAACCTGTCTGGAAGAAATCTCTGTAGATATTGGAGTATCAGTCTGCAGTATGCGGTATTTAGCAATATCACAAAGTATTCTCTTTCAGACTCTAGTACATACTGAGAACATATTCCAAAGGTGCTGCATTTTTCTCACTAAAATTCTTGGGAGGCTATAAAGGGTTGCCTGTCCCGTGGACAACTGACCAGTAAGGGAGGAGAAGCATTCTAGGTTTTAAATAGCTTGTGAGTGTCAGGGGAGGATAGCTCCTCTCAACTAGAACAATTAAAGATGCTTTAAGGGAAACGCAGAGTGCTTTTCAGAGAATCCCAAACAGAGTCCATTCTAACAAGAAACTCCTCAAGATGAGGAAGTTATTAAAACCTTTCCTCTAAGATGTGAAAGGTACGTTCCCTAAATGAGATTCCTTCAACCTAGCCTGCTGATTTCAAGCATTTTCATTAGCAAAAACAAAAGGGGCAAACATTATCAAGCATTCCAAGCTTATCATCTGTCTCTATGGGGCGAATCGCTGGAAAGAACAGTGAATGTCATCACTCTGCAGGTGGCCAGGAGTCAGGGGTGCTCCAGCCAGCCACAGCCAACCGGGTTCCAAGTTTTCCCAAAATAGCTATGACTTACATACAAGTGCTCATCAAACACCTCACATACAGACTCTCAGAGTGCTGAGAGAGGGGTCACTACTTAAACTGTGGCAGAGGTAAACGAAGATGCCCGTTGATGAACAGGCACATGGCTGCGGACAAATTTAAATATGACCTACCCTCCCTTAAAATAGCCTCTTCTCTAAATCAACACAACTGTCTCAAAACTCAAAAGATTTTCCCCACCTGTTTCGAAGTCACTGTCCTAAAAAACAAACAGAAATGATCTGTGAAACCAGGGGAAAACCCTGCCTCAGATCCCAATAGGTATCTGGGGACTCCTAACAATAGCATCTCCATTAGAAATCAGAAGCACGTGAAGTACCATCCATGTTACTTTCATTTTGGAGCCCAGGACCTGGAGGAGATGATAAAAGGAAATGTGTGCGCTCCTCCACCCCCGGGGGTCTCCCGTGTGCAGGAGAAGAATAAACAGGCACAAAAGGTTCCCCACGTGGAGATGTCTGACAGTTTTGCCTTGTAAATATTTTTTTACGGAATTTCCTCCTTTCCAGACTCTGGCTGGAATACTTGGCACAGGTCTCCCATTCGGTCTCGAAAAAGCACAGCAGTTGGGGGGGGGGGGTGAGGAGGTGGTGTTAGGTTGTAACTTTTCCAAAGTAACGTTAGAAGACGTTCTCAAATGGCTCAGTTCACCAAGCTCCTACACGCGGCATTATCAGCCTTTTGATTTCTCTCCCCAAACCAGAGTTCCACTCTCACCGACTGAGCCCAGAAATCCTTGTATTGATTTCGATCTTCCTAGATAACAGGAACAAGAAGGCATTTATGAGAATACCTTCTATTCATCGCTCTGTCCCTCCTCCCTCCCTAAGACTCCACTGATGAGTGCGCGGGGGGGCGGGGGGGCGGCTCTCAAGTTCACTTAAAAAAAGAAGAAGAAAGAAGAGGCCGGGGTGGGGGGGCAAGGGAAGGTGGGGAGTGGCCAGCGGGACCCCCGCTCTTTCGCAAGGTGTCGGCCCATCCCGGCCGTGCGTCGGCTCGCCTCGGTCGGCTCCCGACACTTTTCCGGCGGCCACAAAGGGGAGTCCAGGCTGCACGCCGCCCCCCCAGCCAGCCGCCCCCTTCGGAAGCCCCCACCCAGGTCGGGGCCCAGGAGCGCCCCCGAGCATCGCCGACGCACACAGCCCCACGTCCCGCCCCGCGGAGCCGGCTCTGCGAAGCCCCTACGGTTCCCGAACTGGAGCTCGCCCCGGCCCCGGAGCCCCGCGAGGACCTCAGACCCCCGCCCGGCGCCCTCCGCAGCCCCCGCCCCGCCCCGCCCCGCCGGCCGCCCCGGCGCCCTCCGCCGCCCCCGCCTGCCCCGCGGCCCCCGCCCCTCCCGGGACCCCGGCCCCCCCCGCCGCCGCCGCCGGGCCCACCGAGCCGTGTCGGTCGGCGGCTCCAGCCGCGTCGTCCTGCTGCAGCTCCGCAGTCATGGCCGAGGCGCCCCTCCGCGGGTCATCCGGCTCCCGCCGCCGCCGCCGCCAGCCCAGCCTCGCAGGAGGAGGCGGAGGCGGAGGCGGAGGAGGAGGAAAAGGAGGAGGAGGAAGCCCCGCCCCGCCCTCCGCCCTCCGCCCCGCCCCGCCCGGGCCCCGCCCCCCGGCGCGCCCGACGCCCGGCCCACAAGCCCCGCCCCCGGCCTGCGCGCGCACCCGAGGCCCGGGCCCGAGCGGCTGAGCGTGCTCCCGCGCACGCCGGGCTCTGACCCCGCGCGGGCCACGTGACCCGGCCCCGCCCGCGCCCGACGGGCAGCGGCGCCGCCCCGGGGCGCTGGCGGCCGGCGCGGGTGGCCGGAGGGTGCGGGGGCGCCTTGCTCCCGAGCCTGCCTCTCCCCCCTGCCCCCAGGGCCCACCCGTGCGCGGGGCTCGAGCTGGGAGTTCTGCCCCGCGGCTCGCGGCCGTGGAGGCCAGCGCCGTAACGCGGATTCAGAGCTCGGGGGCGCCCCGCCCCCCGCAGCCGCCACACCTGAGACCGTGTTGCCAACAACTGGGTGGAAATGCGGCTACTGGCCGTGAACCTCGTTTATTGCCGTGTATCACGGCCACAGTGCGGTGGCACCTCCGCCTCGGCTGCCCCAAACGTGTGCGGCGGGTGAGACCCTGTCCTGGCGCGGGCCCCTGGCGGCGTCCTGGGCGGGCATTAGAGATGGGGGCGGCCGTTCCCGTGCTCCTGGCGTGGCGGGCGCTGCGGTCGTGGCGGCCCCCCCGCCGGGGCTTCCGAGTCTGCAGGGGAGCACCGGCCCCCCCCCCGCCGGGGCTTCCGAGTCTGCAGGTGAGCACCGGCCCCCCCCCCCGCCGGGGCTTCCGAGTCTGCAGGGGAGCACCGGGGCTTCCGAGTCTGCAGGGGAGCACCGGCCCCCCCCCGCGGGGGCTTCCGAGTCTGCAGGTGAGCACCGGCCCCCCCCCCCGCCGGGGCTTCCGAGTCTGCAGGGGAGCACCGGCCCCCCCGCCGGGGCTTCCGAGTCTGCAGGTGAGCACCGGGGCTTCCGAGTCTGCAGGGAGCACGGCCCCCCCCCCCCGCCGGGGCTTCCGAGTCTGCAGGGGAGCACGGGCCCCCCCCCCCCGGGCTTCCGAGTCTGCAGGTGAGCACCGGCCCCCCCCCCGGGGCTTCCGAGTCTGCAGGGACACCGGCCCCCCACCGCGGGGCTTCCGAGTCTGCAGGGACACCGGCCCCCCCCCCCCCGCCGGGGCTTCCGAGTCTGCAGGTGAGCACCGGCTCCCCCGAGTCCAGGGTGAGCACCGGCCCCCCCCCCCCGCCGGGGCTTCCGAGTCTGCAGGTGAGCACCGGGGCTTCCGAGTCTGCAGGTGAGCACCGGCCCCCCCCCCCCCCCGCCGGGGCTTCCGAGTCTGCAGGGGAGCACCGGCCGCCCGCTGGGGCTTCCGAGTCTGCAGGGGAGCACCGGCTGCCCCCGCCGGGGCTTCCGAGTCTGCAGGTGAGCACCGGCCCGCCCGCTGGGCTTCCGAGTCTGCAGGTGAGCACGGCTAAGGCGCGAGCACGCGGTACGGCGCAGCTGCAGCCCCCGGGAGCAGACCCGCCAGCTCGTCCTACCTGGACGCGCACAGGTGCCCCTTCCCCTGGCAGGTAAACCGGCAGAGGGATCAGAATCTAACGCAGTCACCGGGCTGACTGTGCGTGCGTGGATGGTTGCAGAACTTTTATGTTTATGTCTTGGCCTTCCCCCCCGCCCCCCCATGAATAATCAAAAGCTGTGCTTGGCCTCAACTCAGGGGTCATTGCAAAACAAGTTGATTTCTCAGCCTGGTGTATTCACAGCACTGCATACCTCTAAATGACTGGGAAGCTCTATTTCTGTATGTCTTTGCCATGTCTCCGGGGCAACTCCTGTTTGTCTTTGCACATTCATCGTAGGAAGTCGCCGATTTAATGTGAGCAAATGGGAGTGGAAACATAACTTATTCATGAAAATTTCCTTAAAAGACCCACCAGAGACCTCCTGTATTCCTGAAAGAGCTATATACAGGCCATTTGGTAAATAAAGGTCTCTGAATTTTGGTTAAGCGTCTCTCTGCTGTGTGGTTCTAAACAGAAGTCCAGATCTAATAAATTTTATATAATCACTTTGAGGTCTCTAGATCTGATAAACCCTCTCAGCCTCCTGGGGTTTAACTACCCCCTGATGTTGGACAGGGTAATCAGCTAGAGACATCCCGTTCTACCAGAGTATTTGATGAACAGTCTAAGTCAGTGCTTGGCCATCAATCGGTGAGTTTCATGGTGATCAAATGTCAAAAGTAGACATCATGGAACATGTGCCCTCACCACAGAAAATCCCGGCTCACTCCTTACAACGCACATGTGAAGGCTCCAGAATAATTACATCATTAGTTGATAATCATTTCAAGAGTGTTTGGGGAAAAAATAAGGAGCAATAGCAAGTAATTGACATATTTTAAAAAGAGAATCGTTTTCCAGGTATTTCCCTAAAGGAGAAACTGAATTTTTTTTCTTTTTCTGGAAATCTTCGGTCCCCATGCCAAGTTACTTTTTCTGAGTCAGTGAATTTATAGTTCTGCTTCTGACTTACCTCAAAGCCAGAATGTAGTTTGTATTATAATAAAATGATCCCATTTCGATGTTACTGAATACTTGTGTGGAGCTTGTGTGGGATAAATGAGAATGAAGAGTAAGTGAGGAAGAGAATAAAGGGGCAGAAGGATATGTCTACTTCTGTTTCTTCTCTGCCTCTCTGTGTAACTGGTGCTTGCCACTGGCTTTGAAGGAACTGGATCTGAAGGCTGGGGCTGACAGTCAGGTACGACTCTTCTTTGCGCTATGGATTCCTTTCCAGGAAAGACTGAGTCAGAAATAGCCTTACTGGCAAGTTTCTTATCAGTTGGGAAAATGGCCTTTCTCACTAATTTTGCAAAGAGTATGAATATTTGTTATAGCCCCTGAATTAAACAATTAGATGATATGCAAGGTTAAATTACAGGCGTTAAGAAAGTGTTCCAGAAATGCCTCCCTTTGGCTACTTGAAAAGTAAATGCATTTCTAGCCTTCCTGAAATGTACTGTAGGCAAATGTAGTTTCTAGGATCAAAACTTTCAGGGATCCTGGGGTGGCTCAGCGGTTTAGTGCCACCTTTGGCCTAGGGCCTGATCCTGGGGTTCCAGGATCGAGTCCCACATCAGACTCCCTGCATGGAGCCTGCTTCTCCCTCTGCCTGTGTCTCTGCCTCTCTCTCTCTCTCTGTGTCTCATGAATAAATAAATAAAATCTTTAAAAAAAAGCTTTCAGTGAAGTGAGTTCATTTCCAGTTTTGAGGTATTTGGCCTTGCTACTCAAAATAATTCAGGTCCCCTTCTTTTCATTTCTCTAGAAAATAAAAACAAACACTACAAAAATGAAAACAAAACAACCCCCCAAAAAACCTTTTAAGATCTGTTTTCTTCAGAATTCGTGAAAACCTTTAACTCGTGGGATTCGGTTTTTCTTTTATAGGAAGGTGAAAATAACTTTAGCCTCCAGATTGAAAGGTGATAATAAAAGAACAAGAAATAAACCCATTCCTGCAAACTTGATTTTTTACAGCATTGCAGACCAGTGGGTGTAAGACTTTTAACAAATGGTGCTTAGACAGCCAGTTATCCATATAAAAATTAATTTGGACTCTTACATCATAAATAGAAATCAGTTTTAGGTGGATTAAAGACTTGAAGGTAAAAAAGCGAAATTAAATTTTAAAACTCTCAATTGGAAGATATATTTTGAGGATGGGGGACTTTCTTAAATCAGACATAGAGTCCATAAAAGATCAATAACTTCAATTATGTTAAAATTAAGAATTTCATCAAAAGGTACCATGAAAAAGAATAAAATATCCACAAATTGGGAGAAAATATTTGCAACACATGTAACTGATAGCATTTTAGTATCTAGAATAAAATTTTTAAACCTTGGTACTGGTACCATATTGGGGCAGAGACTTCTTTGTTTTGGGGGCTGTCCTGTGCCTTGTAGGATGTTTTAGAATTATCTCTGGCCTCTCCCTACTAGATGCCAGTGGCTCTGCACTACCCGCTTGTGACCATCAAAACATCTATAGACATTGCTAAATGTTTCTTAAATAGCAAATTCTCCTCCAGTTGAGAACCACTGAACTAAACTAGGTGAAAAACCCTTACAAAAGAGACAGGCGATGCAATTGAAGAAAGAGCCAAAGGCTTACATAGGTACTTCACAGAAAAGGAAAGCCAAGTGTATGAAAAGATGCTAAACTCACTGATAATCAGGAACACAGGAATTAAAACCACAAAGATACCACGCCATGCATACAATTGACAAAAATCTTAAAATACCACAATCACAAGTGTTGACAATACGGAGCCACGAGAGAATACTCTTTGGTAGTGTAAACTAGCACAACCACTTTGGAAAACAAGTTAGACATCAACTACTAAAATCTGAAGTTGTGCATGCCACACAGCCAGCACATCCTAAGTAATATCCTAGAAAAATTCTTGAATAGGGGTGCTCGGGTGGCTCAGTGGTTGAGCCTCTGCCTTTGGCTTAGGTCATGATCTCGGGGCCTTGGGGTCAAGTCCCACATCAGGCTCCCTGCAGGGAGCCTGCTTCTCCCTCAGCCTATGTCTCTGCCTTCTCTTTGTGTCTCTCATAAATAAAACCTTAAAAAAAAATTCTTGAACATCGTTACCAGGATATACGTACAGAAATGTCATAACGCTTCTAATAGCAGATGAAATAGGAATCATTATATATTGAAATACTGATAAATCAATTTTTTTTTTGTAGCCGTTAAATGGAACTTTATACAACAGTTAAAATGAATTACAGCTATGCAATATCATGGATGAATCTCAGGAACATAGTGTTGTAGAATAAAAAGCAAATCACAGAAGAATGGCATACAATATTTCATTTGTACATGTTATTAAAACTGTCAATATATTGTCGAGGGACATAACACATGGTTAAACTACTAATAAAAGCCTGAATGTTATAAACACAAAATTTGGGATAGAAGCACTGAGGAAAGGGAAATGAAGGGATGGTATGAAGAAGGGGCGTGTAGGGGAACTTATGGATATTAGCAATGCCCTATTTTCATAAATCAAGTGGTAGATATATGAGGGTTTGTCATGTCATTTTACATACATTTTATTAACTAAACATTGAAAGACCATTCTAGGGCAACCCTGGTGGCTTAGCGGTTTAGCACCGCCTTCCGCCCAGGGTGTGATCCTGGAGACCCTGGATCAAGTCCCATGTCAGGCTCCCTGCATGGAGCCTGCTTCTCCCTCTGCCTGATTCTCTCTCTCTCTCTCTCTCTCTCTCTCTCTCTAATAAATAAATTAAAAATCTTTGTTAAAAAAAAGACCATTCTAAAGATCAAAAGCATATATCATCTTCATTCTAATAACATTTCTCTGCCCACAGGAAATACTGAAAAACACAAGTCTCTGTAGTTTTACAAAGATTACTTTTTTATGCTGACTGATGCATTAGGCAGAGATTTAACATTTTGTCTTAATAAGTAGAAATTATAAATTGACTATCTTCAAGATAAAACAAATGAAAAATATTACCATTCCATTTTATGCAAAGTGTGCCAAAAATCTAGATTTTAGGTGATGTCCAATGAGTTAGAAAGTCATTTTATAAAACATTTTCCCTTTTAGCTTCTAGATTTGGGGAAAGACTTCTGTGTCAAAGTCATGGCTTCCTACAGAAACCAGAAATAAGCTTTAAGATAAAAGCCAGAAAGCTACCCGGGAAAAGCAAATAGAAACTTGTATAATGCAGCAAGCACTAGAGCATAAATTGGAACTCAAGATGACTTAATTTTTCACCCAGAACGCCACTGAAGCGAAAAATCTTTCTCCTCAAAATATCGGAATTTGAAAAAAATAGATGAGGCAAAAGTAACTAATACAAACTTGCCTTCAGAAATGCAAATGTTTTTACTGATCTGATACTTAACTCTGGAAGAAAAGAGAACATTTTAAGAGGAAGTAATAACTATCCAGAGCATTTATAGACTAGGTGGTGTTCTGAGTGCTTTGCATTCATGAACTCATCCTCATAATACCCTATGAAGTAAGTGCTATTATTATTAATATCTTGTTTACAAATGAGGAAACCACTTCAGAAAGGTTAAATACTTTGCCCAAGATTTTTCTACTAATAAAGACAGAATTATGATTCTAAGCTAAGTACTCTAGCTTTCTTTCTATAGGCTGAGGTCAAAAATAAGATAAGTAGAAGAAACAGCCTCTAAAGGTTTTTCTGAGGAAGTGCCACTTGAATGGAGTTGACAAAGACAGAGAAAGTTGAGTAAGACAATAGGAGTCTTGGCACTCCATCAAAAAGGAGTTATTCGTAGAGTAACACTGGCCCCAGTTTGCTTGGGGCAATTATGGTTTACCCCTGTTTTCTCAGCATGATTATTAGTAACTTCTCCTTTCTCAAATCTCTAGGTTTGGATAATAAATTGTATGGTCATCCTACTTATGGAACAGTTTATCTTGAACATAAGGAATGCCTGGAGAATCTCACCATAGTACATCCCAAAGTCTTGAGGTATAGCTAAAATGCAAATCTAGTCAAGTCTGATAAGTATTCCTCAATAACAAGAATTGGCTAATCTGTTTATAAAGAGCATAGCCAAAGGGAGTAGAGAGTACTGCATTGAAAGTGGGTGGGATCACTGCCTGCAGTTCCATGGCCTTAAGGGACTCTAGCTTTTTCAGTTTTGTAAGCCAACTTCTATGGCATTTAAGACTTAGAGGGGCCTGAGAGCCATCCCTGGAGAGTTGGAGACAATGTAGAGTTAAAAGGAAGGAAAATCTTTGATGGTCTCTGTCAAAGGGGCAGAAGTCGAATAGGGTTTTCTTGTCCCCATGGGAGAAGAGAGTTTAGAATTTTAGATGTGGGGATGTTGACAGTAAGAACTTTAACATTCTGAAGCAGTTCTTTGTTGCAGTATTTATTGTCTCCTCTACTTCTCCAGAGTAAGAAGAAACTTGAAACTAAAGGAACGGTGTGCTGAATAGACCTTCTGGACTCTTCAGCCATTTTTGTGAGGAGCTGCAACCCTATGGAGGGAATGTCCATTGCTTTACAGAGTGCAGGCAAGTATTGTATTCTCTGAGCAGGCAGTTCACAGAGTTGGTCTGTGCAAATCAAAGTGCTCTACCTACCAGGGAGTACACAAGATTTAGAAAAGTACTTAGCTTAAAAGTATTAGTCATGTTATTTGAGGCAGAGGATTCTCAGCTTTTATTCCCACTTTATGAAAAGATAAGCAAAAAAAAAAAAAAAAGATAAGCAGTGATCCCAACAATTATAGTTGTATGCTAAATCTCATCATTTAATTGGCAAGACAAAGACAAAGAAAATCGGACAATGACAACACTGATTTGATTATGGTGAATAGTACACGATCTGGTTATAAGCTAGTTGGGAGAACCTGATGAAAATATTTTCAACATTAGAAGTGACAAATAAGTTTTGATTTCTACAAAAACTAAAAAACTGGGTAGGATAAAGAGCTCCTTTTCTATCACTCTGTGACATTACCAAGTAAACCTACATTTAGGTTCAGAATAGATTCTTGAGATTCCTGGGGGGAGGCTTCTTGAAACAAAAGTTTAACAGAAGTGACATTTTTGTTTCTTTTCTTGGCTAGGAATTCATTCTCAGTATTTAACCATACTTGGAAAGCTATGATACATCTTTTGGCTTTCCCACCCACATACATACATTAATTGGGAATCTCTGAGTTGGTTATCATAAAAACTAAAAATCTGGGGCCACCTGGGTGGCTCAGGTGATTAAGTGTCTGACTCCTGATATCAGTTCAGGTCAGGTCTTGATTTTGGGGTTGAGGGCTCAGGCCCACGTTGGGCTCCATGCTGAGGGTGGAGTCTACCTCAAAAAAAGAAAAAACCCACTGAGGGCGCCTGGGTGGCTCAGTCTGTTGAGTGTCCAACTCTTGATTTTGGCTCAGGCCATGATCTCAGTGTCTTGAGATCAAGCTCCGCATTGGACTCCACATCGGTGGGAGTCTGCTGAAGATTTTCTCTCTCCCTCTTCCTCTGCTCCTCCCCCTGCTTGCACATGCTCGCTCACTCTCTAAAGTAAGTAAATAAATCTTAAAAAAGAAAAACAAAACAGAGTCAGAACACAAAAGGTCTGACAAGGGTTGTGTGCCCTGGTTTTGCAGCATCGTTCAGGGAACATGAACATGCCATAGTCACAGCATGACATGAGGTAGTTGAAGTGTCCTAGAAGACCAACCAGGCTCACAGCCTGAAGAACCAAAAACTAGAAGTTAAGACAAATACAGTCACCCCAAAGTGAGAAGGGGGATTGTGAAAAGGAGAGAGGTAGAGAAAAGGATCCCTAGGTTTTTCTGCAGACCCTCTCCAAGTCTCTGGCTGACATTCTTCCATAGACACAGAGCACTGCAAAAAGGACAAAAGAAATCAGATGAGCTCTGAGCTGTTGCCTACATGAGACAGCTTGCAGCTTGAGTCTCACCAAATTCACTTCTAAACCACAAAAGCATCGACATTCATCGTAGGAAGATTTTACACACACACACGCACATACATACACCTCCTATACCCTTTAGACATAACAGAATTCAGAGTCTCAGTAAAACATAATATGCAGGTTATAATCCAAAATTACATGATGTATAAAGAACCAGGAAAATATGACCCATTATCAGGAGAAAAGACAGAGAAGCCAGACCAGGATGTTAGGATTAATCAGACAAGAACATTAAAGGATCTATGATAACTACCCTCTGTGGAGTAAAGGAAAACATACTCATAACAAATGAAAAAAGAGAAAAACCTCACTGGATAATTATAAAATATCAACAAGAACAAAATGAAAAAAATTTCAAACTTAAACACTCAGTCTCTGAAATTAGAAAGTCATTGAATTGGCTTTGTAGTAAGGTACACATTGTGTAATAGAAAAACGATAACGTTATCTTGTGGTGTGTATTTAGGTGTAATGCAGATGACAACTAGAGCATAAATGATGGCAGGGCTAGTAAATGGAACCAAATAATTGCAGGATTACTACATTTTATGGGAACATACAGTAGTCACTCTAAAAGTAGACTATGAGAAGTTAAGAATGTTTATTTTAATTCCTAGTGTACCCACTAAGCAAACTGTGCAAAAAGCATAGCTAAAAAGCTAATAGGTAATCTTTCATGGATATTAAAAATCAAAAAATCCAAAAGGAGACAGAAAAGGAGGAATAAAAAAACAGAAGAATATAGAGAACAAACTATAAAATGGGATGTTTAAATCCAGCTATATCAATAGCTACTTTAAATATTAGTGGATCGCGGGCGGGCGGCGGCGGGTGGTGGGCGGCGGGCGGCGAAAAAAAAAAAAGAAAAAATAAATAAATAAATATTAGTGGATCAAATATTGCAATTTAAAGGCAAAAATTGACAACACAAAACTAAAAGGAAAACCCAGGTATGCTATATGCAAGAAACGCACTCAAAATATAAAGGCACATGTAGGCTGAAATAGAGGACATACCATGTGCCATGGACTGAAAGTTTCTGTTCCCCCAAATCCATATATTGAAATTTTATTTATTTTATTTTTAATATTATGTAAATATTTTATTTATTTATTTATGAGAGACGCAGAGAGAGAGGCAGAGACATAGGCAGAGGGAGAAGCAGGTTCCCTGTGGGGAGCCTGATGCAGAACTCAATCCCAGGACCCTGGAGCCACAACCTGAGCTGGAGGCAGACCCTCAACCACTGAACCATCCAGGCATCCCCATATATTGAAATTTTACCCCCCAATGTGATTTTATTTTATTTTTTTAAAGATTTTATTTATTTATTCATTGAGACAGAGACAGAGAGAGAGAGAGAGAGAGAGAGAGAGGCAGAGACACAGGCAGAGGGAGAAGCAGGCTCCATGCAGAGAGCCTAACGTGGGACTCGATCCAGGGTCCCCAGGATCACGCCCTGGGCTGCAGGCAGCACTAAACCACTGCGCCACCGGGGCTGCCCCCCAATGTGATTTTAGTAGGAGATGAGTCCTGGGGGTGATTAGGTCCTGAGGATGGAGCCCTTGTGATGGGATTAGTGCCCTTCTAAGACACCCCAGAGAGCTCCTTAGTCCTCTTTCCATTATCTGAGGACACAAGAAGTCAGCATTCTGCAACCCAGAGGAGATCCTCACCAGAACTTGATCCTGCTCACATCCTGATCTTCAGACTTCCAGCCTCCAGAGCTGTGAGAAATAAGTTTCTGTTCTTTATAAGCCACCCAGTCTGTATCCTGTTACAGCAGTCCAAACGAACTAAGACACTGTGTAAACAGTTAGTATAAAAAAGCTAGAGTGGTTATTAGTATCAGACAAAATAGACCAATGCAAAGAGTATTATCAGAAACAAGGAGGTTCATTTTGTAATGACAAAAGCATTGATTCGTCAGGAAGATATAATAACCATAAATGTGTATGTGCCTAATAACACAGCTTCAAAAACACATGAAGCAAAAATTGGAAGAATAAAAGAAGAAACAGACAATTCCACAATAGAAGACTGTAGCACCCCACAGGAAGTGGGGAGCCAGAGAAAGAAAGAAAATATAATCTCAGCAATGCTATACATCACCTTGATCTAAGTGATATTTGCAGAATGTTGCATCCAACAATAGTGAAATACACATTCCCTTCAAGTATACATGGTGCTTTTACAACAAATCATATCCCAACCCATAAGACACCTCTCAATCAAAATAAAATTATTGAAATCATAGAATATGTTCTTCAACCACAACAAAATTAAAAAATCAAGAACAGGGGATCCCTGGGTGGTGCAGCAGTTTAACACCTGCCTTTGGCCCAGGGCGCAATCCTGGAGACCCGGGATTGAATCCCACGTCAGGCTCCCGGTGCATGGAGCCTGCTTCTCCCTCTGCCTATGTCTCTGCCTCTCTCTCTCTCTCTCTCTATCATAAATAAATAAAAATTTTTAAAAAATAAAAAATCAAGAACAATATATATAGTCCCCAACTTGTGATGATTCCACTTACGATTTTTTCAGCCCTCTGATGGTGTGAAAGTGATACACATTCATTAGAAACTATACTTTGAAATTTTGTCTTTTCCTGGGCTACTGCTTTGCAGTCTGATTCTCTCTCATGATGCTGGGCAGCCCCAGTGAGCTGTAAATTTCAGCAATGTCTCCAGTCAGATCACAAGAGTCAACAACTGATCCACTTATAATCATTTTATAATGGGTTGTACCCATACAAAAATCATTCTGGTTTTCACTTTCAGGATAGTGAAATTACGTGAAGTACTAAACACTTTATTATAAACTAGGTTTTGTGTTAGATGATTTTCTCCTACTGCAGGCTAATGTACGTGTTCTAAGCCTGCCTCAGGTCAGCTAGACTAAGCTATGATGTTTGAGAGGTTGGGTGTATTAAGTGCATTTTCCAGTTAATGGTATTTCCAACTATATGGTTTATGGAAATATAACCCCATCATAAGTCAAGGAAGATCTATACAATATCTTGAAAAACATCCCAAATGTTTAAAATAAACAACTTCTAAATAACCTATAAGGCAAGAAAAATCACAAGAGAAATTAGAAAAGTAATGAATATACAAGACATCAAAATTTGTGCAATGCCACTAACCCAGTGCTTAGAGGAAACTAAGTATGGTTTTATTTTATTTTTTAAATTTGAGTGCAGTTGACACACAATGGTACATTAGGTTCACATGTACAACATAGTGATGCAAGAAGTTTACACATTATGCTACATTCACCACAAGTGAGGCTATCATGTGTCCTGATATGTCACTATTACATCATTAACTATATTCCTTATACTGTGACCTGTTCATTCCGTAACTAGAAGCCTGTATCTCCCACTCCCTGTCACTTGTTTTGCCCAGCCCTCCACCCCCCACTCCTCTGGCAACCATCCATTTGTTCTCTGTATTTATAGGTCTGATTCTGAGAAGGCTACATACTGTATGGTTCTCACCAAATGACATTCTAGAAAAGGCAAAACTTTCGCACATCAAAATCCTATATGGTTTTGAGTAATACTGTTTATAACTTCCCAGGAGTGGAGAACCAAGGCTTTATTTATTTGCACTCTTAGGAAGAAAGTAGGGAAAGTAGGGAAGTTACCTACAGTAACTACTGAGTCACTGGAAAATTTGGGTACTCCTAGGGACCAAGAGTTTGGAGAAGCAAGAGTAGTTAGAAAGTTAGGCATTTGCTGACAGTAGATCAGGTGGGTTGGTGTTGGGGAACCTGAAGAGGAACCTTTAGAGCAAAGAAAGAAGACTAGTGAGTAGAGGTGTGACAAGACTTTGGAGGAATCCTGGAAAAGCTCGCGGTGCAATAAAACACCCGATAGGTCCTAGTTCTCTGAGGCTGCAGGTGCGGTGGCTGCCACGAGGCGGTGCTCTGACTACATCTGCTTTGGTTTCCACTGTGCTTTTCATTTCCCTGCTCCTCTCCGTCTTTAAGGGTTCTAACTAAAGGTCTGTCACACTCCAGCCATCGTCAGCCAGCCTATTATTAGTGCCAAGCCTTCCTCCTGGACCAATGACAGTGTAAATTTCAGCAATGGCAGAAAGGGGACAAATACAGCTGTTGTGCATTTTAGAATAATTGCTACAGGCCATTTGGAGACAGCTTTATAATAATGGCACTTATGCGGACTTATACAGTATTTCTCTTTCCTGTTTATCCCCCCCCCTCACCACTCTGCAACATGAGTTTGTTAATCCATGCATCTCGTGAGTCTAGAATTATCTTCTCCCTAATATTATTTTTATTTATTTATTTTTAAAGCAACAGGCACTTATTTGGGCAATTGGAATTGCAATTCAGAAGACAACAGATTCGTGTAGAAACCTGTGTTCCTTCTGCCCCCCAGTTTTATAGAGTGAGGTTTGCAGCCCCTGGAAAGATACCATCCTGCCTTTTCATACCCTAGTCCTTCTGCTTAGAAGCTCCGCTCTCCATGCCCTTAACCAACTTGACTGCCTTTCCCCAACACAAGTGGTATTTATGAAAAACCTGTCTTTACCCCACCCCAAGTCTGGCTCACGTTTTTGCTTCCATTGTCGCCAGTTCACTCAGTGGCTTGCTAGTGTTCATCTCATTGCATTCTAAGTGTTTCTTATCTATCACCTCTGTTCCAAGTTCCTTGAACTTTCTTAACTTTGTATTCCCCAGTGTCAACCACAGTTCCCCACATAGTGAGCAAGTGAATGGGTAAGTAAATAGAACAAGCTCTACTGGATCGAAGCCCTTGCCCCATCTTAAGTCCACAGCACAATTAGAAATATCCAAAAATTTAGGCCTGAGTGAGAAAATCATACTGGCTGCTGTGGTTGACCATGGCCTCTCCACAGGAAAGTTCTAAATGGGCCTAAATGGAGAAGCCCTGGGTCCGCCATGAGCCACATCAGGAAAGATTCCCAGAGCTGGCATAGCAAGATTTCAAGGCCCATAATCTGTACAGAAGGCTTGGACAGCATGGATCGCTGAGGAAGGCTACTTGCCTTACATGTGACACATTGTCCTGGAACTGATGTAGGCCAGAAGTATGAAGAGGAGCAACAAACCCATGATTCCATGTTCCTCCAGTTTTTTTGGTGGGGACATCTTACCCCAGGTAATTACAAGAACCCTGAACTTTATCGTCTGAGACCACCAAAGAAGCATGAACTATCTGTGTCTGTGTCCCACATTTATCCTTTGCACTGCTTGTTAGCTGGTTCTGGAGCAAACCAAATAAAAGCAATCTTGCCCCGAAGATCCCACCCGTCCTTTGTGAGATGGTGTGAAAGTGGCATCTGGATGTGGTTGTGAAAAGCTTGTCCTTTTTGGTGTCCTCTTTCTTGCATAAACCAAACTTCTTTTCTGCCCACTTGTTAATTCTTCCCTCTTTCTCTTTCTTCCATCCTTCTCACATGTTTATTTATTTTTTTAAAAAATATTTTATTTATTTATTCATGAGAAACACAGAGAGAGAGAGAGAGAGAGAGAGAGGCAGAGACACAGGCAGAGGGAGAAGCAGGCTCCATGCAGGGAGCCTGACGTGGGGCTCGATCCCGGGTTTCCAGGATCAGGCCCTGGGCTGAAGGTGGTGCTAAACCACTGAGCCACTCGGGCTGCCCCTTCTCACATGTTTAGTGAGTACAAACTAGGTTCCAAGCTCCGTGCTGGAGATAACAAAGATGAATAAGGCACAGTACTCTATCTTCAGGGAAGTCACAGGATTCTGAAGAAATAGGAAAGTAAACAAATAGTCTTAATTAAAAAAAAAACAAATAGTCAAATATACTCAAATAAATGCTATAATATAGGAGGTCTCTATGAGGCCTGGAGGTTCAGGGAGTGGGCCATGGTGCACTAGCAGATGTCCAGTGGCCAGCTGGTGGGGGGAGCCCTGATCGGTAGTGTTTGCTGATTTCCAAGCATGGCAGACATTCCCATCATGGCTGATTTCAAGCTACTAACCTGATGTCACTAAACACAGAGTTGGCTCTTTTGATGCAGTAGGAGCCAGCTCCAGTATACCACCATGATTCCACCTTCTAAGACCCTGAGCAGAGAATCCATTCAAGCTATGCCTGGGTTTCTGAACTACAGAACCATGAGCTCATAAATGAGTTTTGGTTTAAGCTGCCAAGTGTGTGGTAATTTGTTATGTTGCCATAGAAAGCTAAATAGAGCCTGTTCTACCCTTTATATAGATGTGAAAACTAAAGCTTAGAAACAGTAAGCAACTTGACCAAGGCCATGAGCATCTAGCAAATGGTGGAGCTGGGAGGGAAAATGCGATGTATCAGACTCCAAAGCCTGGAAACTTTCACCCATGTTCTTTGGAAAACCGTGAAGGGTCAGAGTCATGAGAGATACTGTTCCTCTGGTTTTTTTTCATTCATTCATTCATTCATTCATTCATTCATTTTTAAGGACCAGGAAAAATTGTGTATCATTATAAAAAAATGAAATTTTGCACCAGAAGAAAATGTAGAGTATAGCTTTGGACTTGAAGTAGTGCCCCAGTGGTTACCTTAATATTTATTTCAGAGGATAATGCTATGGAGAAAAGAAATTTCATGTGGGACTGTATTCATTAAATATTTGATTTTGGCTAGTATGTCCATTTCTACTTTTCTCCTCCAGCCTGACCAGATGTGCTCAGAAAATTTGGTTTCCCCCAAATATGTACATCTGTCAAAATTCCTGTCAATTTTAGCACCACTGCCAAGGGAGTGAACAAAGAGAGTTAGCGATTAACTTCAAAGAACTTTGTTGGAGAGGAATAAAGATATTTAAGGTCTATTTTGTGAACTAATTGCATTTGCATATTTATGGGATTTACTGATATAGCAGTAATTAAAAACTATTTAGTAGTCTTAAAGGACACATAACTCAGTTGCTGTTTGCATAATAAACACTTCCTTATTATGTTTGCATAATAAACCCTTTCCCCCTCCTTCTTCCAAAAGACACTGGTCCAGCTAAAAGTGTCATATCTTACTTGGGAATAATGGAGAAACAAAGTGCAAGGGCTCATGGGAATGTGGCAAGGGGCTTCTGAAAGAAATACATCTCTAGGCACTCTCTTAATGGTAGGTCTGGTCTAGACCATGTTCGGGAAATAACACATTCAAACCTCAGATTAATAAGTCTTTCTTTTCCCAGCTGATATTTAAGAAGCCTGGATGCTGACATCCAGTTCCTGACAATTCCAATTTTTTATTTGAATACACTGATCTCCTTAAACAGCTTGAATGGGGTTCACCTCACATTCATCCTTCCTAAGAAGCTAAGGGCAGGGTGGTGGTGGTGGTGAGATCTTTGAGTAATGGATTATAAGAAACAATGTGAATGGGAGCGGGGCACCTGGGTGCCTCAGTGGTTGAACATCTACCTTTGGCTCAGGTCGTGATCCTGGGGTCCTGGGATTGAATCCCAAATCAGGGTCCCCATAGGGAGCCTGCTTCTCCCTCTGCCTATGTCTCTGCCTCTCTCTCTCTCTCTCTCTCTCATGCATAAATAAATAAAATCTTTTTTAAAAAAAAGAAACAATGTGAGTAAAAAGTACTACATTAAGGAGAAGAGACAGTTTTCATGAAAAATTAAAGGTTTAATGGGGGAAGAGATATCAAATCTAAAGGCACTGAGTAAACAAACTACATCTAGACAGGACAGGACGGTAAGGTTGGAAAAAGAAATATCTGAGCCAAAAAGAAAAAAGAAAAAAGAAATATCTGAGCCATCTGGTGGTGCAGAGCAGGGCGATCAAGAAAGATCGGGAAGCGTGTGTATATAAACTATTTTGAAGACAAGTCACTCACACATAACCTTTCCCATCTTGGCAGAATTCATCAGCCAATAAAGAGCTGTAATGGGCAGGATCACCAGACTGTTGTTAAATTAGCTAATGAAGGTCGTAATGTACCTGTATTACACATCATTAGTAATGGCCTTCCAGTAACAGATGGGTATATGAGGAAGTGAGAAGAAAAGGGAGGGGAAGCATGTCCCAGAAGGTTTGACTTAGAGCAGTGGCTTACTAAAATGCGTGGCAAGAATATAATGTTGATCATCATCTCGATTAAACCTTTGCATGAAGGCAAGCTTCTGTGTTGCCTTCCCATAAAAAGGGCTGTGTACGTAGATATGCTGCCTGGACAGTGCTGGTGATGGCCAGATCAATCCTTGGTGACGTTCTCTCTTGATAAACCCCCATTTATCTGACCATCCTCTTTAAAGGATATTTCTCAAATAAACTTTCCATAACTTTGTATCAAATTTCCTCTGCCAGGTTAGATTTCTTTTCATTTTTTTTCTGAAATATTTTTAAACGCACAGCAAGACTGGAAGACTAGCAGAATGAACCGCCCCCTACCATTTGAGAATAGACTGCCAACAGGATGCTCTGTCACCTGTGAGTACTTAGTGTGTGATTCTTACAAACAAGAACATTACATGATCTCAATTCCATCAAAGTCAGGGAATTAGCATTACCACCTCATTACCATCTAATCTACAGGCCCCAGTTAGAGTTTTACGAATTCTCCCCAAGATGTTCTTTTGTAACAACAGGATCCAAGCCGAAATCACACGTTGCACGGAGTTATCATGTGTCTTTAATCTGCTTTTGTGTGATATAGTCTCTCGGTCTTTCCTTAACTTTCATAACCTCAACATTTTTGAAGACTATATGCCTGTTTTGTAGTGTCCCACAATATGGGGTTGTCTAGTATTTCCTCCTGGTTGGATTCAAATTTTGAATTTTTGGCAGGATGATAACAGAAGTGCAGCTGTCTTCTCAATTCCTCCTATCTCGTTGCATACAACTCCCATGATTGGTAATGTTAATTTTCATTGTTTGATTAAGGTGTTGTCTGCCAGATTTCTCCATGGAAAGTTTTTAAAAAATCATTGTGATTAATAAGTATCTTGTGTAAGTCTCCTGTTTCTCATCAAACTTTCACCAACTAGTTTTTATCAGACATCGATGTTTCTTGAGTGAATTGTTACTGCAAGGATATTAGCATACCTTCTACATTTGTTGGTTGGCATTCTAACATAAGAAAAAGCCATTTCTTCTTTCCATTCATTTATCAGCATGGGCTTGTGGATTAGTACTTTATTTAGTGAGTTATAATTCTTCACCATCATATTGATTCTGATGTTTGAATTGTCCCAGATTTGGCTAGTGGAAGACCCTTCAAGATGATCATGCCCTTTGATCATGTCCCTATTATACTTTCTAGCACCTCTTTACTTTGCAATGCAAGGAGATGTTCTAGGCTCTTCTTGAACTTCCCCTGTCCATCCCTGAAATCATTTATTTCTCCATTTCTTACTTTTAGGTCTGTATGTTATTTAGAAACTAAGTGCTGGGTGTTGGATATACTCATTGATACTGGGGTGTCTCTGCCCCCAGACCCACTGGTGGACATAGCTAGAGATATATACATGTAAAGAAATGTGTACACACACATTTACACTCTGTGTTTATTTCTTTTTTTTTGTTTGTTTGTTTTTTTGTTTTTACGATAGTCACGCAGAGAGAGGCAGAGACACAGGCAGAGGGAGAAGCAGGCTCCATGCTGGGAGCCTGATGTGGGATTTGATCCCGGGTCTCCAGGGTCGCGCCCTGGGCCAAAGGCAGGCGCCAAACCGCTGCGCCACCCAGGGATCCCTGTGTTTATTTCTATATTTAGCTACATGTATTGAGAATCATGAGTTCACACCAGTACTTCCAAAACCAACTCAGCACCACAGGGTTTGTCCTAGTTTTCTCCCTTTCCATATTTGTAACTCCTGTCACCAACAGTAGGAAACTGATCAGGCTACATTTTACTGGTAGATGAAAATTAAGATGAGAGCATCATAGATTCTAAACAAGAGGACTGAATAGGCAAGAGAACAGGGGTTAGGTATGCACTTTTTCACTCACATTGCTCTGTGAAACTCATCTCAATCCCACTTGTAGTAAAGAGACAGATGCTGGAAATGGTATGAAATTTAGTTTTTGTTTCTAGAGCAGCTGGAAGTCTACCCATGGTGCATAGACTTATATAGAATCATGCCTCTTATTCCTTAATAATGAAGAGTGGATGGGTACTCAATCAAAAAGTGAAAAAAAAATTTATCGAATGATGTTAAACTTCAGTGCCTCTCATCTTCAGTAAGCCTGGGAGCATCCTCTCATACGTAGTTACTTTCTGAATTATACACATTGACAATTTAAGAAAGCACTCTCATTTATCAAAAATCAATGTTTCTTTTAATTAAAGGGGCTTAGGAAAAACAAAAAGCACTTTTCCCACTGTATTGTTAGCAGTTGTTCATTAGACAATACCAGGTTTCCATTAGCTTTGTGTAATTCCAGAGTCCAATAACCACGGTCAAATGCTGAAGATGTAGCTGCATAAGTCTGATTTAGAACAGCTATTTAGATCTCAATTATTAATGAAATTAGTGTCCTGAATGTCAGCAAGAGCACTGCCTTAGGTAAAGGCTGTAAAGGAAATCATATTAGTGTGGAATTTCCTCTCCTTAGGGGCTCCTCTTAGATTACATTATTCACTTAGCTATCTCCTGTCAGGGAAATTGAAATGTTGGCCATGATCTGATCCTGGGGCAGAACCAAATGGAGAAGTTAAGGGGTATCGCAATGGCATTGATTCCAGAACGTTTGTGTGGTGCTGGCATTGCCTTTGGTCCTGTTATTATTTACAAAATAGCACCAGCAAGGACAGCATATACTGGCAAACAGAAGAATGAAGTGAAGAGGAGCCCCTTTAGGGAAAATTGAGTGGCAGTCCATCCGATAGGCAAGTTTGCATTTCTTCTCTTTGGGCTGTGCCCGGGAACACTGGCAGGTGCCATGGCTCCTCTGTGGCCCTTCATCCTGGTGGCTGCCTCAGGTGGGTCCTTTTAATGATTTATATTAGGCACTGAATATTAATTCTTAAAAGTGAAAGACAATATTTTTCTATATTGTGCTGTATAACTCCTTACAAGTGTTCTTTTTTATTTATCATCTGTAAAATGCCAGTCCTATGAGGCTACGTGGAGCCCAGTGATTTGTTATGTCTTTGCTCCTACAATTACAGTTACATATATATAAACAGAGTCACACAGTGGGACTCTTTACACACGGCTGAAAATACGGTCTGAAATATTATAATTGTTTGATAAAATCTCTGCTCCTTTAGAAATCAAGCTCTCTTTGCGGCAATTTACCCTGATAGTTTGGGGCATTCTTTTTCATATTTGCTTTTATGTGTGAACAATATATTTTTATTATCCAAAATAGTCTTGGCTTTGTTATAAGCTTTCAGTAGCCCAGAGAAAGAGTCTCTTGGATACAGCATGGCTAAGACACCTAGATATCGTTTTGGTATCAGGGGTTTCACCCAGCTGTACAAAGTCTATATAGATAATGAGTATATCTCTAAAGACAAGTACTAGAAACTTGCATGTTTTGAGTGTGCAATTCCCCTTAAAATACTTCAAATTTCTAGAGCTAAGCTTTTGTGGTGCCAACATTAACTCTACTGAATTGGGCCATTGGCATTAGGATCCAATTGATTCTTTAAAAACATATATAGGTCGAGAATATATGCTTATTCTGGTGTTCCCCTAAAACCCCCACTTTCTTGAGAGGCCTCCTAGAGCTCATATCTAGGAGTTTCTGTGTTTTAAAATATAACTGGAAGTGGAATGAGTCAATTATGGAGATGAGTAAGGAATTTGGTAACCCAGCAGCTGGAATTGATTTTTTATTGGGTGGAGAAGAAAAATAGCCACTTATCGTTAAAGTAGAAAAATCCTGAATATTGAACAGAAAGGATAAAAGCATATCTTAATTATAAAAATGAAAACAGGAAATTTCATTAAATGCCAAATGGGTTTCTTAGCAGAAAATAATTGTGAACATTAAGCTAAGTAAGATAAAATAGAAAAATAAAGGTAAGGAAAAGGAAGAAATTCTTCTTAATGAGGTCTCTTTCTAATGTTTTGTATTATGCTTGGTTTTTGTTCTAAATGTGACAGAAAATGTGTATTAATGGTGTCTAGTAATCAGTACTTGACCATAAATCATACTGGGAACATGTGTTGCAGAAAAATCTGCCCTTTGGAATTTTTGCTGGGTTAATATCCAGATGATTTGTAAATACAGGAGCACTAAACCAATCACCAATTCAAGGCCACTGCCTGAAGGTAGTGTCCCGGGCAAGAGGCCCAGATTAGGACACCCGTTTAGTTTCTGCTGCACCACTCACCAGCCATGTGACCCTGAGCAAGTCAATTAATCTTCTAGAGATTCAGTTTTCCTGTAAGTTAAATGTTTATTTTGTATATCACGAAGATCAAATAAGATAGCATTGTGAAAGTATAAAGTACAATGCAAACAGAAGATATTTTTGACCTGAAAACACACATACACACAAAAAATAACAATGGGCTGTTTTTGCCCAGTGATGTACACCATGCAACATGCCAATCTTTCTTTTGAAGGGCTACTCACTGTTGTCCCTAATATTCTCAGGGAGCCAGGTCGGTGTAATGTCATGGGCTTTGGATCCAGAGCAGTTATGTTTAAATTTCAGCTTCTTCATTTGCTGGCTGTATGAGTTTGGGTGGTACTAGCCTCACTAAACCTATAGTCCCTCACCTGTAGTAAAGTGACTCTTCATAGGGCTGGAGAGTACCTCTCTCGTAAGGCTATTGTTGTGAAACCCAAATGAGATAATTCGCGTAAAATGCTCTTAGCCCAGTGTGTGGCATACAGCATGTACTCAGTCAGATTTGGAAATTCAATAGATCACACACCTAAATCTCAATTTCCTTGTAATTTATCAGGTATATGTATAACTCTTTTATAATCCTAAAGATGACATACTAAAGTGAGAACAGCTCTTTTCATGAGAGTGCCAGAACACTTTAGGATAGAATTTGTTGAAACAAGGCAAACAAAAGAATAATTCTATTGTATTCTGATCTTTTTTTTAGTCTCTCTTCTCTTAAAAGTACTTCATAGCTCAGTCCCTAACACATGCTACTTTCCAGAAATCTTACCAGTGAATTATTTGGAGCCAATTATTCGCATCCATAGAGGCAGTGCTAACGAGGAATCTTTCCTGGGTCTGTGGATAGCTCCCATCAGTGTCTGTTGAAACATCACTGAACTGTGAGTCATTTAGTGCTTGTGTGAATGTCACATTAGCTTTCAAGGGGCATAATTTACTGTTAATTAATGGTCACTTAAATCCTTAATCTCTCTCCTGTAATTGATCTTTCTCCTCAGGCAAATTTGCATTCATAGTAGAAATGTAATTTATTATTTCTTCCCATTTGAAACAAAGAACTCTCTACCCTTATAGTTTATTTAAGCATACTTGCATTTCCTTTCTTATTTTTCCTCTTACCATTGCCTGTTTCTCTGTCGTTCCTAGTCCTAGACTCTAGGACTTTCTCTTTTTACCCAAAGACTTTGACATGATCTGGAAAATAATGTTCACCCTAAGGGGACCTATGGATTGTTTCCTAGAAAAGATAGCGGTAGGGAATTTGAGTCTTTATGAGCAGAGGGTATAGAGAAAACACATTCATTTCTCAGAATTATGTTTTTTAACTCTGTCTCAGATAGTTTCCTATATCGAAACGCGCACATTTCGGTGTTTCCCCAACTGGGACTTGAATTGGGAGCTTCCAAGCGAGGTGAAAGTAAAGTTGCCCAAAGCAAAGTTCACAGGAAAAGCACCAGACAAGCTTTGCTTTGTGCTCCTCCTGACTTCTCTCCCCTGGGGTACACCAGTAAGAAATGGTCTCAGGTAGAGAGCTTCACAGCACATTTTTTGACGATTGTGGTTCACAAAAAAAACTAAAAATGATGCCTGATGCAAGCCACCTACCTTAGTCCTGCACGCCTGAATAGCTGATGCCATTTTAGGCATCTTCTTGGGTGAATAGTTAGGGAGTTAAAATGCTCATTAGCTTCACAGTTCTGGTGGTAATGAAAGTGAATATTCCACTGCCCACGATGAGTCTGCAATTGCACCTCCAGCGTCGTTGTTAGCATTTTGGTCACACTGACATTGATAAATCATAGAAATTGCTGCCTGTGGCGGCAGGTGACATGACATCGTTCATAAAGAAATGGGTATAAACAGGCCTGTCGCAGAGAGAGAAGATATCTCATTTACAGTTTCCTGCTGGATCCTGCACACCTTCAGCAGCTCATCAAAATAACCATCAAAACCACTGAGAGGTGAGGTGAATTCACGCACAGGACACTACAGATAGATTTCCCTCACGCACTGTGGCAGGAGGTGTGCAATTTGCTTCAGTCCAATGACTTAGCGAAGCTTTGAATCCCCCAGGAGCTGGCAGGGTTTGTGAGCAAAATATCTTTTTGCAATTCAGAGGAAGCCCTCACAAATTTGTCACTTCCAATTGTTGGTGCTCGTTTCTCTTGCTTCTTTTCCCCTGGCCGCCCCTACCTCAACACCAATCACCGCTCTTCTACAAATCAGGTTTCCCAGGTCATAACAAAAAAATAAAAAAATAAAAAATAACCCACACACAAAAAAACAATGGTTGTTCTCTGAAACCAGAAAGAGTTTTCCCAAAACGAAGATCTCATTTTCTGACAAGTGCATTTTATTTAAAGATGGTTGAGTGAGAAAAGAAAAAAAATTTTTTTTGAGGAGAAGAGTATGCATTGAAATTTCATTAATTCCATTATTTAGGAATCCTCACAGATCTCTGGACTCGCTGGTTTGCCCCCATTTCTGCTTGGGTTTCCTATTTAACTGTTGAGTTATGAATGGAAAAATCCAAGGAGGAGATCATTTTTGGCTAAGTGTACAGGGTAGTTTTTTTTTTCCTGTGTTTTAGGAGGGGGTGATACAGAAATAAAGGATTCTGTCTCCAAGACACGTGATTGCTGTGAAAACAGAATTGTAGGTGCAGTTTGGATCCTTGGAGACGGGGTTGATTTATTTATCTTTACAATGCGATGTCTCTATTGGGCACTTAGGTCATCAGCTTACTTTAAATAAGTGTCTGCCAAAAAGCCCACCAGCTGGCTGTGAACTTTAGCAGATTGGGGATAAGCTGAACACTATGCTCTGCTAAGAGCCACCAAGTCCTGAACAGTCTGAGATCTCCTAAAGATGCTAAGCTCCTCTTATTTTCATTCTCACAATGACAGTTTTGTTTTTCAGAAATCCTAGCCATAGATACGCCTCATTCCAGGAATTCTGCTCTGTATCGTCTCACGAAGCAGCTATTACAGAAACATCACAAGAAAGTGAGGCCAGTTCACGACTGGACCGTGGCCACCACGGTACACCTGGACGTGCTTGTCCATGCCGTATTGGATGTGGTAAGGACCACCTTACCCTTTCCAATTCCTGTTTCCCCTTTGTAAAACCACCTGCTGTTAACGCAGGAGCCCAATTGAGCTGGTGGGGAAGTTGTGCTAGACTCGTGTTAGCAGTGAGCAGGAGGTAAAATATTTATTAGGTAAATCATGCTGCCTAGCCCTCGACTTGCGATGTGAGAGGCAGATTGTCTCAAAACAGGAGTTCCATGGAATTCAGAAGTTTTAAGACTTGTGGTCATAGATCACTGTACTATTTTATGAGTTTGCTGAAACCAAAAATGATAATAGGTAATTATTTTTCCTGTGGCTTCTATTTCTTAGTGATAGTTGTAGATTTAAGAAAAACATCTACCACTTACTGCCTGAAATTGAGAAAAAGAGAAAAAAGTGCCCTAGTGCTAGAGTGTATACCCGATGTGTTTGCTAAGGATGGTAAGGGAAGATTTGTTTATAAAGCTGTCTTTCCTTCTATATCTAGAAAGTGGGTTGTTGTGGGAATTAGATGAGAGACTCCATGGAAAGCAGTTAGCAGAGGTCTTAGGACACCTTCAGGAAATGATGGCTTATTCCTGCTTCCTCTTCTTTTTTCTTCATTGTAAAGCCTTCAGTATCAGTAGGTTCCAGATTTATTTAGATTTTTCTTAAAAACTGACTCTACTGAACTTGTTTGTTAATGTGGTTTAATATTTTTTTCAATTTACTACTCAAAACTTTTTTTTTCTAATTGAGTTATTTTTTTTAAATTTTTATTTATTTATGATAGTCACACAGAGAGAGAGAGAGGCAGAGACACAGGCAGAGGGAGAAGCAGGCTCCATGCACCGGGAGCCCGATGTGGGATTCGATCCCGGGTCTCCAGGATCGCGCCCCGGGCCAAAGGCAGGCGCCAAACCGCTGCGCCACCCAGGGATCCCTCTAATTGAGTTATAATATACATATGTTGCAATGCACAGATCTTAAGTATATAGTGCACTGGGTGCACCCAGAAAATTCACCCCTCTATCAATATAACCAATATTTCCATCACCCCAAGAAGGTCCTTCGTTGACTTCTCAGCCAATCCCCATCCCTCCATCCACAGGGACAACCACTGTTCCAATTGCTTTCACCATAAATTATTTTTGCTGGTTCTAGAATTTCATATGAATGAGATTTTATTGTATGTCCTCTATTTTGTCTGGATTTTTCATTCAGCATCGTGTTTTGAGGTTCAGTCATGTTGTTGTGTTAATCAGTAGTATTTTTTTAATTGATGAATAGTATTTGGTTATGGTTATACCATGATTTGTTTATCCATTCTTTTTCTTTGTTTTTAGAGAAAGGAGGGAAGGTGAGCCAGGTGGGGGAGGAGTAGAGGGGCAGAGGGAGAGGGAGAGAGAATCTTAAGCAGGCTCCATGCCCAGCACAGAGCCGAACATGGGGCTTGATCTCACGACCCTGAAATCATGACCTGAGCCAAAAATCAAGATTTGGACACTTAACCAACTGAGCCACCCAGGCACCTCTGTTGATCCATTCTCATGTTGCTAGGCATTTGGTTTCCAGTATTGGGATGTTATTAATAAAGCTACTATGAACATTACTATACAAGTCTGTTTATGCGCATGTTTTTATTTTTCTTTGGTAAAACCTAGAAGTGGAATAACTGGCCGAGACAGGTGTACCCTTATTGAGAAACTGCCAGACTGATTTACAAAGTGGTTGTATATTTTACACTCCTATGAGTCAGCTATGAGAGTTCCCATTGCTCCACATCCTCATCAATATTTGGTGTTATCCGTCTTCTTAAATTTTAGCCATTCTGTTGAGGATGCAATAGTATTTCATTGAGGTTTTACTTCAAGTTTCTCTGATGGCTAGTGACCAAGAATTCTTTTTTGTGTGCTTATTGGCTACTTACGTATCTTTCTTTGTGAAGTACCTTTTTAAGTCCTTTCCCTATAGACTCGTGGGCATTGTTTCTATGTTTTCATATGTATACATTGCAAATATTTATCACCAGCCTTTGGCTTGTGTACTAATTATTTTAGTGGGTCTTATGATGAATAGAAATTTTAAAATTTAATGAAGTCCATTTAAAATCAATTCCTTAAAAAAATAAAATAAAATAAAATAAAATAAAATAAAATAAAATAAAATAAAATAAAATAAAATCAATTCCTTAGTTGTGCTTAGTGCTCTTTGGGTACTGACTAAGACATCTTCATGACTCCAGGTCCACAGAAGTTATTTTCCCATATTTTCTGTCTAAAGATTTATAGTTTTTAGTTCCTTAGATTTAGTTCCATGCTCTAGTAAGAATTAATCTTTGTGATGGTGTGAGGTATGAGTCAAAGTTTTTGTTGTTGTTTTTGTATTTTGTTTTTGTTTTTGTCTGCATTCAGACAGGAGTCATCTCAGCAGTATTTTTGAAAAGGCACCAATTCACCATTGAATTGATTGGTGCCTTGGTTGAAAATTCAACTGCCGGATAAGTGTCAGGCTATTTCTCTTGAAATCAGGCAGTGTAAGTCCTCTGCATTTCTACGCAAATTTTATAATCAGCTTGTCAATTTCTATCTTTTTATTTATTTATTTATTTATTTATTTATTTATTTATTTATTTTTTAATAATACATTTATTTTTTAATTGGTGTAGTTTCTATCTTTAAAAAAAAACTGCTGGGAGTTTGCCTAGAATGGTATGGAATCTACAGACTAATTTAGGGGAGAATTGACATCTTAATAATATCAAATATTCTAGTTCTTGATTATGTCATGTCTCTCTATTTTTTTCGGTCTTCAGCAGTGTTTTATAATTTTCAATGTAGAAGCTTTATATATACTTCTATTAAATAAATCCCAAAGTGCTTTTGATGCTGCTATAAATATTACTTGAAATTTTTTATTTTGTACTTATTTGTCATTATAATAGGGAAATATTAATTTTTCATATTGACTTCATATACTGTGGCCTTGCTAAGTTCACTTATTAATTTTAGTAGTTTTTTATAGATGAATATTGTCTTCATATACAATCGTGTCAATTGAAGATACTTCTACTTCTTCCTTTCTTTTTTTTTTTTTTAAGATTTATTCATTTATTCATGAGAGACGCAGAGAGAGGGGCAGAGACGCAGGCAGAGGGAGAAGCAGGCTCCCTGTACAGAGACTGATGCAGGACTTGATCCAGAACCCTGGGATCATGACCTGAGCCAAAGGCAGATGCTTAACGGACTGAGCCACCCAGGGGCCCTACTTCTTCCTTTCTGATCTGTTTTTACTCTTTATTTTTTCATCGTCATATTGTATCACCTAAGATGCCTCCTACAATTTAACAGAAATGGTGAGAGCAGACATCCTTGTTTATTCCCATTCTTGGGAAAAATTTTCACTGTTAGGTATAATGTTAACTATAGCTATTTTTTGTTGATGTTCTTTATCAGGTTGAAGAAGTTCCTTCCTATTTCTTGTAAACTAAGAGTTTTATTTTGTTTTTTTAAATCATGAATGTATATTTAATTACCTCTAATGTTTTTTTTCCATCTATTGGAACGATCAGATAATTTTTCTGTTTTATGCAGTTAATAGGGTAAATTATTTTGATTGATTTTCAAATGTTAAAGTGTCCTTGCATTCCTAGGATAAACTCCGTTTAATCTTGACATATTATCCTTTTTATATATTTCTGGATTCAAATACCTGCTTAATATAGATTGCATCTATGTTAATGAAGAGTATTGGGCAATAGCTTTTATTTCTTGTAATGTACATGTCTCTCTTGGTGTTAGGGTTATGTTGGTCTTTAAAAACTGCTAAAACATCTTTCCTTTTCAATTTTCTGACGGAGTTGTGTAATATTGATATTTTTCTTTCTTAATGTTTGATAGAATTCATTAGTACAACCATCTAGATAGGATTAAAGTTTTCTTAGTGAGAAGATATTCAAATGTCAATTCAATTTCATCAATATGTATAAGAATGTTTAAATTTTCTATTTCTTCTTGTGTTGCTTTTAGTAATTTGTATTTTTCAAGGAATTTATCTATTTATCCAAATTTTCAAATTTATTTGTTTATAATATTGCCTTTTCCATTCCTCATGTGGGTAAATTGTGTTTTCTCTTGTTCAATATTGTGAAACTTTTATCAATTTGACTTATTTTTTCAAAGAACCAAATATTCATGTTGAATTTTATTTGTTTATTTCACTGATATCTGCTCTTTTTAAAAAGATTTTATTTATTTATTCATGGGAGACACAGAGAGAGAGAGGCAGAGACATAGGCAGAGAGAGAAGCAGGCTCCATGCAGGGATCCCAATATGGGACTTGATCCCAGGTCTCCAGATCACGCCCTGGGCTGAAGGCCCAACCACTGAGCCACCAGGCGTTCTTGACATTCTGCTCTTTATTTAATTTCTTTCTTTTAATTTGTCTTTCTTTACCTAGTTTCTTAAAGTGGAAGCTAAGATCATTGATTTTATGCCTTTCTCTTCTAATTTTAGCATTTATAGCTGTAAACTTTCCTTTAAGTACTGATTTAACTATATCCTATAAAATTTTGCATTATTTTAAAATCAAGACATGAGTAAAATGAAACATCTTACTAAGACTGATTGCTTCCCCCTACCCCCAATACCAATGCAATCAGTGATCTTATCTTTCTCACTATAGTTTTGCTTTTCCAGAAAGCCACATAAATGGAATCCTATAGTATTTTACCCTTTGTTTTGGCTTCTTTCATGTGGCATAATGCCTTGGAAATTACATATGTTTTGCCATAGAGTCAGTAACATTCCATTGTGCAGGTGTGTGTACTGCAATTGGTTTATGTTTTTACCAGGTGTTGGACATGTGGGTTATTTCCAATGTGGGGAAATCATGAGCAAAACCACTATACACATCTGCATATGTTTTCACGTCTCTTGGATAAATACTTAGATGGAGGATTGCTGAGTTATATGTATGATAAACCTGTGTTTAACTTTATAAGAAACCACCAAACTGTTTCCCAAAGTGGTTGCATCATTTTGAGTTTCAGTTCCTCTATATGATTGTCAACACTTGCTATTGTTAGTCTTTCTAAATTTTAACCATTTTAATAGATTTGTGGTGATAGCTCACTGTGGTTTTTAACTTGTATTTCACCTAAGACTAATGGCATTGCCTATCTTTTTGTGTGCTAATTTGCCAATTGATACCTTTTTTTGGTAAGTGCTCAAATCTTTCCCCGATTTTTTAAAAAGTGCTGCTTATTATCTTACTGAGTTGCACGAGTTCTTTATTTATTTTGGGTCTATTTCTGAATAGACCTTGCATTCCTAGGATATCCTAGCCAACTAATCAATGTGTCTCTGACACCAGTACACTGTCTCAAATACTGCAGCATTACAGAGGTCTTGAAATTAGAGTATGTCTTCTAACCTTTTTCTTCTGTTTTAAAATCATTTTGACTCTTCTAGGTCCTTTGCCTTTTCGTATAAACTTTATTTATGTAATTTATGTATTTATGCATTTATTTTAATTTTTGTATATTTTTTATTGGAGTTAGATTTGCCAACATATAGCATAACACCCAGTGCTCATCCTGTGAAGTGCCCCACTCAGTGCCCATCACAAAGTCACCCCATCCCCCTGCCTACCTCCCTTTCCACTACCCCTTGTTTATTTGCCAGAGTTAGGAGTCTCTCATGTCCTATCACCCTCACTGATATTTCCCATTCATTTTCTCTCCTCCCCCTTTAATCCCCTTCACTATTTTTTATATTCCCTGTATGAGTGAAACCATATAATCTTTGTCCTTCTCCAATAGACTTACTTCACTCAGCATAATACCCTCCAGTTTCATCCATGTTGAAGCAAATGATGAGTATTTGTCATTTCTAATGGCTGAGTAATATTCCATTGTATATATAGACCACATCTTCTTTATCCATCCATCTTTCAATGGACACCGAGGCTCCTTCCACAGTTTGGCTATTGTGGACATTGCTGCTACAAATATTGGGGTGCAGGTGTCCCAGCGTTTCACTGCATCTGTATCTTTGGGGTAAATCCCCAGCAGTGCAATTGCTGGGTCGTGGGGCAGTTCTATTTTTAACTCTTTGAGGACCCTCCACACAGTTTTCCAGAGTGGCTGCACCAGTTCACCTTCCCACCAACAGTGCAAGAGGGTTCCCCTTTCCAACATTCGTTGTTTCCTGTCTTGTTAATTTTTCCCATTCTCATTGGTGTGAGGTGGTATCTCACTGTGGTTTTGATTTGTATTTCCCTGATGGCAAGTGATGCGGAGCATTTTCTCATGTGCTTGTTGGCCATGTCTGTGTCTTCTTTGGTGAAATTTCTCTTCATGTCTTTTGCCCATTTCATGTTTGGATTGTTTGTTTCTTTGCTGTTGAGTTTAATAAGTTCTTTATAGATCTTGAATACTAGCCCTTTATCTGACATGTCATTTGCAAATATCTTCTCCCATTCTGTAGGTTGTATTTCAGTTTTGTTGACTGTTTCTTTTGCTGTGCAGATGCTTTTTATCTTGATTAAGTCCCAATAGTTCATTTTTGCTTTTGTTTCTCTTGCCTTTATAGATGTATCTTGCAAGAAGTTGCTATGGCCAAGTTCAAAAAGGGTGTTGCCTGTGTTCTCCTCTAGGATTTTGATGGATTCTTGTTTTACATTTAGATCTTTCATCCATTTTGAGTTTATCTTTGTGTATGGTGTAAGAGAATGGTCTAGTTTCATTCTTCTGCATGTGGATGCCCAATTTTCCCAGCACCATTTATTGAAGAGACTGTCCATTTTCCAGTAGATAGTCTTTCCTGCTTTGTCGAATATTAGTGGATCATAGAGTTGAGGGCCCATTTCTGAGTTCTCTATTCTGTTTCATTGATCTATGTGTCTGTTTTTGTGCCAGTACCACACTGTCTTGATGATCACAGCTTTGTAGTACAACTTGAAATCGGCATTGTGATGCCCCCGGCTCTGGTTTTCTTTTTCAATATTCCCCTGGCTATTCAGGGTCTTTTCTGATTCCACACAAATCTTAAGATTATTTGTTCCAAATCTCTGAAGAAAGTCCATGGTATTTTGATAGGGATTGCATTAAATATGTAAATTGCCCTGGGTAGCATTGACATTTTCCCAATATTAATTCTTCCAATCCATGAGCATGGAATATTTTTCCATCTCTTTGTGTCTTCCTTAATTTCTTTCGGAAGTGTTCTGTAGTTTTTAGGGGGTATAGATCCTTTACCTCTTTGGTTAGGTTTATTCCTACGTATCTTATGCTTTTGGGTGCAATTGTAAGTGGAATTGACTCCTTCATTTCTCTTTCTTCAGTTTCATTGTTAGCGTATAGAAATGCCACTGATTTTTGGGTGTTGATTTTGTATCCTGCCACACTGCCAAATTGCTGTATGAGTTCTAGCAATCGGGATCCCTGGGTGGCACAGCGGTTTAGTGCGTGCCTTTGGCCCAGGGCGTGATCCTGGAGACCCGAAATCGAATCCCACGTTGGGCTCCCTGCATGGAGCCTGCTTCTCCCTCTGCCTGTGTCTCTGCCTCTCGCTCTCTGTGTGTGACTATCATGAATAAATAAATAAAATCTTTTTTAAAAATGAGTTCTAGCAATCTTGGGGTGGAGTCCTTTGGGTTTTCTATGTGCAGTATCATGTCATCTGCAAAGAGGGAGAGTTTGACCTCTTTGCCAATTTGAATGCCTTTTATTTCTTTTTGTTGTCTGATTGCTGAGGCTAGGGCTTCTAGTACTATGTTAAATAGCAGTGGTGAGAGTGGACATCCCTGTTGTGTTCCTGATCTTAGGGGAAAGGCTCCCAGTGCTTCCCCATTGAGAATGATATTTGCTGTGGGCTTTTTGTAGATGGCTTTTAAGATGTCGAGGAATGTTCCCTCTATCCCTACACTCTGAAGAGTTTTGATCAGGAATGGATGCTGTATTTTGTCAAATGCTCTCTCTGCATCTATATAGAGGATCATATGGTTCTTGTTTTTTCTCTCGTTGATACGATATATCACGTTGATTGCTTTATGAGTGTTGAACCAGCCTTGCATCCCAGGGATAAATCCCACTTGGTCATGGTAAATAATCTTCTTAGTGTACTGTTGGATCCTAGCCAATTTTTGCATCTGTGTTCATCAGGGATATTGGTCTATAATTCTCCTTTTTCATGGGGTCTTTGTCTGGTTTTGGAATTAAGGTGATGCTGGCCTCATAAAACAAGTTTGGAAGTATTCCATCCCTTTCTATCTTTCAGAACAGCTTTAGTAGAATAGGTATTGTTTTTTCTTTAAATGTTTAATAGAATTCCCCTGGGAAGCCATCTGGCCCTGGGCTTTTGTGTCTTGGGAGGTTTTTGATGACTGCTTCAATTTCCTCCCTGGTTATTGGCCTGTTCAGGTTTTCTATTTCTTCCTGTTCCAGTTTTGGTAGTTTGTGGTTTTCTAGAAATGTGTCCATTCTTCTAGATTGCCTAATTTATTGGTGTATAGCTTCTCATAATGTTTTTTAAATGTTTGTATTTCCTTGGTATTAGTTGTGATCTCTCCCTTTTCCATTCATGATTTTATTAATTTTAGTCTTTTCTCTTTTGTTTTTAATAAGGCTGGCTAATGGTTTATCTATCTTATTAATTCTTTCAAAGAACCAACTCCTGGTTTTGTTGATCTGTTCTACAGCTCTGTAGATCTGTAGATCTGTTCTGGTCTCTGTTTCATTGAGTTCTGCTCAAATCTTTATTAACTCTCTTCTTCTGCTTGGTGTAAGTTTTATTTCATGTTCTTTCTGCAGTTCCGTTAGGTGCGGGGTTAGCTTGTGTATTTGAGTTTTTTCCAATTTTTTGAGGTATGCTTGTATTGTGATGAATTTCCCTCTTAGGACTGCTTTTGCTGTATCCCAAAGATTTTGAATGGTTGTCTCTTCATTTTCCTTAGTTTCCATGAATTTTTTACTTCTTCTCTAATTTCCTGATTGATACTTTCATCTTTTAGCAGGATGGTCTTTAACCTCCACATGTTTGAGTTTCTTCCAAATTTCTTCTTGTGATTGAGTTCAAGTTTCAAAGCACTATGGTCTGAAAATATGCAGGGGACGATCCCAATCTTTTGGTATCGGTTGAGACCTGATTTGTGACCCAGTACGTGGTCTATTCTGGAGAAAGTTCCATGTGCACTTGAGAAGAATATGTATTCAGTTGCATTTGGATGTAAAGTTCTGTAAATATCTGTGAAATCCATCTGGTCCAGTGTATCATTTAAAGCTCTTGTTTCTTTGGTGATGATGTGCTTAGAATATCTGTCATTTGCAGAAAGTGCCATGTTGAAGTCTCCCAGTATTAGTGTATTATTATATAAGTATGTCTTTATTTTGGTTATTAATTGATTGATATACTTGGTAGCTCCCACATTAGGGGCATGAGTATTCATGATTGTTAGGTACTCTTGTTGGATAGATCCTTTAAGTATGATATAGTGTCCCTCTTCATCTCTTACTACAGTCTTTGGGATAAACTTTAATTTATCTGATATGAGGATTGCTACCTCTGCTTTCTTTTGAGGACCGTTTGAATGGTAAATGGTTCTCCAACCTTTCATTTTCAGGCTGTAGGTGTCCTTAGGTCTAAAATGAGTCTCTTGTAGACAGCAAAAAGATGGGTCTTGCTTTTCTATACAGTCTGAAACCCTGCACCTTTTGATGGGGTCATTTAGCCCATTCATATTCAGAGTTAGTATTGAAAGATATTAATTTAGTATCATCATAATACCTATTCAGTCCCTGTTTTTGTGGATTATTTCTTTGGGATTCCTCATTCTTTTACAGAGTCCCCCTTAATATTTCTTGCAGAGCTGGTTTGGTGGTCACATATTCTTTCAGTTTCTGCCTATCTTGGAAGGTCTTTATCTCTCTTTCTATTCTCATTGAGAGCCTTGCTGGATAAAGTATTCTTGGGTGCATGTTCTTCTCATTTAGGACCCTGAATATATCCTTCCAGCCCTTTCTGGCCTGCCAGATCTCTGTGGAGAGGTCTTCTATTAATTTAATATTTCTCCCCATATAAGTTAGGGATCTGTTGTCTCTTGCTGCTTTAAGGATTTTCTCTTTATCTTTGGAATTTGCAAATTTCACTATTAAATGTCAAGGTGTTGAATGGTTTTTATTGATTTTAGGGGGGGGACCTCTCTATCTCCTGAATCTGAATACCTGTTTCCCTCCCCAAATTGGGGAAGTTTTCAGCTCTAATTTGTTCAAGTATGCTTTCTGGCCCTCTGGCCCTCTTGGCACCCTCTGGAACCCCAATTATATGTAGATTTTTCCTTCTGAGGCTGTCATTTATTTCCCTTATCCTTTCCTCATGGTCTTTTTTTTTTCCTCATGGTCTTTTAATTGTTTTTCTCTTTTTTCCTCAGCTTCTTTCCTTGCCATCAACTTGTCTTCTATGTCACTCAGTCTTTCTTCTACCTCATTAATCCTCATTGTTAAGACCTCCAGTTTGGATTGCATCTCATTTAATTGATTTTTAATTTTGGCCTGATTAGATGTAAATTATGCAGTCATGAAGTCTCTTGATTCCTTTATGCTTTTTTCCAGAGCCACCAGTAGCTTCATAACTGTGCTTCTGAACTGGCATTCTGACATCGAATTGTAATCCAAATTTTTTAACTCTGGCACAGAGTACTGTTTCTGATTCTTTCTTTTGTGGTGAGTTCTTCTTTATAGTCATTTTGCTCAGTGCAGAGTGGCTGTATGAGTGGGCTGCGTCAAGAATATCAACCACGACCTAAGTAAATTTCACCCTAGATGATTCTTGTTAGAAGCGAAAATCCTTCTCTCTGTAGCATTCCAGATGTTCTCTCTTCAAATCTCAGGTCAAATTGGTAGGTTTTCAGGATGATTTGAAAGTAATCTAGGTAAGTTGGTGGGGCCAGGCGAGTTGAGGCACCTACTCTTCCACCATCTTGCCCTCCCCTCTCATATAAACTTTAGAATCAATTTCTATTTTTAAGAAGTGCTGGAGTTTTTATTGGGATTACATTAAATCTATAGATGAATTTGGATTAAGGTGATCTTAATCTTAGTCTTGCCATCCATGAGCACATTTTATCTCTCTGTTTATTTAGTTCTTTAATTCCTCCTACTAATATTTTGTAGTTGTCAGTGTTTTACACATATTTGGTTAAATGTATCCCTAAGCATTTCACATTTTTGGTACTATTATAAATGGTATTTTTAAATGAAGCTGTTTATGGCTAGCATACAAAAATACAGTTGATTTGCATGTATTGGCCTTGGATCCTGGGACCTTACCATCTCTTATCCAGTTTTAGAGGCCTTTCTGTAGATTCTTGCAGATTTTCTATGTAGAAGGTCATGTTGTCTGTGAATAATGACAGTTTTGCTTCTTTATCTCCATTCTTCATACCTGTATTTCCTTTCATTGTTGCACTGGCTCAGACTTCCAGTTGAATAGAAGGGTGTACTATCCCATAAATGTCAATTTGACAAATGTGTTCAATAGTATTATCAAAATCTTCCCTAACTCTTTAAATTTTTGTCATTCTACTAATTTCATAGTTAGGAGTATTAAAATCCCCAATTATAACTGTGCTTTGTCTATTTCTCTGCTCTGTTATTAGGTGAGTATACATTTAGAGTTACATGTCCTCTGGATGAACAGATCCTTCTATCATTATGAAATACCCCTCTTCATGTCTGCTAAAATCTTTTCCTTAAAGTTTTTCTCATGCTTCCTTTTTACATGGAAGAAGAAGAGACTTTTCAGTCTCTGTGTGACATATTCAAAGTCATTCCTTGGAGACAGCATATAGTCGGGTCTTGCTTTCCTTTTTTAACTTTAATTTTTCAATAATTATAAATGTACAGGAAGTTGCAAATAAATTTACAGGGAGGTTCTGAACCCTTCACCCAATATCCCCCAATGTTAACATCTTAGGCAAGTGTCGTATAGTACCTGTACTAGAAAATTAACATTGGTTCAATCCATAGAACTTATTCAGATTTCTCCAATTTTACATATATTCATGTGTGTGTGTATGTGTTAACTTTATCATATATGTAGCTTTGTGTGACCACCACTACCACAAATGGAGCTACACAGTCATTACCATAGAGCTGCCTGGTTCTGCTCTTTTATAGCCTCACCCCTGTCCCTGTCCCCTGTCTCTAACCACTGGCAACCAACAAATCTTTCCTTCATCTTTGTAATTGTGTTATTTTGAGAAGATTCTATAAATGCAAACATGCAATACAGTAACCTCTGGGATAGGTTTTTTCATTCAGTGTAATTCCCTTCAGATTCCCCCATGTTGTGCAGTTCTTGAGTTCATTGGTTTTATTGCTGAGTAGGATTCCAGGGCATTGCACTTTAAAAAAAAATTGTAACCTGTCAATCTATACATTTTAATTGAACCATCTTGTCCATTTACCAATACCATCTTGCTATTTCTTTTCTAATTGTCCCATCTGTTTTTGTTGTTGCTGTTCTTTTCCTTTTCTCTTGCCTTATTTTAAGTAAATTAAACATTTAAAAAATTTTTGACTTTAGTTCTTCTGTTGGCTTTTCAGTATCCCTCTGTATTATATTTTAGATGTTATTTTAGGGATTTCTATAACCATCACTCACTTCATACAGTGTACTTAGAATTATTGTTATTACCCTTCGCATAAACTGTACAAATCTTACAACAGTAAAATTCCATTTACCTGCTCCTCTGTCCTTTGTATTATTTTTTGTCTTCAATTTTACATTTACATACATAGTATGTTACTATTTTAATGTATTTAGTTAAAATAAGTTAATAATTTATTTTTATTGAAATGGAGATATTTTCTTATGTCACTGTCTAATGCTGTGCTGTGAATCATAGACTCTGATTTTTTTACTGAGAATTAGGCATTGTAATTGATAAAAAAAGTTGAAACTAAAAGTATAATTGACACAACAAGTTTTTTTGTTTTGTTTTTTTAAGATTTATTCACTTGGGGGAGCAAGTGAGCATGTGCATGAGCAGGGGGAGAGGCAGAAGGAGAGGGAGGGAGAGAGAATCTTCAAGCAGACTCCCTGCTGGGCACAGAGCCCGACATTGGCCGCAACCCTGAGATATGACCTGAGCTGAAATCAAGAGCTGACGGCTTAACCCACTGAGCCACCCAGGCGCCCCACAAATTATTTTAACATCACTTTCCTCCAGCTTAGATAAATAAATCCCTAATCATTATTTCTTTGTAAACAGGAACTTTAAATGATATGCACACACACACACACACACACACAGAGACACACACACACACACACAAATCTCAGTTTTAGCAAAAGTTCTAGATTTAAGATTCTGGAAACTGTTTAATTAAATGCCAGGAAATATCCACCCGACTCCAAAGGCCTGGTATTACATAAAGCTTCAACAGAAAACTTCCTTAAATTTCCTCTGTAATTGGATATTGAACTAAAATTTTTGAGAGTAAATTTCCTGGAGCTGTATCTTCATGTACTTAAGAGATATTAGTCCTTGCTACTTGTCAGTGGTTTTTCATGCCTGCAGTGCTTACAGACATAGTACAATGGGAATAGCATGGTCTGAATAAAGACACATGATGTGAGCCATGTCATGCAAAGCCCCAGGACATGCTGATGATCAACTTTGGATAAAGGAATAAGGCCACCCTAGGTCAATCCTCATTCTCCCTCTTTCTACCCCATACTTCACTTTCCTCCAGAGGATTATTTGGAGATAAATATAGAAAAGAAGTAAAGTTTCTATATTAATATTTTCCCTTAGGACAACTGTGTCAAATTGAATTTTTAAAAATCTGTTTCTTTCTATCCTGATAAATGAAAATAAAACCAGATTCTTTCTGGTCATTAAGGAGAACACCATTATTTTTTCAAAGATATGTTTTTCTCCACTATCATGGAATATACTAATTTTTAAAAGGATTTATTTATATATTTATGAGAGACACACAGAGAGACAGAGACATAGGCAGAGGGAGAAGCAAGATGCAGAACTCGATCTCAGGACCCCAGGATCATGACCTGAGCCAAAGGCAGATGCTCAACCACTGAGCCACCCAGGTGCCCCTAGCCTGATTTCTTACTAGAATACGTTATGACAGTAAATGTGTCTTATTGGATATGGCTGACTTTCCTTCAGAAATCTGGAAAAATCTCATAGCCCATCCCTGTAGTTTTATCCCTGTCTACTACCTTAGCCTCATCTCCTCAATACTGCAAAGAAACCAACCCCTTGTTGTCTCTTGCCTGTATGCTCTTTCCTCCACAGGAAGTCTTTGTCTTCATTCTCCATCTGCAAAATATAACAGTACTTGAAATCTCAGCTCCCAAAAGAGATTTCCCTCATATCTGCAAGCTGACAGCAATGTCTCCTTCCTTTAAATCCACTGAAGTCTACATATCTCGTAACACACAGAGCTATTTGTTAAGATGTCACATGCACTAATTTACTAATAAGCTGCCTGCGGGAAGGACGGGCTTACTAATATTCATATTCCCCATAATATGCAGTGCAGCATATCTTACTTCAAACATACTGGATAGATACCCATCAAGCAATTAATTGATTAAAATAGTCTAATATGCTTCGCAAATGTCTCCATTACATTCAGCAGGGCTGAGTCTAAAGTTCATTGTGGAGGTGGGGCCAGTTCTGAAAGACTTGATGAAATCCTGCACAGGATCGGACAAGAATAGATAACTTGTTGGGTACATCTGCCAGCAGCTGAGCTTCTGGCAACTTTTGTTTGGAGTGAAGAGCTTTCAGCCCTGCTTTCACCATGGCACCTCGCTCCCATTATAATGTTTTGCCTCCTGTTTTGTTTATATGAAAGACTACAGTCTCGTCTTAGAATTTCTGAGTATTATGAGTACCTTAGGGAAATCTGATTATAGAGATAGTCTACTCAACAGTGAAGAGTTTCAATTTGTTTCTATTGAGTTTTGTCAATTCCGAATCCCAGATACCTTTGTATTCCAGTCCATTGACTAGAGCCTCCCAGCCAGACGTTGAGGCATCTGTTTCTATAGTCTTTGGAACTGGGAAAGATAAATAAGAATGTGCGGGAATTATCTGTATATTTGCTAACCACCAATTTAGATCTAAATAGACTCCCTCTGTTAGGAAGACTAATGAATTCCAATTCTCTGAAATATCCTTTGCTTTTAACAAGCAAGATGGAAGGTATCTAAAGAAAAAAAAGAGAGAGAGAGAGATACACAGAGGGAAAAGCTGTGAATAATGCCACCAGAGAACCAATTATGTTCACCAGCTGGCATTGAGAAACTTGTTTCCTTTGACAAAAAAAAAAAAAAAAAAGATTTCAGTTTTAGTTTCAAACTCCTTTTTGACATTGTGTTCTTTAGGGCTGAATGACAAATGCTCCCAGACACCCCCCCCCCGCAATATATTGGGGATAAATTCTTAACACTTGTTACATGTAATATGACAAAGCAATGGGCAGGAAGAGGAAAATGAGCTAAGGCATCAACATGGCAGTTAATAACAATCAACTGGATAAAATAATAGTATCCCCAGCCACATGACTGAGTCAGTGATACATTCAGGACTTGGCATGACAGAGATTTTTAAAAAATGGTCAGGATGTTTCACAGTTCTAAAAAATATATTTGTTGTGAAAGAATAGTTAAAACTTATATTTCCCAGTAATACAAACTGTATTTTGAAGTTGATTTACCCCCCTATTTGGGGGGACCCCTCATTGATGGCCACTAAGCCTAGAACTGAGCCCTTTGTGCTTTAGTGGGGGGAGATATCACATCTTACAATGTTAGTAAATCAAAGCCTAGTTCAACAGTATGAGAGCTTAGAGGAAGAAAATCAAATCTAACTAAATAATGCTGATTGTAAAAAACATGATCTATTTCAGAATCTCTCAGCTGGTAAAACTTGGAAGGAAGTGGTGTCGCCTCAAGGTTCATTCATGCTGTAGCATGGGTCAGAATTTCCATCTCTTTTAAGGCTGAATAATATTACGTTGTATGTATATGCCACATTTTGCTTATGTATTCATCTTTGATGGACACTTGGGTTGCTTCCACCCCTTGGCTATTGTGAATAATGGTGCTGTGAACATGGGTGTACAAATAACTGAGCCTTTGCTTTCAGTTCTTTTGGATTTATACCAAAGAATGGAATTGCTAGACCATATGGTAATTCTATTTTTAATTTTTTAGGAACTGCCACTGTTTTCCATAGCAGCTGTACCATTTTATATTCCCACCAGTAGTGCACAAGGATTTCAATTTCTTTACATCTTCACTAACACTTATTTTCTGTTTTTGTTTGATTTTTTTTTTTTTTTGGTTTTGTTTTAGCAGCCATCTTAATGAGAGTAAAGTGGTATTTCACTGTGGCTTTAATTTGCATTTCCCTAATGATTAGTGATTGTATAAGTCAGCTTGGACTGCCGTCACAAATACCACAGACTCTATTTTTCACAGTTCTAGAGGCTGGGAAGTCCAAGATCAAAGTTCTAGCCAATTATATTCCTGGTGAGAGCTCTCTTCCTGGCTTACAGATAGCTGCCTTCTTCCTGTATACCCACACGGGGGAGAGAAAGGGATCATTCTGTCTTCCTCTTCTTCTAAGGCCATCAATCCTAATAGATGGTGCTTTCATTTAATTTTAGCTACCTCTTCAAAGTCCCATCTCCAGGGATCCCTGGGTGGCTCAGCGGTTTGGCACCTGCCTTTGGCCCAGGGAGTGATCTGGGAGTCCCCAGACCAAGTCCTGCATTGGGCTCCTGGCATAGAGCCTGCTTCTGCCTCTGCCTGTGTCTGTCTCTCTCTCTCTCTGTCTTTATGTCTATCATGAATAAATAAATAAAATCTTAAAAAAAACAAAGTCCCATCTCCAAATTTAGTCATATATGAATTTTGGAAGGACATAATAACCTAATTTGATCCACAGCAGTGATGTTGAACATCTTTTCATATGCTTATTCGCCATTTGTATATCCACTTTGAAGGAAGATCCATTTTGAAGTAGGGTCATTGTTTTGTTTTAATTTGTAGAAATTCTTTGTATATTCTGGATACTAACTCCGTATCAGATATATGATCTGCAGATATTATCTCCATTCTGTGGGTTGTCTTTTTACTTCTTGATGTGTCCTTTAAAGCACAAAAGTTTTTCATTTTGATGAAATCCCATTTATGTGTTCTTTGGTTTCATGTGGTTATGGTGTCCAAACTAAGAGTTGACTGCCCAATTCAAGTCACAAAGATTTACTTCTATGTTTTCTTTTTTTAAAAAGAAAAAAAGAAAAAAAAAAAGATTTGTTTATTTGAGACAGAAAGAGCCGGCACACTTGAGTGGGGGGAAGGGCAGAGGAAGAAGGAGAGAGAACCTTCAAGCAGACTTCCCAGTGAGGGGCTCAATCCTCAGACTCCAAGATCATGACCTGAGCCGAAACCAAGAGTCAGCTGCCCAACCAACTGAGCCACCCAGGCACCCCTCCTATGTTTTCTTCTAAGAGTTTTATAGTTTTAGCTCCTACATTTAGGTTCAAAACAGTCCATTTTGAGTTAATGAGTTAATGTTTGTACATGGTGTGAGATATTCCTCTTAATTCCTAAGAACATAGTAGTTTTAGAATGCGCTTTACTAAAGTAGATATGAAAAAAAGTTAGTAAGGAATGGGTTCTTTTTTTGGTTGTTATTCTTTGGGGCCTTTTAAAAAAATTTACTGACTCATTGCAGACATAGAGAAATCACATCTATTTATATCACCAAAAATGCACTTCATTTACATTAAGCTCATTCAGTCTGTTTGATAAGCAGAGAAATCTAAACATAAGGTAACTTCACAGGAATGGCTGCCAAGAGCAGTTGAGATAACACTCATTAAAATATTATGAATAATATCTTGATTACAAATAAAAGCTTGGTCTCATCTTTTTAGCCCAGAGTTGGCTAAGGCTACATGTCATTTTTTAATTTGATTAATGGCAGAATAACTAATTGGGGTGGAAAGGGATTAGCAAATCATTCAAGATGTCAGGTGTAGTCATAGCACCATTTTGTCAGAGATGCTATAGCAAAGTTTGTAATGACAGACGTGTGTAATAAATAGGAGCCAAGAATACTCAGATTTAAACAGTTAAGGAGGTGCTTTTAACATCAACATTTTTAGTTATATTTGATTTTCTTTCTCTGAGTTATCATACTGTTGAATTGGACTTTGATTTATTGACATTCTAATATTTGGTACCCATTTTCTTTTTGCTTTGCAGGATGCACAGAACCAAAAATTAAAGACAAGTATATGGTACCAAGAGGTAAATGATGTTTCCTTCCATACATGCTGGACTCTTGATCTTAATCTGTTGCAAAATATAATTATTCTAAGGAATAGATATTTTCTTTGTGTTTGCAAGTTAGCTTCTGCAGCAGACCTAATTTATTAGAATCTGTGTAAGATACATAGCCATGTTTTCTGGTTGGGGCACCATCTTTAGGAGCTGGAAGGAAAGTCCTCTCCCCTAATAGTGCCAACAAGCAGATCAGTTGGGTTATTCATCCAAATCCCTCTTCGGTTCTTTGGTGAGCTTGACATTTCCCCCTTTTAATAAATTTCTGTTCTGGCTACTGCTAACAGGTTTGGGATGATGAGTTTTTATCCTGGAACCCCAGCATGTTTGATGAGATTAGAGAGATTTCTCTACCTCTAAGTGACATCTGGGCCCCTGACATCATCATTAATGAATTGTAAGTGTTCCGGGGTGTATTTCCATGGGGTTTAAGCTGCTTGGACTATTCAGGCCCATTGCTGTTTTGGTCATTGTTGCTATTTTTTGTTTCTCAACTTGAAGAGAATCACAGTGTTGGGAATATTCAAGTTAGAAGGACCATGGGTTGACATCATTTAAGATAGATAGAGATTTGATTACAACAAATGCTTGAGGTTACCCATGGGTTATGCCTGTGTTGCAAGAGTAGCAAGTAAATTAACTTTTGAGGCATTCCTGAATCCATCTTTGCCAGGGTGAATTCTATCATGGGAAATGTGAATCTGTCTTTGCACTTCTAGGCTAGTTCTTGATATCATGGTCACTACCATCTCATAATCAGTTCCGTTTGTGGATTGAAATGACGAAGGCCCTCTCTGTAACAGCAAGCTCTCCTGTGTTTCTCATAGGGTGGACGTTGAGGGGTCACCTGACCTTCCATATGTCTATGTGAACTCTTCTGGGACCATTAAGAACTCTAAGCCTATGCAGGTCGTTACTACATGCAGTTTAGAGACATACGCTTTTCCGTTTGACATCCAGAACTGCAGCCTGACCTTCAGTAGCATCCTGCACACAGGTAAACCACGACAGGCCTAGTCTGCTGGTGGGAGACACACTCGTGCTGGGTTGGCACACATAGGTGAGATTCTGTCTATGAGGCTTATTTTATTCTTGCACAGAAGTGACAAGAACCTAAATCTCTTCTTATAGTTACTTGGTTTCTGTTGTAATTCAGACAAAGTACAGTGCTGTGCCCAGATACATAGCTCATTGCTGCTGTTGGTTTGGGAATACCATATTCACCCTCTGCTGCCATCAAGAAGGTTATAGAAGTCAGGACCAGCACTATCATTCTACGGATAATGGAGTACAAACTGTAAATTCACGGTTAGGTTGTTTGTTTGTTTCGCTGCTAGAAAGGTTTTATTCCACATATCTATCCCTCATTCATAATGGTTGTATGGAATCCCATCTCAGGGAGATTGTGCACGTGGCGGCAGGAGCAAAGGGAAGAATTTAAACTGGAAGTTGGGAAAGGGGGCTATTACCGGTGCCTCTCTCTGTGGGGAAGTCACTTGTTTATGTTGTTTTCAGTGGAAGATGTCAACCTGGCCTTCCTGAGGAGCAGAGAAGACATTAAGCAAGACAAGAAAGAATTTTTGAATGACAGTGAGTGGGAACTTCTTTCCGTGTCCTCAACATACAACATCCTGCAGAGCAGCGCTGGAGATTTTGCGCAGATTCAGTTTAATGTAGGTCCTTTTCCTCCCTGATCCCGCTGGCCACTTCCCTGCAGGCTTAGGCTTGCCATGCTGGGCTGAGGAGTCACTGCTCTGTTGCATATTCTCACTCATTACCTCGGAGAACAGATGATTCTGGAGGCTCTGGACATCCCCTTGTGTTAAGGCATTTCACAGCCCAGAGATTTAGTCACAGATGCAGGACTTCTGTATGTGGGTATAGAAAGAATGATTTTCAGGCACCTGAGCCACCCACCATAGCAGACATCCTCAAGCCTTCAGTACATACTAACATCCTCATTCCTAATTGCTACAGAGAGGGAAAAAAGAAAACCCACATACAACAACAACAAAAAATTGGGAGAAGAGTGTCTCTTCAACATTATTGTTCTGTTTTTAACTAAGTAAATTATTAATCCCAGATACAAATTTATAAGATTATTGTTATTAACTGGACTATCTTGAGCAATTAGTTAACAGATAACCTACAGGGTCCTCAGAGACTGTGGTGGTTTCTGAATCAGAGAGAACAACTGCTCAAAAAGGACTCATTGAGAAGCCAGACTTCTCAGTTGCACCACCAGGGATATTCTTGGCTGCATTGTCATGGAGAAATTTGTTCCAGCAGGAGCTTAGGAGGTGGGGTGCAGGACAGTGAAGCCTAATGTTTTACACTCCAGAGGCAGCCACCCTTCCTTCCCTGGCCTTTCTGGCAAACTGTTCTGATAAGTGGTTTGCAGCAAGTTCATGCAACTGGTAGACCCATGATTAGTATTAATTTCTGCTTTTCTGCACCAAGTCAGCTAGTGGTGGTGGTAGTTGGGTGGGGAAAAGTCCTTCATGCCCGATGATGTTTGATTGAAAAACAGAGACTATAGACAAGTCAGGGTCATACACAGGATGAATTCTGGAAACAAACCCTTTGAATAAGAAGGAAAATTCAGACTAGACTAGGTGCTATGGTTATGCTGGATAATTCTATGCTAAGAGAGGGTGGTATTGAAATAAGCTATTATTGAGGCCACAGATTGCCCCTCCATTGTTAATAGGTGTCCCATGCAGTTTTCTAGTGAAGCTCTTGTTAAATCAGGGCCTCCCAGAAATAGCTGTGGTTTGAACCTGACTCAATGGATAACTAACTAATCACAACTCACACCTTCTTGGTGGTGGGGTTTGGGTGTTTCCCTGTTCTGCTTGGATTTTAACAAAGCTGGCATTGTGGCTTGTTTGTCCACCTTCTTTTTTTTTTTTAAGCAAGAGAAAAGGAGGGGAAGAAAAGAAAGCTTTTTTAATTTCAATGAGTTTCTTGGCTAAGAGTAAACACCTCATTAATTTTAAAGATATCAGCCCACAAACATTATTAATGCAGCCCGAATAATGGAGAGCATTAAAGGGAAATGTGAGGGAGTAGCACGTGCAAGGTGGAACATAGTCACCTACCAAGCACTCCAGAGAGCGCTGCACACACCATTACCTACACTGCACGACAGAGACAAACACAGGCAAGAGATGGGACAGATAAAGGAGTATGCGCACGCACACGCACACACACACACATGCATGCACACACACTCTCCATAAAGCAGCCACTATTTGTGGCTACATGTCACCCCTTACCCTGAATATTAATTTGTCCTCTCAGTAGTGGCAAAAGGTTTTCTCTGTAGTAGCTCCATTTTAAATATGATGAACAGAGACATAACAGATTATTTAAGGAAAGGAGAAGCTTCTCTGCATGTCAGGAACGGTGATCCCATTCTTCTGTTCCATTCACTGTCATACTTCATCTCCATGTACGGGGTCATACTGAGGCATGCTAGAGGTGGGCATTGATAGGATTTCATGCTTTTGGAGCTTTCCCCTGGGTCCCTTTGCCCTGGGGCTAATGTGGATTCTCTAGCAGGGCTGGCTTCCACCCTGGCCCTCTGGAACAGGGTAGGGAAAGAAGCCTGAATAGTCACAGATCATGTTTCCCAGGGCAGGGAGCTAGGCTCAGCAGCAGCTCTACAACTTTGAAAAGACTTAAAGTAGATTCAGTGACTATCTCAGTCCTCTGTCTCCTTTGACTTCTCTCAGCCTCCATGCCTCCCCATGCCTGCTATGTGTACCATGGCTAGGCTTATGTTCTTTTACTCCATACCAATCATCATACTCTGAAGTCAACAACTCAAGTATCCTGGTGTCCTTCAGTAGCCCTTGGACAATGATGTGAAATTCAGAGCCTGGTTCCATGCCAACATTTGGTCTACTAGGGTCCTGACAGCAAAGGGCCATCTCCCTCTTAAACTAATCATGTGCTGTTTCCTAGTCCAGGCTGCCCAGCGGGGGGTTGAAGACAAGTGGGGGCAGGCAGGAGGAAGAATGATCTGTTCCAAATATGTTTGTCACTCTGGGCCTGATGTATACTGCTGCCCCTGATATGAAATCAAATGCTCAGAATGCCTTGTTGGTTCCAGCAAATGTGCAATCATATCTGCTGGCTCCAGGACACATATTATTTATCAGAGGGCACAGCTAACACTTTGGAGTCCGGCTGCATTCCACAGGGGGCCCAGAGCACAGGCACTTCTGCCTACAGACATGGCTGTGTGCAGCCCAGCTCCCAATCCAATAGCCATAGGAGGGGAGGTTACCTCCAATACATTATCGGAGGTGCTGGTTCCCAGAAACAGCAGGGTGAGGATTTGATTTCTGTATGGCAGCTTTTTGTTTTTTGGGTTTTGGGTTTTAGGTTTGATTTTTTTTTTTTTTTTTAAGAATGAGGGTAGAAGTGGGAGGACGTAGGAATAAAAATGTGAGAATTCATTTTGGATGTAAGAGGGTGGACAACTGTGGGAAGTAAAGTGAGCCCAACACTAAGCTATCCTCACACTGAGTGAAGTGTTCATGTAGGCGGGAGGTGGGGGCCATGCAGGGGAGTCCTAGAAAAATGCAGAAGGGCACTGGAGAAAGAGAGGTGCCTTGTCTATCCTCTTTCTCTAACATAGTTGTCCTTTCTAGAGTGGTTTTGTTGAGCAATCTATTGAATGCAGCTCATAAACTTGATAGAAGATCTTTCTGAGCTCCACCAGATTGAGAGAGGGAGAGAGACAGAAAAGAAAGAGAATTTAGGGTTCTAGATATCTCTCTAGGGTCACTCAAGTATCCCTGGAATCATGGACTTTCTGCTAATTGAGCCTGACCCATGGTCCAGACCCAAGAAACTCTCCCTCCTGTGCAAGGATCTTACTTAGATGGCAGTAACTTTCCCATTCTTTCTGAGTTGGGAATGTTGGGAGGGGCTTGGGAGAGAAGGAAGATAGGCGTCTGTATGAAGCGTGAGTCTGGGCGTCAAAAGTTCCAGCTATGTCATAAAGACGGTCATGCAAAATTGAGTACTGGTGGGGTCTACCATCAAGGAGGCAATTAGAGGCTAACCTTGGGGCCTATTCCATCTCCAAGGAGCTCTCCACACACACATTCTGAATTAGATTGATCTCTTTCATTAACATCAATAGGCTCCAAATACCTTTGTGTACTTATTATTACCTGGCTTTAATGGATAATGAAATTGTGGCATAATATTGCTAACACCTGAAGGGTGTCTAATGGAGAACACGGACTGAAACTAAAGTGCTTTTTCTTCCCTTTCTGTGGAATTTAAAGGCACCAGCTCCCTTAGTCCATTAGAAGTGATGGGCTCCAGGTAGGGGCAGTTCCGCAGAGAGCAGCGTCTCACCAATCTGGTGACGTACTTTCCTCCCCAGCATCCGCAGGCAGTTACTGTCTCTGGCATGACCTGCAAAGAGGTAGCCCTTGGAGGACTGACCTCATGAGGGGAACCCCCATTTGTGCTAACTCCACACTCTCACCCTACTGAAACTAAAAGTAGCAGTACTCATGGACTCCAGTATAACTCAGCAAATATCTTTTGAGCTCTTATCATGTACTAGTCTCAGTGGACCCACCGAGGACACAAGCATAAGTAAAACAGGGCTCCTCAAAATGCTGCCTAGGGAGACATTGTAACAATAACCACAAAACTGAGCATTTACTTGACACCAGGCACCATTTTAAGAGTTTGTACGTGTCAACCTCACGTGCCTATGAGATTGATGCTCTGAGTACAAATCGTACAAATGGATGAACTAGAGTACAGAGAAGTTAACTTGCCCAAGTCTAGGTCACTTGCTCAAGGTGTATAGGGTAACTATGGAGCTTGGGCTTGAACCCAGGCAGTCTGACTCCAGAAACTACATGCTAATCCTATATGTAGCTCACAAATCAACATAATGTAGCATATTCCAGTCCATTCTTTGGCATTTGTCCACTGTGTGTTACTGAGCGAGTTGCCTATAATAGTTTCCTAGGGCTTCCATAACAAAGTACCACAAACTGGTACCTTAAAACTAATTCATTCTCTCACAGTTTTGGAGCCTAGAAATCGGGGTGTCAGCATTAGTTTCTTCTGGGAACCCTGAGGGAGACCCTGTTCCATGCCTCTCTCCTAGCTTTTGGTGGCTGCCAGCAATCCTTGGCTTGTAGATGTATCACTCCAGTCTCTGTCCCCATCCTCGTGTGGCATTCTCCTTTGTGTATCTCTTCTCTTCTTCTCATGAGGACACCAGTTATTTTGGAATAAGGGTCCACCTCCTGGAGTAATAAGACCTCATCTGAACCAATTAATTATATCTACAGTGATCCCATTTCCAAATAAGGTCACATTCTTAGCTTCCAGGAAGGACATTAGTTCTTGGGGCCATTATTCAACCCATTACAGTCCACTGCCCTCTGGCTCCCCAAAATTCTTGTTCATCACATGTGCAAAATGCATTCACCCTATCCTAGCATCCCTAAATGTCTTAACCTATTTCATGCACCACTCTGAGACCAAAATATAATCTAAATATAAACTCAGAAGGTCCCAAATCCCTTCATCTAAATCAGGTACAGGTTCTGGGTATAGTCCATTCTGGGACAGTCTTCCATCTGCAGACTAAAACATCCAACCACCAGAGTCTGGTTGCAGATTCCATGGGATGGGGAGGGGCAGAAACCTATCCTATTAACTATTCTAATTCCAATACTTAAAAAAAGTACTTGACCCTCTGTTCATGCTCAATTAATGTCTCTTGAACAAGACAATAAAGGGATTTGAGGATCAAACGAGATGCGAAAACAAGCCATTTCTGAAAGCTATATGATAAAATAAGAATTTCTTTAGGCTGTACTGGGCTTGTAGAGAAAATTAGTCTAGTCCATAAGTAATATTTCCCCTAAGTCAAACTAAGTAAAAAGGAAGGTCCTTTGTTCTTGAAAAAAAAAAAAAAAACCAAAGAGGGGTCTATTTAGCTGTATAATTTTATGAGCCAAACACAGGCGGGGGAGATTGCTACTTTATGTCGAGGAGCTGTGTATCCTTGTAGCTACATGTCTCCCTTCCACTTTTGGCCACTGCTGATCTCCAGGGACACATATTCTCCTGATAGCACTGGCTGCCTGGCTGGTGGGGCCCAGTACAAAATGAAAATGTGGGGCTCCCTGTTAAAAAATTATGAGTTTCAAAATGGCACCAGCAGAGCATGCAACCAAGCGCCAGGCCCTTCTAAGTGCTGGGCCCTGTGTACCTTCCCAAGCCGCATGCTCCCAGAGCCAGCCTGCCTCTCCCAGTCCCTTGGCGCTTGCCACACTTCTTCCCTGGCACCATGGGGGGCACATGGTCTGGTAAAACTGGGAGCCATCTTTGGTTCTGGCCCAGGTTAATGTTCATTCTCTACATGAGCCTCTGGGTAGAGAGGAACCACCTAACCATGTGCTCATTACACAGGAGCGTTATTGACACAGTACAACAGCCCATCTCAATGGTAGCCAAGATGTTCAGCAAGCAAAAGCAAGGTGCTTTTTAATTTTTTAAATGTTCTTTTTAAAAGATTTATTTATTTATTTTAGAGGGAGAGAGGAAGGGCACAGGGAGAGAAGGAATCCCAAGCAGACCCCATGCCCAGTGCGGAGCCCAGTGCAGGGCCCAATCTCATGACACTGAAATCAAGACCCAAGTCAAAACCAAGAGCTGGATGCTCAACCACCTACACCCTATGGCCTTCCCAATAAAGTGCTTTTAAAAAGTGAAAAATCAAGGCATATACCCAGGATCACTTAAACTGGCACATATCGGGGCACTTGGAATTGAAGGCCTCTGGAGCTTGATTCTCTTGACTAAGTCTGGGCTGTTTCTGCTTAACCATCGTGGCTACTTGGACATTCTTTAGGGTGGTGTTCTTACCCTTTCCAACCTCTTCATGTCATATCTGCCAGGAAGTCTAGGGGAGTCCTGGTCACCCCCCACCACCCCGCCGGGCACACCACAAAGACCCTGGTGGACTCTGACCACTTGACTCCCGTCCTACCATCCCCAGCTAACCACTGCCATCTCTGTCATGGCATGATGAAGACAGCTTGAGAGGGTGAAGTGGACGACAGGTCATTTTGTTGTTGTTTTCCTTGTTGACCATGCTTTGGTAGAAATGTGTTTTAACTGAATTATTACAAAGCCTGAGTGTTGCTTTTGTTCAGATATTTGCGCCCAGTTATGCCTAATAGACTATAATCCTCCAAACAGCTCTGACCTGCCGAGCTCCACAGAGTCGGGATATGCTCCCAGACTTAGTGGCTGGGGAGCCCCCACCCCGTTCTCTTCTGCAAGGCGCTAGATATCTGGTCTCAACCAAGCTCTTCCCACCACCATCTCCTCTGGCCCTGGCCTCTGCCTGGGCTTCTCCCTATCTGCTTGCCTCACACAGCAGGAGGCAAAGATGAGGGAGAAGAACTCAGCTCTGATGTCTGGTCAGATCAAGAGTTGTAGCGACTCTGTGGTGGAAGAGAACCGGGCACAGCCCAGCTCTGCCATTTACTCAACTTACTTCAGGAACCGAGCTTTATTTTTTCGACTCTAGAATGGCCGTGTTCCATGACCTGCCAAGAAGCTCACAGTGAGAATTAAATAAACCACGTCACATGTGTCAAAGCATCTCACATGTTAATTGGACACCTAGAAAGCATTCAGTTGTGTAGTGAATCAGAGAAATGGGAGACTGCAGACACTATTTTGTTCCCAGATCCCACAGAAAAGGGCTCAGAACCTTCATTTGTTCAGTAGACATGTCCTGAATACCCACTATAAAATAGGGATTATTTTTGGCCCCATGAGGGATTTTTTTCATCATTGCTGCTCTTGCCCTCAAAGTGTTACGGGAAGCAGTCCTGTCATTCCCTGATGAAAATAGTTTGTGTTTATTAAAGACATTTCCTACCACCATCCCAGAGAAGTGAGGCATACAAAAAATGGCAGTAGCAGAGCAACTTTGAGTCTCATATCCCCAGCTGAAAACCCCACTCAGCAGCTCTGTATACCTGGCCATGCTGCTGGGCATCTTCATTGTTCCCCCTGCTTAGATCCACTTTGGCCCCTCTGCTGCCCTGTGCTTCTGGAGATGAGCTGCAGCCTCATTGACCAGTAGGAAGAGGGAATGGATTGGCAGGAGGAGGGGGAGGGAGAGTAAGATGGTTATCTCTCCATCTTTCTCCCTGTGGAATCACCACCAGGCTGGCTGTGCCCCCAAGAGGGAGCCCCAGATCCTGTGTGGGCTCTCTCTCCTCAGGTTCTAGTCACATTCCCAGCCCTGGGCCCCATCAGGGCTAAGGGTAAGGATAACTCAGTCAGTCCTCTCAAACATCCAGGGCACCACCCTCCTTCTTGTGGTTGCCCTCTGCCTGCCCACACCTTGTAAGCGGTCTCTTTGCTAAGCTCTCCTCAGATCTCCCAGGGGTGCCATTTGTTCCTGCCCAAACTCTGACAGACACACAAGTGCTGAGGTGCTCACATTCCACAGAGGAAGTCAGGGTAAGCCGAGAACAGTGCCAGATGTTGCATAAGTGGCATAAGGAGAAAGATCTTAGTGTAAGACCTGGATTTAAAACAGGCTGTTTACTCGCTGGCTGTGTGAGTTTAAACAAGCAGTTTAATCTCTGTGAACCTCAGTTTCCTTGTCTGTAGAATGGAGATACTAATGCCCAGCCCTTCAAGTGGGTGTGAGGATTGAACAGGACAGGACACAGGAGACACTTAGGCTAGTGCCTGGCACATGGCCGGTGGCAAACAAATAGATGCTGATGCTTCTTCTTATAATTAGTAATGTTAGTTCCACATAAAAGCTTAAAGGGTTTTTTTTTTCTATTTTCTAAACCACAAAATCTTTTTCTACCTACAGTCTTTTCACATTATGCAAAAATGTTGGGATGTCTATGGATTCTATTTTTTTAACTTTTATTTAGTTTTTAAAAAGATTTTATTTACTTATTCATGAGAGTGACAGAGAGAGAGGCAGAGACACAGGCAGAGGAAGACACAGACTCTCTGCAGGGAGCCTGATGCAGGACTCGATCTTAGGACCCTAGGGTCACACCCTGACCTGAAGGCAGACACTCAACCACTAAGCCACCCAGATGTCCCTGGCTTTGGATTTTAGCCCCTCAGTGCAGACCTTCTCTTCAGTAGATGCCTTGTCCCTGGCCAGGTGGTGATACGCAGGCGCCCGCTGGTCTACATCGTGAGCCTGCTGATTCCCAGCATCTTCCTAATGCTTGTGGACCTGGGGAGCTTCTACCTACCACCCACCTGCCGGGCCAGGATTATGTTCAAGACCAGCGTACTGGTAGGCTACACCGTCTTCAGGGTCAACATGTCTGATGAGATGCCAAGGAGTGCAGTGAGCACCCCTCTGATTGGTAAGCACCCACGGGGACACCAGACACCCAACTTCCATCATTCCTGTCACAGACCTGATGTTGCATTTCAGATCAGGGGCAGGAGAGCCCCAGACATTCTGGCTAATTCCACCTCCTCTGGTTCCTTCCCTCAGGGGTCTTCTTCACAGTCAGTATGGCTTTCCTGGTGATCAGCTTATTTAAGTCCATCCTGTTGGTCAAATTGCTCCATGATGAGCGGAACAGCGGGCAGGAGCGGCCCCTCTTCTGCCTTCAAGGGGACACTGATGTCGATGGGCCTAGAGTAGATCCCAGAGCCCAGCTTGCTGGGGTCCCAGGTTAGTGAGAAACCTCAAGGTCCCTACCCAGGCTTGCTCTATCACACTCTCTGCACCGGGTCCCATTAGTGGAGCACCAGGCCATGTGTCCTGCTGTGCAAAAAGTTTGAAACACTTGCTTCTGTGATGCATTTATCTTACTTCTCTGGAGACCTGCTGGCTTTCCAGAAAGCCACACTTTAGCTCAGAGGTCAGACCTTCAGTTGACTTTGCTTGTTTTTGTTTGTATTTTCCAGTTTTAACCGGTTAGCTAAAGTGACCGAGCGACTGGCCCCAGAATCATAGAGTACTGGTGTGTGTGCACACATGCTTGTATGCATTTGGATCCCTGTTGCTTAATGGGAACCAATGTAGGAATTACCCCACTGCTCGCTTTGGCAGCACACATACTAAAATCGAAACAATACAGAGGTTAGCATGACCCCTGTGCAAGGATGATAGGCAAACTTGTGAAGCGTTCTGTATTTTTACTGTATACTTGAAAGTTGCTAAAGAGAGTATATCCTAAACGTTCTCATCATGAGAAAAAAAAAAAGTGTGTAACTGTGTGGTAGTGGAGGTTAACCAGACTTATTCTGATGTATTGGTATATATGTACATTCATCTATGTCGTGAGTCTGCTGGTTCCCAGCATTTTCCTAATGCTTATGGACCTGGGGACCTTCTACCTACCACCCACCTGCTGTGCCAGGGTTATGTTCAAGACATAATTTTGGTATATATATAATTATTATGCTGTACACCTGAAATATAATGTCATATGTAAATTATATCACAATTAAACAAAAATAATCATCCCAGTCCCTAAAGCTCCAACTGAGTCAGTGGGGCTGGCCCCCAGCTCGGAAAATCTCCTGGATGGATCTAGCCTAGATGTCTTTTCTGCACAACACAGCTCTGCTTCCTTCTGCAAAGCCTATCCTCCCGTCAGCAGGTAGGGGGGAGGCCCCAACCCCAACCCAATCTGCCACCCTGTTTTGCCCACAAACCTTCCTTGGTAAGCAGCTTACCAAGGCTTCCACTGGCTTCCATTGGCTCCAGTGGGAAGCCCAGGGGGTTTTGGGAGCCCTTGGCTCACCTAGGATGTTTTCCTCTCTCACACAGAGCCCATCTGTCGAGAGCATCTGGCCCCAACAGGAACCCTGGAAGAAGTCTGGTTCCAGCTTAAATCCATCAGCGCCTACTTCCAAACCTGGGACCAGTCAGACCAACAGGAGGTTAAATGGCTGGCCCTCCTGGAACGTTTTGACCGACTGCTCTTTCAAGCCTACACCATCATGCTGGGGCTCTATGCCATCACCCTGTGCTCCCTCTGGGCCCTGTGGGGCAGCTCGTGGAGACTCAGGGCAGGCTAATGGGTTTTGTGGAGAGGAGGGAATGGAGCATAATGGGTTAAAAAGCTCCTCACCTCTTGTTGCAGTGCAGGTGTTCACACCTGCTGAGGTACTGAATGACCTAGGATGAATGTATTCATGACAAAAATGTCCAGAAATCTCATGGTATACAGTGAAAAGGAAGCTTGCCTTCTTATTCTATTCCACTCCCCAAAACTGACCACCATTAGCAATTTCTTTCAGAAAATGTCTAGGTACATTACATACATACATGTTTTGACAGTTTAGGTTTTTTTGTTTTTTGTTTTTTAAGTGTAAGATCACTTCATCTCCCAGTTCTATCTTGGTCATTCAGTAAACTGAATGACTCAGTTTACTGAGTATCAGTTAAGTCCTGGTGTTATGTTAGGCAGACCAGAGAATACAAAATATGTCATTCTTCACTTGACTTGATTCCTAAGGACAATCTTGTACAAAGCAGGGTGCAAGATTCAAGGCACATCTGTTTCCTGAAGCTCTTGTTCCCGGTGTCTCAGATGAGCATCTCTTCCCCTGCACCACATCACTGTTGGAGAGAAGCCGGTAACAAGCCCATCAGACCCAATCTAGCACAACATTTAGCCAACACACACTATGTGTAAGGCCCTGAGCTGGGTGATAGGCTTCATGCATGGTCCTTGGGTTCAAGGAGATTATAATCCACTATCGTTTTATTAGTCTACAAGGGCTGCCATAACAAAACACCATAGACTTTGTGGCTTTAACAGAAATGCCTTTTCTCACAGCTCTGGAGGCTGGAAGTCTGAGATCAAGGTGTCAGCAGGGTTGGCTTCTTCTGAGGCCTCTGTCCTTGACCCACAGATGGCTGCCTTGTCCCTGTGTTCTCACACGGCCTTACCTCTGTGCATGTTCATATCTGTATCCGAATTTCCTCCTTTTACGAAGATACCAACTATTGGATTAGGGCCCACATTAATAACCTCACCTAACCTGAATCACCTCTCTAAAGGCCCTACTCCAGATATGCATTCTGAGGTACTGGGGGTTAAGACCTCAACATGAATTTGAGGGTGGGTAACACGATTCAGTCCATAATACTCTCATGGCTGTGGACGCTTGACAAGTCCAAAATCTGCAGGTAGGCTGGCAGGCCGGGACCCATGGAGTAGTTACAGTTTGAGTCCAAAGCAGAGGCAGGAGGATCTGCTGGCAGGATTCCCGCTTATTCCAGGTAGCCCGTGTTTTACTACTGAGGCTTTCAACTAATCGGATGAGGCTCATTCTGGAAGGGAATCTGTTTTACCCAAGTTTACTGATTTAAATGTTAATCTCATATAAAAAAATACCTTCACAGAAACACCTAGAATGATGTTTAACCAAATATCTAGGTCCTGTGGCCTAGCCAAATTCACACACAAAACTAACCATGACAGTCCCAATGGTCCTGTACCTTCCCTCTATGCCCGCATTTATTTGTTAAGACAGAAGAGCCCTAATGACAGGGCACTTGGGTGACTCATCAACTTCTGGCTCTTACTCTCTAGTAGCCAAATCTGCACCAACTAGCTTATCTTATGACAGTTCCCGTGGCCCCACAGCTTGAATTCTAAGGTTAGAGCTCAAGTCTTCCACAAATTTTCCTTCCTCTTATTTCGACTTTCTTCATTTCGCATTGCTTCTTTTTATGGAGGCTTCCATCTAGCCTAACCAGCTTGCCATTCCACCCAAACCTCTGCTGCTAGTTGACATATTCTTTTGTTTCACCAATCTGTGTGCCACTCCGTCTAAGGACCCTGCTCAGAACAGCCTTCCCCCACCTTCTTCCTCTGATCATCTCATGACTCTGTCCCCTTCTCTCTATCTTTGGTATTATCCTCTTCTATATCCTTCCTCCTTTGAATATTTTATGGCCTCCTATGTTTATGTGTACCTACGTGTGTGGAGTGTGTGTACATAGGTGTATGTGTTGTGGGGTATGTACGTGTGTATGCATGTGTGTACGCAGGTGTGTGTGTGATGTGGGATGCATGTCTGCATGTGGTGTATACACATGTGTATGTAGGTGTGTGTTGTGGTTGTGTGTACATGAGTGTGTTGTGTGTACATGTGTGCTGTGCATGTGCATTTATATGCGTGTGTGTACAGAGGTGTGTGATGTGGGGTATGTGTGTACATGTGTGCTGTGTATGTGTGGATATGTGTGTGTTGGGGTGTGTGTTGTTGGGTATGTGTACATTTGTGGGGTGTGTGTACATGTGTATGTGCATCACCTGTCACACAGACCACATACTCCTGGAAGAGTCACCCTGTTTTCTAATTCTAGTTTCTGTCCCATCTCTGCCGGAGTCCACACAGAGTTTTGCTCATGGCAGCTGTGCAATAACCATCGCAGAGCAATTCATCCTAGCTCACTGCTGATGTTGGACACATTTCTCGCGTGTCTTCCCAGGTCTGAGGGGAGAGTCGCCCCAAGATCAGACTCCCTGTCCTCCTGTGTCCCTCTGCCCGCTGTCAGGGCAGCCATGGGGAGCTTGCTGGGTAGACCACAGTAGGCTGAGCGAGAATCAGCACTCCTAATGCTGTCAGTGGAGGACTCAAAAGTCCAAAGCTGTTTGCTAGGAACTTTTTGCGGCGCTAAAATTGCCTTTAAAAAAAACCTACCCCCCCCCTTCCCCCTAAAGAAAAAGAATTTAAATTCAAACAGCCTTTACCTGCATCCTCCCTCTCTCATTACCTCCCAGTTAGTGCTCAACGCCAATTGTCCATGAAATTCCACTGCTGCTGTTAATGAAATGAGGAACATAAGAAGTTTGTGAACAGGAAGTGTCCATGCAAACCTCCACCTGTTTCCCTCCTCACTTCCTCCTTTCTGTTCCTGGCCTCCTCTGCCTCTACCTGCTGCCACCACCTGCTAGATTGCTCTTCACTTCCTCGGTTATTAGAGGGGCAAAGGCCTGCCGTGAGCTCCTCACTACCAAGTCTCCTTCCTTTCCAGCTGTCCCTGGAGAAGGCACCTGGTTTGGGTCCTGGCTCTATCACTATCTAGCCAGGGGACCTGGAGCTAACTTCTCAGAGCTTCAATTACCCTATTTGGCATTGGGGTTGCTCCGACTCACTCTACCCAAATCACAGAACTCTGAGGATCAGAGTGAAGCCATGTATTTAGTGGTACTTTGAAAAATAGATGATACATCCCAAAATAACAACAAGACCTGCCTGCTGTCAACAGATGGATTCTCGTCCTAAGTCTGTGGTGTGAGGTCCTTGTTCCAGTACTTCAGTCAGAGTCCAGTTACGGGCTCTGGTTCTCCCTGCAGGCGCCCTCATTCCAGGATCCACAGGCCAAGGACTGAAGCCATCGCAGGCCTTCTAGCAGGGGCCGTGGGTGGTGGGGCTTCCACTCTCCATGCAGCCCCCCTTCGCTTCCTCCCCGGAGAACGTCTTCAGGTTCTTTATGTCTGCTTGGAAGGGTCAGCCCTTGAGGAGGGAAGCCTTGGACCTCCGTCCAAGCACCGAGTGGCCGTGACCTCGACCTGGCAGCCAGGGCCCAGAGGCCCTGTGCAGAGGGAGGAAGACAAGGCGCCCGCAGCCGTTATTTACAGAGCAGCTTCAGCTCGGCTCCTCCAAATGCTTAGAAGTTTCACGATTCCTGTTTCACAGAGGAAGGAAACTGAGGAACAGAGCAAAAATGGGATTCTCCCAGCTGTGAATGCTCCGACCATCTGCCGTTTCCCAGAATTTAAGGTAGTTTCAGAACTCACCAAGAAATCGCAGCTCCAATTTTGGGGACTTCGCTGACGTCGAGAGTAAAGGCTGAGCTAAGCACCCAGGCTAGACAGGCAGCCCTCTATTTTATATGTCATTGGATCTCAGAATAGCTTCCAGAGCTGCTGCCGTGCTCCCCCACAGCCTGCCTGCCGCCCCGTGCACAGCCCATAGCCGGGGGCTCTGGCTCCCTGCGTGTCCTCCAGGGGAGGAGCTGTTGTGGTGGAGGAAGCTGAGCCCCTCGCCTTACACCTCCATGACCCGGCCAGCTTCTGTGCTCCAGCTTTGAGCCTGGACAGGTCAGACCAGGAGGCAAACCAAAGAGATCACAGCTCCAACCCCAGGGACAGCCAGCACGGAACTGCCCCTGGCTCCCCGGGGCCCTCTCCCTTCCCAAGGATCTAAATATACACATAAAGGCAGGGTTAGGGACGCATGGGCGGCTCAGCAGTTGAGCTGAGCATCTGCCTTGGGCTCAGGGCATGATCCCGGGGTCCTGGGATCGAGTCCCACATCAGGCTCCCTGTGAGGAGCCTGCTTCTCCCTCTGCCTCTGTCTCTGCCTCTACTTCTGTGTCTCTTATGAATAAATAAATAAAATCTTTTAAAAAAAATAAAAAAGACAAGGTTAGCAAAAGGAGGTGGAGCTGAAATTTTTATCCAACGGTGTGGCGCTGAGGTTTCTAGAAAACTTCAATCTTGTGTTTAAGGTAGGGAATTCCTCCCCCAATTCCTGGATGTTGGGTGATCGTCCCAGGGCAGAGACCCCAGTTCTCCTGTTCCCTCCAGGACGGCTGTGCCTCCCTCCCTGCGACCCCATCTGTGCCCGGGCTCCCATCCCAGGCATCTCCCTGTCCTGTTCCCTGGCTCATGCTCCATCTCAGCAGCCCGAACCTTTCAGTCCTGAGTTATTTACCTGCTGAGACAGTAAGAGCTTCATAATTAGCTGAGCAACAGCATGGAGGCTTTTATGAGCAGCCAGGTCCCCCACCACACTCTGGTGTCCGTAATTGAAATGACCCACGCCAGTGATTAGATTAGGGGGCTGAGGCAGCCCAGTGTGCCACCTCCAGCCCCCTCCCCTGTCCTGTCGGGGGGGTGATGTAGTTAAGTTTGTGCTTCATTTGGCAGAGGCCATAAAGCAGGCATTGCAGTGAGGCTTTCTGCAGGGGTGGGAATGCACTGCTGGGCAGTGGGCGGGCTCTGTGGCAGGCAACAGATTCCAGATTGGGGGGGAGCCCCTTGTTTCCCCTTTGCCTTGGCCCCTCTATCATTCCCCCAGCCTAGTGCCAGCCTCCAAAGACCTGGGCCTCATGGGATTATCAGTGATACTCAGTGTCCCTAGGGACCAGGTCTGCACATGGTTGGCCAGACCCTGATCAGACCCTGCTCCTGGTCACCCTGCTCAGGACCTCCTCTCTGGAGACCTCCAGGCCAAGAGCAAGAGAGTTGAGGTGCTGTGGGCATTTTTTTTCTCCCCACCTCCCTGACTAATCTCAGCTTCTCAGCTCTTTCCTGTACAAGCCTTCGGCACCCCTGTCTCCGAACCTTGTGGCTTCCTCCCAAGGGGGCGGACAGCATGGGCTTTGGAGTCCGAAGCATTCATTTGTTCTGTTAGAGGATGGTTGCTCAGAGCTGACATGGTTTTGTCCTCCGTGCAAACCCAAAGGTTTGGTAGAGGCTGCCTGGAGTGCTGTCTTGAGACAGCTTTGGGGGCCCTAAGTGGGTTCTGTGGGAAAGAAGGCAGTGATCCATTGGTGATGGCTGCCCCAGGAGAGAGAGGAGGGTAAGAGGAGAAGCAGAGCTAATGTTTATTGAGGCTTTGTCATGTGTCAAGCACTGTGCAGAGTGCTGAGGTGATAGTATTCTAGGACCGGAGAGTGTCAGCCCCAGGAGAGCAGGGAGTCTATCGTGCTCACTGCTGTGCTCCAGTACCTACCACAGGGCCTGACACATAGTAAACAGTTAGTGTGGCAGCATATGTTGGGTGAACCACACAAGGTTCAAATTCCTCTCTACCACTACTTAGCAGTGTGATTTGGGCAAGTCATTTGAACTCTGTGCCTTCAGTTTCCTTGTCCATAAAATATGATTAATATTACACCTAGTTTATAGCATTCCTAGGAGAATTATGAGTGACCATATGTCAAATGCTTAGAAAAGTGTCCAGCACATGCTAAAAAAAACTTGGTTAAGTAATAGTTTCTAGGGATCCCTGGGTGGCGCAGCGGTTTGGCGCCTGCCTTTGGCCCGGGGCACGATCCTGGAGACCCGGGATCGAATCCCACATCAGGCTCCCGGTGCATGGAGCCTGCTTCTCCCTCCGCCTGTGTCTCTGCCTCTCTCTCTCTCTCTCTCTCTCTCTCTCTCTGTGACTATCATAGATAAATAAAAATTAAAAAAAAAAAGTAATAGTTTCTATTGTATCAATATTCCCATTTCCCTAGTGCTCAACATCACTCATATCTGCACCAGACACTCTCTAACTGCTCTCTCTAGGTAATCTCATTAGATAGATGATAGATAGATGATAGATAGATAGATAGATAGATAGATAGATACCAGGGTTATTGTGAAGATTATATATATTACAAGATATGTATGTGTAATGAGACCTCATGGTGTATATAATCCTCATAATAACCCTAGTATTATCATTGCTGCTTCACAGCTGAAGAAGCTAAAAGCACAGGGAGGTTAAGTACGTTGTCTGAGATCTCTAAGCTAGCAAGTGGCAATGCTAGGATTCAAGTATAAGCAGCCTGGCTCCAGACTCCATGCTTTTGGGGATCCCGCTAGAGTCAGGCACCCGCTAACTCCAGAGCTTGCACCCTTGACCCTGGCTTCTTAAAAGAGGCTCATCTTTGCTAACCTTGTATGTGGCTAGAGGAGGGGGCTGCCATAGAAGAGATGAGCTTGAATTCTAATGCTACCACTCATGAGGTTCACGACCTGGGGCAAGTAACTGAGTTAGCTCAGAATGTCAGGTTTTTCTTCTCATCTGTAAATTCTGAAAAAAGAACGCTATCACCGAGGTGTTGTAAGGAGTGAATGAGGTAAGATTTATAAAGTGCTAAGCACAGCACCTTGCACTGGAGGCATGAAGAGTGATAGCAATTATCAACATCATCGTCATCATTATTATTCACCACCTTTCCGCAGGGCTGTTACCAGAGCCCAGACAGATTGAGATTATACACACACACACACACACACACACACACACACACAAGCTACATAAACTCTAAAGATCTCCTACTCGGTGTATAGTCTCTGCATCAGCATTCTCAGCAGCATGGGAGCTGTTAGAAATGCAGAATCTTGGTTCCTCTCAGACCTACTGAATCAGGAACCTGAATTCTCACCTGATCCCAGGGGACCTGTCTGCACACTGCAGTTGCAGAAGCCCGGACTTAAGAATGATGGTCAGGGACACATGGGAGTTCCTGGAGGGGGCCTCACGGCAGGCCTGGGAGCTGGGGTTCGTGGGCAGCTCGGCGTCACGTGGAGCCCGCCTCTGCTCCCTGGGCAGCTGGGCCCGCAGGGCACCTGCCAATCACCCGCTCACTCAGTAATCTGGCCTCCCCGCAATCAGAGCAGTCAAGCACTCGGTGCAGCTGGGCGGCTGAATTATAGGCTGTGGGCAGATGGCGGAGATGGCTGTGTGTGTGCCATCCAAGGGGAGAAGGGAGTGAAGGGCCCTCCTTCCCCTGACAGCAGACACCCTCTTTTCTGGAGGGCCAGGCTGCCGGCAGCAATGCTCTGGCGACCCCTTTCCCCTGGAACCCACCCGGGGCACAGGGCAAACCGCCGAGCCCTCCTGCCTGCTGGGTCCAGGCCATGGTATCTCAAGGGACTTCAGTCGTGTGACTCCCTCTTCTCAGGGAGGAGCCTCCTCTAACAAAGTAGCCTCCCAGAGAGATGTAGCTCTTTGATCCAAAGCTTTGCCTCTCCCCAGAGCTTGTTGCATCCAGTGAGATGGCCCTGAGGCTGGAGGGACCCCAGCACGGTCATCCTTCCTGGGTCCAGATAAGCCCGGCACAGAGCACTGGGGACACAGAATACAGGTGAAGGGCCAGGCACGCCCGTTTCCCGGAAAGCCAGGCTACAGTGGGGGAAGGCTTTGTCGCTTTCTCCCAGCAAAGCCCTAGGTATGGGGGTGGGGAGGGGAGGAACCCAGGTGACAGGGTAAGCCATGCTGCTGTCACAGCTCCTGCCCCCCTCCACTCGGTGGAGCCTACACTGTCTGCTCAGCCAGGTCCCCAAGGCTGCAAGTGGCCTGTCACTCCGCCACTGTGTCTCAGCCCTGGTTCCTGGGAGGGATGAGAGCTCTCTCTGCCTCCCAGACCTTCCCTTATGCTGATACTTCACATATCCATTAGGTTTTATGGGGCACTGCTTCCAGGCCTGCGGGGAGTGGGGGAAGGCTCTGGGGCTCCCCTCAAGGCCCCAGGTCTCTCCAGCCTGCTGTTCCTTCTGGCCACCTCCCCTTGCTCCCTACCCTCTTGCCTTTCAGCCACCATGGCACTGTCCCTGCCACCTGAACTTGACACGGAGGAAGCCCAGGCTGTCATTTTGGCTTTGTGGGCTTGGGGCCCCTTGTTTTACCTCGTTGGGCAGCATATGTGCTTGCATGTGTGTGTGCCTTTATGTACATGCACATGTGCGTGTGTGTTTGAGGTGGTCACTCAAAGTTGGAGGGGAACTAGACCAGCTTGTTTCAAACTCTTGTTTTGCAGATGAGGCTGGGACAGGATAACAATAAACCCTAGATAATGATAAAGATGATGGTAATGATGCTGATTACGGATAGCCACTAGCTGTGGGGCACTTACTGTGTGTCACTCTACAAATGAGGACTTCTCATATTGTATCCAATTTAGTTTTTACAGTAGGATAAATAAATACAGGAACTGAGGCCACACAGGTTAAGTGGCTTGCCTGATATCACACAATGAGTAGATGAAAGAGTAGGATTTGAACTCAGGATTACCTCACAGAGCATCCAGAAATTCGGTATCTAGGTGGATTTAGTATCTCTGTGTTTGGAGAGATGGTGGTAGTAGCAGCTGGCCTCCCTGTCACAGGAGCATAGCAGAGCTAAATGAGCTCCTGGGGGTTGAAGCTACAAAGGTAAGAGACTATTATTCTCAATGTAGAGCCCAGAGGAGATGTAGGCTCTTCTATTTCCCAGTGCAGTGTGCTTCCCTTGAGATCTTATCCTGCTGGGCAGGAGGCCCCAGCCCCAGTGCCCTGGGGTTAGAAGGTACGCAAGCTGTCTTAGGCTAGAATCCTGAGAACCCCATGTGCTCCCCTGGCCAGGCAAAGAGAAGCAGGTGAAGACAGGGGAGGGATCCCAAATGAGACTGGGCTTCTGCAGGTCAAATCATGATGCGCACAGTCCAGATTCGAGGAGGAGGCTGCAGAAGGCTGGCATCTTGGAGCCCTTGACAAGCCGAGCTGATGTGGGAAAGTGACGGGGCTGGCTGGAGGGTGGAGTGGGGGAGGTGGGGCTTAAGGGGGTAACATGTGCCTGGCACTGGGGGAATTCTTCCTTTAAGTTTTTATTTTAATTCCAGTGAGTAACCATACAGTGTTATATTAGTGTACAATATAGTGACTCAATACTTGCATATATCACCTGGTACTCATCAAGACAAGTACGCTCCTTCATCCCCATCACCTGTTTCCCTCATCCCCATGCCCCACCTCCCCTCTGGTGACCATCAGTTTGCTCTCTAGAGTTAAGAATCTGTTTCTTGATTTGTCTTGCTCTCTCTCTCTCTTTTTCCTTTGCTTGTTTGTTTTGTTTCTTAAATTCCACATATGAGTGAAATCACATGGTATTTATCTTTCTCTGACTGGTGACTTACTTATTTCACTTAGCATAATATTCTCTAGCTCCATCCATGTTGCTGCAAATAGCAAGATTTCATTCTTTTTATGGCTGATTAGTATTATACTCACTCTCATATACATATATATATATATATATATATATATCTCACATCTTCTTTATCCGTTCATCAATCGATGGACACTTGGGCTGCTTCCATAATTGGGCTATTAGAGATAATGCTCCAATAAACGTTGGCATACATGTATCAGTTTGAATTAGTATTTTTGAATTCTGTGGGTAAATGCCTAGTAGCACAATTGCTGGGTCGTAAGGTAGCTCTATTTTTAACTTTTTGAGGACCTCCATACTATTTTCCGGAGTGGTTGTACCAGTTTGCATTCCCACCAAAAGAGCCAGAGGGCGGGTGAGTTCTCTTTCAAGGAAGATAAAGAAGATAATAGGGAGAAAGTCACCCAAACATAAATTCAAATTCTGGTTCCACCACTTAATGATGCTGGACAACTTAAATAATCCTCTGAACCTCAGTTTACTCATCTGAAATACAGGGATTTTGATGTCCAACATTCAGAATGAAGACTCTGAAGGCATAAAAGACATAATAGTTGCTCAAAAAAGTATGGTGCCTTCCTCTTCTCACACCCTACCAACCATTCCTGACTCAGGGACTCAGGATAATTAATTTCATTTATAATAATAACAGAAGTAACAATAGTGACTACAACTTTCATTTACTGAGCACTTACTACATGACAGACATAATACTAAGCATCTTTTTTGTAAGATTATTTATTTATTTATTTATTTATTTATTTATTCATAGAGACAGAGAGGGGAGAGAGAGAGAGAGAGAGAAAGAAAGAGAGGCAGAGACACAGGCAGAGGGAGAAGCAGGCTCCATGCAGGGAGCCTGACGTGGGACTCGATCCCAGGTCTCCAGGATCACACCCCGGGCTGCAGGCAACGCTAAACCGCTGCACCACTGGAGCTGCCCTAATACTAAGCATCTTACTCATCTTATCTCATTCATCCCCAGAACTCTGTGCTAGATTCCATCCAGCCAAGCCCTGGAGAAGCTAATGGACTCATACAAGGCCATGGAGCTAGAAAGTCACAGAGCTGACATTGGAACTGGGTTAGTTGGGAGAGGCTAGGTATGCTATGGTGACCCAGGACCCCCAAATCTTAGTGGCTTACAGCATGTTGGGTGCCCACCATAGGTCAGCTCCAGTTCTGGGCCATGTCCTCTCTCTGAAACCCAGACCGATGGAACAGCTTCTTTTTTTTTTTTTTTTTTTTTTGATGGAACAGTTTCTATCTGGGACACTGTCAGTCACCTTGGCAGAGGGAAAGGACCTCAAAGGGTCACAATAGGCCTGGAAGACATACCTCTCTCTTCTACTCACAAACTAACTCATTGTTCCATTGTCCTCATCATGCAACCCACTCAACCACCATGTCGCCAGTAATGGCAATCTTTCCAACTACCCAGAGAAGGAGATAGCCAGAATATTTGTAGCATAACACTAATGACAACCATATCCAGTTTCTAATCCTTATGCTTGATGGGTTCCCACAGTAGAGTGAACCCCAGTGTCCTCATCTGTAAGGAAGGAATAACAATTCTACCTTTCAGGATGGTCATGCTGACTACAGGACATAGTCCACAAGAATCCCAAGCCTGGAAACATAGAAACATGGTGATCATGTGTGGGGTTCAGAAATACTCTGGACTGATCAACTCAGCCATTACTCTGTGGAATGACAAATCTCGCTATAGAATTCAGAAGTTCCCAGGAGACAAGGGTTCATGCTTTGAAAAACACTGTGGCTCTCAGTGCCCATAAAACCACCTCCGGGGGAGCCAGAAGGAAAGGAACATTTCCAGGATGATGATCAGAGGCAACAGCAAATGCGATTATGTCAGCAAATGTGCAAAAGTGCTGTACGCTTTTGGAGGACTCTTCATTTAGGACTAATTAAATACTTGGAAGCAGGAGATTGAAAGGTCCGCTCTGAAAAGCTACTCTAGGCCAGCAAGACGCTTCAGGGCCTATTTACAGCATTTGGAGAGCTCTAGAGGAGGAAATGGGTGGCTCTACTGGGAACCACACAAGGCTACCGGGGTGAAATCACCCGGACGTTGTGGCATTCCCCCTACCCCAACCTTGGTCTCCCAGGGTCTGCGGTGTGGGTGATGTGAAAAGCATACCTGAGGTTTATGCTGGTGGCAGTGAAGCAGGGAGCTGCCTATAGAATGATGTGTATTAGATTTCTGGGGCTGCCATAACAAATCACCACAAACTTATTGGCTTAAAACAACACAAATTTGTTCTCTGGAGGTCAGAGATTTGTCCTGGAGGACAAATTTGTCCTGGAGGTCAGAAGTCCAAAATCAGGGTCACTGGGTGAAAATCAAGATGTTGGAAGGACTGGTTCTTCTGGGAGTTTCTAAAGGGAGAATTGTTTCCTTGCCTCTTTCAGCTTCTAGGGGCTACCAGAGTGTGTTGGGTCAGGGCTCCTTCCTTCACCTTCCAAGCTCATCTCTGGTTTCTGCCTCCTGACTCCACATGGCTTTCTCCTCTTCTATCATTAAACCTCCTCTGCCTCTCTCTTAAAAGGACTCTTGTGATTCCATGTAGGGCAATCAGGATAATTCAGAATAATCCCTCCATTTCAAGATCCTTAACACAGTCACCTCTGCAAACTCCCTTTTGCCGTGTAAGGTAACATTCACAGGTTCCAGGGGTTAGGACCTGAGGCTCTTTGGGGCCATGACCCAGCCTACCACATGTGGCATCTGTTGGGTTGGAAAGCCAAAGAGCAACCATGAACCAGCTGCACTCCACAGATCTCTCATGGGGCATCCTCTAAGCCCTGGCCATGGTGGGACCTGTAGGGCAACGCCAGAAGGGCCTGTGACACATCTGTCCCATCAACCATGTAGGCAGCACATGATACACAGTGCTACAGAGCAGCAAAGACTTGTCATATAATCAATTAATCCATGTATTAACAAATATGTGGGCAGCCGGGTGGCTCAACAGTTTAGCACCACCTTCAGGCCAGGGCGTGATCCTGGAGACCCGGGATCCAGTCCCACGTCAGGCTCCCCACATGGAGCCTGCTTCTCCTTCTGCCTGTGTCTCTGCCTCTCTCTCTCTCTCTCTCTCTCTCTCTGTGTGTGTGTGTGTGTGTCTCATGAATAAATAAATAAAATCTTAAAAAAAAAAACAAATACGCGTTCAGCACCTACTGTGTCCTGTGGGAGCTGATTCAAACCTGGGGCCCTACCAGGTTCTCCCAAGTAGGAGATTCATTCAATAAATATTTATTGATCCCCTACTAGGTGTCAGGCACTATTCTGGGTACTTGGAATATAACAGTGGACAAAACCCCCAAAGCTCCCTGCTTTCATGGCACTGACATTCTATCAATGGAGACAGACAATAAGGAATCATCATAAGTCAATCACATAGAATGTTAGGAGGTGATAGAACTATAGAACAAAAGGAAAAATAAGGCCAGGTAAGAGGGGTCAGGTGTGCCCAGGTGGGAGCAGGCTGGTGAGAGTACTAAGTGGATTAGTCAGCATTGGTCTCATTGAACAGGTGAGGTCTCATTGAACAGGACAGGTTGTGTCCGCCCTGAAGGAGGTGAGGAGGAATTAGCCAAGTGGACACCTGGGAAAATGGAGCTCTGGGGAGAGGAAAGATCGAGAGCAAAGGTTCTAGATGGAGTGGACAGAATGGTGGGAGGGCCACAGCAAGTGAGCACAGAGAGGGAACAGGATCCAAGTGGGCTACTTCTGTGGCGCTAACCAGGTCAAACCTGAAAAGAGAGAAGATACAGTAAAACAACGTCTCTGAACACTCCAGTATAGAACTCTGGAAAGTCCTCTGAACTAGGAGCTAGTTCCAGGGTTGGGGATTGCAGGGCTTTTGCTGAGGTCACTTAGCCTCTCTGAGATTCACATTCCTCACTTACAGATTGAGAAGCTTGCACTGATTCACTCACTCATCCATCCATTCAGGGGACTCCACCAAGCATGCTCAGTCCCCCGGCAGATGGCACACACCTGCAGATTCCAAGGTGAGTCATCCACAGCCTCTTCTCTACCTGTCCACATCCTTCCTGATCCACTCTGCTGACAGACGTGAAGGGTTTGGCCTGTACAAGAGAAGGCATGATGGTGGAAGGCCTGGTATCGATGAAGAATTAGACTTTTGAATATCCCAAAGGATAGCACTGGGTGGGCAGAAGTTTTAGAGAAAAACATTTGGGGAACAGGATGAGAAAGAACTCTGCAAAAATGAAATGGATTGTCATGAAAGATCTCCTCATCACTGGAGGTGTGCAAGCAAAAGCTGAGAGACCATTGGTGGGAGATGTCATAGAGATTTGGGTGCCAGACGGAGGCTGGACTAGATAGTTTCTAAGGCCAAAGGGAGCCTGGTGTCTCTAACTCTGGAGGACGTTGACACAAGGACAGGTTGTGTCTGCTGAGATGTGTTGAAGACCTCGCTTTAGGCAGATTGTTTTCTCATAAATGTCGAGAGGAATGAGACAGTGGCCCCTGAAGTAGGAGGGCCATGTGACCTCCTGGTTGGGTCCTGCCTCTCTACTGGGTGGTGTGGGAAGATCACTCCTTAGCCTGAGTCCTGTGGGGTCTCACTGCCTCACTCTTGTTAGGAACAATGCTGGAGTTTCTCCCATGCCTGCCCTCTCCCCATTGTCCATCTCTCCATCTATTCACACAGGACCATAGGCTCTATGTCACAGAGCATTTCCTCTCTCCAGTTAGTGGCACCTCAGGGACCCAGGTGGTCCCCATTCCAAGAAATGCATTACTTTCCAAGCCACTTGGTAGCCAGCCAAGCCGCCCTGTGTCACTGCCCAAGAGAGTAACAGACCAGAGCTGTGCCCACGGTAGGACCATGGCAGTGTGCTCAATATATCCCCAGAACCAGAGGAGGTGACCAAGGATCCCAGCACCAGGCTGGCAGCATCCTCATAACCTCAGTTGACAGCTACCTGTCCCCCCAACCCCCGCTCCAGGAAGGTCAGGAGAGCTCCAGAGCAGAGATGACTTTTGCTAACTGGCCCCATTTTTCTTCCCTTCTACTAATGCCACTCATTTGTTTACACACAAATATTAATTGAGCATCTACTATGTGGTGGGCACTCCTCTAGGTTCCAGAAATTCAACAATCTACAAAACAAATAAAAACCTCTGCTCCTAAAGGACCATCTCTTCAATAAATGGTGTTAGGGAAACTAGCTATCCACATGCCAAACTGGGCCCCTTCCCTACATCACTCACAAAAATTAACTTGAGATGCATTAAGGACTTCAATGTAAGACTTGAAGCCATAAAAATCCTAGAAATAAACATAGGGCAAAAGCTCCTTGGCATTGGCCTTGGCAATGATTTTCTGGATATAATACCAAAAGCACAATCAGCAAAGGCAAAACTAAACAAATAGGGGTACATCAAACTAAAAGTCTTCTGCACGGAAAAGGTAACCCTCAACAAATTGAAAGGCAACCAACAAAATGGGAAAAAAATACCCATAAACCATCTATCTGATGAAATTTCCAGGTACAAAATACATAAAGGACTCATACAACTCACTAGCAAAATAATAGTAATAATAATAATAATAATAATAATAATCTGACTTTAAAATGGGCAAAGGACCTGAATAGACATTTTCCTAAAAAAGATATTCAAATGGCCAACAGGTACATGAAAAAGTTTTCAACCTCACTAATCACCAGAGCAATGCAGATCTAAACCACAATGACATATCACTCCAGACCTGCTAGAATGACTGTTATCAAAAAAGAAAAAAATTAATATTTGTGAGAATGCAAAGGGGAGCCCTCGTGCATTGCGGGTGGGAATGTAAATCAGTTGTGTCACTGTGGAAAACAGTTTGGAGGTTCCTCAAAAAATTTAAAATGGGGATCCCTGGGTGGCTCAGCGGTTTAGCACCTGCCTTTGGCCCAGGCCATGATCCTGGAGACCCGGGATCAAGTCCCACGTCGGGCTCCCTGCATGGAGCCTGCTTCTCCCTCTGCCTGTGTCTCTGCCTCTCTCTCTCTCTCTCTCTCTCTCTCTCTGTGTGTTTCATGAATAAATAAATAAAATCTTTAAAGAAAAATTTAAAATAGAGCTACCCTATGATCCAGAAATCCCACTTCTGGGTATAATAACTACTTGAAGAGATATCTGCACTCCCATGTTCCTTGCAGGACTATTCACAGTAACTAAGATTGGAAACAACCTAAGTGTCCATCAATGGATGAATGGACAAAGAAAATATGGTCTATACATACAATGCAGTATTTATTATTCTGTCGTTAAAAGAGGAAATCCTGCCATTTGCAATGTGATGCACCTGGAGGGGATTATGTCAAGTGAAATAAGCCAGACAGTACAGACAAATACTGTATGGTATCACTCTGTGTGGGATCAAAAAAAAAAAAAGTTAAATTCATGAAGCAGAGAATAGACTGGATGGTGGCTGCCGGGGGCTGGGGTTGGGGGGCGGGGGAGACATTGTTCAGGGGTCCAAACGTTTACTTACAGGATGAACAAGTCCTGAGGATCTAGTGTAGAGCCTGGTGGTTACAGGCAACAACACTGTATTGTATACCTGACATTTGCTAAGAGAGTACACCTTAAGCCTTCTCACACACACAAAAAGATAATGTTGTGAAGGGGGATATGCTCCTCAACTGGATGGTAGTCATCATTTCACAATGCATATGTGTATCCAATCACCACTTTGCACACTTCAAATGTACACAATTTTATTTCTCAGTTACACCTGAGTACAGCTCCACGGAGCTCACATTCTAGTGGGGGAAACAGATGATAAACAAGATCTACACACCGACGGCGTTGGGCGTGAGACGGTGACAACCCCGTGCAGAAGGGGCACAGGGCATCGACGTTGGGGGCAGGTGATGGCAGCCAGGCTCACAGACGCACCATTGCCTCCCAGTTCCCTCCCCATCTCCCAGCTCCCTGCTGGGGCTGTAGGCCAGCTGCTCCGAAGCCACCCCGTCCAGTCCAGGTTCCGTTGCTGTATTTAACTCTTCTAGAAAGTTCGCAAGCCATTACTTCATTTATTTATGCATTCTATTGATCCCTTTTGTTTATAATGGGAAGGAAAACTAATAGCCTCTGAGTCTCTGCTATGTGCCGGGGTGCTGTGCTCGTGCCCTGGCTCCCTCGCTCCTTAAGGCCCCCCGAACCCCCGGGGGGGGTATGTGTGTTATCCCCACTCTCAGCTCCAGAAAACTCAGGTTGGCCGCATTAGGTGTCTTGACCAGGGTCCTCGTATGACTGGTAAACTGAGCCACCGAGCTTTCAGGTCAAGTCTGACTCCAGTGTCTGTGTTTTTTTCATGACACATGAATGAATGATTTTTATAACTGTGTCATGGGGAAGAGGGAGCGGCTCTTGGAATATCTGGGAGGGGGCGTGCACGATTGAACCAGGGGATGCTGATTCCATTCCAGATTCATAATTACTGACCTGGATTACTCTCAGAAAGAGTCCATGAATTTGGTAGACAGGTGAATTTAGTAGGCAGAGCAATTATTCCTTTATTCCCATTTTGTAGCTGATAAAACTGAGGCCCAGGCAGCTCGGTTCGCCCGCAGCCACACAGGGTGTTTACAAGGGAAGCAGGACTAGAGCCAGCTTGTAGTCCATTCTTCCCCTTGCTTCCTTTTAAAAACCCAACTAGTTGTTTTTTTTTTTAAGATGATATATTTACAAGATACAAAATTTAAGTGCGTAACAGGGTAGACAGAGAAATGTCTCTCTCCCCACCGTGTCCCCAGACCCACATCTCATAGTCCCTGAAGCAATAAACACTGCAGGCTGCTGTGCTTCTCTCTTCTCTCTTTCCCCCGGTTGGAAAAGGTAGAAGAGAGAATCACATCTTCACGTGTGCTGCACCCTTGCTTGGCTTAGGGTTTTATTATTAATTTCTTATTTTTTTAAGATTTTATTTTTTAAAGATTTTTATTTTTACTTTATAAGAGACACAGAGAGAGGGGGAGAGACATTGGCAGAGGGAGAAGCAGGCTCCTTGCAGGGAGCCCGATACAGGACTCGATCCCAGGACCCCAGGATCATGGCAAGAGCCGAAGGCAGACACTCAACCACTGAGCCACCAGACGTCTGTGGTTTAGGGTTTTAAACCAGGCTTAGCCACACTGAGTGACTTAGTGACCTTGGGCAGGCCACTACGTGTCTCAGAGTGGGGGCTCTTCAGCTATAAGATGGGGACACTGTCACCTACCTCGGGGAGCTCTTGGGAGCATCAAAATGAAAGAGAGAACATGCAGGAAAATGCACTGTAAGACATGCAGAGCCATATGAAGGTTGGTGAAATGTTTTTATTCTCTGCCTTAGGATGAGCCCAGAAATGATCACGATGTTCTCACCACCTCTCAGAGACGAGAATGGAGAGGAGATGGAACTCATTTCTACAGGATGAAAGGAAATGATTCAAATTGTACCAAGTGCAATTAAAGTTTAATATTAGAGGAGACTTTGCTTTGGAATCCCAAGGGGGTTGTGAGGGTTCTTTCTTTGAAAATTTTTCAGAAAATACTAATAACGATATATTAAGACACTAATCTTCCCAGAAGCAAGGGAATGGAAAAAAGACCTCTCCCATCCCTTCATCTCTAGAAATTAGAGCTCAAAGAAAAGAGAAATTTAAGCCAAAGAACCTTCTGCCTCCAGGTCTAGCTGTGGGGTGATCACTGGGCTAATGACCCATCGCCAGCCACACTAAGGCCTGGCTTCTGCTACCAGCTTGCTAATTCTAGATGCACCTTCCAGGGTGGCTTCCTACCCTGGAGACCACCCTGGAGTTGGCTCTGTTGTTTGTGACCAACAAACAGAATTTGATGGAGATTTGGGGAATGAGGTAGGGGAAAGCTTCATCATATAAGAAGGAGATATTCTCCAGAAGCTGGAGCATCCAGGTCTTGGATACTTGAACGGATGTGGAACGAGACCTCCAGCCTCCTGTGCCAGGGAGGAGGGGAGGGCAGGAGAGGGGCAAGACAGGCCTGCCTCTCTGCTGTGTCTCACACCTATGATTCCACATAGCCTGTGTGAAGGATTGCCACCTCCCTTGTGAAGATAGGTCCCTGAATCTGCAGAGTTTCACAGTAGGAGGTTCTCTAGGCAGGTGGGCCGGGGAGCCAAGCAGCCCAGCACGGTCCCTTAGGTTTCACTTTGCTTGGGTGCGTGTCTCTCCCAGACCATTGCTGCTGCTGCCATACTGGCCTATTCAGGAACCAAGCCCCCTTCCTTCTCCACCCCTTAGTGTGGTGGATGAAGGCTGGGAATCCCTGCACAAACACATATTAAGCGAAGAGACAGAGGAAGGAAGCAAAGGAGTACTTGCAAACTGAAATACTAGGTCTTGTATGGCTCAGGGTGCTCAGGTGTCCTAGACCAGTCAAATTCCTCCTCGTGTCCCCACAATATTTTAGAGGATCCCAGAGGAGCAGCACAACTTCACAGGCCCCTTGCTTGGGTTTCTTCATTTCTCCTCCTTGCCTGTCTGCATGGGGGACGGCAGGGGGGGTGGGGTGGAGGGTAGTAATATGAGCTCCTTAGAACAAATCCAGCCATCTTGACCTTTGGGGTCAATATTGAGACAAAGGGCCTCACTGCACCCTTTCCTTCAGGAGTCCCATCCTGTCTGCTGTGAGGACTGGAAAAGGCCTCTTCTCTAGGTGACAGATGATAAGAAAACTCCATTCCTCCTAAGGAAGCCCCACCCCATGCACCCAGACTCCACAGAGTAATATTACACCCCAAAACCCCTACATCACTTCCATACCAGGAGGGGCTGCAGAGGTTCCTGGTCCCAAATTTACTGTGAAGTCCCATAACCTGGCATATTTGCAGAGACTGGCTCTACTACATTGGGATCAGGATGGTAAAGGGGAGTATTTCTGAATCCACTTTGTACTGGGGAAAACAAGAAACATAAGGGTCCATAAAGTTTTCATGTATTCTTACTCACGACTACTCTTTAATAAAAATATCTTTAATTTGCAGCCTTATGTAGAGTAAGCCCTATGAGCCTGCCTGTTCAATTACAGCAATCAAGGCAGGACTGGGACCCCCATCCGTACATGGGATTGGATCCAGAGTCCAATCAACCTGGGTCTCAATTCTACCGAATGTTCTGGGACTCAGTGGCATCAGGCAGTTACTGACCCAGGCTTTCGAGTCTGTGGGACCTAACACCACGCTCTCCACTTATCAGCTATGTAATTCACACAGGTTGCTTAACTTCCTTGTGCCTTTTTTAATTTTTAAATTTTTAAAAAAGATTTTACTTATTTATTCATGAGACACACACACAGAGAGAGGCAGAGACACAGGCAGATGGAGAAGCAAGTTCCACGCAGGGAGCCTGATGTGGGACTGGATCCTGGGACTCTGGGATCATGATCTGAGCCAAAGGCAGACGCTCAACCACTGAGCCACCCAGGCGTCCCTTCCCTGTGCCTTTATTTTCTCATCTGCAATATAGGAATCATAATATCTTCATAGGAAATAGAGATTAAATGTGATAAAGTGTTTAGCACAGTGTGCTAAACAGTGCCTGGCACACAGTGTGCTTGGCAAATGGCAAGGACTGTTGGTGGAGTGGTTCAGAACCAGGCATTCCAAGGACCAGGATCTAGATAGAGAAAAAAAAGTCATGATGTGACATGATGGGACACCAAAGAAAGAAAGGCCAGGAGGGAAGAGACTGCTCCTCCTGTCTCCTCCCTGTAAAGGCCACTGCTGCCTCTTTGGGCAGAGAAACTAGGAAATGTGAGTCAGGCCTCCTCCCAGCCTGCTGGCTTCCACCATGCCCGTGGGGAGACCACCCCTAAATCTTTCATCCTCCATGCCAGCGTGTGTCGGGTCCCTGGAAGTGGCTGGAGGAAAGGCTCACCTGCCTGCTCCCTACGCCATCCTCAGAGAAGAGAGGCAGAGCCCGTAGGGCCCCTATGATCCAGTGCCAGGTGTGGATATGCAGCAGGGCTCCGTGGACCCCCCTCCTCAAGTGGACGAGGGGGGGTGAAGAGGCCTCTCCCATTCGGGACAACCATGACAAGCCATAAGCCTTCCCCAGCCCTTCCCTAGCAGGTGGGCGCCTGGTGGGGTCAGCTGTTACTACAGGTTGCAGAATTTTTCTAAGTTTATGGGTTTTAAAAGGTCAGGCTCTTTGGTGGTAAAAGTTTTAGAGACCAGTAAAATTTACTGGGGAAGATGGGAGACACGGCTCTAATGAAAAGGCTGGAGCCAGGGGCCTACAGGATCTCAGCTCCCCCCCTTATGGGCCGTGGGAACTGAGGCAGGTCCCGGAGGCTCTCTGGTCTCTGTGTTTTAACCTGGAACATCGTGCTGAGGGGCAGGACCTTGGAGGTCAGCGTTAGCCTGGGCTTGTAACTACCTCATGACACCGAGTCCCAGAGCTCTTTGGACCCAGGTGCGTTGAATTCTAGAAAGCCCCAAACCCATGTGTGAGGCCAGTCCTCCTCGCCCTGGTGTTGGGAGCCCGGGCCTACAGCTCCTGCATTCTCAGGGCTTTTCATTAGCCACGCTGGGTGGCTGCCGACTGCGTGTCTGCCTCCACTCCCTGGGAGGAGCCTGGCCGTCTGCAGGCAGAGCTTGGGAATCAAATTAGCCAAGGCCTCTGCTTTTCCCTCGTCCCCACCGGCCAAGGAGAGTTCATCAAGGCCTCGCACTAATTTTTATCTTGTTTAAAAGGGACAAAAGTGACTCCACAGTTTCATTGGAGGCAATTTACACCCCGCCACTGGCCACAGCTCCAACCACCCCCGGTCTGTTGTGCCATCAAATCCATTAATAGGAGATTTCTTCAGGGGAAACTTGATTGCTGCTCCATCAGAGAGGCACGCAGGCGATACATCTCCATTCCAGGCCGTGGCCTGCCCGGCTCGCTATAATCCTATTACCTAAGAAGCTAATTCTCTAATGCACACACTGTACCGAGACATCCTCTCGGCACCCCCACCCCCACCCCCACCCCAGCACGGTCGGGCAGTCCCAGAGGATCCCAGGAGCTCAGTGCAGAAACCAAGGCTTGAGGCTCAGACGACAGGGGCTCCAGGTTTTCTCGCTGCCCCTGCGTGGGCCTCGGCACACACCCCGCGCAGTGTGGAGGGCCAGCCACATTCGGGCCATTCCGCCCCCCCCAACCCATCCCCTGCTTCTCGGCTCAGCTCTCCTGCAGCCTTCTCTTCTCTTCCTCCCTCTGCGCCTCTTGTGCATCTACTCCTAGCTTCCTTTTCTTTCTCAGTTTACTGCCCATTTTTTTTTTCCTTCTTCTCATCTTCCTTTTATTTTTTACTTCTCTTCCTTCTTCTTCTCCAGATCCCCGTTTCCTGTCGTCTCACCTCTGTCTCTGTGCACCCTGCTTGGGCTCTGCACCTCGCACAACGAGCTCAGTGCCCGATGCTCCTTCCTGCTCTCCATCTCCAGGTGGCTGGGCTCGGTGGAGGGAATGGGCTCCAGGACACAGTGACCTCGGCCTGGGGCAGGAGACAAGTGCCTCATGAGTGTATGCCAGGAGCCCCCGGGGAGGACAAAATGGAGCATTTGGGGGCAGTGGTTAGGGTATGCGGAGGGCAGCAGCTAAAGGTTGTTTGTTCTTGAATCACCGATGAAGCAACTGCAATGGAAACCCCAGGTGGCTTGCTGCCAAGCGCCCAAGCTGGTGATGCCCACATGGAGGGACCCGGTCAGTGGTTGGTATAATGCTACATGCAGATTCTATAAAGCACATCAACAAGAGGAAAGATCCTTCTAGAAATTTGCAACAGATTTCTAGGTGACAATGGCCAAAAATGGAAATGAGCATGAGCCTAAGAATCTTTGCATATCAAGCCAGATGCTGGACTTGAGGATGCATTTAGGGATCCACTAGCACCCCTTCTGAGTCTGGACTCCCTTAAGACCTCAGCTGGGAGCCTGGGGACAGGCTGGAGGCCTGGGGGTGGCCTGGTTCTTCTTGCTTTGTCCTGTTGTCAAACTTGGAGTCTGAATGCATTCATCCTGGGCTGGGGGTGTCTAGCTCTCTAACTTCTCTAGAAGTTTGGGGGGTACCTCTTATCTTCTATTTTACCACTTGTCCCCATCTCCATTCCTCCAAAAGGAATTCCTAGAGGTGATTTTCCTTGTTTTTCTGGATTGTGCAATGAAGAAGCACAGACTTACAGGAAAGGTAGCCAGCCTCCTTGAGCTTGACCAAACATTCCAGAACCAGACTCTGGCTAACAGCCATATGAAGGGACTCCATCGGTGAAAGGTATAATGCAATATGCTGATTTCATCACGAATGTGAATAAGGGGAAAAATCCAGATAAAACCAAAAAGGACTCGTCCCTGCCCAAGATGATCTTTTTTAAACTTAATTACAATTCAGAAAATTCTTCCTTCCTACAGTGTTCTTAGCCTCTGCCATACTTAAATTCAAATGGAAAAGGAATTGAAAGGAATAAGAATGTTTTGTTGGTTGAAGCTTGCTGTAGGTGCATGTTGCTTTTAACACACTCAAGGTAGAAGTCGGCTCCTACTCCAAATGGTGAAGTGGGAGTGGGATTCACTCAAACAAATTCACAGCGATACTCTTCTCAGACAATTTTGTTGGCGCACAGTTGGATATCTGAAGGATAGATCCATTCCTATTCAATTTACAAAGGAAAAAGAAACACTTCTTCCAAGAAAACATTTAAAAGGAAAGTGTTGAGAATGCTCATGAATTGATATTAAGCAAAGAAAGGAATGGGATGCAGAATCAAATGCGTGGTATATTTACTTCATTGTATACATAGTAGAGAAGAAGATTATAGGGGAATATACACCAAAATATTAACAGTGGCTGTCTCTGGGCAGTAAGTTAGCCCACAGATGATTTTTTTTTATTTTTATTTATTTATGATAGTCACACAGAGACAGAGAGAGGCAGAGACACAGGCAGAGGGAGAAGCAGGCTCCATGCACTGGGAGCCCAACGTGGGATTCGATCCCGGGTCTCCACAATCGCGCCCTGGGCCAAAGGCAGGCGCCAAACCGCTGAGCCACCCAGGGAACCCCCCACAGATGATTTTAATTTTTCTTCATATTTTTCTATAATCATGTATTACTACTACATTTTATAACACATATTTATTATGTCTATTAAAAATATATAAATAGGTTGGCATAGTGTTAATTATATATACATATATGTATTACTACTTAAATATTCAAATTTAAATATTTAGATAAGAGAAATAAATATTTAAATGAGGACAAAGAAGCAGACGCGTGGTAACCCCAGGTCCCCTTCCTCAGTCTGCAGAGATGCCGGGTCACCTGCTTAGCTAGGAGCACATGCTTCCTGCCCCTGCTGCCTCACCCACCCTGCCCCAGCCCCGTGCTACCAAAACATACTTGCCACAATGAAGGTAGCAGCCCAAGCTCCTCCCAGCAGACAGGCTGCACCCTTGCTGCAGGGGGTCCTGCTGCCCCTGTCCCCCAAGCTACTCCTTGGGGAATCTGGCCAGGCCACCTGGCTGAAGGGGCAGGCTGAGCCCGGCCACATGACATCAGCTGGGCGGGCTCCCCTCTCACTGGCTCCTTCTCCTCCTCGCCTCCCGCCCTGAAACCTGATCCAGCTGGAGGACTCACTGCCCTGGTGGCCCGGGCAGTGTGAGGCTCCGGCCTCAGAGGTGTGGAAGGCAGTCCGGAGACACCGCAGGCTGCCTGGGACATGAGGCTGGCAGCGTGTGGGCAGGCTGCTCCTGGGCGCGACTCACCCTGAGGCCACTCCGAGGCACCCCACACCCTGGAAAGCTCACCATGCTGTTGTGGGTGCCGCAGGCACTGCTGGCCTTGCTTCTACCCACGCTCCTGGTGCAGGGAGAAGGTAAGGGGACGGTGGGAAAGCACACAGGATTTGGCTGGCCACCTGCAGAGGCAGGGCAGGGGATGCTTCATTCCCCCAAGGGTCCAGGGAAGGAGGGTTTTGGAGTGGGTGGTGCTGCGGGAAAGTCAGGGATCTTGCCACATGTGAGCACGAGAGAATTTTAAGGCACCGTGGTCTACCTCAAAAGTTGGGGCAGTTGAGTGCCAGGTGAGAGCAGCGCTTGCTGAGTGGGGCCCAGCAGCAGCCTGGTCTGTGGGAAATGTGTCCAGAGGTGCCAGAGAGGGGCTCCTCTCTTTTTTGCCCTGCCCCTAAACTCATCGCAAGGCAGCTGCAAGGCACCTTGGAGCTCATTTGATCTACCCCTTCTGGCTACAAATGGTAATGTGGTGGTTCAGAGTGGGGAAGTGATTCACTCAAGGTCACACAGCGCCTCAGCAGTGGAGTGGGGACCAGAGCAAACATAGCCATCCTTCCTCAACTTCACTAGTCCTGTCACATGGGTTCCCTGGGCTTCCTTTCCTTAAGTTCCCTTCCAGAGCTAAATTGTGGTGACACCAAACTTCTCTACATTCCCCCACCCACCTTTTCCTGCTTTCCTGGGATACAAGGTGGTCGGGTCACAAAGGGATCTATTTTCTTTTGCTACCAACAATACTGATTCCCCATCCCAGAAGGTTTCCACCCCACCCAGAGCTAAGTTGGAGTTGGGGCACAGTTAGGATGCCATCCCGCGGCGGGAGGGATGGAAAGGCCTTATGCATGCAATGGTTTGCCTCCCCTGAGCTGTCACTGGGACAACACACCCAGGCTGCGTGTTAAGACTCTGGTCTGGGGCCTCCCGGGATGAAGAGAAGTACTGTCCCTCCCAGCAATGGCCTTTTGCTCTGAGGCCTGTGGGGCCCTCTCTTCTGCTGTCAGATTCCCCAGCAATAGGATCAGGGCTGTTGTTGGTATAGTGAAGACACACTGAGATTTGCACTTGAATCTCATTTCCTCCCCTTGCAGGGCACAGCACCCACCTTCCTGAGCTTTGGGAATTCTTATCTGTAAAATATGCTGTCATGACAGCCACCCCCGTGGCTGCTCCAAGATTGAAATGAATAATATGTTAACTGGTATGATTCCACAGGAGATGCTCAATAAATGGCCTTCTGCCTCTCTCTGGCCTTCTCTGTTGTTCTGAAGGAAACTTAAAGTTTGTCAGGGCTAGGCGGGTGGGGAGAGAAAGGGGAGATCTGTAGGAGAGATCGGCTGTACGGGTCGCACACATTATATAGACAAGACAGGGAAGAGGCAGCCTTGTTTAGAGAAAGCCAGGCCCGCTGGCACCTGGTCTGTGAAGGACCTAGGTGGTGCCCTGCCAGGCTCCTAACACCCTGTGCTCTGGGTCTCTAGGGGCTCCCCTTCCCTACCCCTTGCCTTTCACCTTCATATTTCTTGGCACCTTTCAGGAAGTGCTTCTCCTATGCCCCAGAGGGATGACAGGTGCACATGAAATCCCCATAGAATGGGGACAAGCACCTAGGGGTTGGGTTTTCTCATCACTGTTTTGTCCCTGGAGGCCTCCAGTTCTGGGAACAACCCAGTTTCTCCTTGCCTCCTGTACACCTCACACCTAACCCTCTTCCTAACTCCACCAGGTCTGACCACAAGCAACCCTCTGAGGGACACCTGGCCAGCCCACCACCAGGAGTTTGTGTATATATGTGGCTGAAAGGAGGGCATTTTGCAGGAAGGAAAAGGAACGTCAGATTTCACTGGATGTGTCCCTTCTTTGTCAATAGCAGGCTGGGGCCCAGGAGCCACCAGGGACCTAGGCAGATGCTGAGATCTGACCTTAACTGAGGCAAACCTTCATGCAGACCTGCGGGCTTACAGATGGATTGTGCACTTGGGGCCACCTTTCCTTGCAGCCCCCCTCTCTGTCCAGGACCACCTCCTGGAGTCACTCCTCCTTAGCCCCAGTGCCCTCGTCCATCCCCACAGGCTCACCTCCTCTAGGCTGGGGCCAGCCCATGGCCCACTTAGACCTCACCTGTCTTGCAGCACCTGCTTTGACAGCCAGCTAGCACCCTCCTCACGTGAGTGTGTCCGTTACCCTTAGGAGACAACAGCTTCGGATTGGGGCAGGACTCTCTGCAGACACAAGGTCCCAGTGGTGGGAATTTCAGTCTGTGGGGGGGATCCGGGGATCTGAGGTGGAAATAGTGGAGATGTTTTCCTTTAAATAGCTTTCAAACCAGGGCAAAAGAACTGGGGGAAGCCTTGGGCTCTGATGCCCACTTTGAACTGTTCTTCCCAGCCAGGCACTGGAGGCACCTCCAGGCCCAGAACACCTCCAGGCCCGCTCTGCTGAGGCTGTCAAATTACCTCCTGGCCAACTACCAGAAGGGCGTGCGACCCGTGCGGGACTGGAGGAAGCCAACCATGGTGTCCATCGACGTCATTGTCTATGCCATCCTCAGCGTGGTGAGCACTTGACCCCAATCTACCCCGCTCAGAGGTGGACCTTTTGGGATGGGAGACCAAGGAAGGCCAAGTGACCCCCGAGCAGTACAGTGGACATTCAAGTACCCAGAGTACCCGTGATCCATCACAGACCTGTGTCAGGACAGACTACATCATCCACCACCTGCACAGCTGCCCAAACCAGAAAACTGGGGTCACCTGCCTGGCTGCCTCTCCCAACCCTTACGGTTAGAGAGTCACTTACCACAGGTGGTTCTTCACTCATGGTAACCACGTCTCCACATAGGTTGTTGAGGCTTCAACTGTCCTGCTCATCTCTAGGCCCTTGGTGTCTTACACAGGTCCCTGACATACAACAGGTGTTGGTAAATGATCGTTGCAGAATTAATCCTAAACCAGTGATGCATCTTTCTCTCTGTGTGGTTTTGCACCTCTTGACTCCACACTAGGGCAGGAGAGAGATACAGATACAGATACAGATACATAGGCATACAGACACATAAAATTATATAGACATAAAGAGAGATGAAATTTTTTATATGTCTCCTATCTTCTACTATGCTATATATATTATACATGTAAATATATGTAATGTGAGAGACATATGTATAACATGTAAAACATAATAGAAAATAGTAGAAGATATATATATATATGAAATTTTAAAATATTGTTTGTATTTCTTTCTAGGTGTGTCTAGTAAGAGACCAAGTCTTCCTGGTTGACCCCATTTTCCCTTTTCTTCACCGTCACTTTCCAAAGGAATAGGGACACAAAGCAACAACTCCTTTGGGGGAGGGGTGTGCAAGGTGGACACCCACCCACAGGGCCACCAAAGCTGAGTTTCCTTTCCCTTCACAGGATGAAAAGAACCAGGTTCTGACCACCTACATCTGGTACCGGCAGGTGAGCCCCCAGCCCTGCGCCCAGCCCCATTTCCCGGGACCAGGGCTTCCCCTTCCAGGAAGGACTCCTCCATCCCAAAGGAATCAGGAATCTCAGAGGCCTTGGTGAGGGAAGGGGAGCAGGGAGGTTCAGAGGCTGACTCATGAGACCTGGGAGTCTGGGTCTTCTCCTCTCAGGACTGGCAATGGAAGGAAGTGTAACGCTCAGTAAAGGAGCAATCCTCCCAACCCCCTCTGGTTTCTGAGGGTTTTCAGAGTCCCTCAAACAACCATCTGTCGTCCAGCCTCCGTGGATGGAATACCTCTAGTGACTGGGAACTCCATGAGCGGCAACTACACTTTCAGACAACTCTACTTGCTACAAAGTTCTTCCTTCTAATTAAGCCAAATGTGATGACAACCAAATCGGGTGATTGACATGGGGCGATTCCATCCACTAAGTCCTCACACCTCGGCCACCTCCCCACTCTCCCAGCTTCTGACCCGTGTTGCTCAGGCACTGGTGTGAAGGCCTCACTCTCTGAGGCCTGTACAGCACTTCTGGTGGGGAGCTGGTGGGGAGCTGGCGGAGAGGCAGACATGGGGGTTCCAATGCACAGTCTGGTCCTGCTCTGGTAGCCCCTGAGCTGTGGAGCAGATGTGAGAGCCCGAGGGAACCAGAACGGCTGGAGAGGGGGTGCAGGAGACGGGCCCAGTCCATAGAGGTCAAACCTGAGAAACACTCTGTCTGGGGACATGCCTAGCATATGTGGGTCTTGGCTAAATCCCTCCTGCTCTTCACGAGCATACTCCATTACCACCAGCTCAGGGGGCAAAGAGTGGGGTGGAGGAAGATGCCAGAACGTTAGTTCCTGCAAGACTGCTCTCTTCCGCCTCACAGAGATCCCTCTCTCTCTCTCTCTTTTTTTATTGGAGTTCAATTTGCCAACATATAGCATAACACCCAACAGAGATCTCTTAATATAGTGCACACCCCGTGTCAAGGGAAGGGGCCCAGCAAGAATAGGCAGCCTGGAGCTCCTTTCCTGGGACATCTGGCCTAGGTCCCATCCCTCTAGGTCACTTGTCTGCCCAGCAGTGAGGGGACACCAACCAACCAAATTCCAGTGACTGTGCTAAGAGGCCAGAATCAGAGACACAAACTAGACTCAGGCCCTGCCCACAGTGAGCTCACAGACTGGTGGAGGCCACAGACCCATGAACAGACAGTTGAATGCAGCAAGACAAGCACCCCAATGCAGCAAGAGCAAGAGGCCAATCATGAGAGCACAGACGAGACACATAAGAACCCAGCCTGGGACGTGGGGGTCATGGAAGGTTCTTAAGAAGGCAGCAGACAGATGCTTTGGTTAAGTCTGGAAGGACGAGTAAGACCTCCCTCAGGGGAGAAGACGGGGAGTGCAGAGTGGGAGAGCACGGGCATGCAGAGAGCGGGGTTCCACTGCATGCGGCTGGAGAGAAGAATCCCAGAGAGGCCTGGCAAAATTAATGAGGCTAGAGAGAAGGCTGGAGGGCAGATTATGCAGCCCTTTGTTGGCCGTTTAGCTCTATCCCAAGTGCAAGGGAGGCCACTGGAGTTTTAAGCAAGGGAGTAATGTGATTAAATTGACATACTTTTTTTTTTTAAGATTTTATTTATTTATTTGACAGAGAGAGAGAGCCATGGGTCTTGGTCTGCTCATACGTAAATTGGGATAATAACCAGGTGAGAGCTGGTTATTGTTAAGTTTTGATCAACGTGTTGTTCACCATCCTGTCAGAATGACTGATCTAAAATGTCAATTCAGGGGTGCCTGGGTGGCTCAGTCGTTTAAGCATCTGCCTTCACTTGGGTTATGATCCCATCATCCCGGGATCAAGCCCCACGTTGGGCTCTCTGCTCAGCGGGGAGTCTGCTTCTCCCCTTCTCTCCCCCGCTCCGCTGCTCATTCTCTCTCTCAAATAAATTAAATCTTAAAAAAAAAAAAACAAAAAACAAAAAACAAAGCCCTAACACAGCACATCTCTCCCCTGTGAGGTGCATGTTATTTCCTGCTTTACATATGAGCAGACTGAGACCCAAGAAGCTATTTAAATGTCCAAGATCCTGGGGTTGGTGAATGGGATTTTCAAACAGGAGAAATGACCCCATGCCTTCCTGGGCACAGCTTCACCTGCCTGGGTCACACTTGCGTGCCGGGAGTGTGTGAGCACAGAGGTGGGGGGGGGCTCTGGGATACTGCTGATTCGGGCGCCACCAGCTTCCCCTGAGAAGATGATCCCTGCTGCCTGGCCACTGAGTGGTGAGGTCATCTCGAGTTGTCACTGCCCACAAACACACCCTCCGCCTGAGTTGGAAGGGGCTGCCTGTGACCATCCCCGCTCCTCCCCTAGTACTGGACTGACGAGTTTCTCCAGTGGAACCCCGAGGACTTTGACAACATCACCAAGCTGTCCATCCCCACTGAGAGCATCTGGGTCCCAGACATTCTCATCAATGAGTTGTGAGTGCTGTCATCTGCTGCTGGGCGGCCGGGGCTGGGGAAAGACGGGGCATGGGCACAGAGACAAGCTCTGCTGTTGCCTGAGTCCCTTGAAGGCTTGCAGAACTGGAGGTAACTGTAGGATTTGGCTCGGGTCCTCATGCCCCTTTGTTGTTGTTGTTGTTGTTTTTTTCTCCTTTCTTTCTCTTTTCTTTTTAAAACTCCTCTTTTTCTCTGCCTGATGTTGAATCCTTGGTCTTGGTCTGAGGGCTCCCTCCCTGGGGAAGAGAAGCCAGTGAATGAATTCCCACTGTTACAATAGCCGAATGAGGGACAGCTTCATTTTTAAAGTGAGATTACCAAAAGAGATGAAGTCCCCCAGTGGTCACCACCTCTGGTTACAGGGGCGATTGGAGCGGGGAGATGCTCAGACCTCTCAGGTCACATGAGTGCTCCAGCTTGCACCCCCAATGAGAAGTGGGCGCCGCCATCCTTATTACCAGCAGCTGAACACTGTCTCATGAAGCTCCGGCCAATATCTCTTCCCCACATCCTTCAGGCTCCTCCAGGCTCCGCTGCCTGGGCCTCTGAATGCTAGAGTTGGAGGATGGCTTGGCGAGACGGATGGAAGGAGGAGGTGGCCCAGAGCCAGTTGCCCCCCACCTAGTATGCACTGCATTGCCCAACGTCCGGAGCGCCACTCACACTGTTTTTCAGGGGAGGCGGTTGACCTAGCGCCCCATGACCTGCATAGCTCAGGCTGGAGGGATCCCAGTGCCTGGCTGGATCACCAGTTGCATTGTGAAGTAGCCTGAATCTTGGTTTCTCATCTCTCAGCCTGATTCCACAGAAGGGTTCAGGCTCAGGATCCCCAGCTCAGGCCATTCTGTGCCACAGTAGTCACTTGGGAGAGTTTAGGGGTTGTGGATCTGCCAAGACAGTGGAGCTGAGTTTTACAAGACTTTCTCACTTGCCTCAGTTTTTCTCAATGATGTCTCTAGTTCCTTCTTCTCCAGGCAAGATTATTCTCATGTCAACAGGACTTCTAGGGATGGGAAGCAAAGAGAAACTGAGTCAGGATGGAACCCAGGGTTCTGCTTGCCCACCAGGCCTGCCCATTGCCACTGAGCTGCTAACCCTGGGAGCTGAGCTCTGCCCAGCTGGGCGGGTGGTGGAGCAGGAACAGCTGGGCATGCTCCTTCTAGCTGGCAGCTGTGAGGTACATGGATTCCCTGCCGGCCCCCTGTGGTTAGGTTGCCAGGGGGAATAAAGGAGAAATGCCCTCTGCTGCTTGGAAAGTAGCCTTGACAATGGCAGGTAAGAAAGCCTAACATAGATAAGAAAACTGGAGAAACAGGCCAGAGAAAACTGTGCAACCCAAACCTGTCCTGAATTTCTATCCCTGCCGGGTGGCTCAGACACATTGAGTCTCCCAGAGCTTCTTGAGCCCCCAAACTGGCCTCTTCTCTGACCAGTGTGGACGTGGGGAAGTCTCCGAGTATCCCGTATGTGTACGTTGGGCATCACGGTGAGGTCCAGAACTACAAGCCCCTCCAGGTGGTGACCGCCTGTAGCCTCGACATCTACAACTTCCCCTTCGATGTACAGAACTGCTCCCTGACCTTCACCAGCTGGCTGCACACCAGTGAGTACTGCACCTGGGCTCCGGGCAGGGGGTGCAGCTTGGGAGTAGAGCACCTGTGGGAGGAGCACCCCCCCCCCGCAGGAGGCTTTCTGCTTTATCCAAGTTGCGTATTTTCTCAATGTCACTGAGCCTGTTCCTCATCCTCCAAACCGGACTCTATGGTCGCCCTTGCTGCCTCCCTCAGCTGTCGCGAGGGTCCAGTGAGACAGTGTAGCTGGTGGCAAGACACTCAGTGAAGCCAGGATATGGCCCTAAATGTCCCTCACTTGTCTTTTTTTTTTTTTTTTTTGGTATGCAAACAAAGTGGAACGAGGCTTTATTTTAAACTCTGGAGGAAAATCCTAGAACATAAAAGAACATGGGGAGGGCAAGAGTCAAGTGTGGGCCGAGGAGGAGTCCTGTGTGCTGCAGGACTGGAGGCAGAAGTGACACGGGACTCTGTGAACTATCTTGGGGCCTGTAGCCACTGGGATCTGACACAGCCTCGAGCCACCCACCTTTGGGCAAAACTGCGGGGCAAGGCTTGGGAATATTCCGGATGCTGGCTTTTGGGATGCCCAGTGTTGCTCTAGGACCACAGAGGTCCCTCACTTGTCTTCTCTTCTCCACTGATACACCCCCCACCCTTCTCTCCCCTAGCCTTTTGCAGTAACCTCCTAGCCGGTCCTTCTCCAATTTATGTTCCTCACAGCAAATGGGGAGAACTTATTAAAATTAAAATCTAACCATGTCACTCTCTGCTTAAAAATCTCAGTGACTTCTGGCACTCCTGAGGCAGAACTGAAATCTTTCCCGCCATTCCAGCCTTCACCCCATGCATGCTCCCCTGAGCTCAGCTCCAGCCCCGATGTCCTCCTCTCCAAGCCTGAGGCTCCTTATTCTCTCCCTGTATCCCAGGCTGCTTCCTCTCCTGGGCTACCCTACCCCTCTTCCTTCCTCTTCTCCCCCCCCCCCACCACTCCTGCCCCCAACCCCGCCTAGTGTGGCCAAGTCCCCTGCTCACTTAATCCCAGCATTGGCTCAGTGCCTCTGGGAAACCCCTCTCGTCCCCAGACTAGGCCTCCCTGTGACCCAATTTTGTAGCATCCTCTTCTCCCCGCTGCCATTGCACTCGTAGGTGCTTGTGCAATGTCTGCTTCCCTAGCAGAGGCGAACCCAGAGAGGGCAGGACCATGATCTCTGATCCACCAACTGTGTAGGTCCCTGGCACAAAGGAAGGTGCCCGGCAACTTTTATTTAGTGGATGAATGCAAGATGGTCACTAAAGTCTCACGAGGTGAGTGATCCTTGTACTCCTACAAGAAACCGTCCCTCATTTCTATCTGATTTCATCACATTAACTGTAAATTACAAAAATAGTAATACCTAAGTTCCTTGGACAAAAAAAAAAACCAGAATTACAATACAAATAATCTTTGACTGTTGACCTCTACCCTCAATCCCAAATTTTTCACTGACTTCCCACACTAAGACTTCACAGCTTTTATCAATATGAGCTTCATATTGATAATGAAATAGTAAATGAAATAGTATAATGAAATATACTATAATATAATGAAATATAAATGAAATAGTATATTCACTCTTCCAGATTCTTCTCTATCCTTTGCATATACGCTACATACACATCTATGGAAAGAACAGGAAAATTATTTCATAGGTTTTTATTTTACGAAATGTATCATCTATGCTCCTGCTACCTGATTCCTTTCACTCAACAAGAAGTCTTAGACATTTTTTCCAAATCACTACATATTTAGATCATTCTCATAAAAGAGAAAGCTATCCTGCCAGCTGTAGGATAGCTTGGAGCTTGGATGCATCATAGTTTATTAAGTCTTTTCCTGATTGGTGGACATGTAGATCTTTCTATATTTTGCTGTAATGGATACTCCTGGCCTTCTAGTGTATGTCTCTTTCTCTAGCATAGATGCAGAGAAGTAAAACTGCTATTCTCTAAGTGAAAATTTCACTTATTTCCCTAGTTCTGTTTCTTTCTTTCTTTCTTCTTTCTTTCTTTCTTTCTTTCTTTCTTTCTTTCTTTCTTTTTCTTTCTTTCTTCTTTCTTTCTTTTCTTCCCTTCCTTCCTCCCCCCTTCCCTTCCTTCCTTTCTTTTCCTTCTTTTATTTTTTTTTTTGTTTTTGTTTTGTTTTTTTTTCTTTTCTTTTTTTTTCTTTTCCTTCTTTTAGAGAGAAAGCACACATGGACAAGCAGGGGTAGAGGGGCCAGAGGGAGAAGAAAAGAGAGAATCTTAAGCAGGCTCCACACCCAGCACAGAGCCCAACGTGGGGCTCAATCTCATGACCCTGAGATCATGACACAAGCTGAAATCGAATAAGATGCTTAACCAACCATGACCTTGGGTCACCTTCAAGGGTAGCCAGCTCTATCAGGAGAAAGGTGAAGAATGTTGACTTTTGCTCATTTCATAAATGGGCAACCCTAATGGAATCCTAGAAAACCGTTTGGAAAGGAGTGGGGGAGACACAGGGAGAAGGAGAGAGGGGCCTTCCTAATAAGTAGTTTGGTTCTGGTTCTTTGCATTTTGCTGTGTTTTCGTCCAGGCTGTCACTCCCCTCACTGCAGCCCCACACCCAGAGGGGCACCGTGGGCGCTGTCACCTCATTGTGCAGCCGAGGAGACCCAGGCTGCCGGCCAGGAGCCAGTGAGCTCAGCCCGGTCCCAGGTCCTGCCGGCTCTGCACACCCCACTCCACAGCCGCCTCGATTTCTTCCCTCTCAGTCCAGGACATCAACATCTCCCTGTTGCGCTTGCCGGAAAAGGTGAAGCTGGACAAGACCATCTTCATGAACCAGGGCGAGTGGGAGCTCCTGGGGGTGCTGACCCAGTTCCGGGAGTTCAGCATGGAGAGCAACAGCTGCTACGCAGAAATGAAGTTCTACGTGAGTGGGAGCGGGCATGCTGGGGGGGGATAGCTGGGGGGGTGGGCTGGGGGGGTGGGCTGGGGGGATGACGGCTGCAGGGGGTGGGCTGGGGGGATGACGGCTGGGGGGGATGGCTGGGGGGGTGGGCTGGGGGATGACGGCTGGGGGGGATGGCTGGGGGGGTGGGCTGGGGGGATGACGGCTGGGGGGGGTGGGCTGGGGGGATGATGGCTGGAGGGCACGGGCTGGGGGGATGACAGCTGGGGGGCATGGCTGGGGGGATGACGGCTGGAGGGCCCGGCCTGGGGGGGGGATGACGGCTGGAGGGGGCGGGCTGGGGGGATGACGGCTGGAGGGGCAGGGTGGGGAGATGACGGCTGGGGGGGTGGGCTGGGGGGATGACGGCTGGGGGGGAGGCCTGGGGGGATGACGGCTGGAGGGGCAGAGTGGGGAGATGACGGCTGGGGGGGCGGGCTGGGGGGATGACGGCTGGAGGGGCAGGGTGGGGGGATGATGGCTGGGGGGGGTGGGCTGGGGGGATGACGGCTGGAGGGGGCAGGCTGGAGGGGATGACGGCTGGAGGGGCGGCCTGGGGGGGATGACAGCTGGAGGGGCAGGGTGGGGGGATGACGGCTGGGGGGGCAGACTGGGGGGGATGACGGCTGGAAGAGGTGGACTTCAGGAGGCATGGGGTTGGGGTGGGGGGTGGAAACCTCTGCAGCCCTCGCCCCAGCTGCAGGGACACACTCCTGCCCTGGAACCACAATGAAGTGGGCAGGGAAACTCCTGGGTGGCCCTTGCTCCTCCTCGGCAGCCACAGGCTGGAGGGAAACCATCCAGGACCTTCTCTGGGCAGCCCCGCTGGAAGCTGCAGGAAGCTGGCCGGGCTGGTGGCTCCAGAGGGGAGCGGGTCTGCCCCGGGTTCCCCCACCGCTCTGTCCTGCCCTTAGGTGGTCATCCGCCGGCGGCCCCTGTTCTACACGGTCAGCCTGCTGCTGCCCAGTATCTTCCTCATGCTCATGGACATCGTGGGCTTCTACCTGCCTCCGGACAGCGGCGAGAGGGTCTCCTTCAAGATCACACTCCTCCTGGGCTACTCTGTCTTCCTGATCATCGTGTCTGACACGCTGCCGGCCACGGCCATTGGCACTCCCCTCATCGGTAGGGCCCACTCTGGCGGGGGCGGGGGGGAGCGCAGTGTGGCCAAGGCCCTGAGAAACCAGCCCCCTCCCGACCCTGCCGTGCGCACAGGTGTCTACTTTGTCGTGTGCATGGCGCTGCTGGTGATGAGCTTGGCCGAGACCATCTTCATCGTGCGGCTTGTACACAAGCAAGACTTGCAGCAGCCTGTGCCTGCCTGGCTGCGGCACCTGGTTCTGGAGCGAGTGGCCCTGCTCCTTTGCCTAGGGGAGCAGTCAGCTTCTCGAAGGCCCCCAGCCACTTCCCAAACCACCAAGACTGATGACTGCTCAGGTGAGAAAGGGAAAGGGCCAGAGTGTGGGGACATGGTGGAGAGTCTCTGGCTGGATGTGACATGCCCGAGTCTGGGTGGGGCCTCGAACTTGGGTGCTGTCCTGCACCTGGCACCCCATGCCAGGCCTCACTGGGAGGCAGCAGAGTTCAGCCAAAGGCCTCAACGAGCCCCCTTCTTACAAAACCTTTACCTCCTCTCATCAGCCTGGGCATGGGTAGAGAGAGGGAGAGAGTTCCAGAGGCTGAGCAGGTCAGGAGCAGAGACTTCTGGGCTGGGAATAGTCCTTCTCCAAGATGGACCCCAAAGGGAAGCAATTGGATGCCACCCAGGCAGTTATGGGATTTCTTACCTCATGTGACTAGGTCTGCAGCCAGCATTTCCAAAACTCTTGCACTCCATCAGCTCAGAGACCAGGTCCCTTCGAATTTCAGACATCTATGAGACAGAGAGACAGGGGGGCAGGGGACGTGAAATGAGGAGCTCATTCTCCCTGAGACATTGTTGCTGCCACCATCTGGGGGTGGTGTTCCTGGTTTGTCGGTGTATTTGGGCACGTGCATTTCTGGTGCACTATCACACATCATCCACAGGCTCCCTGATAGGATTCTCATTCTCATTTGTCAAATGAGGAAACAGAGGCATAAGGCCAAATAGTTTGCCTTAAGTCACAGAGCCAGGAACGGGTGAAACTGATTGGAACCCAGGCCCATCTGATGCTAAGTTAGTATTTTTTAACCACTCCACCCCCTTTTGTCCTACCCTCTGGCAAGAGCTAGGCCTTTTACAGAAGGTCTATGACTAACCTGAGACCACCTCAACATGATCCGATGAGCAAGTACACCAATCTAATGACTAGCTTCACTGCTCACTTGTAAGGGCCATAGCCAAAGGTGTATTTCCTGGTGCAGAAGGACTTGGAGTCATGGAGAAGAGGGCGCCAAGGTAGTATGGCATAGTGGAGAGAGCAGTGAATTCACAGCCCAGAAATCTTAGGGCTTGGTGGCCTCATTTCTAAATGATGCTCTAGCTGTGTGACCACAGACTAGTCACTTCACCTCTCTGAGCCTTTGTACCTTCATATAAAATGTGCATGTAGTAATCACTCCTACTCTGCTTCTCTCATGTGGCTATTATGAGGCTCAAATGAAATAATAGATACTAAATTGCTGGGAAGTAATAAACACCGAATTCATGATCTTAATGACTGGGGAAGTGGATGGAGGATGTGCTAAGGAGGAGTATACAGGAATCTTCAACTGTGTTTCTTTCTTTATTTGCATAAGTCAGATCATGGGTTGACAAATAGGAAATTTATACTTTTTACACCTGAAATTGTTCATAATAACAACTTCTGGAAACCACCACAGAAACAGAAGGGACAGTGTTTGCACCATCCTGCTGGGCCTCCCTCCTTTGCCAACACTCCACCCTTTTTTCCAGACATGGGAAACCACTGCAACCATCTGGGAGTACCCCGGGACTTGGAGAAGACCCCAAGGGGCCGAGGCAGCCCCCCACCACCACCACGGGAGTCCTCCCTGGCAGTGCGAGGGCTCCTGAAGGAGCTGTCCTCCATCAGGCACTTCCTGGAGAAGAGGGACGAGAGCCGAGAGGTGGCCCGGGAATGGCTGCATGTGGGCTCCGTGCTGGACAGGCTGCTCTTCCGCATCTACCTGGTGGCGGTGCTGGCCTACAGCATCACCCTGATCACCCTGTGGTCCATCTGGCAGTATTCTTGAGTGGGTACGGCCCAGCACAGGTGTGGGGGAGTCAGGCACTGGTTAGAATGGAGATGGGAGAGTTTCAGGGCCCAAAGGATGTCACGGATTTCTTCAAGACCCTGTCCAATGCCAGTGTGTCTCAGCAATTCTGAACTAGGGCTGCAACTCTTTCCCAGAAAGTTTGGTGTTGCAGACCCTTACATTCCCACACCCTGCCTCCCACCCCCACTTATCATGGCTATACAACACACAGTCTTAGGGCAGCCCGGGTGGCTCAGCGGTTTAGCACCGCCTTCAGTCCAGGGCCTGATCCCAGAGACCCAGGATCAAGTCCCACATCAGGCTCCCTGCATGGAGCCTGCTTCTCCCTCTGCCTGTGTCTCTGCATATCTCTCTCTCTCTCTCTCTCTGTCCTACATGAATGAATAAATCAAATAAATAAATAAATAAATAAATAAATAAATAAATAAATAATTTTTAAAAACACAGTCTTAGATGGGGAAAAACCCAGGCATTCCCTAACTTCATTCTATTTATCTGTGCATCAAGCCTTAGTTTCCCCCTTGCACTTCCCAGCATAAGGCACTTTGGAATTCTGCTCATCTCCCTCAACCTTGTTTTTAGATTCGAGGCAAACCAACTCTCTCCTGCACAGGCCTGATAACACTGCATTAGGTTTATCGACCCTAAAGTCTCCTCCTCCACCTCACCTATGGCCACTTCCCTGGACACTCATGTTCTATCAGATGATGGAAGGTGAGGGTGGCTGAGGGGAATAAAATACAACTAAGCTCTAAACTCCCTTCTTAACCATTTGTCAGAAGCTGGGTGGGTGGAAGAAGAAGTTTAACGTTACTGGTGGAAATGAGGTAGGGGTATTGTCCGCAGTTTCCGTTGTTTGGTGCTTCCTGCCCCAGAGAATCGGGAGAGGTGACCAAACAGTGGCTGTTAAGAAGACACAATAGGAGGTGGAATTCAAGGCGGGAGGATAAGGACCACCAACACTTAGCAATGGAAAGGTGAGGAGGGGGAAGCTCAGTTCTGTTAACCCCTAGAAAGATGCCAGACGTGTCCACACAGTCCCATTACCGTTCTGGACTCATGATGAAGCTGGTAGCGAGCTCTCTCCCTGCAAGAGGATCCTGAAGCGCAGGCAAGGGCATCAGCACCACGGTCAGCAGCCACTGGTTTGGTCTTAGGAAAACCAAGGCTGGAGCTTCACTATGTCCTTTGCGAACTCTCCGCAGCCAGGTCCCGGCACGTTCACCCAAGAGCAGGACCCTGAGAGAGGCAGAGCTGGCGTGGTCTTTGATGTTACCTATATCTTGGTCCCATCTCCCAAACACGAGGGTTTATAAGACATGCTGAGGAGCGCCCCAACTCTATCACTCCGTCACTCCAGCCATCTAACAAGTGTTCAGAGGAAAGGAATGCCAGATCCACTAAGACGGCCCTTAGTGTCACAATGTTTGCCTGAGGCTTTCTCTGGTTATCCCTTTCTCATTCCAGCCTTATCCCTCTCCCCAACTTGGCTGCCTGTCCCTCAGGGGAAGACATGTTTGAGATGGAATGAACCTGGCCAGTCTAAAAGGAAAGGACCCAAAAGGAATATCTTGGATGAACTGTCCTGGACTGGCCAATCATAAGGGTTTCAGTATAGAACACCTAAAGTGATACCTTTTCATGACCCCAAACTGCAGTTCTAGTGTGTAGACTATCCTGGGAGGTTGGGTGGAGGGCAGACCTAGGGCCCTTGGGAGCTTCAAGACTGGGAGATCCTGCAGACTGAGGAAGGAGACTTACCTGTTTTAGCTGCTCTCAGCTTCACATGTTCCCCAACATGCAAAACGAACTCATTAAATAGTGTCTAACTGGATGCTGGTTCCTAAGGTGAACTGGTAATGAAGTTTCACCTGCTATTTCCACCCCAGACATATGTGCTTTTGCTATTAATTAGAGATTTAGTGTTTATCTTTGTTTTGTTGTTGGGTGGATGTCAGGTCCTTCAGCAAAAAGCAGGAGACCATGGGGTTGGGGATTGGCCCCATTCATAGTTGTTGTCTCCTGTTGAGCAGAGATTGTGTTAACAGTGGGCATTGTTCATCCAAACTCTTTCAGGATGGCTCTGGAAGCTCCCACTTTGAAGCCTAGTCTTGGGACCAAAAGCTGCCCCACTCCACTAGGATTTGCTGGAGCTGCTCATGCCACCAGCTGATTCTCATGCCTCAAGCCAGAGAGAGAGAAAGGTGGACAGTCTGGCACTGTCAATGCACCACTGGTCAGTAAGTGGGTGGCTATTGACGAAGTGTCCGACCAGAGAGCTACTAAGACACTAATCAACCTATCGATTCCTCATCTCCCCCCTCCCCACCCTTCACCCACAATCAATGGGGCAACAGAGCCCAGCATTGAGGCAGCCAATTAACCACCTTGAGAATGAGCTGCCACGTGTAACATCTTCTGCTCCACTAGCCACAGCCAATCAGCTCATCGATCCAGCATCCAGACTGTGCTGCTCAGGGACAGGAAACTGAGGCCCAGGGCCAGAGAACCCCCAATGTACTACCTCTCGTCCATCAATACCGATCTTGAGCTTCTCCCAAGGAGACCTTTACCCTATCTGGGATATGACAATGCCCAGAATTTCCTTCCCACCTGTTATATCTTCCAGAACCTGCTCCCTTTCTTTCTCCTGCTGCTTCAGCTCATTGGCTCTCATAAGAAAACCAGATAGAAAACCAGAAACCACCTATGTCTTTGTGTTTCTGAGAAGCTTGCTGGTCCTCTGTCTTCTCTCCACTCCTCTCCTGCAGCCTTCCCTTGCTACCCATGTTACTTCAGCTCTTACCTCCTTTTCCCATTCACCCTGCTTTCCAAACCTGTCATGTCAATGTAAAAGATCCTACTGAGGGTCCGAAGCCTTATAGCCCTCTGGGAATTCATGGCTCCAGCCGTGGAGCGCACCACCACCATCGCATCTGGGAGGCTGCCTTTCCTCCTGGGCACTAGTCACCTGGGCTCCATGACCTCAGGGCTCCTGATAGGAGTGGACCTCCCCTGGTTTCCAGGATAGTCCAGGGAGAGGAGCTGAGCTCAGGGTCAGGAAACAAGAGATTTCCCTAAGAGAACAGGAGAGAGGAAAAGTTGCCTGGTGGGGTGAAGGCGGGGAGGGAGAGCATGTGGAGAGGTGGGGTTCAGCAATCACTAGCCAGCTTCTCTTCCCTCCCCTACCTCCCCCCAGCCTCTGAATCAATACATTTTGAATCTAATCTAATAACAGAGATTTAACGAGGGGATAATGCGCGTGGAGCGGCCAGGCGCTTTGTCTCTTCTTTCATGCGGCAGCTGGGGCCGATTATCCGGGGACAATGTCCCATGCTAATCACTCCCTCTTTCCTCCGAGTGTTTGGGGAGGGGTGGTGGGCAAAGAGGGCAACTCCTCCCTGATTGGAGAGGAGGTGGGGGGCGGGAGGAGGAAGAAGTCTAGAAGGGTCTGGATGGCCCCACACAATTGTCTTGACCTGACACCAACTCATTGGCCCTCTCCCCAGGCCCACGCTGTCCGCCCTGACCAGTCAGGGGCAGGGAGCCCTAACTGAGCACAAACAACAGATAATTACCTATCAGCTGCAAGTCCCAGTGGCTGGGAGCTGGGTGGGTTTTGTTTTTTTTTTTTTTTTCTTTTCTTTTCACTAACTTGGTCCTCTGTAATTTAAGCTCTCCCATTAATGCTTGTGATTGGCCAGCCCTGACTGTCATGGTTAGAGAATTAAATCGTGGTTTTAGAGACCAAGAATGTCCTTCCCTGAAACACAGACACTTCTCTCTTCTCTCTGGGACTTTTGTAAATGGGCTTGACCTGCAGGAAGAGGTGTGAGGTTACACTAGCAAGAACTTCCTGAAAATCATCATCTTGACACAGATTAGATTGGGCATCTGAAAGGGAAAGAAGGGGATCTCATTTTTGAGAAGCCTTGAAAGAAAGAGAGCCCTGTGTCTAGGTTGGGAAGGGACAGACCAGGGAGGAAAGATCTGCCTCAGTTTCCACTGTCAGAGCTCTAGCTGGAGGGAGCCCGATACCTGCAGTGGCCACTCCCCTTCATTTCTGCAACAGTTATGGGGAGCACCATAGGTGAGCCCAGTAGCTGCCACAGACTTGCATCTTGGCCCCATCACATGCCAGCTGTGAAACCATGGACACGTACTTAGTCACCCCCACCACACCCCCGTGCCTCAGTCTTCTCATCTGCAAAGTGAGGATCATATTAGTACCTGACTTATCAGTATTGTGGGCACCATGCTCCCAACATGGGACAAAAGCTCAGGGAAGCATGAGGCTGGGGTCCAGAGTTGTCTCCTGACAGCTCAGTCCTTCCTCCATCTGCTCATATCACATTTTGAATGGGTGAGCCCTTTCCCCAGGGAAACTGGAGATGAGACCTTCATCCTTCTTGTCCCCATTTCAGAGATGGGCAGGGCAAGGCCAGAGGGAGTTCAGGTTCCTGTTCCCAGCAGGCTGGATTCAGACCTCTGTGTCCCATACCTCTGGGTCTCCTTTTCTCCTATTCCTACCCCCCTCCCTTCCCCTGCACATTGCCAACTCCTTTGCACAGAGTTCTTCCTTAAAACCACAGCTATGACTTCCTGCTCTGGGAAGATCTTTGCATGCCTATCCTGATCCCAGACCAGTTTCTCCTCTTCCATCCCCGTGTCCCTCAGCGAAGAGAACGAAACTCTTGGCAGAGGGACACACCATGAGAATGACAGCCGGACGGTGGGAACCTAGGGATCCACTTCCACGCGTCTGGGAGAAGCCTTCCCCGCCCCCACCCCCAAAAAAACCTTAGGCCTAGCCTAAGGCTTGGAATGAGATGTCAATCTTTGCCCAGGGGAAGGACAACCCTGTCTTTCTGAAGTCTGTCCACAAGGTGGCAGCAAAGTCCAGAGGTTCTATGGAAAGGTCTGGAAACATTAACCCCCTTCCTTTCTTCCCCCAAGGCCTCTGAAGCACCTTCCTTCAGGCCGGCCCTTTTGTCCCATTGCCCCCTCCATGCTGATCCCTGAGCATCTGACCCTCTTGCTTCTGTGCTCAGGCCTGGACTCCACCTTAAGCCACACATTTGGTTGCTCCTCTGCTTGCTGCTTAGGCAACGAAGATATCGGTGCCTGATAGCAAAGAAGCTGTTTTACCCAAACCTGTACACATACAGGCCCATGGAGGACTCTCAGCCCTTCTCTTCTGCCCATGTCTCCAGGGCCGCAACCCCGGCCTGTCCCAAACTGGCTGAGATGGTCCTCAGTGGTCCCAGGAAAAGAACGAGAGAGGCAGGTGGTGCCCAGAGCAGGAGCTTGTTGAGGGTCAGTAGTCATACGGGGTGGTAAGACATGGAGTCCAACAGCTCTGGGGTCAGCGGTGAAGATGTAAAGTTGGTCCCAGGTAGGGGGGAACGAAATAATGCTTTTACCCATCCCAGCACACTACCACGTTCTCCTGCTGTAAAAAATCACCAATCTAAAAACGCAAATGTGTTATCTTGCAGTCCTGAAGTTCAGAAGCCCAAAATCAGCATTGTGCTCTTTCCAGAAGCTCTAGGGGAGAATCTCTTTTCTTGCCTCTTTCAGGTTCTTGAGGCCACCTGTACCCCTTGGCTCATGGCCCCTTCCCCATCTTCAAAGCCAGGACCAGAAGAGCTTCAGACCTCTCTGCTTTGTCACGTCTCCTCCTCTGCCTCTTCTGTTTCCTTCTTTCTCTTACAAAGACCTTCATGGTTTCAGGGGACCCACCTGCATAATCCAGAATCTTCTCCCCATCTCAAGATCCTTAACTTCATCCAGCGGCAAAGGTCTTTTTCCCCTGGTTGTGGTGAGATCACAGGCTCTGGGAATGCGGAAGAGAGTATCTCTGGGGGAAAGGCACCGGTCCATCTACCACTGTAGATGGATCTGGTGCAAATTGCTTAGCTTCTCAGTTACCTCATCTGTAAGATCCATTCAATCACAGTACCCGCCTTGTGGGATTATTATGAGGGTTTAAAGAGCCAACACAAGTAAAGAGTCTAGCACAAAGTAAATGCTTGATGAATTTTAACTACGGTTTTCTTATTGCTTTTATGCATAAACCTAGAAGCTTCCCGCCCAGACCTCTGCACAGCAAAATGAGGTGTGGTCCATCTCAGGCCCGTTTAGTTAATACATTTCTATTAGGCAATGTTCATGTGTGCAGTTGTTCATGGTGATGTTTCCTGCATTGTTTTATTACTTAGGAGAAGGGAGTGTGAAAGCAGAACCCTGGAAGCATGAGCCCAAGACCCCAGCCTGGCTAGAGATGTGGGATTAGGACCTGCTGGTTTTCTCAGCGGGCAGAGGTGCCTGACCATGGGTGATAAGGTCTTCTCGAGGCAAGAGGTGTTCAACACAGAATGGGGTTTGAAATCCCTTCCCCTCTCCCGATCCACTGCCTTTGTCTGAGAAAGCACACAGAGGCAGAAGGGGCAAGATGACCTCTCAAGGACCTTCCCAGCTTAGGGTGCAGGAAATCCTGCCTTTCCATCGAGGTAACACTTAATCATGGCATAAGCTCCAGGTCTACACTCCCTCCTTTTCTCTTGCCTGACATATCCAATCCCACCGCCCTTTCACCCAAGGACTCATTTGTCTGGTTCTCACCAATGAAGCTCCAATCTATCTGCCATATGCGTTTGGCATTGGGCTTAAGAATACCACCAGGGGCTCACTCCTCAAAAGCCTTGCGAAGGCGAGTGGGGCTGGTCCTCCTACTTGAGCCTCAGCCAGCACGTGCTTACTCACATGTGCCGGCTCCTTTACAATAACGGTAGTACACTTATTTGTTGTTGAGTGATTTGCTTCACGTTTATTCCTGGCTCTCAGCCTGTAAGTTTCCAAAGGCAGGTGTTTGCGGTCCTACTTGCTGCTCACGCAGCGCCTGACACGCAGCCCGTGCTTTGCATCTGGTGAGCGATCAGTGAATGCACTGCAGCTGGGGAAAGCGGCCTGCATGCAGACGGAACCTCATCTGAAACTCCGTGTCTAGGCCGCCCCTCGGCCCTCACTGTCTGCCAGTTTGGGTGGGAGCAGGGAGGCCCATACAAGAGCAAGACCCCGGGCAGCTGAAAGGGCCCAGGGAACTGTGCGTGGCTGGCGGTCCTGAGGACACTGGGTGTCCATGAAGCTCCTGATGCCACTTCCTCAGTGACCCTTAAGAGAAAGACCCACTTTCTGCTAGAACTTCCAAATTGAGCCGTAGCTGGTTTGGGGCTGTATCTGCCAAAGTAGTGGGCTCCCACAGCGGGGGCTGACTGCTTCTTACTCGGCTCTGGATCTCCGGGGCCAGACATATGCCTGGCACAGGGTAAAGGCTTAATATTTGCTGAATGAATGAATGAATGAATGAATGAATGAATGAATGTGGTGGTGTGGATTCTGTTTGAATCTGTTTCTCCTAGGATGACCATATAACTTGTCATCCAGGCCAGAGTGGTTTTGTCCTGGAAATGGAGGCAGTATTAATAGCTGCACATGGACAGCCGGCCCTAACGTGGGGTTGTCCTGGGCGAGTGGGATGTATGGCCACCCTGCCTGTTGCCTCTTGAGGGCCCTTTCCACGTCCGAGACCCTACCCCCAGCTGGCCAGCTGGGAGGCTTCCACTGCCACAAACTCTAGAGACAAGAGATCTCGGGCTGGGGGAGGGGAGGAGGCCTCAGCACTGCCCTTTGTCCACTCTGGGATCATGGTTTCCCTCCTGAAGTTTGCATCAGAGGTCGGAAGGATTTCCTGTGGGGTCACAGGTCAAATGCCACATTCCTTAGCAGAGCTACATGGAGTCCTGGGCTGGCTTCTGCCCTCCCACCTCCAAGAAGAAGGATGGGCTGATTCTGGAGCAGGAAGCAGCGTGAGGCAGGCTCTGGCAGGGTGAGGGGCTCGGAGGGCCCCACCATCCAAAGGGCTTGACCCCCTCTCCACCCGCCAGCTGGAACTGCTGCCCTGTGCTTGGGTGGGTGGGTGGGATACAGTGTGGAGGGGCTCTGCAGACAGAGGGGATGTGCCCCATGGGATTGAGAGTTTGCTAAATGGGGCTGGGTTGACGAGGAATCCTCAGATAAACCATTGCCTTAGAAGTCTACTTTTCATTAATGATCCATTTTTATGGAGGGCAAACCCCTAAGCCCCCTTCAGAGTCGAGAAGGAGTGCAATTGTGCTGCTAAAGGGGTAAATGGATCTGGATCTCTCCCTAGCTTCCTGGTCGTTCCCTGGGGGCTCCCCAGAGTTTAGGAATGGAACAGAAAGTCCCCTGGGGCCAGGCCATATCTAAGCTGTAGCTCCCCTGAAGGCTTGCTATCAGGGAGATGGTGGGAAATGGGGGTGAATTAAGAGGTTCAATCCTGAGGGCCTACTGTGATGCATGCTGGGATTGGGATCAGTCTCACCATCCCCGGCGCGCACCTGGGCCCCAGCTTAGGGGCTGCCATGTGAGGTTGCACAGGTTGTGTGCCATACAATCCTGGGGGTACCATTTACATGGACCCCGATGTGAACAGAGCCCCTTGGAGTCGGGCCCCTTAGGAAGCTCTATGATGAGCCTTTACATCATGTGAGTCCCTCAACCCAGAATGTCACTCTGGCCAGATCACCTTAGATCTTAGCGTAGTTCTTAGTACCGCCTCCCCGTACCCAGCACCCCCCACCCCACACACACCTCTGTTACACATTTACTGCATGGAATTGCCACAATCAGCTTCAGTGCCCGTCTTCTCCGCTCTTGCTCCCTGCCTTCTTCCTAACACAGCACCTGCCATGTCCAGGAAGGTCTCAGCAGCAGGGAATGGGAACGTGGCAGGCTTGGGGAGCAAGCTGCCCCTCAGTACTGGAGACAGGGTGGACTTCTGGGAATGAAATGACAGCGGTCCCTATTCTGAAGACACCCGGGGCCCCGACCCTCCTTCTGGTTGGTCGTTCCCTCCTGTCCTTTTCTCCTTCTCTCTCACTCTCCAGTGATGGGGATTTTAAAGGCTCTTTTGACTCTCTCTGCTATAATAAGAAACTAGCAATTAACTATTATAAGGCTGTTTTACAATCGTGTGGAAGCCCCTTTTATCCACTTTGCTTTAAATGGTTATATCTTTTATCCCTAGTTTTCAGGAATATAAAACTTAACAGCATTTGCTGCAAACCTTCATACTTTGCTTTACAGTTTATTGTTCCCTCTGCAGATATATCTTTCACATAAATAAGACTTTCATCTGTACAGTACTGGGCTTGGGCCACCATGGATCTCCACGCCTTCATCAGTGGGACTCACCTTGGACACAAGGTGATTCACAAGGAGTCACTGGCCTGGTCGGTGGTCCCTTGTCTTCTGATCAAGGGCTGGACCAGAAGTCCTGCCAGGAAGGAAGTCATGAGCCCCAGGAAGACAGAGTCATGATGGGGAATCCCGGAGGGGATGCTTCCCCTTCCTCTGTGTCTGATCTGAGGTTTGGGTCTCCACAGAAACCAGCCAAGAGCATGCTTCTTCTCCCACCCTCGGGTGGGGAAGTCCTCCCTGAAAGTACATAGGGAGAAGCAGCAACAAGCTTTGCCAGAGCTCCTGCCTGGAACCTGGTACAAACCAGGTTCATGGGTAGCCACGACCCCGGCCTTCCTGAGGCATCAGCCTGAAGGACTCTGAGCAGAGGCTTCATCTGGAACAGCCAAGGTGGCAAGGAGGACCACACAGGCCATTATATCCCCAGATGAATTCCCCAAGTTTGAACTGATTTTCTATTTTCCAGCGTGGAATGTTTGCATTAAATACAGAAATGGATGGCACCTCATATAGGGGCCTGGAGAATGCACTGCCCTGGACCTCCAAGTATGAGGAGGAATCGATCAAGGGCTCCAGCTGCTGACTGACATCCATGGGAGCATTTGGCCCAGGCCACCCCTTCTGTGGCAGGGATGCTGGGACACGGGGACTCATCTCATGGCCAACTGGCTGGAGGACTCGTCAACAGCCTTGTCCAATCTTTCTTCTACTGCATGGCAGTCTGGGAAGATTCCTTTCCCTCTGTCACTCAGACTTGCAGAGCAGACCTGAGCTGGCTCGCTCTCCATTTCCCCTCACAGGCATTTCCCCTAATAAAATCCTGTGCATTTAATCCCACATCGGCATCTCATTCTCAGAGGACCTGGACTAGCACACCTCTCATGTACATAAGGACAGACAGTTGTATATACTGGCATTGCTAATAGGGATTTTGTGTCTGCGTGTTGTTTCTGTAGGCAGATAGACAGGTGGCATATGTTTATATGCAATGCTAGAAGCAGATACATGCATGCGTAACCCTATAGGGTTAGGGTAGGTGGGTATAAGTCATTAGACATAAATATACTTTTTAAAAGATTTTCTTATTTTAGAGCAATTTCAGATTCACAGCAAAACTAACTGGAAGGTACAGAGATTTCCCGGATGCCCCCACCCCCTCGACACACGTAGCCTCCTCCATTAGCAACATCCCCACCCCCCAAAGTGGCATATTTGTTATCACCGATGAACCTATGCTAATACATCTCAATCACAGAGTCCTTAGGTTCACCGGGGGTGGTTTACATTCTGTGGGGTTAGGCAGATGTCTAACGATATGTACCCATCACTATAGTGTCCTACAGAATAGTTTCACTGCCCTAAAAACCCTCTGTCCTCTACCCATCCCTCCTGCACCTCCAGTTCTTAGCAACCACTGATCTTTTTAATGTCTCCATCGTTTTGCCTTTTCCAGGATGTCACATGGAATCAGACAGTATAAATATACTTTTAAAATTGTACTCATCCTACACTTAGGAGCCAATTGCTAGTTAGCCGATGATGTTCATGTGTGGAGAGAGATGGATGTGTAGCCATAACAACAATGATCTTACATACACACACATTTTTATTTATATGCATGATCTCACTTCATTCTCACAATTCCATGAGAGACATAATTATGATCTGCATTTCACAGATGTGAAAATGAAGGCCAAGAAGAGGTATTCCAGAAGCAGGTGGTCAAACGTGGGCCTGTCTGTGTGTCACCATGCAGATATGTGAAGTGAGATAATAAGCGTGCATGGAGGGGGAGGTGGGGCTAGATGGGTAAGTAGACATAGCCAAACATATGTGGGGACAGATGTGTGCTCCGGCAGACAGAGGAAGATGTGCAAAATTTCCCCCCACAATCAAGACCTCTTGTCTGTAACTCGGGACTCAGGATGAGGCTGCATTTAAACTTGAGCTCAGAACAGAGTTCTGTCTCAGTAAACGTACTTCACTGCTCAGCAGTAGGACAAAGCCCACTGCCTCCTCCTAACACTCACCTTGTCACCTGAATTCAGGAAAGCCGGTCACTACCCTAGAAATTAATCCTCGCATCTGCCATCCGTAACAGATAATGAGAGGTACGTGACTTTGTATTTTGTACAACTGTCCCCATGGTTCGTTTTCAAAACTGCTCTTCCTAGATCAACAAAGACCTCCTACTTGTCCGATCTGATGGCCACATTTCACCACTTGTCTTGACCACTCTCTCCTTGAATCTTCTACGAGGCTCCCTTGATATATTCTGTTTTGCTGTCTGGACACCCTCCTCCTCAACTTCTTCCAGGCCGTTCTTTGGCTACTCCAGAGCAGACACTGCCAGTTGACTACCTGAGAGTGTTCTCCCCTAGTGTTCTGGTTTTCTCCTAGACACTGATGGAATCCTGAATTTGATCAAGAATCCTCCCATCTTGGGGATCCCTGGGTGGCGCAGCGGTTTGGCGCCTGCCTTTGGCCCACGGCGCGATCCTGGAGACCCGGGATCGAATCCCACGTCGGGCTCCCGGTGCATGGAGCCTGCTTCTCCCTCTGCCTATGTCTCTGCCTCTCTCTCTCTCTCTCTCTCTCTCTCTCTCTGTGTGTGTGTGTGACTATCATAAATAAATAAAAATTTTTAAAAATATTAAAAAAAAAGAATCCTCCCATCTTTGAGTGGCAATATGTTTGCCAGGAGTTGAGCCCAGTCTCTGAGGTGAATCCTGATTAGTCTGAGCCACTGGTTCTCCCAGGACGAGTGCACCTGGGAAAGAATCCAAAATTCAAATCCTCAGACTTCACTCCAGACCTACTGAACTGGAAGCTCTGGATGGGACCCAGCAATCTCCATTTGAACAAACTCTTTCCTTCTAAGGACACTGGTTATACTGGATTAGGACCCACCTTACACCAATATGACCTTCTCTTAACTTGATTACATCTGCAAAGACTCCATTTGGAAAACAGTTTACATTCTGGGGTCTCGGGAGTTAGGATTTCAATGTTATCTTTTGGGGGGTACAATTCAATTTATAAAAACCATTTTAAAAATGATTTTATCTTAATGCATTTATATAAAAATGCTAACAGCTGAGAAAATCTTGTAAGAAGAAGAACAAAATTGGAAGATTTACATTTACCGGTTATCAAGACTTTTTACATAATTACAGTAATCAAGACAGATTGAAATAGGGACAAGCATAAATATACCAATGGAACCAAATACAAGGTCCAGAAACAGACTCAAGCATACAAAGATACTTGGTTTATGGCAGAGATGACACTCCACACGGTGTGGAGCCTTTTTAAGACGTTGAGTGTCTACACTTCACATCTATCACAAATGTGCATTCTAGGTAAATTGTAGATCTAAAAATGAAAGGTAAAACAGTAAAGCTTTGAAAGGAAAACATAGGGTATCTTTATGACTCTGTAATTGTCAATGATTTTTTTTAAGCTGGACACAAAGTATTAACTGTTGTCATAGTCTGTTATGCTGGTGGCCCTTGGTGAACCACACCTGACTGTGTTCATACCTCTGTGTAGTCCCTTCCCCCAAATGTGGGGCTGGGTTTGTGACTTTACGTGATCAACAGAATGTGGCAGAAGCGATGCAGTGCCATTTCCCAGCTGCAGGAACTGCTGTCATCCACAACTCAGCTAAGGATTCAGGACCCCAGAGGGAACTCCTGCCACTTTCCTCTGGCATCCCTCATGGTAATGGTAACATTCCAGCCTACCTCACATCCCTACTGACTTAGGAACCTCTGGGAGCCCAGGCCTCTGGGGTCATCCATCATCAGCACACCACCCCCCAAACCTCTTGTCATTACCCTTTAACCTGACCCATTTCCCAGAGCTCCCAAACCCTCCATCTCTTCTCTGGGGGCTTCCAATTCATAGCCAGCTCACTCCCTTATATCTCCACCTCTGTCTTCTGAGACATAGCCTCCCTTACAGTCCTCTCATGTTGTTTTGGGGTGAGGTCCCAATATGCAGGCGTTCCCAGTGATGCTCATGCTGCTGGTTGGGGAATCACACCTTGAAAAACACCACCACGGTTGTCCTTATTAAATTATCGCCCCACGCACATCCTCAGCTCTCTGCTCAGCTCTCTTGCTGCTGCGTACCTGGCAAAGCCAGCGCTGGCTGAGCCCAACCACCCACATTCAGCTCCTCTGCTTCCCCAGCTGAGGAGCTGAATGGTCTTGGAGAAAATCAAACTGAGCTGACGGGTTTTACTATAAATCCATGGCCTCAAAATACAATGGGCACTTGACACCCCTCTGGCAAACCTATATTTCTCTTTTTGATTTCTCACTCTCCAAATAATTATTTTATTATTTCCTCTCTTTTCACAAGCCTCCCACACATCTTTCACTCTGCTTCTTATTGAGACCTCATTCTTTCATTCATTGGGAAAATGAGAGCCACAGAAAGGGACCCCTTCATCTCAAGAACATCAAGGCCTCAAATGAACTACACCTGTTCCCAAGTTCTCACAGGTTAGAGCAGAGGGAGGGGGGGATGCTTTCAAAAGCCACCCCCTCTCTTGTGCTCTGAGTCCTGCCCTCATCATCTTCTCAAGGACTCTGCTTCTGAAATCACCTTTCCTTTGCTCTGCATCACCAAGCAACCATGTCTACTGGAACATTCTCAGGAATGAACATATTCTAGTGCCTCCTACCATTAAGAAAACACAAAAGCAAAGAAACTTTCCTTGAAAATGCTCCAAAGAGGAATCTCTCAAATCATTTTCATATTTCTCTTTCCTACTTCCTTATCTTCAATTCTTTTTATTTTTTAAAGATTCATTTATTCAAGAGAGAGAGAGAGAGAAGATGAATAGGTTGAAGGGGAAGAGCAAAGGGGTGGGAGAGAGAGAGACTCTCAAGCAGACTGTGCTGAATGAGGAGCCCCACCTGGGGCTCAATCCCATAACCCTGATATCATGACCTGAGGCGAAATCAAGAGTCAGATGCTCAGGAAACCTGGGTGGCTCAGTGGTTGAGCATCTGCCTTTGGCTCAGGGCATGATCCCAGGGTCCTGGAATCAAGTCCTACATCGGGCTCCCAACAGGGAACCTGCCTCTCCCTCTGCCTGTGTCTCTGCCTCTCTCTCTGTATCTCTCATGAATAAATAAAATCTTAAAAAAAGAGAGATGCTTTGCCAGCTGAGCCATCTAGGTGCCCACTTTAAATTCTTTCTTTAACTTAGTGTAGCTTCAACAGCCATCACTCCCATGAGCCTGTCCTTGCCAAATTTACCAATAATTGAATACAAACGGCCAATAAGCATGTGAAAGTCATCTGGGAAATGCAAATTAAAACCACAATGAGATACCATTTCATACTCCCTAGCATGGCTAAAATTAAAAAGACAGACAACAACCAGTGATGGTGAGGGTGTGGTGAAAAGAGAGCCCCCGGCCGCTGAGAATATAAAAGGGGGTGGCCACTTTGGAGAACAGTTTGGCAGCTTCTCAAAATGTGAAACAGAGTTATCCTATGACCCAGCAATTTCACTCTAGGTGTGGGCCCTAGAGAAATGAAAATCCGAGTCCAAAGAAAAACTGGTGTACAGATGTTCATAGCAACATTGTTCACAAGAGCTAAAAAGTGGAAACAATTCAAGTTTCCATCAACTGTTGCATCATAATTAAAAGGTAGCATATCCAAAAAAAAAAGGTAGCATATCCAGACAGTGGAATATTATTCAGTCATAAAAAGGAAGGAGATACTGATACATGTAACAGCATAACCGGAATTTAGAGACCTTGTACTTAGCCATAGTGCTGCATGGAAAAGGCTACAGACTGTATGGTTCTATTTACAGGAAACGTCCAGAACAGGCACATCTACAGGGAAAGAACGTGCATTAGCATCTGCCTGGAGCTGGAATTGAATAGGGTCGGGAAGGAGAAAGGGGAGCCACTGCTGGGAGATATGAGGTTTCTTTTCAGAGTGATGAGAATGTTCTATAATTGTGCTGTCTGCCCAATTCCGCGAGTATTCGAAAAATCACTGTACTGAACACTTTACACATGAGCAAAAACCATGGTGTGTGAATTTTATCACAAAGATCTAGGTTTTTTTAGGTCATTAAGAAAAAGTATTAGCAGCCCTCACACTGCCCTTTCCTGTCCCACACTTCCTGGCTCCTATGCGGCACTGGAGAGTTTTCCACCCCCTCCTCGCCTCCCCCCTTCCTTCTGTGACCTCCTGCCCTCTGGGTTCACACCTACCTGGTCACACCTTCCTCCCTGGTCACCCCTTCTCAGAGGCTTAGCTGGCCCCTCCCTTTCCACCCAGGGCTCCCTGCAGGACCTTCTTATCATCTGATACTTTCTAACTCTGGGGGTTCAGCGAATCCTATCCCGATATTTTAAATAACTGTCTTCTATGCTGATGCTTCCCCATAAATCAAGACGCCTCCCCATTACTCTCTGATTTCCCTGCCTAAACTGCTTCTTCAACATCTTCCCAGTGACCTCTGAGTGATGGCCAACTGAATATGCTGAAGTCTGAGCCTTCTATTCTCAATCTCCACAGCCCACCACCAATCCTATTTCTTCCCTAGTTTTCCTGTCCCAGGGAATGGCTCACACAATTCTCCAAGCCAACCTTGATTTATATATTTTGCTCTTACCCTATACCTGATTGTTCACTGTGTCCTACCTTCTACTTGCAGAAAGCGTCCCTAACCCACCCACTCTTCTTCATGGTTTCGCCACTAAGCACAGGTCACCACCACCTTCCATCTGTAAAAACCTCCTAACAGTTCTGTTTCTACTTATCATATTACTTTTCCAGTAATGATGCCTCATGGATGCCCCATGACACGCTAACCTCTCACCTGCCTCCGGGCCTTTGAACGTGCCGTCCCTCTGCCCGAAAGTCTCTTCCCTCAACTTCCCATATAGATGGTTCATTTTCTACCTGTCTCTCTCAGCTCATATTCCTTCCTCAGAGAAGCCTTCCCTGCAGACCTACCTACCTTCTTCTGTCATCTCAATTATTCTCTAACATGTCATGCTGTCTTTTGCTTCATTGCATTTACCATAATCTGTAATTATCCTCTGTATTTTACTTCCCCCGGCTAATTAATATGATGAATATTTCTTGTGTCTCTTCTATACCAGGCACTGTGTTTGATGCTAGGGATAGAATCATAATCCATTGGACAAGATCCCTGGTCCAAAGGAGCAGAAAATATACTGGAAGATACAGCTATCAATCAAATAATCATAGAAATAAAAATATGATGACAAACTCTAATAAGTTCTTGAACAGCTGTTAGAGAATAAATACCTAACACGTGTTGCCCACTTATCATGTTCTAGGTACAGAACCAAGTTACAACCTGTCAAGGTAGGGACTCGTTATTCCCAGTTTACTTATGAGCAAACTGAGCCTGAGCACAAATGAGAAAGTCAAAGTCACAGAAGTAATTGGTGGCTGAGGCCAGGTTCAGCTCAGCCGTGTCTAACTTGAGAGCCAGAGTTCTGCAGCACCACGCAACTTGGTTCATCCTGTCCTTGCCTTTCTTGGTTTTCCTCCAGCCTTTATAACCCTTGGTGTGCAGTCTCCACCATCATAGCACTCCTGACATCCTGGTGCTTCCCCAGTTTCTGTTCTCAGCCTTCTCTTCCCCGGGTGTCCCAGCTGGGCTGGAGCTGAAATGTATGCATTACTCACAAAGAGGCAAATTCTGGAGAGCAATCTGGCACCGCTTACTTAAGCGACAACCCAGCAATTCTGCCCCTAAGATCCCAAAGCAATTCTCACAGCGGCCCTTGAGGCTCCCCGCACGAGGAGCATCACCGTGGGGTTTCCCGTGACGGGGTGAGGCTGGGGGCCTGGGCACCCACTACCTGGCGCGGGCATCCATGTGTGTGGTATTGGTACAACACGGAGCATCGTGCATCCCTGAGAAGCAATTGAATTGACATAAACATGAACAGTGTTTAGTGAAAAAAGATAAGCAACAGAAATCAAGCTATAAGGAATATCATCTACATAAACTAAAGATGCATGCACACATAGTAAAAATATACACTTTTAAGTATATATAAAAACAAAAGGGGCACCTGGCTAGCTCCATCGGTGGAGCACGTACCTCTCGATCTTGGGATTGTGAGTTCAAGCCCCCTGTTGGGTGTAGAAGTTACTTTAAAAAAAAACAAAATCTTTTTAAAAAACCACACACATAAATTAAACAATATGGCACGTGTGCACACCTGGGCAGAGCCCCACTTGACTGCTGATGGCAACAAGAGGGCAGGCACGCTGGATCTCTGGTTTGGCAGGACCACATTTCTGCAAAGGTGGTGTCTGTGAATAATGACTCAGGTTGATTCATAAATGCTGGTAAGACTTTTAAGACACCGGGAGTTCTTTTTTCCCAGGTCTTCACACGACTGTCCCTCCTGCGTGGTGTGCCCAAGCAAGACAGGCCCCACCGATCCTGGGCTGAGGACTTGACAGCCTGACCAAGAACCTGCTGGGCATCTGGCCCTGTTCCAGGCCCACACACGGAGTTCAGGCAGGACCAGGCTGTGCAGTGGAGTCCGAGTTGGGTCTTGATTACGCCCCACCATACAGTGTGCTGTGTAGCCAATGTGCTCTGGGATTGCCACGTACCGGGCCTGGGGGAGGGGGTCCTGGCAAGAAGGTGTGAGGTCCCATGCACGATGCTCTAGCCTTGCGTCTAGATGCAGGTGTGTGTTTCTGTGCGTAGACGGAAGCCGACTTACCAGAAATTAAGTTCAGGACTCTCATCTGTACAGGTTCCTAGAAAAGTGAACGTTTGCTATATTTATTAGCCTTTTGAAATTGTGCAATTCATTCTGATTTTTTTTAATTCTAAGTATTCACTTTGTACCTATGTATTCATAATTTTATTATTTTTCTTAGAGATGGACTTTTCACATTGTTTAAGCTTCATGCCCACAAAAAAATCAATATGTTCTTGCCCAGAAGGAGAGAGGCTTCCAGAAAATCCAATGTGACTCTTGACTTAGAAATCCTCACCCGGGCAGCCCTGGTGGCTCAGCGGTTTAACGCTGCCTTTGGCCCAGGATGGGATCCTGGAGGCCGAGATCGAAAGATCTCGGAGATCGAGTCCCATGTCGGGCTCCCTGCATGGAGCCTGCTTCTCCCTCTGCCTGTGTGCCTACCTCTCTCTGTGTCTCTCATGAATAAATAAATAAAATCTTTAAAAACTAATTGAAGGCAGGGGACACAAGCCTCCATCACACAGGTAGCAGGTTGGGGAGCCAGGTCTTCTGACTCCAAATTCTGGGGCTCTCTGCTATATCCTATTTCTGCTAGTCTCCAGGGCATAGTCCTGTTCCCTGCTCCTAAGAGCTCTCTGTCCCTATTGTCATCTTCCTGCCATTTCATTTCCTGCAAAATAACCTATCTCAACATGCCACGTGAATGCTGCTGATCACCAACCCATAACAGGAGAGTGCACGGTTGGGAGTTCCTAAGACAGCATAGAAAGCTGCAGGGCTAGGTGGGGGTTTGAGAGTGGGTTGCGGTGTAACACAGAGGTCAAGGGTACCAATTTTTTTTTTAAGATTTTATTTTATTTACTCATAGAGACAGAGAGAGAGAGAGAGTGAGGCAGAGACACAGGCAGAGGGAGAAGCAGGCACCACACAGAGAGCCTGACATGGGACTCGATCCCGGGTCTCCAGGATCACGCCCTGGGCTGCAGGCGGCGCTAAACCGCTGCACCACCGGGGCTGCCCAAGGGTACCAATTTTGAAACCAAACCACCCAGGTTTGAATCCTGGCTCACTCATTCTCTATCTCTATGATCTTGGCTACGTTATGCAGCACTGCAGTGCCTCAGTTTCCCCATCTGTAAAATGGCATTGATGACAGCACCTATCATTGTCCATTGAGCTGACTCAATGAATCAGGCTGTGAACAGTGGCCAGCACTCAGCATGCTCTGACTCGGTGACGGCAATCATTGTTACCAATTTCCAGGGATGGGATTGGTTCGGCCCTATAGTCTCACTGCCTTTTTGGGTTAAAATTCTTTGAAGCAGGAGTAGTCTGTGATTCCTCATGGGGGGCTTATAGGAGGGAAAGAGCAGGCAAAGATAGATGGGTGTCTAAACAATCTCAAGGGCTATGATACCTGCCCTCACCTTTGGACCATGAAGTTCAAGGACACAAGGATCCTTGGGATTTGGGGCTGGCAGTGCCCCTGGAGAGATCTCTATGGCTGTTCCTCTCTGGCCCTTTTTGTATGTCCTCTGCTAGTACGAGGCCCTGAAGAGCTGGGTGACAGCGTGCGGCTGCCAAGAAGCTTTATGGTGCTTCATGCTAGCTCTGACTTCTATTTCGGGACCCACAAAGGTCAAAGTCAGTCCCCGCCTGAAGCAATGGTGAGGTGCATGCCAGGAGCAGCTGGGTTCCCCAGCCTCCGGGGTCCCACTAACCAGGAGGCATGAACCTCAAACGCATCAAGCACAGGGGCTGACATAAACTCCAGGGCTGAGCCCCGAGGGGCTTCTCTGCACAGAATCCCCAGTGAGCCAAAAACACAGAGAAATACACCTTCTCCAGGCTCATTCTGGAGCTTGCCTGCCTTTCCCTTCTCCCATTCCCTCAACCAGTGAAGTAGCTGGGTTAACAATTAAATACAGTAGCAATTTAAAACTGCCCTGTGGTCTGGGTCCCCACCAGCTGAACTTCTCCCTGCCTGCCCAGACTGCTGTTTATTTTGGCAGGGCTGAGCCCCTCACCCCGCCCTAATGCTGGCACTGAAAACTTGCCCATAAAACACCCTGTAAAAGGAGCTCTAGGGGCCAGTGAGCGAGCTTTCTGCCTGGGGCCTCCATCCTCAGACCTTCTGTCCTTGCACTGAGCCCAGAGTATACGATGCTTGCTTGCACTTTATCCCCTTCCCCAGAGGCCTTGTATATTTACAGGTGACCCCAGCTCATCTTCACGACTTCCAGGTGGAGCGATTTCAAGGCATTGATAGAGGTCCTACTCAGGTGTGCTGCACAGGGAAGCCCACTGAGGTGGGCAGGAAAGAACCTCAGATTTGGGATGGAAGCTGTGGGTATCAACTGTAGCCATGACCCTGGAAGCTGGGGCCCTGGAAGTCTGGCCCCTGAGCAACGGCCTCCCCATCATCCAAGAGCATGCCAAGATGCCCCAGCCCCAACCTACTGAGTCAGGAAGCAAGCAGGAGCCCAGAAACCTACATTTGAACCAGCCTTCTGGGTGATTCTGGTACAGGTGCCACCAGTAACTAAGCTACAGGCTGGAAAGAACAACAGACAGAAAAGGAAATATATATATAATAAATACGCATACACACACATACATACATACATATATATATATATGAATATATTTTAATTTTTTTAAGAGAAGGGACACAGTCTCTGCCCTCTAAGCTATTACAGTCTGGTAACTTGGGAAGAAAAGTGTGTTCCCGCACCTGAGACAGCCCATCTCTTACAGGAAGCTACACTGGCTGCTGCGTGTCCGTGGGGTATGGGTGTGGCCCTGTGGGATGATCTTTACATGTCTGTGAGAGAGAGAATGAGAAAGAGGACAAGAGAAGCAGGTGCACACCGGTGGGCTGCTGACCCCACAGCTAGAAGAAGACCATGGCAAGTCTGCTTATTTTGTACTTCAGTGTGTGCTCTCCCAGGCTTTAGGAAACAACCACATCCCGCAGACAATGGGCTCCAGGATCCTAGAATCCCCAGGCAGGCTTGGGCCTGAACTCCAACCCTTTCCATCCTTCTGCCTCTGGGCAGGACTATCCCCAAATAATCCTAAGGGTTATTTGGATTGTCTCTTGTCTTTGCTACTGTTTTCCATAACTTTTGAGTTTGAGTGGTTCTAATTACTAGAAGCAATCCTCACAGTAGCCACTGTACGGTCTACATCCTGCCAGGCACTGTGCTGTCCACATCATCTAGCACACATTATGTGTGTGCACATTATCATTGAGATGGTCATCCTTGGTTTTGCTGGTGAGAAAAGCAGAGACTGAATGGGTTCGTGTGACTCGGCCATGACTACAGGGAACCCAGCTCTGTCTGACTCCAATGGTCTTTCCACAGTATTACCCAGCTATTAAAGGGTCCTCTGTATCTACCACTCATTCATTCAACTAACATCTATTTTTGAGCACCGATGATGTGCCAAGCACTGTGCTGGGCACAATAGCTAAAATAGAGTTCCTTCTGTTTCCTTATAAATCAGCTCTTTCCTTGTCCTTGTTACTGGGGGAAAAGATGCAAGTTGGTCAAGGGGGTTGAAATAATATGGGAACATGAAAAATCTGGGGAAAAAGTTGCTTCAGTTCCTTAATTCTCTCTGATTTGTTACTCTCTCTTGCATTTCTCCACCAGGTTGGGAGAAAGGTTGGAGATATTCATAAGCAGATGGCGGAACCAAGGGAAGGTCTTTAAGGTCCTTTGGTGCTGGGGCCATGTGACAGCTTTGCCCTGCTAGCTGCGGCTAACCCAAGTTTTACATTCTTTTTCCTCTGGCACTATCCTCTAAGGGCTGCCATTGGCTTTCAAAATACTTTAGAGTTAGGACGCATAGGTGGCTCAGACCTTGAACATCTGCCTTCAGCTCAGGTCATGATCCCGGGGTCCTGGGATTGAGTCTCACATCGGGTTCCCTGCAAGGAACCTACTTCTCCCTCTGCTTATGTCTCTGCCTCTCTCTCTCTCTGTCTCTCATGAATAAATAAATAAAACCTTAAAAAAATACTCTAGGGTTTTCCCAACCACTCGGGGTAGAAATAAGGAAGTCACTAGGATGCAAAATGGCAGGTGTGTCCCTCTCAATATGACAAAGAACTATAAAAAATGGGCCCAGTTAAAGAAGACTTTGAATGTGTCATTGTTATGGAAGCAGGCTGGCTTGCACATGGGGCTGCTATATAGACGTCAAGAGTTGGCCTGCGAAGGGGGACACCTCCCAGCTGGGTTGCTATTTTACACACTTGCTTTCAGCTAAGGCTGGCTTCCCTCCATGCTGGATGAGACCAGGAGGGAAGTTACTGGACCTTCTGGTGACTGACCATCCACCAACCCTAGGATGCCTGGCTCCTGAGTTAAAGGGACAAGGTTGCTCAGGACCCCAGTTATTGCTGATATTACGCATCACTACTAAACTTCCCATAGGTTTCTAGATCATCAATTCAAAGGGAGCTGGGTTGAGATACTGGCTGCTGTGACTACGCCGAAGGGGGAAGTACTTAAGGAGAAAGGGAGGACTTATCAAAGGCATTAGTAGAGGTCCTGCTTTCTGGAGGACAAAGCTCAGAACCCAGCATCAGAAGAAGCCCTTGGTATGAGGCCCTTTGAAAATGTCTATTGGTGTAAGTGGCCGATTTTGGATGCCCTGAAAGCTTAAAAAAGATAGAGGACTGTGGTCGGTTGTATGTGGACACTGGTTGTGAGGACTTTGGTCTGTGCCTGGGGCACTTGAATCCATTCATTTATTCAATAGGTTCTTAAGAGGCCCTAATTCATGTCCCTAAAAATAGTCCTGGTTTTAGGCCCTGACGAACATGGCACCTCTGTCTAACCCCAACCCCTCTCCAACCCAACCCCTCTCCGTGTCTATGTGTTTACACTCATCCCTCTCCGGATCTCTAGGAAACTGGTGAGATTTGAACCAAGTCTGCAGTTTAGTTAGTGGCACAGCACTGACGTGAATGGCCCGGTTCTGACAACTGTGCCCCGGTTATGTAAAGCAGTAACTGAAGGGGAAGCTGGGTGAGCTGTATGTGGGGATTTTCTGTACTATTTTTTTCAGCTTTTCTGTGAGTCTAAAATTAGTTCAAAATAAGAAGTTAGAAGAAAGGAAGTCTCACTAGGAGTTTCATTGACTCTCTCTGGCTGCTTTTCCATCTCTTAGTCTCTATCATTCTGTGTCTTTCTATAATCCTTTAATAACTCCTGGCCCCCCTCCATTGCCTGTCCATCCCTCTCTCTCAGGCTCTGTCCTTCATTTCTCCTTCTACGGGAACCTGCTCTCCTCAAGGGCTTTTCCTCCCCGACCAGCCACCACATTCTGTTGACTAACCTTGAATCTCCGTCAGTGATTCCCTCCTCTCCAGTGCTACTTCCAAAGCTCCTGGGTCATCACCCAGGCCATGCGATCACCCCATTACTCCAGGGGCCCCCTTGTTGGGCTCCCGGGCTGCAGCTCTGTCCAGGTGCCCAGTTAACACCATCCCATGTCTACACTGCCTGCTAGGAAAAGCCCAGCAGAGCTTCCTCATTCTCTGGCTCCATCTTCCCAGCTTGAACCCCCCACCAGGGGCACAACTATGTCTTTTTTAAGATTTTATTTATTTATTCACGAGAGACACAGAGAGAGACATAGGCAGAGGGAGAAGTAGGTTCCCTGTGGGGAGCCCAATGTGGGACTCAATCCCAGGACCCTGGGATCACAACCTGAGCCAAAGGTAGACACTCAACCACTGAGCCACCGAGGTGCGCCATGGTGCAACTATTTCAATGGAGTCCCAAAGCCAGGTTGGGCAGGGCTGCCGCATGGAACGGAGGGAATATAAAAACTGGGTTTTTATATGTAAATCGGGGGTTCCTGGGCTGGGTGTGGAGGTGGAAGGAGGGAGGAGGGCAGACGGGAAGAGAGGTTTTCATTTCAGTATTGGCAGGGGAGCCTAGAGATCTAAAAAAAAAAAAAAATCAGAGGATTGTGGAGAGGAGTCTCAAGCCTTCTAACGGGGGGCTCTAGGGGCTTGGTTACTGCTGGGCCAGGACTCCAAGAGCTGCCATGGCAGCCAGGTGGATGGGAGAGCGGACAGGTCCAAGCAGAGACTGTAGCCCCATCTCCCCATACCTGCCTCTCGTCCAGTCCAGCTTCCAGTTTTTAGCAATGCCGCCCCAACCTGTCATCAGAATGAGCTTGATCAGACCCTGAGCAAAGCGTCAGCTGCATCTCCCCGGTTTTACAACCGCCTACCCCTTCCTCGGTATTTTATGTTTCAGCAATACCGAAATATCACAGCATTGTAGCCACTGGGGGCAAGAGAGCTGGAGCAATCGGAGGTTTGCGTCCATCAATCACTGGTTAAGGGCTACCCCCACCGGGGATGGGGGCCGGGTGATACGTTCTCAGGCGCTTCCAGCAAAGCAGGTTCCAGCAACTCGAAGGCAGTTCCCCTAAAAAGAGACACAGGTGCTCGCTGCTGGGAGTGAACACACACTGGGAATCCCCGCACACAACTGCAAAGGGATCCGAGAGGATATTGGCAGAGCAGGACAGCATCTGCTGCAAAGAGGGGGTTGCGGTGATCTTGGGGGGGGGGCGCAGGGCAGACCTCATGGAGAAAGATGACATTTGAATAAAGGCCTGCAGGACGTGCAAGCAGGCCCACGGTGGGCATTAGGGAGACGCTCCGAGTCGTCTGTGGAGTCGATGGCCGGGGCTGATGGATGATGCTCTGGGTCCCTCTTCGCGCACCCCCAGGTGCAGGTGTCCCGTGGAGTGGGGGGCGTGCACCCAGCAGGCTCAGTGGGGAGGTGGTGGGCATCTTCCAGCCTCCCCTGCTGACCACCCAGAGCTGGCAAGGGACTCGGAAGCCCCGGGGCCCCCGGGATCCCGTGAAGGGACCGCTCCCAGCGCTCGAGGGCTGCAAACTTGCTGGGTGCGCGCGGGCTGCCTCGGGAGCGACAAATGAGCCCGTGCAGATGGCGCGGAGATAAACGGCGCCATCTTCTCCCTGTCGCCGCGCAGCCATAAGTTTCCCGAGACATTTATTGGGCGCAGCTCCCTTCTGCAGGCCCCGCCGGGGCTGGGGCGCAGGGCAGGGGCGGGCCGGGCGGGGCGGCCGCGGGCAGGATGCGCTCGGCGCCGGGACCCCCGCTGCGGCACCTCCGCAGGGAACCAAATAACCATCTTCCCTCGTATTTATCCTCCTGCTTTGCACTTGATCTGCATCGCGTGCAATGGTGTCTACTGCCCGGTGGTCTCCTTGGAGTAGAAAGGCCGCTCCGCGATCGCAGGGCTGTTCGCGGGCGCGCTGGGTGCTCGCCCGGCTCTGCGCCTCCCGCCCGCTGCGGCAGGGCCCTGGGCCGCGGGGCTGCTGTGCCCAAGACCGCGAATCCGAGAAACCACCGAGGAGCCGCCGCCGGTGCAAACACACGAGGGTTTGCTTACAAGCTCGAGCCTGGGTGCAAGTGCACCCGACACAGCGGAGCGGGGACTCGGACCCCGAGGTGGGTTGCAGCTTAGGTTTAAGGGCTGGTCTAGGGGACCTCCGGGAGGGGTGGGGGAGGAATTTTTCAAGTTCTGTTTACATTCTGATAAGGGGCTTTCAAGGGCATTGAGCTCTGTTCTCATTCTAATATGGGGCTTTCTAGGACGTTAAGCTGTAAACTGTTTTCTTCCTGTAACTGAAGTAATGTAAATTTCAGCTCCTGTTCACAGGGGCCTGGGATGGCCACGCTTGTGCTAACGCTGAACTTAAAGTGGAACGGCCTTAATTTTCTCGGCCTCCACACAGGGGTCCTCACCACCTTCTGGTGGCAAAGGAGAGCCGGCGCCACTGAGGCCCCAGGCTCAGCCCACAGGCCCCCACGACTCGGAGAAGCTGGCTCAAGAGCCCACCCCTGGGGCACCTCGACACCCCCGACTTGACCTCTCTGCTTAGGATCCCCAGTGAGCCCCCTTTGCCACAGGGAGTCTTGACCCAACTGGGTCAAACTTTCCCCGCTTCCCAGAATCTAGGAAATGCGAGGGATCACCACAGCGCTGCAGCCGGGACCCACAGCCCAGATCAGGGCCCCCTTGCCTTGGCATCACTGGGCCTTTCGTGTGCGCACAGCTCCTCCTGCTAGATGGGAAGCTCCACGTGCGCAGGCACATCTTTGCCCTTCCTCGATTTCCCCAAAGCCTTTAGCACAGAGCTGGGTGATCACCTCACAAGGAACAGTAAGTTCTTATCACCCCACATCCCCTTCCAGGAAGCACACTCTCATTAGGCCCTTCGTTCTGTGACCCTGGTGCTCTTGGGAACTTGCACGTGATACGGGGCTGTACAGTCATCCTAAGAATCTCTCTACATAGATGACCGCCTCTTGCAGCATCTTATGTTCTCAGGATCAGAACCTCCTCAGGGGTCCCTCTGTCCCTCTCATATCCAATGTATGAACAGGAATCTTGGATTTTCTTTTGCTTGTTCTACCTTCCCAGTACCTAGACTGGACAAGTGGAAAGAAGAAAGGGCTAACTGTTCTAGAAAAAGCACATACTTAGGAGCGCCTGAGTTAGTCAGCCAAGCATCCAACTCTTGATTTTGGCTCAGCTCATGATCTTGAGGTCCTGGCATGAGCCCCACATTATGCTCTGTGCTCAGCGTGGTGGCGGGTGGGGTGGTCTGCTTGAGATTCTCTCTCCCTGGGATCCCCGGGTGGCGCAGCGGTTTAGCGCCTGCTTTTGGCCCAGGGCGCGATCCTGGAGACCCAGGATCGAATCCCACATCGGGCTCCCAGTACATGGAGCCTGCTTCTCCCTCTGCCTGTGTCTCCGCCTCTCTCTCTCTCTGTGTGACTATCATAAATAATAAAAAATAAAAAAAAAAAAAGAGATTCTCTCTCCCTCTGCCCCCCCTTCCCTCTTGCATGTGCTCGCACACACTCTTTCTCTCAAATAAATCATAACAACAAAAGAGCACATACTTAGAATCAAGATAGCTGGGTTCTGACCATTCCTAACATACCGCCCATCTGAGACCACAGACCTTTCTGGCTTCCAGTTCCTTCATCTATAAAATATGGAAATACTTAGCTGCAAAAACCAAAAATCTAAAGGCCATTCAGCTCATCCTTCTGTCTCTAGATGTGTATCTGTCTAATCTGGAAAGGCTGCCAGAGGTGGAAATGCAACGACCTTGCCTGTGCCCTTGACCCAGGGGTCAATCACCTGGAGTTAAAAATGCCTTCCTTTTGCTTCTTCATTTTGCTTATGGTACAAGCAAGAATCTCCGGGTTCTCTCAGCTGCTTCCCAGGGAGGGGGTAAGTAGGTCTCTGTCCACAGTCAGGAGCTGAGCAGGGAGGGTAGAGTCAGGGCCAGGCCAGAGGGATGTAACTCCCCCGGGGAGCTAGTTCTCCATCCAGTTCCCCATCAGCATCAGCTGTGCAATTTTAAACTACATGGACTGGGGCACACCTTGGATCTGCAGGATCAGACTCTCTGGGGTTTGGGCCTCTGCATCTGTGGCTTTTAAAAGCTCCTTAGTGGGGGATCCCTGGGTTGCTCAGTGGTTTGGCACCTGCCTTTGGCCCAGGGCCTGATCTTGGAGTCCCGGGATCGGGTCCGCTTCGGGCTCCCGGCATGGAGCCTGCTTGTTCCTCTGCCTGTGTCTCTGCCTCTCTCTCTCTCTCTCTCTCATAAATAAATAAATAAATAAATAAATAAATAAATAAATAAATAATCTTTAAATAAAATAAAATAAAAGCTTCCTAGTGGATTGTGCAGCTCCTTCAGAGTTAGAGGGGGCTTCTGGGGGTCCTATGGCCCTACCTTATCTCCCAGGGGGTACGAGGATTGTGCAGCTCCTTCAGAGTTAGAGGGGGCTTCTGGGGGTCCTATGGCCCTACCTTATCTCCCAGGGGGTATGCAGGCTGCTGCTAAGATCAGATGGGTTTCCTGCTTTCAAGAAGCTTCATGCCTCTAGCAACATCTCATCCTCCATCCTTCCCCTGGGCCTTGGACTCTGCTATGTACCCAGAACTTCCTGATGCCAGGCCTCATGAGGCCTCTCCTATAAACCCTATGGCTGGAGCCCCAAAATCTATGCAGAATCCCACATGAAGTTGCAATGGCCCCCGTGCAGAGCAAGGAATGGGCTTTGTCCTGAGCTCTCTGGAAAGGAGCCACGTAGCCATATGTGGTCACCCCTTACAGGGTCTCACATCGTGGGTCAGAGCCTTCCTCTATACCTCCCTCTGCCACCTGCCTGGTCTCTCTTCTTCTGCACGTTTTCACTTTGCTGGATTCTCAGGCCTGAGCTTCTCCTGGTGTCTTCTTGACTTATGGGAAGATTCCTTATTTCCAACACTCCCACCTCTCAGTCTTCCCTACTCACCCCTCTCTGAACGCATAAGGGCTGAGCCCAGGGAGCAATTGGAGATGTTTCCCATCTCCTTCTGAGTGCTTTTCTGGAAAGGACATTTCTGAGCTCTCCAAGCCACAGCCTGACATCACCGAGGGATGAGAGGTGCCCTGGGGGTCTGGGTCTCCTCGGAGAGTGCTCCACCCTCAGAACACCCCCTCCTCTACCATTCTCCTCTGTCCTTGGCCTGGACTAGAGGCTGAGCAAAGCCACCACAAGTTCCAAAAAGAGGTGGGAAGAAACGCCTTCCTCCTGGCTCCTCTCCCCTGTTGCGGTGTGCTTCTCTCGCTCAGGGAACCTTCCAGACACCATTGACAGTTCAGCGGCAGCTGTTGAGCATTTATATTTTACACAGTGCAAGGTTATTTGACTGCCACGATCTGATCTTCTCTAGTTAATAACCTTGACTTATAGAATAATAGCAGTAATGGCTTAGTTTCTTTTCTTGGCCAGGGATGCTTGCTGCTGGGAGGTGGGGGGAGTGGCCGAGCACACACCCCTTTTTCTAAGACCCTCTGTCTTCTTGCTCCATAGGGCAGAGGACCCTGCAAGACTAGGAAAGTCCAGTAGGCTCTATCTACACTCAGGTTCCTCTTCCCCAACTTCTCTCTGAGGAGCAAGACCCCTGGTTTGGGGCCTTCCCAGGCCCCACCCCATTCCACCTGCGGTCTCATCATCCCCTGAAGTACGGAGCCACAGGTAGGACAGGCTGCAATCTTGCTCCCTCTTCCTCTCTGGGAGTCCTTCCTGGCAAGGGTTAACTGTGTGTATAAAATTGATTGCGATTTTAGTAATTCGGTATAATCACAGTCTACCAGCAGGTTGCTTTTCCAGCAGGAGGGTTTGGAATTATTTTCTGGAGTTTGCAATATAGAACTTAAATTAAGCCTCAGAAGTCAGGGGAGCTCCACAGCATTCCTAATGTGGTGCTAAATTCTCAGCAGCACAGTCTCTGTATTAAAGCCTTTGCTGGCAATTAGGTTCATTAACTATCACAATACCTTATTTATTACTCGTCGTGCCATATGGTTTCCCAGCTAAAGAATGGCGCCCGTTCTCCTACAGACCATTTGGCATCATAAAAATGTTAACAAATAATATTATGGCTCTCGGGGGCACAAGGCCTTGCTGGGTTCTGGGTCTGAGCGGCGGGAGAGAATATGAAAACATTTTTCTTCTATGGCGAAATAAAAAATTCCTCAAGACAGAAGTATTCAAAGAATATAGCACTTGCATAACATAAATGGGAGTTTTATTTACTCTCGTAATGGTTATGTCAATATTTGCATCAGCGAGGACTTTCGCTCATCTTCGTCTTCACTCTCTTTTGGGTGGTTTCCCGTTCATCTTTCCCTCTCTCATCTACTTCGGCGACATGGGGCCCCGCCAGCCAGCACCACCACGGGCCTGGGGAGAGGTGCCGGTGGGGTGCGGCTGCACGCAGGACCCTCCTGCCACCGCCACTGTTCACCTGTGTTCTGTCCGGGTCCATCGCACCTCTGCCCCCTGAGCGCCACCTCCACCTCTGCTCACATCCCACCTCCTCGGGCCTTTGGGTCCCACTTCTGTCCTCAGCTAGCGATCTGCGGGGGAACTGGCAAGCCGTGCCCGCCCCGGTGTCACCCTGTGGTGAGCAGACGTTCTGCTGCCCGGGCTTCGCCAGCCCTCCCGCTGCGGATGGTGGGCACCGGGGGTTTTGCAAGAGTGGAAAGCGGAAATTCAGGAGGACGGGAGAGATGCATTTCAGAGGGCCAGTCTGAGGAAGCCACGTCCCTGTTCCTCATCCCCTGGACATGGAAGGGCAAGCCAAATGCCTGGGGGCTACCAGCAAATATGAAATAAAGGACAAGTTCTCTGCCAATTCTTCAGTGTGCGGTAAGCGGATCCTCCAGCTGGGAGGGCTCCCCTCACCGCCTGGCCACAGCCTTCCTCTGAAATGGAAGGTCTGGCTGGGCAGTGTTCCAGCGCAGGTTCCAGAGAGGGCTTTGTGATCCTCCTCCCAAGTGACTCTCTAGACCTGGATGGGGACTCACCTTGGGAATCCATATAATGCAATGATTAAAAGAGTGAACACTGGAGCTAGGCCCCCTAGTTTGAAATTCTAGTGTTGCCAACTCCCAGGTGCATGACCTGTCCTTTTCATGGCTCAGTATCTTCATCTGTAAAATGGGGATAATAGTATCCACCCCTGTAGGGTTATTCCAAGGCCCAAATGAGGTAGTGTCTCTAAGATCCTCACAGTAGCTGGCACCAAGTGAGTGCCAAGCAGGGGGACAGCTGGATTGGAGTAGGTCTCCTGGGCTCCCCATTTTCTTTGCTCCAGTGTTTCCTTGAACCCTTTTAGGCATTTGGGAGGGTGGGTCACTCCCAACTTCACAACCACCCTGCACTATCACCAAAGCCTTATTGTGACCCTGAAATCCAGCCATGTGCACAGCAGCAGTGCCAGGATGACATGTGCCCTCATTCACACATTTCCTCTGTTGTGAGGATACATTGCTACTTGGGGCTCACCAATGCAATGAACCCCCCCTTCCCTACTACGGTGGGCTGCAGCTGATGGGGATCAGACTGAGACTGTCAGGCCAGATGAGTCCTTAGAGATGACTAGACAAGGTGATGGCAATCAGACTGAGACTGTCAGGCCAGATGAGGCTTTAGAGATGACTAGACAAGGTGGTGACATGCCTATAGCCAGGAAACGGAAGGCACAGGGCCCCAGGCTAAGTATCACCTGCCCCTGCCCCCCTCAGCCCAGGTCCCCTCAGCAGATCACTGAGGGAGGGCACAGAGTGCCTCAGAGGAGAAGTTGACATGAAATTCCATTAAGTGTCAATTACTTACAAAGCACAGAAAGGGTCAGGCCTACCATCATCGTTGGCAGGTGAGGCTTTGGGTTACATTATGCTGCCGCATGGTTACATTATGCTCCCAATGCTGGGTCCTGGGGGCCCCAGAAAGCAATAGGTTCATCTGGGAGAGGCTAGTGTCAAGGAAGCCTGTTCCTTTTCCTACAGGCCTCATCCACAATTTGAGGTGTGGGCCACCCCAGCTGGTTCCCCGGGAATCACTCCCTAGGTCCAAAGGCCACTAACTTGCCTCCCTGCTAGTTTTCTCTTACTAACGTCCCACCGACTAGTTTGTTCCTCTTCTGCTTCTCTAAGAGGTGATCCTCTTGGGGAAATTTTTCCAGAAGAAAACACGCGGGACCCGGGGCTATACAATGACAATATACAAAGACACATGTGCGTGCTCCATCACAGAGAGAAGCAAACACTCTGCCCAAGGATGTGCACAGCCCAGTGATACCTTCTCCAAGGACATGGCCTCTGATTTCCAGAGCTCACACTTTACTTTCCAGGTGTCCTTGGAAATACCTGTCCTGATACCTGTCCACCTCACATTCCCATTTGTAAATGAGGATGATAAAAAGATTCCCCTTAGAGCATTGGCGTGATGGTTAAATAGCACATGTAGGGAGCTTCAAACATCGTCCTGTAATGCGTACTGAGTAAATGCTAGCTGTTAATATTACATATGCTCATCCACCATGGAGCAGGTTCCAGTCATCATCAATCTATATGTCGTGAGTATATTTTTTCTATCATCTCATCTTGTCTTTACAAGAATCTGTGTGGTAGATCATCTCCTCCCCCATTTTACAGAGAGCAAGACAGGCTCAGAGAAGAGCTGAGCCGGCTGCTGGAAGCACAGGCTCTGAGCCCGCATCCTGGGCCCTACATGTGACACCTGCTCTAACCTAGCATCTTGATCTTCCTCTGCCCCGTGAAAGGACGAGCATAGGAAGCACAAGGCTTCAGGTTGCCTGGGAACCCTGTGAGGGCTGAGGCACCCCTACGGCTCAGGGCCCTGCTGCTCCCAGAGGGTGGCTCTGCCCGGCTCCCTCGGCAAGTCCGGAGAGGGGAGGCTCAGGCCGCTCTGACCTGGGCTCAGTCTCACCGGGGCTGTGGCCTCCAGCCAAGCTGATGACAAGGAAAGGCAGAGCCACCGGGAGTACATTTACCAAAAGCTGTGACCACAAGGACGACAAATAAGTAGAAGGAGAGGATCAGGAGATTGTTTTCAGGAACATTAGACAGAGACCAGGGAGAAATGGGTAATTTTAATCCCACGCAGCTGCTGGAAATTAATTTAATTGTGTTGGCGTTGGCTCTTCTCCCTTCCAACCCACTTCATGGATGCCTGATGGTGTGCTGAGCCTGAGGAAAATCCAGGCAGCCTTGGGTACTGCACTCCTGGGTGGACTTATCAATCCTACCGGCTACCACAGCTGATGGTAAACTGGCATTTTTTCAGCCTAGACTCAGGGCACCTGGCTGACTCGGGGCACCTGGCTGATCAATGCTACGCTTGATCTCGAGGTCCTGAGTTTGAGCCCCACATTGGGTGTAGAGATCACTTAAACGAGCATATAAAAACATTCTTCAAAAAAATCTAGAGTGGGCAGCCCCGGTGGCTCGGCGGTTTAGCACCGCCTTCAGCCCAGGGCATGATCCTGGAGACCTGGGATCGAGTCCTGCATCAGGCTCCCTGCATTGGGCCTGCTTCTCCCTCTGCCTGTATCTCTGCTTCTCTCTCTGTCTCTAATGAATGAATAAATAAATAAAATATTTTTTAAAAAATCTAGAGTCTTCTTAAGAGGGGCTGAGGTGAGAGACAACAGGAAGAAATTTCCCTGGGGATCCCTGGGTGGCTCAGCGGTTTAGTGCCTGCCTTTGGCCCAGGGCGTGATCCTGGAGTCCTGGGATGGAGTCCCACATCAGGTTCCTCGCAGGGAGCCTGCTTCTCCCTCTGCCTGTGTCTCTGCCTCTCTCTGTGTCTCTCATGAATAAATAAATAAAATCTTAAAAAAAAAATAAAAAGAAATTTCCAGGAGCAAAGAATGTGACCAGTGGGAACAGGGTAAGGGGGCTGTACACTAGCTGTGGGGACTTGCAGGGACAGGAGATACTGACAGGGCCCTTTGCCTCTTGAGTCTGCGCCAAGGGTAGGAGCTCCACCCCAAGCAGCCACCCACTCGGGCTCAGGACCCCCACTGGCTACCAAAGCCCAGACGCTGGTGCTCAGACAGCCACGTGGGCACATAGGAGGACAGACATAGCCAGATCCAGACACTGACAGCATAGCCACCTGCTCTCCCATGCAAACGCCCGCTTCTGAGACCACCTGGCTGCACGGTGGAATTACTTGGGGAGCTAAAAAAAAAAAAAATATATATATATATATATATATAGAGAGAGAGAGAGAGAGAGAGAGAGAGAGAAAGGCCTAGGTCCCAGCGTCGGAGATCTTGACCCTAAGTGGCCTGCAGCGGGGTCCGGGCCGGGCTGTCCTCAGAGCTCCAGGTGATCCTGGTGTGCACAGCAGGTGAGAGCACCGCGCAGGTGCAGGTGCGAGACAGACGCCCGCGCTCTGCACTCTGGCCCCGTCCTGTTCACTTCTACCGCGTGGCCGCTAGGGGTCGGCAGGGCCTGGAGGAAGCGGCGGGCGGGGGGCGCGGGGAGCCCACACCGCGAGGGGCGGACCGGGCCTGTGCGCCACGCCGAGTCAACCTCACTTAGCCGGATTTAACAACAACAAAAAAACTATCCCTGGTTAAAACCTTCCAGTGCAAAAAATTTAATTAATTAATTAATTAAAAAAAAAAACCCTCCCCTCCCAGTGCACGCCCCCGCCCCGCCCCGCGGCGAGCCCGGGATTGCCCACCTGGTCACCGCGGGAGCCTGTGCGCTGAAGGGGCGCGCATCCCCGGGCCCGCAGCACAGAGGCCGAGTATTTTGCCTTCTGTAGGAGGAGCCAGCCTTCGGATTCCAAGGGTTGTTTATTTTGACTCACTGCTGTTTTTGCTGGAGAGGAGTAAAGCAGAAAGTTCCTTTACTTTGGCTAAGATGAGGCCCGCGTAGCCCCACGGAGCCCAGGTTTCAGATGAGCAAATAGACGTGAACTGGCGCTCAACCTCCCTTGGTCCTCTCCAGGAACGATGATGCCAAAGAGAGAGAGGAGGCTTCTCTACATTTCCGTTTAAGAGAAATCTAAACAAGGGTAGTCTGTCTTCTATTGACAATACCTGAGCTCATAAAGGAAAACCGGGTAGGCCTTGCTGGGCTCCTCGCTGCCACTGCCTTCCAGGTGCCCTCCCTGGACACCTCCTTGGCCCATTGCACGTGCGTGTGCTCCCAGCGCTGCCCGTAGCCGTGTCCAGTTTGCTCTTCACCTTTTCATCTAAACCGCCAGGACGCTTGGTGGCCGAATGAGTTCCTAGCCCATAGCAGGCGTACAGCACGCATTTGGCAAACCAAGGTGTCTGGTGCCAACCTTGTCCTGAATCTAACTTGCATGACATTTAAAAATCAACCCACACGGGATCCCTGGGTGGCGCAGCGGTTTAGCGCCTGCCTTTGGCCCAGGGCACGATCCTGGAGACCCGGGATGGAAACCCACGTCGGGCTCCCGGTGCATGGAGCCTGCTTCTCCCTCTGCCTGTGTCTCTGCCTCTCTCTCTCTCTCACTGTGTGCCTATCATAAATAAATAAAATAAAAATTAAAAAAAAATCAACCCACAGAGATACTTTTTTTTCTGGATCTATCATCTGTTCAGCCCCAGAGACCCTCGCATTCTTTTTTTTTTTTTAGATTTTATTTATTTATTCGTGAGAGACACAGAGAGAGAGAGAGACAGAGACATAGGCAGAGGGAGAAGCAGGCTCCATGCAGGGAGCCCGATGTGGGACTTGATCCCAGGACCCTGGCATCACGCACCACCTGAGCTGAAGGTAGATACTCAACCACTGAGCCACCCAGGTGCCCCAAGACCCTCCCATTCTTGATCTTCACTGGAGGAAATTTATTTAAAATATAGGTTCCTGAGCCTCATACTCCTAGAGGTGGTGATTGGTGGCTTTTAGGGTAGATATCAGGAACATGCATCTTCCTTCAAGGGCTCTAGGGGTTCTGAAATCTTTGGAAGGGGTGGGAAGGTTGGGAAGGGTGGGGGATGAGACATCTCCTGCCACTACCCCACAACTCCCCGCTGTGCTCTTTACCCACCCTGGGCTTCAGCCTGGACTTCAGCCTGGACCAGGGAGATAGGCCAGGGTGATTTCTGTGCTCCTCCACCGCCTGCAGGCTTTTCCTGGGCCTGTGGGAGTGCTGTGAATTGCTCTCTGCCCCTAGCTGGGAGGAGTCAGAGTTCTCTGGTTCACTCCCTACCTTGCAGCTTCTTTATTTTCTCCTCCTGTGATGCTGCCCCTTTCTTCGTTCTCCCTAGGCACTGCCAGCATCTGGGACAGGACAAACATGGCAGGCCCCTATCCCAGTAAGGGACAGTTGTGAGGGGCTCTGGACTTGGGGCCCTTGTGGATGTGGCTCTGGGCTTCAGGCTAGCCCCCTTAGTGGAATGAAGGGATTTAGTGTGGCCGGAGGAGGAGGGGGGCTCTTAGGCCCTGGAGTGTAACCAGTGGTCTGGTCCCCTCCTGTCCACTGCTTGGACTCCCATCAAAACTCTCTTCATAACCACTTAAGGCACATGACTATGATGGGTTCTAGAGCCCACTCTTGCTTCTCACAAAGACACTGTCAAAAAGTCCACCCTGTAGGGAGTCATCTCCATGAGTCCAACTAGGGTAGGGGTGAAAAAACTATAATAAAAATAGCTACAAATCTTGAGCCATACTACATTGTGGATATAGACTACGCACCTTCTAGATTATATTAAAACTTCTAAGAAAAACCACCCTAAAACTCCTACCCATGTTGAAATGTGGCTACACGTACACATTTCTCTCTCATTTTACAGATGAGACAAAGCTTAAACAATTTGCCCCAGTCACAGCTAGTAAGTAGCAGAGACAGGATTTGACCTCAGATCTGTCTGGTCAACGCTCCAAAGCTCAACTTCAAAGACTGAAGAAAGAGTAAAGCCTTGTATATCCTGCTCAGGGCTGTGGCATGTGGAAGTTTTGGAGGCAAAGTCCCTAAAGCCAGCAAAGGTCTGCAAAACTGCGGCCCTGAAAATGACCTGGACTCTAAAATACAGAAAGGAAGCGACAAAATGTAAGTGTTTAAAGAGATTTAAATGACCAGGAAACAATATTACGATGAGTGGTTAACCACTATTCGCATCTCCATTTTTTTTGCAAATGTTGTTTAATGAGGGCCTATGCACCTTCTGATAAACTAGGGGTAGCTCCAGGAGGAGGGCCTGTGGGCTACCATCCTCCCCTCCACCGCTGCCAGAACCTTCTCCCCACTACCCGGCTATCACCACACCTCCATTGCCAGGCTCCTACAGTAGAATCCTGCAGGAATGCAAGGAGGACCAGGTGTCAGGAGATCTGCTCTGAGAGATGTCCGACAGCCACCTCTTATTGCAGTTTTCCTGCCTGCAGAATGGGGATAATGTATTTGTCCTACCTAAGTCCTAAATAGAAGCCTCAGATAAAACCATCTTTTTTAAAAAAAAGATTTATTTATTTATTTGTTTATGATAGACACAGAAAGAGAGAGAGAGAGAGAGAGAGGCAGAGACGCAGGCAGAGGGAGAAGCAGGCTCCATGCCAGGAGCCCGATGCGGGACTCAATCCCGGACCCCAGGACCGTGCCCTGTGCCAAAGGCAGGCGCCAAACTGCTGAGCCACCCAGGGATCCCCTCTTTTTTTTTTTTTTTTAAAGAACCATCTTTAAAATGGATATGTAGCAGTCATACCCAGAGGATTAGATAATAAAAAGGAGGGAAAAAATCACTCAGCACAGTTATTGTATGGCACTCAGCAAATAAAGATATTTATTATTGTGTTTTTATTTATTTTAGTATAGTTGTTATCAGAGCATACATACATATTCTTTCTTCCCCAAGCTTCTGCCAAACCAACACACACACACACACACACACACACACACATTAGCTTTCTTTCCAGGAATAAAGACTTCAGATCTGAGCTCCTTGGGGAGACTGGGCCAAAATGTCAGCCTGACTTTGGCTTGATTCTCAAGATCATGCAAAGACAGAAAAGTTAGGCATAGAGGAGGAAGATGAGAGCTTAGCTGGAAAGAGCAGCTCCAGGCAGAAGGCTGGGCTCTGCAGGGCCTGCATTTTCAAGCTACAAACCAGTTATACATTCCTGACCCTGGGGGCTTGGGAAGCCTGATGCCAAAGGGCAAAACCTACAAATAGGCCCTGGGTGGGTAGGGAGGTCCTTGGGAACCTGATGCCATTTCATTATCAACAACTTGGATCCACACTGTGGCAGGAAAAGTATAAACAAGTTCGTTCAAAAGCTGGGGTCACACTCAACCTGGTTGTGAAGTTAGCATTAGGTATGGAAGGTAACCCTCCCCACATATGCCCTGTTAGTGAGAGATGGTGGGGAGGGAGCCCTGGAAGGCCCTGGCTAGCTGGCTTCTTAGGTCCCAAACCCCCGCCTAGCACTGATCTCCTAGAGCCGGCTACCCCTCTGGCCACCGGTGATGAGCTGGTTCACAGTAGCTTCGCTCCAATTCTTGAGCCGTCCTGAGTGGGGGTGACCCTGGAGTTAGACTCTGAAGGGCACATGGTTCTGGCCTGGACAGACAAGGAAGGATATTTCAGGCAGAAGGCACAGCCCGTCCAAAGATGTGGAAGCATGACAAGGTTCATGAGGCAGAAAAGTGCCAACTTGTAAAGGTCTTGAAGGCCATGCCAAGGAGTTTAGGCCCTTTTCTTTCTTTCTCTTTTCTTTTCTCCTTTCTCTTCTCTTGTCTTTTCTTTTTAAATGTAGTCCTGAGAAGAGCCACTGAAGGGTTTTCAGTTAGAAGAATGATGGATCTGTCCTTTTGAAAAATAAATTTCAGTTGCTTTTTGGAGGAGAGATTGCTACCAAGTGGAAGGAAGGAAGGAAGGAAGGAAGGAAGGAAGGAAGGAAGGAAGGAAGGGTCTACCCCAAGATAAGTCTACCCCCTGATTATTTTGATGATATTTCTAGACAAAGAAGTATCCTATGACATGATAAGAAAGAACCAAAAACTTGCAGAAAGCTCCACAGAGCCGAGCCGGGACTAGATTGGGCAAGCATGGTGCCAAGGGTGCAGAATTTTCGAGGCAACATTCTTAGAATCCTGCAAATGCCCCAAGGGGGAGGCCTCCTTGAGTTAGGCGCCCTAGGTGTCTACCTGGCCTCACCCCAGTCCTGGCCCAGCTGTTGGGCTCCTAGGGACAGTCAGCTGTGATCTGTCACAGGGGGAGGCTGCAAACCTGGGCTCACTCCTATGATGTTTAAATGCAAAAGCAAATGTGCCAGCGGCGGGTGGGAGACCTGGGGACCCAAGTACTGTCCCTGCGCTTGATCTCACTCGAGCTGGTTTCCTCATTTATGAAATGGGAGAACTGATGTGAAGGGACTGGACGCAGTGCCGTACAGATTCCAGGCATTGTCACTCAGAAATCACATGCTGGAGGGGGCGTTTCGTACAGGAGCAAGTCTATGCAAGGGCACACTCCTCTCACCTCCTTGGTTGTTAATGATTTGGGCCTAAATCCCACATTCTCAGGAACAAGCTGCTCTGTTTGTCTAAAAGGTCTTCCTGGAGAGAGAGAGAGAAAAAAAAAAAAACCAGCATATTTCTAGTTTTGTTCTTTCAACTCTTTGAACAAATATTTATTGGGAGCCTATAGGAGCAAGCATTGTCCTGGTGCTTTGGATACAATCACCTGCAGGCCAGAGCCCAGCCTTCTCTACCCTCAGCAAGCTTACATTAACTAAGAGCAGCTCTAGGGAGGCTCCAGGGAGGAGGAGCCAGGAAATAAACCAGCGGTCACATAAACAAAGGAAACAATTTCCCCTAGTAACAAGTGCTATGAAAACAATAAAGCAGGGCTGAGGGCCTGGGGGGGCGGGGGTAGGAAGCAGCTCCAGATAAGGCAGTTGTAGGGAGGGTTTCTCTGGGGAAGTTCTGTGTGAGTTAAGATCTTAACAGGGAAACAAGTGTATTGTGTGATAGGAGGAGAGATTTGCATGGGGAGGGGGTAAGACATCAAGTGCAAAGGGCCTGAGGTGGGAAGTAGCAACCTTTAGGTATAGCGTTTGCTTTGAGTGGAGTGTACAGAATTTGGGCATGATTTCTAAATACTGGAGGAACAAATGTGTTTCTGGCCCTGATTCAAAGTAGCATATCTGTATTCGTATCTGTATCTAATCCTCCATCCCCCTCTCTGCCAAGGACACCTTATTTGGGTCACAGCTAAATGCTCCTGTAACTACAGCTGCCCTGGCCCCATCCCCCACGCCTTCCTCTATGACCTAGCCATGGCTTCACCACTGATATTTCCTTTCCTTTCTAGAACCACTGAGAGCCATCACCGACAGAAGCACCTTACCATTTCCTGCCCTGGCCAAAGACCAGCTTGCCCTTCCCCCACTTTGCCTACTCACGCATAGAGGTAGGAAGCTCCCCAACACCTGGCTTTTCTCATCCTGGGAATCAAAGCTATGATAAAGAGGGACCTCTTCCCACATTATACCATCCCTCCATCAGCAGATGCTGGCACGTAATTTCAGTGTACCTGATAGAGTTCATAGAGTATTACAGAATTTCATAACAGGGGTTGGCCTGGCGAGAAAACAAGACTAATATTTTCATGGTATCCACAAGGAGCCGCCCCCTCCTTGGGGCCTGGAGGGGAACTAACTTGCTCAAGGTCAGAGGGTACATTAGGGAGAGGTCTTAGGGCTCTCCTCAAAGAACAGGGCAAACACTTTAATATGGTTGGAGACATTTCCCATGTAATATTTCCATTTCTACAAAGGAGAACATTGAAACACAGGGAGGTGAAGTGACCTGCCTAGGATTGCACAGAAAGCATTTGGCAGAGTCTTCTTTTTTTTTTTTTTTTAATTTTTTTAAAATTTATTTATGATAGTCACAGAGAGAGAGAGAGAGAGAGGCAGAGACTCAGGCCGAGGGAGAAGCAGGCTCCATGCACTGGGAGCCCGATGTGGGATTCGATCCCGGGTCTCCAGGATCGCGCCCTGGGCCAAAGGCAGGCGCTAAACCACTGTGCCACCCAGGGATCCCCTTGGCAGAGTCTTCTAACTGGATCTAAGTCTTCTAACTGGAATTCCAGTGTTCTTACAATTTCACCATATTCCCTCCAATCTGCCTAACCAATTAAAAAAAGTAAACATTCCAGAATATTCCAAAGAAATGTATGTAGAGGGAGAAATAAAATTACCATCCTCTTATGATTACTTTTTTTTTCTTGTTATGGAAGGCACTCAACAGACAGTAAACTCAATAGAAGGAAAATTCGCTTTCTGGGAAAATGGGATATTAAGCCTTCGAAGAGAGCTTCCATGCAGTCAAACATCAGTGCAGTTTGAGTGCTTTCCCTTGAAAGAAAATCCCCTCGGATGACCCGGGAGCGCCTATAGAATGGAGCTTTCATAAACCAGAGAAATCCATTTCTTGCAGTAGACTCTGCAGTCAATTTATAGTCTTTCCTGCTCTTCACCAAATTTCTCTTCCTGGTAATATTTTTGGCGTTTTAATTTTAGATATGGGTGAGGGAGTGGGAGAGAACTTTGTTTTAAAACTTAAGTCTGCCATATGTATCACTAGAATCATACTTGATCTCAACCTATTTGTTCCTTTGACACAGAGGTAGAAGAGATGGCTTTAAAAAGAAAAGGCCGGGGAAGGTATGGACCTCCCCTCCAGTCCCAGCAACCATGTTCCTCAGAGGGAATAACCCTCTGCTTCTGTAAGCATGGGGTACAGGCAGGGGGTGCCCAGAAGAGGGGCAGCTGCGGGAATCTGCTAGACCTAAGTTTGTGTCTCAGCTCTGCCCCTAACAAACTGTGGCATCATGGCCAAGTTCATTAACTTCTTTGAGATTATAGAGACCTCAACGTTCAAGTTAAAAAACCTGCCACATTTTATATCACTGTTAAATGACAGATCTGGGTTTGACACCCACGTTAGTTTGACTCCAAAGACCAGATGGCAGGGCACACTGCTTCTCCATAGGATTATCACCATTACTAACCCCCAGAGGAACATGCTCATGGATTGTGCCTGTAGGAATCATGACTGTAAAGTACTAGGATCAGTTGTAAACTAATATGTCAGAATGGAGATGCATAAGTGTGCATGCATGTGTGTGTAAGTGTATACATGAGTACCCATGCACACACACACACACACACACACACACACACACACATATATATATATATAGAGAGAGAGAGAGAACACATCTCCAAATGTACATGACATGCTTCGAACTGGCCACATGGGGAAGGCTGATATGCTTGTTACAACTCTATTGCTATTATTGCTAGGTTATGAGCCACAGGAGAATCTCAGCCTTGTGTCTCCAATCCCACCAGTTTTGACCTCAAATTTTATTATCCAGCTTCATCACCCCCTTGAGCTTGTTTTGAAAATCAAATCTTTCCCTCTGGGCAAGATACACCACAACTGAACTTTGCAAACGTACATGCTATGTGCTTTGCAGGTAGTCTCCCAAGATTTCCAAGAATGACTGAATGACACCAATGACACCCTCAGGATGGCCCCCAAAGGGCTCTGGTCCCAAGTCCTGACTCCAAGTGGCCTCTGGCCTTGGGAACATTGTACTGCCTCTCTGTTCTGCTTCCTGTCTTGTAAAATGGTGAGATTGGACAAGATGATGATGTGTAAAGTCCCTTTCGGTTTTGAGTCTATTGGGCATTTTCTGAAGTGGGCAACACTTTTTGGTTGTTGTAGCTCTAGTGTGCTTACCAGAAAAGTTAACCGCCCTGCTTTGTCATCATGCCAAACCTGTACGAGCAGCCACGAGTGCCTGAGGGCCTCATTCGGCAATGAACACAGCAGCTCTTCCAGCCTATGCAGTCTTCATATTAACCCACCGCCTCAGTTCTTCCCTTCAACCTACAGGCCATGGGGTGTGAAAGAAAGATATTGGAGTGCACCACCTCTTTACAACCAACATGTTCAGGGGCCTTTACCTCTTTCCAGAACCTGGGCTCCCTTCTCATGACTCCTGCCGCATGACACCAGCACCGTATCATTCCCTAAGTTCTCTCACTACGAAGGATGTCCCTTGGTAAAGCTTTACACCACCTTCTCCTCTACCACTTCCCTAGTGGGTTAAGCTGAAAAATCACTTTTTTCTCATCGCTTGTAGGGAACTGTTGAAGAAACTCAGGCCACTGGGGAAGCCTGTTCCAGACTTACCCTCTTGCCCCCAAACATGTGGGGGAGGGGGTCTCAGGGTTCGAGCCCCAACAAACAGAACCCCCTGACTTCCAATGGCCTAGGGGTTAGAGTTCAGAGTGTGGAAGCTGGCTGCCCCCTCTTCCTCACTGTGCGGCCAAAGGAAGGGTGCTTTCTTTCCCAGTCTCAGTTTCTCCAGCTGTAAAATGGGAGAAGCAGCAGTGCCCACTCTGTGGAGTTATCCAGAGGAGCAAATGGCCAGTGGCCTGGAGTAAGTCCTCAATATGTGTCAGTGGTAGAAATGCCCCATTAGCAGGATCAGTACAGGGTATGGTGAAAATAAGTTGGAGGGCGTGACTTAAAGATGTTAAGCCTATCAAATCAATATTCATTCTACATATACTACAGAGTTGATCATCCTGCTGGCAGGGGCCCCTCCCACATATTGAAGGAAGGAATGTAACAAGATCAGAGGAAATGGGGAGGTCAGATTTGGGCTTCTTTGATTACTTTGTTATCTTTGGTCCCAAGCAGGTTCTGTGTCTGTGCCCGGGGGTGGGGGTGGGGGTGCCTGTCAGCCCAAGCGCCTTCCCCCTCCCCTCTCCACTTTTTATTCTGGAAAAACAAGGAAGCAATAACACACACACACACCCCACCCTCACCACCTGCACTTCCTGATTTCCAGCTTTGCTTATTAAACTAACCTTCTGAGGGCAGAATTTGTTTTGCTTTGTCTGGATACTTCACTCAGTGTGCATTACAGGTACCCTTGGATTTTCAACAAAGAAGCAACATAAAAAAGGTGGGGGTGGATGGGGGTCTTTTCTTCCCAGAGATTTTACAGAGACCAGAGTGTTGAGAAAAGCAGAGCAAGCTGTCCACATTCAGGGAAATCTATCTCTGCCAATTTGTGATGAATCCACAAAGAAGAGGTTCCTTTAAGGAAAGGGAAAGACATATGGAATGGGAGAGAGAAGGTGGGGAGAGCTGTGGATATGGGGTAGAGAGAGCTCACTAAACTCTTTCTGGGAACCCTGCAGCCCTCTGTGATGCACGGTCCCCAGTATAATTACGATTTGCGTGAGCCAGCTAGCAACGAGGAGGTGGCCACTGTCCCTGCAAGTTGCAGCTGGATAACTTAGAATCTGCCTAATGAATATTTGGCAAAGAGAAAAAAAAATATCAGGCAAGTGACTGAGTGTCATGGCACCTAGTTTTCTGCAACTTTTCCAGTTTTCCCATCACCCCCTTCCTATCCCCAGACAAACGGAACAGAGGACACCCAGCACTTCCCACACGTTCCCCGCACGAGGGATCACTCAACCCCAGGTGGTGCCCTGGAGCCTCCCTGCAAGGCCAGGGTGGACACTTGCAGGTGGACTGGGCGGTCACAGGTGGGTAAGAGTTGGCAGCCGCCTGCCCGCCTCACCCTGGGCGTCTCTGCAGACCCCCTGGTCTTGTGAACGTCATCCTAAAGGTTAATAATAATCACAACAGGCAGCCCATCATTGCCTCCCTGTCTGGCTGAGAGGTTTACAACTTAAACTCATGGCAGAGGGAGAAATTGGCTCAATCACTTGGAGTAATGGTACATGGAGAGCCAGTTGGGCATGACTGCTATTTAACTCGGGGAAAACAGGCTGCCGCGCTTAACGTATGTATACACTAATAAACACGTCATGCTACAGGGGGGAGATTAACACCCCCCACGCCCCCCACCTTGCTCTCCATTCGCTTGTTGGCCTCACCCCACCCAATAAACAGGGCAAGACTGAGAGAATGGGGCCAAGAGACAGATGTGCATAGCTGTGGTTACACCAATACTCACAGGTCACTGCTCCCTCTTTAAAGTGATTTAAAGTTTATCTATCACAGACCTTCCCCCAGATATTTGTAAGAAGGCATTTTGTTGGGGGAGGGCGGGAAAAAAAGATGACCTGACATCATCATTAGCAACAGCTAACATTTTCAGATCTTCCTTTCATTGTGGGCCAACGCACCCCTTGGGCATCTTCCTCACTGGTCTCATGGGGTGGGTACCATAATCGACTCAGTTTACAGGTGAGGACACTGGACCACCCAGGGCCTGAGAGGTGGGAGGTGGTATGTGAACACAGACTCAGGAGAGTAAATCAGAGCCCACGCTCTCAGCCTTTTATTAATGGGACTGAGGAGGAGCTCATTGGCCTGCAGTGTTCTCTGCAATGCCACTTTTATTCTTTAAGGACCTGGGTAAGTCCACATTAAGATGCCTTCCTATCTGCCCCAGCAGTCATGCTGCTTTCCACCACAAACAAGAATTTTCACCACGTGCCAAGTGTTGCAGATACAGAAGTAAAACCCACAACCCACCCTGTTCCCATAGAGCTCACACAGTATGTTTAGCAGAAGGGGCAGTTAAAGAAAAATAGGTTTGGGGACGCCTGGGTGACTCAGTGGTTGAGCGTCTGCCTTTGGCTCAGGGGATGATCCCGGATTCCCGGGATCGAGTCCTGCATCAGGTTCCTTGCATGGAGCCTGCTTCTTCTACCTCTGCCTGTGTCTCTGCCTCTCTTTCTGTGTCTTTCATGAATAAATGAAAAAAAAATATTTAAAAAATAGGTTCGTAGATAAAAGGATGAACCAGAAACTGCCAGGATCTTTCCGAGTTTTCCCCTTGGCCCTGTCCATACAAGATGCTCCAGTGTCCAGAGGCACCTGCCTTACTGAGGGGTCAGCCTTGGGGACAAGCCCATTCTCCCAGGCCAGAATTCCAGCTCAGATGTTGTGGCCCTGCTGCTTCTGACAAATGAAACAAAGTGTATTCAGGTAATGCTAGCTACTCTAACAAACAAACTCTAAAAGAGCTCAAGACCCGGGCTGCCAGATTAAGAACAAAAAAGGTATTAAGTTTAAATTTCAGATAATTTTTATTTATTTATTTATTTATTTATTTATTTATTTATTTATTTATGAGAGACACAGAGAGAGAGGCAGAGACACAGGCAGAGGGAGAAGCAGGCTCCATGCAGGGAACCAGATGTGGGACTTGATCCCGGGACTCCAGGATCACACCCTGAGCCAAAGACAGACGCTCAACTGCTGAGCCACCCAGGCGT